>NC_047097.1:20706244-21306244 GCF_902459505.1 Geotrypetes seraphini
TCTCCCCTGCCCTACAACCATGATAAAACAACTACAAACAGTTCAAAACACAGCACTAAGACTTATCTATTCACTGAGGAAACACAACCACATCACAGTGGCATACCTCGATTCACACTGGCTCCCAATACAAGCAAGAATACTATTCAAATTCTACTGCCTACTATTTAAAACCATAATCAGAGACAGCCCAGACTACCTAAACAACCGCCTAATCCAAACTATCTCTATCAGACATAGGAGAACCCACAAACCGTTCACGCATCCCCCAATCAGAGACGTCAAACGAAAAAAACTGTACGATGGCCTTCTAGCCACACAAGCAGCAAAACTAGACTACCAACTCTCCAATTTACAGATAACGACCCCAGACTACAAATCGTCCAGAAAAGAAATAAAATCCATGCTATTCAAGAAATCCTTGAAGACAAACTAACACCTCAAGACTCGTCCCAATTCTCTGAAGCAACCGGCTTTACTCTTCAATTCCTCTGGAAATGGCTAGATAACTCCTTTTATAATCCGCCTTGAACCGCAAGGTAATGGTGAAATAGAAATCACTAATGTAATGTAAATTACAGTTAATCCTTGATTCACATGAAAGGAAATGTCCACAAGAAAGGGAAATACGTAACATCTGGGATGGTGTTAATTGAAAATGTGGTGTAAGATAGAAAAATGGTAAACACTGCCCCCTAAATTACAAGAAGAATCTTAATTTTTCTCTTGATTAACACAGGCATTCTGAAATCACCTTTTCTTAACAATAAAAAAAGCTTTTTTCCTGTGATAGTGGAGTATTAGATCATCCTTATCTTTGTCACTCCCTCCATTAGAACCAAGGGCTAGATTAACTGAGGCCATGGATCGGATCCGATCCGTGACCGGGGGGGGGCCGATTCACGAATCGTCCTCATGCAAATGAGCGTAATCAGACTCGCACCCCCAACCGATTGCACGGATCGCTCTCCAGCAGTCCCGACACATGCACAGACCATCTCTAGATGGTCTGCAAATGCGCTGGCCCTCTATGCCTGGCAGAGCTGGAAAGAAAACTTTTTTGTTTTTTACTTATGTTTCACGTCAGTCTTTTTGAGTCGAAAAATACATGTTTTACCCTGTTAGTCTCCTATTCTTGATTTTATAAACTGTACAACGCTTAGTAAATTTTAATAAGTGATTTATTAAACAAAATAAAAAACTTGAAACTTGAAACTACTATTTCACGAGCCCATGGTTTTAACCCGCTTTAAACCTGCGGGGAAGGGCAGGAGAGTCGGGGCGGCGAGAGCAGAGTCGGGTCGAGTTCAGGGCGGCTAGTTGAGGAGGCAACAGAAAGGAGAAACTGGGGAGAAGCAGATTGCCACTGTGTGAAGACATTTAAGAGATTTGGGGCAGAAGCAGGGTGGCGAGTTGGGGCGGTAAGAGAGATTCAGGGCAGAGAGGAGAATCGGGGCAGGAGAGCAGGAGATGCAGTCGGAAAGCACGTGAGCGACTGGTCCCCAGCAGTCGCTTCTTTTGTTGATCGGCCAGCCCAGTCGGTGCTCCAGATTTTTTTAGTGAATCGCTGCCTGTCTACATTTGCATGACGTTCCCCCTCATTTGCATGCGTGGATCGGATCGGAGGTTGCTCAGCTCCAAGGTTAGTGAATCGGGTCAGGGAACAATCGGATCGCAAAGTGGTCGGGACATTATCGGTGTCCTTAGTGAATCTAGCCCCAAGTCTTTTCTTTAAACAGGGAAGATAAGCGGGTGACATCTATCTGGCATCCCGCTGAGCACATGGCTATATATTCCCTTTCTAGCCTTTCTCTTTCAGTCAAATGCCCCAATAACCATCTCCGGTATCATGCTTCTCAGTTTTCTTCATTTTGTTTTTTGGGGGTTTTTTTGCACTTACTTGAGGAGAATTCAACTTCAAAAGCTAATCATAAAGTGTTAGGTTAGTCTATTGAGATGGTGCCAGCTTGTTGGTTTTCACTTCCACGAGTCCCTCATTATAAAGTGCACAAAAAGTTGAAGAATTGGGCTGAATGTGAAAATGTGAAGCTTCTCTCAAGCTGAACAAAAAGTTGCTGATCAAAAGTAAGTGTTTAGAATGTTCTATTTGACCTACAAAGAAGGAATATTTGACTTTCAAAATCCACTTAATGCAAGAAAGAATGTCTTTCTTCAGATTTATGTCAGAGATTTACATAAATGATGTAAAATGCAGTCTAGTGCAAAAATGTCTTATGAATTCTGAAGTTTTCAGGTAATTTTAAGAACTTGACTCTGGACCAGTGGTGTACCTAGCATGTGTGACACCCAGGGCCCATCATTCTTTGACCCCCCCCCCCCATCTATATGAAAAATATGATTTTTAGTAACAATCCACATATCGTGCAACAAGAGTGTACCGAGGAAAAGGCAGCATCTTAAACACTGCAGTGAGCACTAGAACACAAACACATACATTGTAAAACTAAACAAGCCAGATCCCGCACAGTCAATTAATCCTGTAGTCAATGCCAACTGAAAACTAAGTCCTTTTCATACACACAGAATAGAAATACACCCTTGCCCAATATGGGATAAACACAAACTAAAAATAGAAATATGTAGACAAAAAAACCGAACCGCCAAGAAACCAGACTCTGCATACAATGCAACACCACCACCACAGAAACAGTGACACATGTCCCCTAATACTGTGCAAAATATAAAGACAGTAGATGTAAATTTGAAAAAACTGATACATAACAATCACCACTTTACAAATTAACAAACAGAAATAAAACAAAACAAATAATGAGAAATAAGAAAATACCATTTTATTGGACTAATCCATTTTTCAATTAGTTTTCAGAGGCCAAATCTTTCTTCAGAACAGGTATATTGCTGTTATGGTATCCTGTCCTGACCTGAGGAAAGGGGTTTAATCCTCCCAAAAATGGCAACTATTTATAAAGTTTCTTCAATACAGTTACAATAAATAAGCTTCTAAAATTTTTCATTTTCAAAAGTTCAGGTATTCAAATAAGCAACACTGAAGGGGGACTTCGTCTTGATAAAGCCTTTGGCGAAACATGTCGGAGCAGATAACATAGAAACAGAGTATGACGGCAGAAAAGGGCCGTCGGCCCAACAAGTCTGCCCACTCAAAGAACCTTCCCCATAAAAGAACCCGCCCCCTAAGCATTTTTCCGGAGTGTACCTACATGTTTATCCCATCGTCTCTTGAAGTTGAGCACATTGCTGGCCTTGACAACCTGACATGGAAGACTATTCCAACGATCAACAACCTTTTTGGTGAAGAAGTATTTCCTGATGTTACCATGAAGTCTCCCATCCTTGAGTTTGAGCGGATGCCCTCTTGTTGCCATGGGACATGTAAGGAAAAAGATATCTTCCTCCAACCTTAATATGGCCTGTAAGATATTTGAACGTCTCTATCATGTCTCCCCTCTCTCGGCGTTCTTCGAGAGAATATAACTGCAGCCTGCTTAGACGTTCTTTCATATGGGAGATCCTTGAGCCCTGAGACCATCTTAGTTGCCATTTCGCTGAACTGACTCCATCCTCTTCACATCCTTATTGATAATGCGGCCTCCAAAACTGAACACAGTACTCCAGATGAGGTCTCACCATGGACCTGTACAATGGCATTATAACTATGGCATTATAACTTCAGCTGACGATAACTTCTTCAGATGCAACCCAGCATTTGTCTAAGCTTTGGTTTAAGCTTTCTCCACTTGATTGGTAGTCTTCATATCTTCACTAATGATTACACCCAGGTCCCATTCTGCGATCAGTTCTTATTAAGGTTTCATCATTCAGGGTGCATGTTCTGCAGGGGTACTGCTACCAAGGTGCATAACCTTACACTTTTTGGCATTAAAACTCAGTTGCCAAGTATTAGACCATTTTTCGAATAAAAGTAGGTCCTGCCTCATATTGTCGGGCACGGTTGTGATGTCCACATACGTTAGATAGCTTAGCGTCATCGGCATATAATGTAATTTTACTTTGAAGTCCCTGGGGCAGGTCTCATACAAAGATATTAAATAGTATCAGACCCAAGACCGAGCCCTGCTGCACTCCACTGGTCACTTCCGACGTTTCTGAGGGAGTACCATTTACTACCACCCTCTGAAGTCTACCACTGAGCCAGTCTTAACCCATGCAGTCAATGTTTCTCCTAGTCCCATTGTATTAATTTGTTCAATAACCTACGGTGTGGGACACTATCAAAGGCTTTACTGAAGTCCAAATACACTATATCCAGGGACTCTCCCCTATCCAGTTGTTTCATTACCTAGTCGAAGAAGCTTATCAGATTGGGATTGACAAGACCTTCCCCTTCGTAAAACCATGCTGGTGGGGATCCCTCAGCCTTTCGTCATCCAGAATCATATCCAATCTGTTTTTAATCAACGTCTCCATAAGTTTACACACTATT
This sequence comes from Geotrypetes seraphini, assembly GCF_902459505.1. Lineage (NCBI taxonomy): Eukaryota > Metazoa > Chordata > Amphibia > Gymnophiona > Dermophiidae > Geotrypetes > Geotrypetes seraphini. The sequence continues at coordinate 20,710,689 of NC_047097.1, forward strand.
GATGTGAGACTCACCGGTCTGTAATTTTCAGCTTCTGACCTGCATCCCTTTTTGTGGAGCGGAATGACGTTAGCAGTTTTCCAGTCCAAGGGAACTTTTCCCTTCTTTAGGGAAAGATTGAAAAAGTCCCTATGCGATGGTTTAAGATCAACTAGTTAGCAAATCATGCAATCAACAAGCATGAAAGTAAAAAGTTAAAAAAAAAATAAAAAATATTTGAAAACCTGAACTTTTGAATAAGAAAAATTGTAGAAGCTATATTTATTGCACAAAGAAAAGCACTTTATGAATTGGCTGGTGGTTAGCACATTCTGAAGGTTTAACACAAAAAATTCACATTTAAGTTATCAATAGTGAATGGGTTAAAAACGTATAAGCTGCTTTATATGGAAAGTGGGTAACATAGTGGCAGCCAATAGAATTAAATGGTTAAATATCTATACTATTATAGGGTATCTAAGTTACCGACAGGTCCTGCAGGTTTTTTGACAGGCCTGCCTGTCTTTTTTATTCTTTTTTGTTTTTTCCATGGCACAGATATTTTGCATGTGTTACACATGCAAAATATTGTCCATTAAAAAAAAAAAAAAAATGGGAGACAGGCAGACCTGTCAAAAACGGCTGGATGGCCCCCAACAAGCGCAATCCCCCCACCAACAAACACGATCCCCCTCCGCAACCCACAAATAGCAGGAGAGATGCCCACTCCCTCCTGCCACCACCCGACGCTGCCTGCCCTACCCCCATCCACGTGAATATAGCAGGAAGGATGCCAACTCTCCTCCTGCCACCAACTGATCCCCCACCCGACCAGCCACGGCACTCACCCTTGGCACATAAGAACATAAGAATTGCCGCTGGTGGGTCAGACCAGTGGTCCATCATACCCAGCAGTCGCGCTCATGCGGCGGCCCTCTGGTCTAAGACCAGCGCCATAGCTGAGACTAGCCCTATCAGCGTATGTCCTTGTTCAGCAGGAACTTGTCTAACTTTGTCTTGAATCCCTGAGGGTGTTTTCCCCTATGACAGACTTGGAAGATTGTTTCAGTTTTCTACCACTCGCTGGGTGAATAACTTCCTTACGTTTGTACGGAATCTATCCCCATTCAACTTTAGAGAGTGTCCTCTCGTTCTCACCTACCTTGGAGAGGGTGAACAACCTGTTCTTATCTATCAAGTCTATTCCCTTCAGTACCTTGAATGTTTCGATCATGTCTCCTCTCAATCTCCTCTGTTCGAGGGAGAAGAGGCCCAGTTTCTCTAATCTTTCACTGTACGGCACCAATAAGTTGGGAGCAGGAGGGGTGTTCAGTCCCTCCTGCTCCATAGGCCTCCCCAGCCTGGCCTCCCAGTACCTCCATGCTGGGAGCAGAAGGGGTGCTCAGTCCCTCCTGCTCCTTTGACGCCAGCAATGCGTCTGCCTCTGCCTTAGGCCCTGCCCCGGTGCATCATGTGATGCCCAGGGAGGAGCCTAAAGCCCTGATTGGCTCAGGCGCCTCGGGCTCCTCCCCCCTTGAGAGGGGCCTGAGCCAATCAGGGGACATTCCTTAGGGCTGAGCCAAATATTCAGATATTAATTTATACCACTTGGCTGCCTGATGGCCTAACAAATCTGTCTGGAAGCATAGGCCCTGTCCCTGACCCTACCTGCCTGCCAACCACTAGGCCTGCCTGCCCTGTCCGCCCTGTCCCAGCCTACCACTAGACCGCCAGAGTGGGGACAGGGTGCAGAGCTTGGCAAGGAGTGCGGGGTTGGGTGCAGAGCCTAGCAGGGAGAATTTGGTTCAGAAGGGTTTTTTTCTTATTTTCCTCCTCTAAATTTAAGGTGCGTCTTATGGTCAGGTGTGTCTAATGGAGCGAAAAATATGGTATGTTATGTATCTGAGGCAGCAGAGGGTTAAGTGACTTGCCCAGAGTCACAGAGAGCTTGCAGGGGGAATCAAATCCAGTTCCCCAGGGTCTCAGCTTACTGCTCCTCCATTCCCCAGTCCATGTCTTTCTGCACAATTAGAGTATTGTTTATTGCATCTAGAAAACTTCCTTGAAATAAGAAGTGAATGGCAGATGTAAATGGAATCGTATCTGCCTTACGCAGCACTTTGGGATTCCAGCCATTTGTCAGTGAGCGAGCGAGGCTGCAAAGGGAAGAGAATTAGCTATGTCAGCATCTCGCTTGGCTGGAGCAGTTAGCTTTGCCCCTGCTGGTGCCAGAAATGTGCTGGAAAAGCCTGTAAGACAGCCTGGAGGAAGGTAATCCTTGCCAGCTGTTTCCCTCTAAAGCCAGCCACTTCAGTAGAAGAGTTCATACAAACACGATTTCAACTTCAGGAGCTCCGAAATACACTGGACAGCACAATATAGCTTTCAGGCTCATTTCATAAACGTTTGTTCCTGTGTAAAATCCCTTTTTATGCACATAAAGGAGCCGTTATAAAATTGCTGCAAGAGTTACATCTGTAGGTATGTTTTGTTTTTTGGGGGTTTTATTTTTTTTTGGGGGGGGGAGTTTGAGTGGAGCTCAGTAAGAATAATGGGATTTGATATGTTTGTTATTAAACCTCTTGCTATACCATCTACACTACAAATAAGATCAAAGCGGTCTACAAAATAATCCAATGAAAGGAACTCATAAGAACATAAGCAGTGCCTCCGCCGGGTCAGACCATAGGTCCATCCTGTCCGGCAGTCCGCTCCCGTGGCGGCCCAAACAGGTCACGACCTGTCTGAATCACCAGAAGGGGCTCCCTTGCCACCTTGGTTTCTCATTGAAGTCCTATCTTCCCATCGTAGTCCTAACCCTCCGGTCTTGCACATGCACGACCTTTTGGGTTTCCATACTTATTATCTGGTTAGCTTTCTATACTTGTGTTACATCCAGCTCCTCCCTCAGTATTCCACGATCCCTTTATCCCTCAGGAATCCGTCCAATCCCTGTTTGAATCCCTGTACCGTACTCTGCCTGATCACTTCCTCCGGTAGCGTATTCCAAGTGTCCACGACCCTTTGGGTGAAAAAAAACTTCCTTGCATTTGTTTTGAACCTATCTCCCTTCAGGTTCTCCGAATGCCCCTTCGTACTTGTTGTCCCCTTCAGTCTGAAGAATCTGTCCCTATCCACCCTCTCTATGCCCCTCATGATCTTGAAGGTCTCTATCATATCTCCCCTGAGCCTCCTTTTTTCCAGAGAGAAGAGCCCCAGCCTATCCAACCTCTCGGCGTATGGGCAGTGTTCCAGCCCTTTTACCAGTTTCGTTGCTCTCCTTTGGACTCTCTCAAGTACCGCCATGTCCTTCTTGAGGTGTGGCGACCAATACTGAACGCAGTATTCCAGATGTGGACGCACCATCGCTCGATACAATGGCAAGATGACTTCCCGCGTCCTGGTTGTTATGCCCCTCTTTATGATGCCCAGCATCCTGTTGGCTTTTTTCGAGGCTGCTGCGCACTGTGCAGATGGCTTCAGTGATGCATCCACCAGCACACCCAAGTCTCTCTCAAGTCTGCTGTCTCCCAACAATGCCCCCCCCCCCCCAATTTGTAGTTGAACAACGGGTTCTTTTTCCCTATATGCATGACCTTGAATTTTTCCACGTTTAAAGCGCATTTGCCATTTGTTTGCCCAGTCTTCCAGCTTGTCCAGGTCCCTTTGCAGGTCCTCACACTCCTCCCTGGACCTAACTCTACCGCACAGTTTGGTATCGTCTGCAAATTTTATAACCTCGCACTTTGCCTCCTTTTCCAGGTCATTGATAAATGACTCCATTGATAAAAACTCCATTAAGAGAAAAAAAAAAGTCAGATAGACAAATTTAAAATAATAACACAGACCATACATACTTTCTAGCACATATATACTATGCAATGCAAGTTGTAAGAAAGGAATTCAGTCAGCTGAACTTAAAAAAGCGAACTGAAAATAATGAGCCTTAAAATCTCTTTTATATATTTTTTTAAAGATTTCTCCTCTCTCAACCTCAATGATAGACTGTTTTATAAACCTGGGACAAGGTAAAGAAATGCAAAATTTCTAGTTGACGCCAAATAAGCCTTAGAAATACGAGGTAAAGTCTATCTGTCATTCTCATATTCATTCTCTCTCTATAGATATAGATATATAGATACAAACTACTTTTCTGTGGAACAATCAACCCCCCACCCTTCCCCCTTTTACAGAACCGTAGCACGGTGTTTAGCGCTGGCTGTGGCAGTAACAGCTCCGATGCTCATTGGAATTCTATGAGCACTGAAGCTGTAACCATCACAGCCGGCGCTAAAAACTACGCTATAATGTTGTAAAAAAAGGGGGGGGGGGGAGGAAAGTGATTTACTGGCCAACACTCATTTTGGTGCCTCCAACGCTAGACCTGTTTCTAAGTATATTTGACCCTCGATTCCAAAAATGGCAAAATACAAGCAAAATGGAATCCCATTCACAATCATTGAAGGATCCCTCAGTTGGTTAGTCACTCAACACAGTATTTTTATAACTCCGGGGGAAGGGGGGGGGGCTTAGAGCATGGAGCTATACGCACAGCAAAGCCCACACTGTTTTAGCGTATTTCATCCAGAACTTCTAAAATGACACCAGTTTTCTCCTACCAGCTCTAGGTTTTGAGATACAGAACATGTGCATTTGCCTCTCTTCACTTTGCTCGCCCATTAAAAAACCTGGATATTTTTAATGTAGTGTTTAAGAGCATCAGAATTGCTACTGCTGGGTCAGACCAGTGGTCCATCGTGCCAGTAGTCGCTCAGCGGCAGCCCTTAGGTCAAAGACCAGTGCCCTATTTGAGTGTAGCCTTACTTGCGTATGGTTCTGTTCCAGTAGGAACTTATCCAACCTTGTCTTGAATCCTGATGGGTGCTTTCCCCTATAACCCATTACTCCAGCGCTCTATGCAGCTCACTGGTTACCAGTCAAAAAGCGATGCATCTTCAAATCCACAAGAGATTCTATCAAATAATTCCAGCCATCATAGCAACCAAGCTACACCTATACACCCCTAACCGCCTCCTCCGCTCCAAAGCAGAACAAAGACTCAGCATTCCCGCAGAGAGATCCCTCCAAATGAGTACGGCGTAACATAGTAGATGACGGCAGATAAAGACCCGAATGGCCCATCCAGTCTGCCCAACCTGATTCAATTTAAATTTTTTTTTATTTTTTCTTCTTAGCTATTTCTGGGCAAGAATCCAAAGCTCTACTCAGTACCGTGCTTGGGTTCCTACTGCAGCCCATCTACACCCTCCAGCCATTGAAGCCCTTCCCAACCCATCCTCCACCAAACGGCCATATACTGACACAGACCGTGCAAGTCTGCCCAGTACTGGTCTTAGCTTCAATTTAATATTATTTTCTGATTCTAGATCCTCTGTGTTTCATCCCACGCTTCTTTGAACTCAGTCACAGTTTTACTCTCCACCACCTCTCTCGGGAGGCGCATTCTAGGCATCCACCACCCTCTCCGTAAAGTTAGAATTTTCCTAACATTGCCTTTGAATCTACCATCCTCAGCCTCAAATTATGTCCTCTGGTTTTACCATTTTCCTTTCTTTGGAAAAGATTTTGTTCTACGTTAATACCCTTCAAGTATTTGAACGTCTGAATCATATCTCCCCTGTCCCTCCTTTCCTGTAGGGTATACATATTCAGGGCTTCCAGTCTCTCCTCATACGTCTTCTGGCGCAAGCCTCCTATCATTTTCGTCACCCTCCTCTGGACCGCTTCAAGTCTCTTAGGTCCTTCGCCATGATACGGTCTCCAAAACTGAACACAATACTCCACGTGGGGTCCTTACCAATGACCTGTAGAGGGGCATCAACACCTTCTTCCTTCTACTGGCTACGCTCTCTTTATACAGCCCAGCATCCTTCTGGCAGCAGCCACTGCCTTGTCACACTGTTTTTTTCGCCTTTAGATCTTCGGACACTATCACCCCAAGGCTCCCTCTCCCCGTCCGTGAATATCAGCTTTTCTCCTCCAAGCATATGCGGTTCCTTCCTATTATTAGTCCCCAAATGCATTACTCTGCATTTTCTTTGCATTAGAATTTTAGTTGCCGGGCATTAGGACCATTCCTCTAACTTTTGCAGATCCTTTTTCATATTTTCCACTCCCTCTTCGATGTCTACTCTGTTACAAATCTTGGTATCATCTGCAAAAAAGCACACTTTTCCTTCTAACCCTTCAGCAATGTCCACTCACAAACATATTGAACAGAATTGGCCCCAGCACCGAACCCTGAGGACTCACTACTCACCTTTCCCTTCCTCCGAGCGACTTCCATGAACCACCACCCTCTGGCGTCTGTCGACAGCCAGTTTCTAACCCAGTTCACCACTTTGGGTCCTAACTTCAGCCTTCAAGTTTGTTCAACAGCCTCCTATGAGGAACTCTATCAAAGGCTTTGCTGCAATCTAAGTAAATTACATCTAGCATATGTCCTCGATTCAGCTCTCTGGTCACCCCAATCAAAAAATTCAATCAGGTTCGTTTGGCACGATTTACCTTTTGTAAAGCCATGTTTGCCTCAGATCCTGTAACCCATTAGATTCAAGGAAGTAAGTATCCTTTCTTTCAGCAACACTCCATTATTTTTCCAACAACTGAAGTGAGGCTCACCGGCCTATAGTTTCCTGCTTCATCCCTGTGACCACTTTTATGAATAGGGACCACAATCGATCCCACAGCCATTTCCTACCTCAGCTATGGAACCGACTACCTACACAGATCAGGTCGCTAGACTCACTAATGACCTTCCGCAGAGCAGTAAAGACCTTCCTCTTCCGCCAATCGGGCCATTAAAAACTACCTCCTCAATATACTTCTCCTAGTACTCTTCGCTATGACCAGTCTGGTCTCTAGAATAAGCTCTGTTATTGTCTACTGTAACCTATTTCTACCACTCTCTGGGTGAAGAAAAACTTCCTTACGTTTGTATGGAATCTTTTCCCTTCTAACTTCAGCAAGTGCCCTCTTTTAAGCATAGAAACATGACGGCAGATAAAGGCCTGAAGGAAACATATTAAAAATTAAGGAGTCTTTTTGTTAAGGCACACTAACCAATTTAGCACGTGCTAAATACTAAGGCATCCATTATATTCTATAGGTGCCTTAGCATTTGGTGTACGCTAAATTGGTTAGCACACCTTAATAAAAGAACCCCTAAAAGAAAGTGTACAACATGAAAATCTACTTATTTCATACCAAAAGCACAAGTTTGATACAAACTTTCCAGTCATTCGATGCACAAGAAGCTCCTCTACGATTCATAACCATTACTTACCTTTTGCAACTGCATTTGGAAATATGTAAACACACAAACTGCACTTCTCCCAATGTATTCGCGGTGGTTGCGGGCGGAACATAGCCACAAATACGGAAAAACCGCGAATAATTTTTAATATATTATTCGCAGGGGTTTAACAGCCACCGTTTTTACTATTGAAACCGCAAATAACTTTGCAATTTTCTTCATGCATGTTGGGAAGCAGCGTTTCCTCTGTGAACGCTGGGAAGCAGCAATTTTGAGGGTGAAAGCTTGGAAACAGCGGTTTTCTGAGTGAATGCTGGTAAGCGCCAAACTTTATCGGTACAGTACAGGTACTTTACTCATGATGTAATTTTGGGGGGAGGAGTCAGCATGCGAAAAATTGCGAATAAGCGAAACGCGAGTACGGAGGGATACGTGTATATCTGCTAACTTGTACGCAAAAACACCAAACCAGCTAACAAGACAAAGCTGAGAAACTTGTTAGAATTTAAATCTAAGTGCAACTGTTTTAAACAGATCAGGTTAAGAAACCTTCAAAATACAAATTTGCATAGCCTAAGGAAACCATGCTTATCTAAATTTTTTGCACATAATTATGTAATATAACCGAACAAAAAGCGATGTTGTCATTTGAGCTTTACATTTGTATTACATGTGTATTCAGCAGCACCTAACTGGTTAGTACCACAGAATATGCCCAGACATCCAAGAAAAACTTTAGAGGACTGTCCAGGTGCCCCGAGGGATTTCCAAAATCCGGCAGTTTGTCCAGGTTTTGGAAGGCCCTGAATTTGGGACCATGTCTGGAGGGCCTCCAGACCCTGCCCCGAGCTCGGGGGAAGGAGACATGAGGTTCATGTGGGGGCAGGGCTGGGACGGGAAGAGGTGAACCAGGTGTCCTCTTTTTTTTTTTTTTTTAAAGAGGAAATCTGGTAACCTAGGTTAGGGCCTAATCCAAAACCAGCTATTTTATGGGTAATCGAAGACAGAGTTGGTACTTAACCTGGCTAAGATACGTTACATTAAAGAAATTTTATAAACCACATTTTACCATCTAGAATTCAACAGAAAGAAAGCTTAACAACTTTCTGGAAATACAAAAAAAATCTATACCTAAAATTGCTCACAGTACTATTTTCCTGAACAGAAAAATTTGTAACCATTTTCGGAACATAGAAAAAATTAGATTCTTGTCTTAGAGAAAGTGGAAGAGAATTCCATATAGACACTGCCTGATACGACAAACTTATTAAGAAATTTATACGAGTTTACAGATTTAATAGAAGGAAAACCAAATAAAAATTTCAGCCTCCCTATTTCCCGACCACACTGATTTTAAACAGAACCAAAATGGAAGACTTCTGGTATGACATAGGAAACCATAATGTCATTTGGTATCATTCGCAAAGAGGCAAATCTTACATAACAGTCCTTCAGCAATATCGCTTATAAAAATGTTAAAAAGAACAGGCCCAAGAACAGAACCTTGAGACACACCACTGGTAACATCCCTTTCCTCAGAGCGATTTCCATTGACCACTACTCTCTTGTCATCTTCCACTCAGCCAGTTCTTGACTCGTCCCGTCCCTTTTGGGGCCCATCCGGAGGGCACTCAGTTTATTTATTAGATGTCTATATGGAACACTGTCAAAAGCTTTGCTAAAATCTAAATACACCACATCCAATAAAATCTAAATACACCACATTCCCTCTATGCAATTCTCTGGTCACCCAATCAAAGAAATTGATCAGATTTGTCTGACAAGACTTACCCTCTAATGAATCCATTAATAACTGCATTTGAAATCCAAGCCTAATAATATTCCATGTGTACACAGCAATATGTTCAAAGGCAACCGCCAATTGCCATAAAGGTTTTGTGGAGCAACAGGAAGTCTACCCGAAGTGAAGCCAAGTATGATTGAAGAGCCGAGCGAGGTCCAAGATACACCTACAGTGAGTGAGGACCACCTGGAGGGACAATCAAACTGGATAGTGGAAGATGTATATCAACAGTAACAAAACAACAAGTTGATATTTAGAACAACAAGTTGATATTTAGAAGTTTACCTTCTAGGAGGAAAAGATCTCAGATTTTACCACATAGGGAAACATATATGTTTTCTCCCTATAAATTTGTGGCATATGGTTTCTTTCATTGATCAAAACCTCCTCTATTAAAGATTTAAATTTAATTTATTGTTTCGTGAATTTTTTATATAATTTTTTATCTTTTTATAATAGTGGAATGAAACTTATTAGTAACTATAATTTTTCTAAAAAACTTTATTGAATTGATTTACCGCAGACACAAACGTGTTTCCTGATGAAGCCCCCTTAGGGTGAAACGGGGCCCGTTGAATAGATGAATATAGAGTGAATTGTTGCTGTACGAGTGCTGTTTCCAGCTTTTAGTTTGTTGGAGCGACTTCAAGAGCACGATGCACTTTACCAGCTTGTTAGCTTCTTGAGATAAGTGCCGCTTTTTTGCCAGTTAGATGTGAAATACTGTGGCATCTTTAAGCATTTGCACTTTATGTTTTTTCTAATGTGCAATATTTTTCTATTCAGGCATTCAGCACTTTACTTTGAAGCACCTTTAATTGAAGCACTTTCATCAAAAGCACTCAGCACTTTCACAAGATGCTTCTACATATGCAAAGAGGCAGATAAGTAACTTTCTCTGCAGTTTATAAAGTTTTTTAAAAAAATTATAGTTACTAATAAGTTTCATTCCACTATTATAAAAAGATAAAAATTATATAAAAAATTCACAAAACAATAAATTTAAATTTAAATCTTTAATAGAGGAGGTTTTTGATCAATGAAAGAAACCATATGCCACAAATTTTATAGGGAGAAAACATATATGTTCCCTATGTGGTAAAATCTGAGATCTTTTCCTCCTAGAAGGTAAACTTCTAAATATCAACTTGTTGTACCACCTGGAGGACAACCACAAGGAAGACAAGTCCGGCGCAAGCCCAACACCAGGATGAGGGAAGATGGAAGTGCACAGAGGACACTGGACCTGCAGCTAGAGAGACAAGAGAAGATAGAGAGGACAGCAATCGTCGTGGGGGACTCCATCATCAGAGAAGTCGGCAGCCACATAGCGGGGAGGAAAACAGGATCGGCTGGTGACCTGCCTACCGGGAGCCAAGATAGAAGATATAGTGAGCCGCATCGACAGGATCCTCAACAGCATGGAAGAGGAAATTACGGCAGTGGTGATCCACGGGGGGACAAACAACGTGAGTAACAGGAACTAAAGCAGCGAAGGACTGAAAGATCAAATCTGGATGCTAGGAAGGAAGCTGAAGACAAGAACGCCGAGGGTAGCATTCTCATAAATCCTGCCGGTACCCAGGGCCGATGAGAATAGGCAGACGGAGCTACAAGCAGTCAACGCATGGATTGAGGTGCTGATGTGATAAAGAAGGATTCCACTTCATGCGCAACTGGATGACATTCTGGGGAAGATCAAGCTATTCAGGAAGGATGGACTCCACCTCTGCGGAGACGGAACAAGGCTACTTGCAAGCAATATCAAGAGAGAAATTGAGAAGTTTTTATGTTCAAAATCTTTTTTATTGTGAATGCAAAACAGACAACAAAGAACAGAGCAAAATAAAAAGAACCCAAATCCAACAATACAACATTTTTGGGTTTGTGGTTAGTAAAACAAAAGTAGAAAACCCCACCCCCTGCCTCCCCAACCCCACCCAGCCAGCAAAATCCCTAACACAATCCCCCCCCCCCCTCACCACACCCCAAATAAACATACAGAAGAGGACCAACAGGTCTCTAACATCCCAAAGGCCTTGGTAACCTCAGTAATGATTCCCCAATAGGAAGAAAGAGAAAAAAAAAAGGGTGTTTGCAGTGACCGATCCCGGAAGCGGGCGCATCGCACAGCAACTAAACTAAGCAAGAGGATTCAAAAGGAGACTACGTCCTCTGAGATAAGGAAGCCAAATAGACTCCCCAAACCAGCAGATAACTACGCTTGCAATGAGGGCAACCAACTGCCTCTCGTGCCTCCATGTGGCCAAATTATGCACCAAAGATCTCCAGTTCCAAAAAGAGGGCTCAGAAGCAGTCCAGGATTTCAAAATGCATTTGCGAGCATGAAGACACACATTATGACACCATAGGGGACCCCCCTTAGGAAGACCACGGAAGACCCCGGGCAAGTCCAGAACCAATTGCTCTACAATACCCGCAATTGGACTCAGAAATAAGCTCCTGAAGTAATGGACTATAGACTGCCAAAAGACTTGGACTGTCCAACAATCCCAAAAGGAATGAACAAAGGTATTGGGATCCCAGCCACATTTCAGATAGAGAGGCGAGTTGATACCCCCAATTTTATACAATTGCACTCGAGTATAATAGGCCCTAAATACCACTCTAACATAACACTCTCGAAACAGCGTTCCCATGATCAAGCTAGGAACTCCCCACAGAGCACGCAGAATATTCCACTGGCTAAGATCCATATGAAGGTCCTGACCCCAGCTCCCTTGTATCCATGACACATCTTTGGGGCCAGTAAACTCCGACACTGAAGTGGAGCGGATCACCACTCCTTCAAAGAAAACCCGAAGGCGCTCTCCCATCGGCTGTGCGATCCGTTCCTGAGGAAGTGAAAGAAAATAGTATTTAACTTGAAAATAGGCGAAAGTATCACCCCAGCACCCGCCCAAGCGATCCCCAAAAGCATTTAGGGGTTTCAAACCTCCCTCCGCAGTCAACAGGTGTTCCACGAGACAAATTCCGTGAGCAGCCCAGCTAAGAAAAGCAGGGTTATCCCGGCCCGGCTGAAATGCTAAGTTCCCATAAAGAGGTAACTGATTTGTCACTCGGGGGTCCCCTCCCAATCTACTTATCAAGCTCCCCCACACAACACGAATTGATTTCAAAAGAATACAGGCACAAAACACAGCTAGAATTTCCTTAGCAGGCAAATGTAAGAGACTAGACAAAGAATGAGGTGCGTAAAAAGCCCGTTCAAAATCCAAAGGAATATATTGTGTTCATCTTGCAACCAATCTTTCAGATGCCAGAGTAAACAGGCTTCATTGTAAAGGCCTAAATCGGGGAGACCGAGGCCCCCCTGAGTCCAGCCACCCACCAAATAATGAAAGCAAACTCACAGCTTACGGGAATTCCACCTGAAACGCGATAGTAAACTGTTTAACCGAGCAAGATCCTTCTTTAACAACCGAAGTGGCAAAGTTTGCAACACAGAGCTAACGAGGGAAAATCACCATGCGCATCAAAGCTATACGGCCCATCAGTGTCAAAGGGAGGTCACCCCAGGCCTCAAGTTGGAGCCTGGTATCCGCCAAAAGCTAAGTAATATTAAGTGAATAAAGTTATGCCATAGAGGTCAAAAGATACACCCCCAAATACCAAAAGGAGCCCGGAGCCTACCGTAAAGGGAAGGAGTCACCCCATTGAGCCTGCAAGACCAAGGAGGATGGAAAAGCCTCGGATTTGACTAGATTTAGACGGAAGCCTGCATAGTCACCATATTCCCTAATAGTCTCCAAAAGGGCCTGCAAAGAAGAAAACGGATCTGTTAAGAGCCAAAAGATCGTCCTCAAAGGCAGTGACTTTAAAACTTTGATTTCCCAGGAGAACTCCCTTAATGCCCAAGTTCAAGTAAATATCACCAAGAAGCGGGTCAAGGGCCAATACGAATAATATAGAAGATAGGACACCTCTGACGGGTTCCTCTATGAATCTCAAATAAAGATGATCTACAACCATTAACCCATAGAGTGGCCTGGGGCGTATCGCCAAAACAAAGCGACCCTGAAAGCCATATTTAGTCAAAGTAGCATATAGATAATCCCAACGAATGCGGTCGAATGCCTTAAGAACATAAGAACATAAGAATTTCCGCTGCTGGGTCAGACCAGTGGTCCATCGTGCCCAGCAGTCCGCTCACGCGGTGGCCCTCTGAGACTAGCCCTACCTGCGTAAGCAAAGAAGGCAATGCAAGTCTAGAGATATATTCTAAAGAGAGCAAGATTTTGCGCAAATTTTTGGTCACTGATCGACCCTTCACAAAACCAACCTGGGACTCATGAAAGAGTGGCAACAGCCGAGCCAAACGATTGGCCAGAATCTTCGCCAGAAGTTTAACATCAAAATTGAGGAGCGAGCCAGGACGATATGATTCTGGGAGGGCAAGATCTTTCCCTGGCTTTGGAAGGACAATGATCTGAGCCACATTAAGATGTTTGGACATTACTTCAGCATTGATCATCACATTAAACATAGCAGTAAGCGGTGCCACAATTTCAGGTTTCATAATTTTTATAGTCAATATATCTTATTGAGCAAATAGAACTGCAACAAAACAGAGGTAACAAATACAAATCAGCTCCCGCCCCAAACAATCCCCCCCCCAGGTCCTCCATCCAATACACAGTACCAAAAATATAGCAAAGAAATAGGTATGCCATTCTATACAAAATAAATCACAAAACAAAATCAACAATTAAGCACCCGGCTACGAGCCAAAGGAATCAAGGTAGTCCAAAAAGGTTCCCAAGAACGCTGAAAGATGCGGCCTGGGAGAGAAGAGAGATCCTTCACATCCCACGTCAGGAGAGTAATCGTACGGCAACGCCACAGGGAATAGTCCGGAGCATCAGCCTCAAGCCATTTCAGCAAAATACATTTCAGGGCAATCAGGATAGTCCACTTGAGGAAAGCTGCAGCACCATTGGTCCGAGGGAAGTAGTGAGGAACAGTTCCAAATAAGAGCAAGGGGGAACGTCGAATAGTAATATTCCAAATGCTCTCCACAAAAACAAAAATTACAGTCCAAAAGGCTTGAACAGAGGGGCAAGACCAGAACATGTGTCCCAAGCCCGCTTCCGGAGCCTGGCAGCGAGGACAGGTAGCAGTCTCACGGAAGTGTGACAGATAAGCCCTCTTAGGAGAAATATACAAACGAAAGATCAACTTAAAATGTTGTTCCCAAAAGGTGGTGTATTTACGAAAGGCAGGAAGTCGACGGACAGCCTGCAAAAGAACATCAGTGGGCAGCTCAGCAGCAAGATCACGAGACCAAGCCTCTCGCAATTTAGACTGGTCAAACAAGGGGACTCATCCTTTTAAGTGGTGATGATGGAACTTGAGGGGGACAGGAAGCTGGGAGCCAATGGTAAAGGCCGTAGACAATGTCTCTTGGCAGGAGGCTTGTAAAGAACTAGAGGGCAAGGAAGAAATGTAATGGTGTACTTGCATATAAGCAAAATAATCTGGTTGGGGAAGATCAAATTCCTCTAGCAACTGAGCGAAGGATTTAGGGTTCCATCATCATCTACCAAATGAAGTACATAATAAATACTCCATTTCCCACCGAGTAAAACTCGGCCCATCTATCCCAGGTAGAAAGGAGCTATTGAAGCGGATAGGAAGGAAGGGAGAGACAGAAGCAGAAAGAGCGTGATGTTTACAGATCCAGCGCCAAACCTTCCGCAAAGGACTGTGCAGCACCTTCATAGGAAGAGAATTGGGTACAAGAGAAGGAAGAGAATGAAGATAAGCGCTAAAGTGAGTAGAGTGAAAACAGGAAAGCTCCAGAGAAGTATTGGTGAACGACGAAGTACCCCTAAAAAGATCATTATTGTGGCGCATGCCACAGTCAATAGTCAGATATCTGAGGTTCAATAAGCCCAAACCACCCCTGTACCATGGAGTTGCCGCCCATTTATAAGGCAAGCGGGGTCTCCTCCCAAGCCAAATAAATCTCTGGACCAGGCGTTCTAGCCGTCTCTCATCTCGGGAAGTCAGATAGAGAGGAAGGACCTGAAAGACATAGAACCAACAGGGGACTATGAGCATGTTATACAGATGCACCCGATCTAAAAGTGAAAAGGGGAAAGTATCCCAAAGTTGCAATATATTCTGAAGGGCATGAAACAACGGATCCACGTTTAAGCGATACAAACTAGATAAGTCCCGAGGAATAGTAACCCCCAAATACTTCAAATGGGATTCAGCCCAACGAAGGGAAAAACTCCCCTCCACGCCGCTCGCAACTCAGATGGGAAAGGCAAGGCCAAAGATTTATCCAAGTTAAGGGACAGACCCGAGTAAAAGCCAAATTCAGAAATTAAATCCAACGCTAGTGGTAAAGAATCTTCAGGCCGAGTAAGAATCAAAAACATGTCATCCGCATACGCTAAGGTCTTCAACTCAATCTCGTCAACCCGTAGGCCCCGCACCTCCGCAAAACCCTCAAAGAGTACAAAGCAATGATTCCAGAGAAAGAAGGAACAACAGGGGAGATAGAGGGCAACCCTGTCGCATTCCATGAAGAATAGGGAAGGAGTCAGTGCGGGACCCGTTCACCAATAGCGAAGCCCGTGGATTAGAATAGAGAGAACAAATGGCATCTAAACCCTCCCATCCCAACATGTTCCAGGGTACGAAACAAGAATGGCCAATGGACGCTGTTAAATGCCTTAGAAGCATCGAGACTAACAAATAGAGCAGGAATATGGTGAGAATGACAATGAGCCAGCGCAGAGGACCTTCCGGACATTGTTAACCAATTGACGGCCCCGAACAAAACCAACCTGATCCTCATGGATGAGCGTAGGGAGATGGGGAGCAAGACGATCAGCCAACATTTGCAAATCGTGGAAAGGGGCCCCGCTCAACAGCTGCATTAAAGTAAGCCAGTAGTGGCCCATAAAGAGCAGAAGAAAGAAGCCAATAAAAGTCTCCAGAAAAACCATCCGGATCCGGGGCCCGATCCGAGTGGAGAGCTTTGATGGCAGACTCCAATTCAGCCACCTGAAACAGACTATTGAGAGAAGACACCACGTCCTCTAGCAGGTGAGGAAGACCAGTAGACTGTAAATAATCTGTCAACAAGTCCAGAGAAACACCTTCAGGAGCATCATATAACCAGCGAAAAAAGTCAAAGAGGGCCCCAGAGATAGCAGACGTTGATGTCACCACCCCACCACTCGGGGTCCGAAGAGATAAAACAGGTTTCTTCCCAGATGCAGTGCTAACCACACGAGCCATGAGACGGCCAGGCTTGATCCCGTAACGGTGATAGCGGTGCTGATAAAAAGCCCTCCATTTCTGGGAACGAGAAAGAAGTAGCAAATTTAACACTTCTTGAGTAGTTAAATAGCTTTCCTGAGTCTCACGCGAAGGACGGGAATGGAAGACCCGCTTAGCCAAGCATAAGGCCTGTTCTAAGTTAACGATACCTCTGTTAATACGCTTATTGCGAGCACTCAGGAAAGAGATAACGTGTCCCCAAAGCACCGTCTTCCCGGCCTCCCAAAACAAAAGGGAATCGTCCATGTGGGGAGCATTATTGGTGGAATAATCATTCCATTGAGTCTGCAAAAAGGTCCGAAATTCCATATCCTGAGCAAGATAAAAGGGAAACCTCCAGGATAACGTCCGAAGATACGTAGCGTCTAGGTGAATGTCCACCCAAATAGGGGCGTGATCTGAGATGTTCAATGGACCTATCTCGGCCGTCAAGACCGAAGAAAACAGAGACAAAGATAGAAAAATATGATCAATCAGAGACCAGGTGCCATGTGAACGAGAAAGATGAGTGTAATCACGAACTTCAGGGTGAAGAAGGCGCCAAGGGTCCACTACTGAAAGAGTATCACAGAAATCAGAAAGAAGACGACCCCTAGCACCCAAAGAGGAGACAGGGGATCCAGATTTGTCCAAATCAGGGTGCATCACCAGATTAAAATCACCCATGAGAAGAAGAAGATCCCCAGGAAAGCGAGAACAAAGTGTGAGCAACTGCTGAAAAAAGGCCGATTCTCCAGAGTTAGGGCCATAGACCACAAGGAGAAGATAAGAATGGGCTCCCAAAGTAAGTCGCAGAAGTAAAGATCTACCATCCACCGCTGCATCAAGAACTTGTACGCCTATAGGCGAGGACTTACGGACCAACACAGCAATGCTCCCATGGCGGCCCTGAGAAGAGGCAAGATATACCTCCCCCACCCAAGAACGGCGCAACTTAAGATGTTCAGCGTCAGACGGGTCTCCTGTAAACAAGCAATATCCGACCTATAGCGCTGCAAAGCAGCTAAAATTTTAGACCGCTTTACAGGCGATGTGATGCCCCCAACATTCCAAGATGCTAGTCTAAAAGGAGTACTCACGTCAGGAAATCAAGAAAAGCACAGCAGAAAGGAAAATAGAAACAGAAGAATACCACCCCAAGGGCCCAGCCATCCCCCAGAGCAGTGCCGAATAAGTGGCAGTGACCATAAAATAAACAAAAATATAGCACATGTTGATAACATGAAACAGGCCAACGACGGACGGAGGACCTCCCATCCCCCAACCCCCACCCCCACCTCAACCCAACCCCCCCCTTCCGTTACCACCCAAACCCATTTTCCCAGAAGCCCAACCACCAGTGAAAACCTTGTCTCACAAACGTGGAACAAAGAGAGAGTCACACTAACACGTAAACAGGGCCCCCAATCCCTCAACCCCACCCACTCTAAACTCGCCAAGATCCAACACAGTATGCCCCCCACTCAACACTCTGAGCCACCCAGGAGAATCCAGATGCAAACGGAGCCTCAGGTAGCACCACAACCCCCCAACCTACCCTCCCAAAAGGGGTCTCTAACATCCATACCTGAAAACCACACAGCATCCGCAAACGCACAGGAAAACCCCAATCAACTGTAGATCTAGAAGGAAACGCCAAACTCAAAGGCCAAAGCAAAACCCCAAGCAAACAAAGAAACAAGCTCACTCCCCCCTTCCAACTCAGAGCTGTCCCAACACAGTCACTCCGCAACCCCAAACGAGAACAGCAATCCCCCAGGCATTCCCTAGCAAGCACAAACAACAAACTCACATACTAAACGAACATCAAGCACTCAAGGGCCCACATAAGGGAGGAGGCAAGGCTGCCACCCACAAAAGGGTCACCGAGAGAAGACACCAAGGCGAAACAGTCTAATAAGGAGCAACACCAAACCCCACTCCCCTACATCCAGACAATCACACCAAAAAGCGGTCCCCCAGGTCACTAGCATTCAAGATTGCACCCAACAAATGCATAAAAGAAATACATGGTGTTACACTTGGTAATGGGGTGCAAACTCAAAAGAAAGCAGGATTGTAGTGTCACAGGTGCGACGTAGCAGCGCAAGAGCAGGGCTAGAGCAGTCACCCCACTCGGAACCAGGAGGCAAGAGGTCTGAAAAAGATCAGGGAGGTAGCAAATCCCCAGAGACCCATTATCAACAGGAACTAGGAGTACTTCTCCCCAAAGGAAATCCCAGACCACGATCCAGCCGCGCCACAGGGTTCAGGGGGGCCGAGGAAGGCCCAGCCTCTCCGGGCAACGCATCCAAATAGGCCTGCGCCACCTCCGCCGAAGTATAGGTATGCCAGCCTGTGGGGGTCCAAATCTTTAGCTGAGCTGGATAGAGGAACTGGAATCGATGCTTCCATTCATAGAGTGCCGAGCACACATGGGAGAAGCACCGCCGACGGTCCTGCAATGCGGGGGAGTAGTCCTGAAATAAGCGCACTGGGGTACCCTCGTAAAAAAGGGTATTCTGTTTCTGGCGATATTGCCTCATCAGCTCAGCCTTTGCAGCCGAGTTGTGGATTTTAAAGATAGTGACCCAAGCCTGATCTCGGTCGTCGGATTGCCAGCCCAGGCGGTGCGCTCGGTCTAGCTTCACAGGACCCACACCAGCCGGAAGAGGCAATTCTATCTGGAGCCAGGACTCCAAGGCTGAAAGTAGACGAGAGTCCGGGACCGCTTCGGGGAGGCCCACCAGGCGTAAATTATCCCGTCTCGAGCGATTCTCGAGATCCTCCAATTTGTCAGCTTGCCTCTGGAGTTGAGCTTTCAGGGATGTTAAATCAGCCGCCGAAGCGGCTTACCTGTACGTCTGGTAGTCTCCTCCAAGAGGGATTCGAGCAACGAGAGTTGGCTCGATAGGTGGTCAAAACAGGAATCCAACGCCCGCACTACCGAAGCCGACAACGCGGCAATATGGGCCTCAGACAAGGGGAGTGCGGAACCTTCATCTCCCGCCGCCATCTTGGATTCAGGCTGCGCCGATCTGGTCTCCCTCTCTTTAGCGCTGCGGCTCGGCTTGCCACTCATGACCGGGCTGGTGTGCCGATGATACTTGTCCATGCACCACCCCGATAGTCTAGGAAAGTGCAGGACCGGCCGAAAAGAGTAAGTTAGGCACAGAGGGATTCGGGGCCCCGGAGCATGAGCAAGGCACATCTTACCTGGCTCAGCACATCACGTGACTCGGTTTCATAATTTTATAAAACTCAGCTCTATAACCATTGACTCCAGGGGCTTTCAAAGTAGAACTATGAGTGATAGCGAGTTCCACCTCCCCAGCCTCAATAAGCGCATTCAATCGGGCGAGTTGCTCCTCTGTAAGACATGGGAGATAGAGTCCATCCAAATATAACTCCCCATGGAGCCCCAAATCTGGAGGTGGAGAATATAGATTTGCATAGAAACGACAAAAGACATCACAGATGATAGGATCACAAGTGATCCAAGCGGACTCGCCAATACAAAGACACAAAATCTTCTTAAGACCCTCCCGCTGGGAGACCAAACGGGCCAAAAGGCTCCCCCCCCCCCCACCTTTATTGCATGCACATACAAGCGGAATTTGTAATAGGCAAGAGACTTGGAAGCCTGTTGACGTAAAAGTTCATTGAGTGCCGCTTGCATGGATAAGAGATTCTGTTTGTTAGCCGGGGTGGGATGAAGACCAAAGGTGTGTCCAGACAAATGAATCAGTTCCCTTTCATGTGCCTTCCGAACCCTACTAACATAGCTAATGATAGCGCCCCAAAGTAACGCCTTCGCCGTTTCCCAATAGAGAACAGGGTTCTCCACATGTTGGCTGTTATGGTATTGGTAGTCTTTCCACTCTTTCATAAGATACGGCAAAAGGTTAGGATCATCCCTTAGCCATAAAGAATAAGCCCAGTACCCCGGAGTATGAGGCCCCGTGTCCAAGTTCCAGTCCATCCATACCCAGGCATGATCTGATATCGCGTAAGGCCCTATCTCCGCCCGTTGTGGATAAGTGTAAAGTGATGCATGTTGGTAACAAAAATCTCATGCACGAATACAGGATGTCCGGGGCTTTCCTTGGAGAAACCTCCCAGGAAAGGGACTTGGGAGTTCTGATCGACAAGTCGATGAAGCTGTCCGCGCAATGTGTGGCGGCAGTGAAAAGGGCGAACAGAATGCTAGGAATTATAAAGAAGGGGGATCACAAACAGATCGGAGAAGGTTATCTTGCCGCTGTACAGGGTCATGGTGCGCCCTCACCTGGAGTACTGCGTTCAGCACTGGTCACCGTACATGAAGAAGGACACGATACTACTACTCGAAAGGGTCCAAAAAATAGTGACTAAGTTGGTTAAGGGGCTGGAGGAGTTGCCGTACAGCGAAAGATTAGAGAAACTGGGCCTCTTCTCCCTCGAACAGAGGGAATTGAGAGGGGACATGATTGAAACATTCAAGGTATTGAAGGGAATATAGACTTAGTAGATAAGGACAGGTTGTTCACCCTCTCCAAGGTAGGGAGAACGAGAAGGCACTCTCTAAAATTGAAAGGGGATAGATTCCGTACGAACGTGAGGAAGTTCTTCTTCACCCAGAGAGTGGCTCACTGTAGCGGTAAAGAAAGCAATCGGAGACAAGAAGACTTTATTTAAGGAATGGAAAAGGTCAAAAATGGACGAAAACTGGAAAAAGCACAAACAAGCAAAAGCAAACATCAAAGCAGGTGCCACAAGGTGGTAAGAGGGGCCAAAAGAGACTGAGGAATAAATAGCCAAGGAGGAAAAAAACTTCAAGCCTTTCTTTTGATATATTAAGGGGAAACGACCCGCGAAGGAAGCAGTGGGGCCGTTAGATGACCATGGAATAAAGGGAGTATTAAAGGAGGACAAAGCCATCGCTGACAAACTGAACACATTTTTTGCGTCTGTATTTACTGAAGAGGATATACAGAACATACTGGAAGCCGACAGGCTATACGCAGGAATCGAAGATGGGAAACTGACAGGGTTGACAGTCAGTCTAGAAGAGGTATGCAGGCAGATTGATAGGCTTAAAAATGATAAATCCATGAGACCGGATGGCATCCACCCGAGGGTAATCAAGGAACTGAAAGGTGCTATAGCTGAACTGCTTCAACTAATAGCCAATCTGTCGATCAAATCAGGAAGGATTTTGGAAGACTGGAAAGTGCCGAATGTTATGCCGATCTTCAATAAAGGTTCGAGGGGAGATCCGGGAAACTACAGACCAGTGAGTCTGATCTCGGTACCGGGAAAGATAGTAGAGGCGCTGATAAAGGACTGCATCATTGATCAACTTGACGGATGCAATCTGATGAAGACTAGCCAGCACGGCTTCAGCAAAGGAAGATCTTGCATGACGAACTTGCTGCACTTCTTCAAGGGAGTAAACAGGCAGATAGACAAGGGAAACCCGGGCGACATTGTATATCTGGATTTTCAGAAGGCGTTTAACTAGGTTCTACATGAACGACTACTTTGAAAAATTGCGAGCCATGGAATCGAGGGTGAAATACTCACGTGGATTAAAAACTGGCTGGCAGATAGGAAACAGAGAGTGGGGGGTAAATGGACAATACTCAGACTGGAAAAGCGTCATGAGTGGAGTGCCGCAGGGTTTGGTGCTTGGACCCATGCTCTTCAACATATTTATATACAACCTGTAAATTGGTACGACGAGTGAGGTGATTTGCAGACGATACAAAGTTATTCAGAGAGTAGTGAAGAGCAGCGCTGGGCCGGCAGCACTCTAAACAGACTGCTTTGTGGCCTTTTCTCGTTGGGGAATTCCCTCTGCCGCATCACTGATGTCATCAGTAACATGGCACAAGAAAGGCCACGATGAGAGAAGGCCGTGAAGCAGCCTGTTTAGAGTGCTTTGGCCTGACGCTGCTCTGGAGGAAGGTATGTAGGGCTTTCAGTCAGCGAAGTTCGGATGGGATGGAAGGATGGAGGGGCAGCGGGGGTTCGGCTGGGCAGTGGGGGCAGGTGCTCAAGGGTTCTGCTGCACAAAGAATGGGAGGGAGAGAGGGAAGGATGGAAGCTGGGCAAGGGTTTTGCTGCACAGGGGGATGGGGGGATAGAAAGACGCTCTTACTCCGGCCCCTCTGTCAAATTTAAGAACCCATTGTGGCCCATGAGTCAAAAAGTTTGCCCACCCCTGCTCTAGTATACATTTCCATCTCCTATTCCTGTGCTCTAAATGAACTGGGAACCTGCTGAGCTGGGAAGAGTCTTTCATATGCAGAGAAGATAGAAGACAGAAAGTCTCTCTAAATAATTAATTTTAGGATACTGTGCCATGCAGGAACCTTATTGGTTTTAAAGCCATTAATTGCTTGTTAGACTCAGAGTCACTCCAGACGGCATAGCTGAAGAGAAAAAGATGCAGATAATACAGATGAGTCTATATTTTCATCCCAACTGCTTTACACAGTAAAAATGACCTGAAGGAAAAACGAAGGTACAGAATTCACCTGATGCAAACATATGAGGATCCAGTATATGACCTGTGTATCCCAAGTAAACGTTGCTTTCACTTTAACAATATCATTGCATTTCAATCTCCTTCTATATTACTGTAATATAATGAAAACCATTCATAAGCCTCTGTTAGGCTGAGAGTAGAATTACATTTTCCATAGCTAGTGAGTCATTAACAAGCATATAAGTCTAGTTATAAATATCTAAAGGTATAACCTTGAAGAATAAATGACAATTTCCTTCTTAGTTATTTTTCCAAGTGATAAAATACAGCATTGATAATTTCCTCAAAATTAAGCAAAAATGGATAAGATTCTCATTAACCCCCCCCCCTTTTTTTTTTTTTTTTTTTACTAAGCTGTGCTAGAGATATCTTAACACTGCCCAGAGTGCTAAATGCTCCAATGCTCATTGAATTCCTATGAGCGATGGAGCATTTAGCATTCTGGGCTGTGGTAGAACTCTCTACCACGGCTTAGTAGAACATAAGAACATAAGATTTGCCGCTGCTGGGTCAGATCAGTGGTCCATCATGGCCAGCAATCCGCTCACGCGGCGGCCCTTAGATCAAAGACCAGTCCCCTATTTGAGTATAGCCTTACCAGCGTACGTTCTGGTTCAGCAGGAACTTATCTAACCCTTTCTTGAATCTATGCAGGGTGCTTTCCCCTATAACAGCCTCTAGAAGAGCGTTACAGATTTCTACCACTCTCTGGGTGAAGAACTTCTTCCTTACGTTTGTACGGAATCTATCCCCTTTTAACTTTAGAGAGTGCCCTCTCATTCTCTCCACCTTGGAGAGGGTGAACAATCTCTCTTTCTCTACTAAGTCAATTCGCTTCAATATCTTAGAAATGTCCCTCTCAGTCTCCTCTTTTCAAAGGAGAAGAGGCACAGTTTCTCTAGCCTTTCATTGTATGGCAACTCCTCCAGTCCCTTAACCATTTTTGTTGCTCTTCTCTGGACCCTTTCGAGTAGTAATATCTCCTTTTTCATGTACGGCGACCAGTGTTGGATGCAGTATTCCAGGTTGGGGCACACCATGGCCCGGTACAGCGGCATGATAACCTTCTCAGATCTGTTTGTGATCCCCTTCTTAATCATTCCTAGCATTCTATTCATCCTTTTCGCCGCTGCGCATTGCGCGGACGGCTTCAATGACTTGTCTACAAGCACTCCCAAGTTTCTTTCCTGGGGCTCTCTCCAAGTACAGCACC
The DNA here is from genome assembly GCF_902459505.1 of Geotrypetes seraphini. Taxonomy (NCBI): domain Eukaryota; kingdom Metazoa; phylum Chordata; class Amphibia; order Gymnophiona; family Dermophiidae; genus Geotrypetes; species Geotrypetes seraphini. The sequence continues at coordinate 20,734,792 of NC_047097.1, forward strand.
TGGGGCTCTCTCCAAGTACATCCTGTATTTGTGCATATGATTTTTGTTACCAACATGCATCACCTTGCACTTCTCCACTTTGAACCTCATTTGCCATTTCGGGGCCCATTCCTCAAGTGTGTTTATTGCGAAGACCTACAATGAGTGTGTCCTCACTACTCTGAATAACTTTGTATCATCTGCAAATTTAATCACTTCACTTGTCATACAAATTTCCAGGTCATTTATAAATATGTTGAAGAGCACGGACCCGAGCACTGAACGCTGTGGCTCTCCACTCGTGATGCTTTTCCAGTCCGAGTATTGTCCATTTACCCCCACTTTCTCTTTCCTATCCGCCAACCAGTTTTTAATCCATGTGAGTATATAGTAACATAGTAATATAATAGATGATGGCAGATATCACCCTCAATTCCATGGATCGCAATTTTTCAAAGTAGATGTTCATGCAGGACCTTGTTGAACACCTTCTGAAAATCTAGATATACAATGTCGACAGGGTCACCCTTGTCTATTGCCTATTTACTCCCTCGATGAAGTGCAGCAAGTTTGTCAAGCAAGATCTTCCTTTGCTGAAGACGTGCTGGCTGGTCCTCATCAGATTGTGTCTGTCAAGGTGATCAATGATGCGGTCCTTTATCAGCGCCTCTACCATCTTTCCCGGTACCGAAGTCAGACTCACTGGTCTGTAGTTTCCCGATCTCCCCTCGAACCTTTCTTGAAGATCGGCGTAACATTCACCACTTTCCAGTCCTCCAGAATCTTTCCTGATTTGATCGACAGATTGGCTATTAGTTGAAGCAGTTCAGCTATAACCCTTTTCAGTTCCTTGATTACCCTCGGGTGGATGCCATCCGAGCCCGGGGATTTATCATTTTTAAGCCTATCAATCTGCCTGCGTACCTCTTCTAGGCTGACCGTCGACCCTGTCAGTTTCCCGTCTTCAGTTCCTATGTATAGCCTGTCAGCTTCTGATATATTGTATATATCCTCTTTGGTAAATACAGATATAAAAGATGCGTTTAGTTTGATGGTGATGGATTTGTTCTCCTTTAGTACTCCCTTTATTCCATGGTCATCTAACGGCCCCACTGCTTCCTTCGCGGGTCGTTTCCCCTTAATATATCAAAAGAACGGCTTAAATTTTTTTTCCTCATTGGCTATTTTTTCCTCATAGTCTCTTTTGGCCCCTCTTACCGCCTTATGGCACTTGTTTTGATGTTTGTGCTTTTTCCAGTTTTCATCCATTTTTGTCCTTTTCCATAAACGAAGTCTTCTTATCTCAGATCGCTTCCTTCACTGCTACAGTGAGCCAAGCCAGTTCCTTGTTGACACGAGGTAGACAGATTTTGCGCCTCGGTGACTGTGTCCTTATAAAGGGACCATGCTTGCTCTAGGATATTTACAATGCTTATTCTCTTCCTAATCTTCCTCACCATGACTCTCATCCCTTCGTTGTTCCCTTTTTGGAAGTTCAGTGCCGTGGCAGTCGTTCTGTTACAGAGTTAGTAGTGTTGGCGTTGCTGATGGGGGGGGGGGTGTTTGGGGGTGGAGTTTCCTCTATAATGGGGGTAGTTTCCCCCCCACGCCCCCCAACAGCAACACCAACACTACTAAGTTGTGTGTGTGGGGGGGTGTTACCCCCCCCCCACACACCCTCAGAGCACTTTCAAATTGATGTCCTGCGCGCGATTGTCGGCCCGGCTCTGTCTGCGCGCGGTTTTGACACATCACCGATATTACAGTTTTATATTTGAAATACCACAGAGTCTTTTGGTAATCAAGTCTTATAACATGAGAAAAGGTTTTTTTGAAGTATACGCATAACTCCCTCTAGGAAAGGGAATGAGATTTGATGTACTACACTTTCTGTGGTTACATTCAAAGCAGTTTACCTACAGGTACTTACTGTATTTTTCACTCCATTAACGCACCTGATCATAATTTAGAGGAGGAAAACAAGGAAAAAAAAACATTCTGAACCAAATCCTCCCTGCCAGGCTCTGCACCCAACCCTACTCCTTGCCAAGCTCTGCACCCTGTCCCCCCTCTGGTAGTCTAGTGGTAGGTAGGGACAGGGCGGGCAGGTGGGCAGGCAGCAGGAAAGCCCTGGCCTGCCTCCCTCCCTCCCCATCCCCCGCGCGTGTACCTTTTTTGACCTTCTGGCGCCTCACTCGCTAAAAGTGGCACACAAGGGTTTCTGGCTGCCTGGTCCCCGTTGTGAATGGCAGATGCGGCTGCCTCCTCTTCTGTTTTCTCACGGCATAGCAGCACACCAGATTGCCTGTCTGGTCCCACGCCCGGGGTGGGGATGGGGAGAGGGACGGCAAGAAAGGGAGGGTGGCAGCATTAAAATAAGTTAACAGGGGGTGGGCAATTTGGGTATTCACTCCATTAGATGCACCCTTATTTCCACTCACTTTTGGGGAGGAAAATGTGTGTCAAATGGAGTAAAAAAAATACGATATTTTGTGCATGGGGCAACATAAGAATTGCCGCTGCTGGGTCAGACCAGTGGTCCATCGCGCCCAGCCTAAAGGGTTAAGTGACTTGCTCAGAGCCAGAAGGAGCTATCATGGGAATTGAACCCAGTTATGCTAGTTCTCAATCCACTGTGCTGATCATTAAACTACTTCTCTTCTCCAGCAGAACAGCAGAGTAAAATGCTACCACCTTCCACCAAGCAGAAAGAGAGAGAAAAAAAAATCTCCCCCTACCTTTTGTTGTTTAATATCTGTATTCCATTTGTTTTCAAGGTATTTTTTTTACTATGTACCCATTTCTCCCGTTTCTGTTGTCTGGGATTAGACTTAGAACTGTTTCTGTATATTCTTGAAACCCTCCTTGGGAGTAGGTTTCTGACAGAGCTTAGAAAGGGGTGTTTGAGAACAGTGGATTTAAAACCAGTTATGTGTCTGTGTTAAAAACTAAAAAAGGGTTTCTGTCTAACATTTATCTGACTGCAGGAGAATTGTATCTAATTTATGAAACTCACATGGCTGAGCTGCACAAAGGTTTGGTTAATACCCTATGCAAATTATGCACTGAGGGATGAACATTCAGATACTTGGGTGACATGTTATGCATTTTAAGAGATTTTTCATGAGTGGGAATAAAGTTTGTGGGTGCAAAGGAATATGGGGACATGAACTGAGCAGAGCTGAGTCAGAATAGGGGGAATTGGAAATCCACTCCCCATGAATTCAAAGGAGGGAGAAAATTGGGGGGAAGCAAGCCCAGGAAGTTTATGCTACATAGAGTGATATCTGCGCATTATACTCATTTGGGAGGTAGCTCTCAAGATGGGAAGCTTTGTCACTGGCTGATACAGAGCTTTTTTTTTTTTTTTTTTTTTTTTTTTTAGAACTGGTATATTGTGTACCAATAGGAGGGCTGGTAACCAGGACTCCAGCAAGGAACTACTCCAGAAACTCCTTTCAAAAAAGAGGAAGGCTACTGGAGTGTAGATTGGTACTAGTAGCCCAACGGAAGTGCCAAGCCACTGGGGTGCAAATGGCACCAGTGGCCCAACAAGAGAAAAAGCTCCCTTGAGACGAGAGACAGAAGTGGAGTACTCTTTGAAGGGCTGGGGCCCTCAGAGCTAAGGGAAAACCACCAAGAGGCTTCCACAGGGGCAGGCATTAGAAAGAGGGATCTAGGTACACAGCCATGCCCAACTAGTGACTAAGTCAAGAAACTTGAGAGGAGCCTACAACTACAGTATTGGCAGTTAGAACAGAAAGGCACAAAAGGTTTTGGAAATGCTGAATTTGAACTGAGAATTAAAGGTTCAAGAGACTATATACCACGGATATGAATACCTGAATAGTATATAAACGCCTTTGAATTAACTGCACAAATATTGGTTTAAGTGTAGAAGTATTGGAATTGTTGAAAGCTATTCCTGACAATTTGTTTTGTGATTAGGTCTATGTACATAGTTCAAATAAATAAGTTTAATTTATTCGCCAACCTTGTTCACAGAAGCTGTTTTGGATTTTTCCAGGGGGGGGGCGCGAGAAGGGGGCAAACCCACTCTCTAACACTTCTTTTTCCCAGGTGGAGGCCCCGAGCGCTAACCAAGTGAGGGACCAACAGAGACTGTTTTTGGCAGACTCCAGCCAGATCGGGCCTTGGACCCAGAGCCAACCTGAAGGGGGGCGTTACATGCTTATTACCATATTTAGTACTTGGGTTGTACATCGTCTTGATGTAGTGGTCTAACAAATTCCAAATAAAAAAAGAAATCATTCAATCAATCCATATATGAAAGGATTATTGACCTATTAGCTCAGTTCAATACCTTGTTCTATATATTCCATCTGTTCTGAGCCAGTAGAAGCAGGGCATCCTATTCAGGCTCCAATTCTAAGTTTCCCTCAGTTTTTCCTGGGTTTGTAGGATTCAGATAGAGGGTTTAAAGGAGACTGTTATTCTCCCACCCACCTCCTGATAAATCTGTGTGGTTTTTATGGGTCCCAGACAACTGATTCTTCTCCCCCAATCTTTCTTGCCTTGGCAATTTGCTGAGTTACGAGTATTCTGCCTCTTTGATTTTTCCTCCGGTTCGAAGCTGTACTCCAAAAACGTTCCAACAGCGCCTACTTGCTTACCAGGCGGCAAGCTGGGACAGGGAACTATGTTCTTTATTCCTAAGGTCTTGTTCTTACATTCATTTCAGAAAATTATTAAAATCGATACTATTCACAAGATTTCTAGAGAATTAAAAAAAGGTTAATGTCTAATCTGTAGATTGCTGGGATTGTCCAATATTTTTACTTTTTGTGAATCGCATCAACCCAAGAGGTTATGTGGTTGTTCACTCAAACTTTTAACAGCCCGCAAACGCTCTTATTCACAATCTATACCCAGATTTTGGCACATCATCCCCAATCTATGGAACTTCAGGAAGGCCGTGAAAACCTTCCTCTTCACAAATCCAGCTCCTTAATGTCCAACGCTACTCACGAGCTCCATAATGACCGACGCTACTAATGGGACTTAAACTGCCGACCATCAATCATATACTCGCTTACAACACTAAAACCTTACTACAATTATGTTCTGTTCTGTTAGTACAGTGAATGCTGTCCTAAATCTATGCTATGCCATGTAATATCTTCTACGAATGCCGCAAATTCTTCTAAGCTATGTCTGCCAAAAATGTCTTTCAATAATTTTGTCCTTCTATACTGTGAATGTACCTTTGTAACCCGTTCTGGGATCCTTTGGGAGGTCTCATCTGAAAGCTCTTGCCAGCCAAAAATAAAAAATGAGAGGCCTAATATCTATTTCCCATTCAATCTATGGAAAAGTTAGTGTTATATTGACACATGTTTCTACGCAGAACTGTTATAGAGAGCAGTTTAATGCTATTTTAATGAAAGCAGTGAAAGCAAAATGCTGTTTATACTGAATGAGACATACAGTAATAGTGTCTTTGATGACACATCTGTTCATCAGTGGCTTTTTCTATGTATGAAGGAATGTAGACCAAGGTAATAAAGGAAATCTTGATTGTTAAATAAGCTTCCTTGTGCTGCTATATTACTTTTGAGTTCTAGAACACTTATAATTGCAGCCTTAGAACAAAAGAACATAAGAATCGCCTTACTGGGTCAGACCAATGGGCCATCAAGCACAGTAGTCCGTTCTCACGGTGGCCAATCCAGGTCCCTAGTACCTGGCCAAAACCCAAAGAATAGCAACATTCCATGCTACTGATCCAGGGCTAGCAGTAGCTTCCCCCATGCCTTTCTCAATAACAGGCTTCAAAATGTGTTTTCTTTCTTTTCCAATTGCTGTCCAATGACTAAAATATAATAAGTTTTTGCACTTGCTTCATCTTAATTGCAAAAGTTAGGATGCACTAAGGACATCGCCTATACAATAAATGCAGGGGGCATTCCTAGCATACAGGACAGACAGATGCTTCCCATGTTATATGCATTGGCAGAGAGTGCGGGAGCCCAAACGTGCAACACGGTGACAACCCAGTACAGGTCTTCTACAGCGGTTAAATTTGATACCTTCATGATTCGATCCCTATGCCCCAAAGCAGATCCCCTGATCCCTCCATGATCCAATCTCCCCAGCACACACTCCTGAACTCTCCATGATCCACTCCCCCAAGAGCAGACTTCCAATTCCTTCATGATTTGATCCTCCCCCCAGAGCAGACTCCTGATCCCTCCAAGATCCAGTCCCACCCCCCATTCAATTCCCCTTTCCAGAGCAGAATCCGCCCCAAAATGATTCTCCTTATCCGATTCTCTGAGCAAACCCCCAGATCCAAATACCCCAGTTCTGCACTAATAGCTTTCACACAGTAAAGTCTGCACCATTTAAAAGGTCCCCACAGTGAGGATTACTAATCTAATCTAATCCTTAGGTTTGTATACCGCATCATCTCCACGTTCGTAGAGCTCGACGCGGTTTCTGGAAGCACTGAAAAAATGAACAGAGAAAATGACAAGAATTAATGTTCTTAACTTGCAAGTAGACAGAGATATCACCGATTAATTAAATAAGCACTTCACTTATCTTTATGAATGGTTCAGAGGTCCCAACATGGCCCCGTTTTGGAATCTGCTTCAGGAGACCCGATTAAACGCTTACAAAATTCTCTGTGGAGAAACAGTGTCATCAATCTCCGTGATATTGTGGTCATATCTGCAATGCAAAAATAAAATAAATCATTAGAAAACAGCATACGCTAAGTAGACAGATGTTCATGCCCACATAGCAGTGCAAATTGAACAAAGTCGTTGGCAACACATGAAGATAAAAAGCACATATCTATTACATACCGTTTTAGAATGTAAAAAAATTTTCAACTGAAACAAACGCTGACATCCGATCCTGCTTTTAAAAAGAAAGGGGAGGCTCTACGCGTGCTTTTCCGTGTTGACGTCACTCTGTTGCATTCACATTCTGGAGAATACAATAAAATTGAAACTTCCAAAACAGAAATTCAATGTGGAAATGCTGATGAAGGGCATAGAAAAAGTGGACAGGGACAGATTTTTCAGATTATGGGGAAGCACAAGTACAAGGGGGCACTCAGAGAAATTGAAAGGGGACAGGTTTAGAACAAACGCTAGGAAGTACTTTTTCACCCAGAGGGTGGTGGATATGTGGAACGCACTTCCAGAAGCTGTGATAGGCCAGAACAAGTTGCATGGCTTCAAAGAAGGTTTGAATAGGTTCCTAGAGAACAAGTGAATTGAGGGGTACAGATAAGAATTAAGGATAGGGATAGGAGTAGAGATAGATTAGAAAAATAGTCTAGGACCACTGCTCAGGCAATGGGCCTGATGGGCCACCGTGGGAGCGGACCGCTGGGCGCGATGGACCTCTGGTCTGACTCAGCGGAGGCAACTTCTTATGTTCTTATGTTCTTATAAGTGAAGTGCTTATTTAATTACTCTGTCTACCTGCAAGTTAAGAAAATTATAATTAAGAGAAGAAGAAATATTTATTGAAACAGGTTTACAAAGCTATAACGAATATACATTCAATTTACTTTGGTCTCAGAGAGTGATCATTTATATGAAGTTCGCAATGACTGGAAGGTAAACTCTCATTGTGAGGGGAAGTCACCCCTTTCAGGAGTTTCATATCTCTGAGCGTAATACAAAATATTTTTTGATTTCTCTCTGTAGACAGTCTATCAATTGAAGCCAGTTTCACTCATTTAAAACTATTCATTAGACAGCAATATCTTGTCATTTATGATCATTTTTACACTTCACCCCGTCCCATCCCCACTGTATTTTCCCCCCAGATAGTAGGTAATATGTCCTGTATACCAAGTTTGGTTGCAATTTCTCCATGCGTTTCAGAGTTACGCTGCCAAAACTATGCATTAGACAGTAATATCTGTCGTTTATGATTAATTTTACACGTCACCCCATCCCACCCCCACAGTATTTTCCCCCCAGATAGTAGGTAATATGTCCTGTATACCAAGTTTGGTTGCAATTTCTCCATGCGTTTCAGAGTTACGCTGCCAAAACTATGCATTAAACAGCAATATCTTGTCATTTATGATCATTTCTAAACGTCACCCTGTCAACCCGTCCCACCGGCACAGTATTTTCCCCCCATATAGTAGGTAATATGTCCTGTATACCAAGTTTGGTTGCAATCTCTCCATGCGTTTCAGAGTTACGCTGCCAAAACTATGCATTAGACCAGTGGTCTCCAAAGTCCTTCCTTGAGGGCCGAATCCAGTCAGATTTTCAGGGTTTCCAAAATGAATATGCAATGAAAGCAATGCATGCACATAGATCTCATGCATATTCATTGGGGAAATCCTGAAAACCCAACTGGATTCGGCCCTCAAGGAGGGACTTTGGAGACCCCTGCATTAGACAGTAATATCTGTTTATGATCAGTTTTACACTTCACCCATTCCCAACCCACAGTATTTTTCCACCAGATAGTAAGTAATATGTCCTGTATACCAAGTTTGGTTGCAATCTCTCCATGCGTTTCAGAGTTACGCTGCCAAAACTATGCAGTAGACAGCAATATCTTGTCGTTTATGATCATTTTTACACGTCACTCCATCCCACCCCCACAGTATTTTTTCCCCAGATAGTAGGTAATATGTCCTGTATACCAAGTTTGGTTGCAATCTCGCCATGCGTTTCAGAGTTACGCTGCCAAAACTATGCAGTAGACAGCAATATCTTGTCGATTATGATCATTTTTACACGTCACCCCTTCCCACCCCCACAGTATTTTTCCAACAAATAGTAAGTAATATTTCCTGTACACCAAGTTTGGTTGCAATCTCTCCATGCGTTTCAGAGTTATGCTGCCAGAACTATGCAGTAAACAGTAATATCTGTTGTTTATGATCATTTTTACACATCAACCCTTCCCACCCCCACAGTATTTTTCCAACAAATAGTAAGTAATATTTCCTGTACACCAAGTTTGGTTGCAATCTCTCCATGCGTTTCAGAGTTATGCTGCCAGACCTATGCAGTAAACAGTAATATCTGTTGTTTATGATCATTTTTACACGTCACCCCTTCCCACCCCCACAGTATTTTTCCAACAAATAGTAAGTAATATTTCCTGTACACCAAGTTTGGTTGCAATCTCTCCATGCGTTTCAGAGTTATGCTGCCAGACCTATGCAGTAAACAGTAATATCTGTTGTTTATGATCAATTTTACACGTCACCCCTTCCCACCCCCACAGTATTTTTCCAACAAATAGTAAGTAATATTTCCTGTACACCAAGTTTGGTTGCAATCTCTCCATACGTTTCAGAGTTATGTTGCCAGACCTATGCAGTAGACAGCAATATCTTGTCATTTATGATCATTTTTACACGTCACCCCTTCCCACCCCCACAGTATTTTTCCAACAAATAGTAAGTAATATTTCCTGTACGCCAAGTTTGGTTGCAATCTCTCCATGCGTTTCAGAGTTATGCTGCCAGAACTATGCAGTAGACAGCAATATCTTGTCATTTATGATCATTTTAACACGTCATCCCTTCCCACCCGCACAATATTTTTCCACCAGATAGTAAGTAATATGCCCTGTATACCATGTTTGGTTGCAATCTCTCGATGCATTACGCTGCCAAAACTATGCATTAGACAGTAATATCTGCCGTTTATGATCATTTTTACACGTTACCCCTTCCCACCCCCCACAGTATTTTCCCCCCAGATAGTAAGTAATAAGTCCTGTATACCAAGTTTGGTTGCAATCTCTCCATGCGTTTCAGAGTTACGCTGCCAAAACTATGCATTAGACAGTAATATCTGCCGTTTATGATCATTTTTACACGTTACCCCTTCCCACCCCCACAGTATTTTCCCCCCAGATAGTAAGTAATATGTCCTGCATACCAAGTTTTGTTGCAATCTCTCCATGCATTTCAGAATTACGCTGCCAGAATAATGCATTAGACAGCAATATCTCGTTGTTTATGATCATTTTTACATGTTACCCCTTCCCACCCCCCACAGTATTTTCCCCAGATAGTAAGTAATAAGTCCTGTATACCAAGTTTGGTTGCAATCTCTCCATGCGTTTCAGAGTTACGCTGCCAAAACTATGCATTAGACAGTAATATCTTGTCGTTTATGATCATTTTTACACATCATCCCATCCCACCTCCACAGTATTTTTTCCCCAGATAGTAGGTAATATGTCCTGTATACCAAGTTTGGTTGCAATTTCTCCATGCGTTTCAGAGTTACGCTGCCAAAACTATGCATTAAACAGCAATATCTTGTCATTTATGATCATTTTTACACATCATCCTTTCCTACCCCACAGAGGTTTTCCCTCCAGATAGTAAGTAATATGTCCTGTATACCAAGTTTTGTTGAAATCTCTCCATGCGTTTTAGAGTTATGCTGAAACATACATACATCCGATTTTATATATATAGATTATCACAAAAGAAAATGATTTTGTTCCATTCATTACCAGAGACAAAAAGTCTTTAAACTTGCATGATCTTAACAAGCAGAATGTCAATTCACTAACGTAAACCGCTCAGCTGGACATTTACCTCCAGTCATGACTAAAACCAGTTCTTGCAGATGTACATTCTAAAACATGACTTATTCTAATCAATAAATAGAAAATAAAATTTTTTCTACCGTTATCATGTGGTTATTTTGTTTTTCTAATTGTCTTGATCACAGTCTCTGGTTTCCTTGGTCTTCTCTTAACTCTCTAACCAGGGTCTCTTTTTCTATTTGCCATCTTGTATCCCTGCTGAGCATCTCCCTTCTGTGTCTGTATTCTTGCCCTGTCCAGTATCACCCTTCTGTGTCCCCAGTCCTCCTCACATGCCTATCATCCTCTGTGTCCTTCCCCATCTCCATCATCTCTCCCTTTGGCTTCCTTTGCTCCTGCCCTTCTCCCTAGGAATTCTGCAAATGTCCCTCTCTCTCCCATGGGGGTCCAGTATTTCTCCCTCTTCCTTCTTCTCCCACAGGTATCAACATTTTCTTCCCTGCCCCTAGGTTCCACTATCTCTCCATCATTTAGCCCTCCCCCCCCACTTATGGTATGGCATCTTATTCACTTTCCTTCTCTCTCTCCTCCCAGTTGGCATCTCTGACTCGCTGCCATTCTTGCTCTCCCCTCCTCTATTCAACATCTGCCATATGCTCCCAACCTCAGAGTTCTTTATACTTCCTCTCAATTCTCAATGGAACTGGCAACAGCAGCAGCCACAAGACTAAAAGCAGATGACTTCTGGGTGGTCCACAAGCCTTCCTTTTACCGATTCCACCTCCTCTGATTCTACTTCCTATTTCCAGAGGGGTGGTACAAAAGAAGGAAATCCCCCATGGACTGCCCACAGCTGCTGCTGCTGTTGGTGATGTTGAGAATTGAGGGCAAATTTAAAGGACCAAGGAGGTGGGGGATGGAAACGAATGACAGATGTCAAACTGGGGGTGGGGGAGGAGGGAAGTATGTTAAAGATACTAAATGGCTTGGGGAAGATAAGTGCTTCTTTTTGGATGGAGAGACACCGACGCATTCACACACACAGTTTACAGAGCTTTGCAAGTTCAAATTTGGCCCCTGAAGAAAGCGATGGTGTCGCCGAAACTCGGATCCTACTCGGGACTTCGTTGTTTTGGAACTTTATTTGTTTTAAGACTTGTTATGAAACTTTGATACAAACTGCAAATAAAGGCTCAATGACCACAGGTTGGATGTGACATCTCCAGAACCTCTCTTTGTTGATTTTGCTTTGCCTCGAGGCCTGGTACCTTCTTTCCCATTTCTGTAAAAAGACATTAACTATTTTTTCTGAGGCCCTCTAAGTACCTACAAATCCACAATGTGGCCCTGCATAGGGTTTGAGTTTGAGGCCACTAAGTTAAACTATGTGTTATCATTCAGCAGAGGGCAGATGGAGTCAAATAGCGGGAATTAGGAGAAAAATGCTCTGTTTACCACAAAGCTAAACAGACAGAGTTTGTGTAGCATGTTACCCACGCTGAGGCTGATTTTCTTCTCTTCTCTCCTTTTATTCCGGAAGTCTTTTTGAATGATAAGATACGCCTCAGTGCAGACACCTCACTGTGCTCTGGTAACTCAGTCAATAGACATATCTTCTCCTGAAAAAAATCTGTTATGAAGCAGACAAAGAAAAACCTATCGCAGAGCCAGGGAGCTATTGAACGCATTATTTCATTTCAAGCAAGAGTGAATTCATTATATCAACTTTTGATAGTGGCGATGGAACAAAATGCCAGTGAAGTCTACTGTATGTTATCTATCCCCTGCCCTAGAAGACAATAGAATAGTCCTTGGTAGTACTAAAATAATGAGCTTCCCTGTTCCTTTCATTGTGCATCCTCTCCCTCCTTCCACTCATAGACAGACTACCGACCTTATATATGGGCATGGACCTTATAGAAAGCCTGAGAGATTTGATTTTCTTAATGGAAACATGGTTGAAACAAGAGGAAGGTGGTCTAGGGTGGGTTGGAATATATTTTTAATTTCTTAATTTGAGTGTACTTTTTGTATATAATTGGGGGGGGGGTGATTTATCTATTTGTCATAGATTACAATTTTAATTGTAGTTAAGTGCTTTTATAGTGTAATATGATTGTATTATATGTTGCACTTACTTATGGCTTCAAAATGAATAAAGATATAAAAAAAATAAATAAATAAAAAGAAACAAGAGGAAGATAGTTATATGACTCAGGGTTTATCTAAGATGTATTCCATCTATACGTCCCCTAGGATAGGAAGAAAAGGGAGAGGGACTGCAATTATAAGTAAGTGGCCGACGATTCAATGTACAACATCTAAGTTCCCATATAAGGGATTGTTCCTATTGAAGTGGGAGGGAATGCCTACGAAGTGCATGGCTTTATTCTATTGCCTTCCGGGGTTAGTCAAGACTGGTATAGGATATTTCAAACAATAGCTGAATTAGTGTTAGTGTGTCCAAACATTTTTTTTTTTTTTTTACATACAGATGATTTGACATCTATTCCCATCTAACAGGGATTGGGCTGAGTAAACCTGAAATAACTGTAATAGAAACAGTAATATAAAAATTGTTAGTCATATCAAACATACTGTATATAAATCAAGCACATAAAAACATATAAAAACAATACAAACAACAGTTTTTATTATTAATGGCCTTTACCACCACCATGGGTTCAGCCAAAAGAAGTCTTACCTCACTGGCGAAGGACGCAAGAAGACTTGAAGTGGTCCAGAGAAGGGCAACAAAAATTATACGAGGTGTGCGTCAGAAGACATATGAAGAAAGACTGGAAGCCCTGAATATGTATACCCTAGAAGAAAGGAGGGACAGGGGAGATATGATTCAGACGTTCAAATACTTGAAAGGTATTAACGTAGAACAAAATCTTTTCCAGAGAAAGGAAAATGGTAAAACCAGAGGACATAATTTGAGGTTGAGGGGTGGTAGATTCAAGAGCAATGTTAGGAAATTCTACTTTATGGAGAGGGTGGTGGAATGCGCTCCAGAGAGAGGTGGAATGCACTCCCGAGAGAGGTGGTGGAGAGGAAAACGGTGACAGAGTTCAAAAAAGCTTGGGATAAACACAGAGGATCTAGAATCAGAAAATAATAGTAAATATTGAAGAACTAAAGCCAGTACTGGGCAGACTTGCATGGTCTGTGTCTGAATATGGCCTTCGGTTGAGGATGGGCTGGGGAGGGCTTCAATGGCTGGGAGGGTGTAGATGGGCTGGAATGAGCTTTGTAGTTAGAACCTAAGAACAGTACCAGGCAGAGCTTTGGATTCTTGCCCAGAAATAGCTAAGAAGAAAAAAAAAAATTAAATTGAATCAGGTTGGGCAGATTAGATGGACCATTCGGGTCTTTATCTGCCGTCATCTACTATGTTACTATGACGTGGAGGGCCATTTTCAATGGGACATCTAAGTCTGACTTTGGACATTTCCCGCATGACATCCAAAGTCGGAGGTGAAGAAACATCCATTTTGGAACAAGATGTCCCCATGTCTTTGTTATTGAGAAAGACATGAAAGCCACTGCTTTCCCTTGATCAGAAGCATGGACTGTTGCTACTCTTTGGGGTTCCAGAATCTTGCTATTCTTGGAGATTCTGCATGGAATCTTGATACTCTTTGGGGTTCTAGAATCTTTTGTTACTCTTTGGGATTCTGGAATGTTGCTACTCCTTGGGTTTTGGTCAGGTACTAGGGACCTGGATTGGCCACCATGAGAATGGACCATTGGTCTGACTCAGTAAGGCTGTTCTTATGGTTCTTATGCTCTTAATTGCCTACTTGGATGTCTTGGCTGTCAGAGTATCTAGACCACCAGGACATCTAACTTTATTCACTATTTTTGACCACAAAAACGTCCAAGTTAGAAACATCCAAATCAGCACCATTTAGTTGTGGGAAGGGCAAGCACTGTAATGGACTGGCCACATAAACATGCAAATAAAGTGGTGGGGCACCTTATAGGGCACTACTGCGAACTTCACATAAAGGGTGCCAGATATATATCTCACCATATACCCCTTATAATTTATGCTGAGCCCACCAAAACTACCCCCAAACCTACTATACCCACCTGTTTACTACCACAATAACCCTTATGGCTGCAGGTAGCACCTATATAGTAGTACAGTAGGGTTTTGGTGGGCTCACACTTTCCACCATTAATGTTGTGGTTAGAGTGGCTTATGGGTCTGATTTCTCCTCTCTATGGTTCACCAGTCTACGCACCTGGCCACGTAAGACACCTGTGTGGAGTTCTACTAGGCTTTCCCATTCCAGGTGCTGCTGTTCTAGACACGGGTATGGACTGTTTCATTCAGATATTTTTTTTGCTGAGGGGGGAGGGGGAGTATGGGAGGATCATATCTTCATACATACAGTGGTCATCTGGTCAGTTTGGTGACCATTTTGGCACTTAGATGCTTTCTGAGCACTATACAATAATATATTGCATGATTTAATATATTTTTAAGAACATTGTTTATGATTAAGTAAATTGGAAAAAAAGTTTCTGTTGAAAAATGAATAGTGTTCTGGGATTGAAGTATTGAGAGTAAATTAGACTGGAACTATACGGTGTATTTTGCTCCTATTTTTGAAGACGATGCCAGCATTTATACCATTTTTCACCAGATGAAAGTCTGATGCCTAAAGTTAGGTGTGGGAATCAGTACCATGGTCTATACTATAAAAGGTGAGTGCCCTTTATAGAATGACAGCACTGAATATTTGTGTGTCCATTTGGAGCATCATTTAAAGAATTCCCCCTTGTTCGTTGGCATCGTACTACTAATAATAATCATTTTAGAGCACTAGTAGACATACACAGCACTGGACATCAAAACACAGAAGAAACAGTCCCTGCTCAAAAGAGCTTATGATCTAGTCAAGACAAACAAACTGGACAAGAAGGTGCTTCAATACACAGTGCTCAGGTGGGGGAATTACAGAAGGAATAATATGACAGATATTGGTGCTTAGAAGGCGGCTTGGAGTTTGGAATTTAAAGTATCTTCAAAGAAGTGGGCTTTGAGTCTGGATTTGAAAACTGCCGAAGACTGAGCCTGACATTCTGAGTCATGCAGATTGTTCCAGACATACAGTGCAGCAGAGAAGGGATGGAGTCTGGAGATGGCTGTAGAGGAGAAGGGTACAGATAAGAGCAGAGTGCCTGGGCAGTAAGAGGAGTTTGAATTGTATGTAGAAATGGATAGGGAGTCAATGAAGTGACCTGAGGAGAGGGGTAATGTGGGCTTAGTGACTGACGTAATATGAGGCGTGCAGTAGAAGTCTGCTCATGCGCCTCCCATGTTTATGTCTACTTTGGAATTATATGCTTTAGGACAGGGGTGCCCAAAAGGTCGATTGCGATGGACCAGTAGATCGCAAGGGCAACGCGATCTCATGATCAACTCGCGTTGTCTTTGTATGCTCCCCGCTTTCCCGATGTGCAAAAGCCAGGCCTACCCCCCCCCCCCCCACCATGACGTCAATTCTGACATCGGAGAGGAAGTTCCGGGCCATCGGTGCCTGGCTGGCCCGGAACTTCCTCTCTGACGCCAGAATTGGCGTTGGGGGGTGGGGGGAGGGAACGCTTGTGCAAAGGATGCACAGGCCTGGCTTTTACTCGTCAGGGAAGCAGAGAGAATTTGGTGGCGGTGGCAGTTTGGGAGGGGGCAGGGAGAGAGAAAGAAAGAAAGAAAGACAGTGGCTTGGGGAGGGGACAGGGAGAGTGAAAGACACAGAGCTTCATGCTTCCTGGAATTAAACAAGTTGCTGTTCCTCCATTGACCAACTAACAGTGCTGCCTTCTCTGTAGACAGACAAGAGAGAAAGAAAAGCAAACAGAAAGAAAGGAGGGGCAGGGAGAGAGAAAGAAAGGGAAGGTGGCAGAGAGAGAGGAAGAAAAAGTCAGGGGAGGGAATGGAGTGTGTCGGGTGGCAGGGGGCAGGTAGGGAGAGAGGAAGAAAAAGTTGGACTCATGGAGGGACAGAGAGAGATGTTGGTTGGAATGAGGTCTGTAGGAGAGAAGCATGCAGGAGGAAGAAAGACTGAATGCACAGTCAGAAGAAGAAAGTGCAACCAGAGACTCATGAAATCACCAGACAACTAATATAGGAAAAATGATTTTATTTTCAATTTAGTGATCAAAATGTGTCCGTTATGACAATTTATATCTTTTGCACTATGGCTCCCTTTTACTAAATTGCAATAGTGGGTTTTAGCGCAGGGAACCTATGAGCGTCGAGATCAGCACGGGCCATTCAGCACAGCTCCCTGCGCTAAAAACCGCTATTGTGGTTTAGTAAAAAGGGAGGGGTATATTTGTCTTTTTTTGTATAGTTGTTACTGAGGTGACATTGCATATTTTAAAGTCATCTGCCTTGACCCCTTTGAAACCCCCCCCCCTCGAATATAAATTATAAGTAACATTTTCTCTGTGTACAGTGTGCTTTTTAAAATTTTATTGTTGGTAGATCATTTTGACTTGGTCAAAAGAAGCTCGCAAGCCCAAAAAGTGTGGGCACCCCTGCTTTAGGACTTGGTGCTAATTTATAGAATAGCACCTGATGCACTTATGCATGAAAACGCCAATTAAAGCCACCTTCGATGCACATAAGTGGTGCAAAGCTCAAGGCACAAGTTTGTAGAATTACCTCAATCTCTATGAAGTCCCTAAAGAAGGCATTCTTCCCGGTTGCTCTTTATTTTTATATTTACATAATCAGAAGTGAATTCCAAAAGTCTGCATCTGACAGAGAAAGGTAATCACAGCTGAAAAAAAAAGAAACAGTTAAGAGAGAAGAGATTGGCACATTCTACACTTTAAGGTTGAATAATGCATCACTCACATTTATAGGATCTCACAGGGGCGGGGCATAACGACAGAGAAAGAAGCTACTATTTTGAGATCCCTTAAATCAGGGGTGTCAAACTCCCTCCTCGAGGGCCGCAATCCAATCGGGTTTTCAGGATTTCCCCAATGAATATGCATGAGATCTATCTGCATGCATTGCTTTCATTGTATGCTAATAGTTCGCATGCATATTCACTGGGGAAATCCTGAAAACCCAACTGCAGCTCTCGAGGAGGGACTTTTGACACCCCTGCCTTAAATAGTCCTATCATCAGTATGCTTATGTGCACAGACAGTAAAAAAATGTCAGGTACTGGGATAATTAGGGATCAGCAACTAGAGCAGGGATGGGCACCTCTGGTCCTTGAGGGCTAGAATCCAGTTGGGTTTTCAGGATTTCCCCAATGAAAATGCATTGAAAGCGGTGCATGCAAATAAATCTCTTGCATATTCATTGGGGAAATCCTGAAAACCCAACTGGATTCCAGCCCTCGAGAACTGGAGTTGCCCACCCCTGAACTTGAGTATACTGTTGGAATAATGTCTGGCTGACGGATTGTGGGGAGAGCATATGATTGACAGCAGTATGCAGATATGAGACAATTTAGCAGCGAGCCAGGTGGAAACGCTAACTTATTCCCACATTGTTAAAAGCATTCAGGAGAGAACAACTTATTGGACATAAAGGAGTCCTTTTACTAAGATGTGGTGAAATCTGGGCATAGCATGTTCATATTGTGACTGGGCGTGGCCGATTGGACTTGTCCAGGGGCCAATATCCTAATTCACACAGACCACGGATGGGAAGGACTGCAATAAAGTTCTAAAAATAGTGCAAAACACTTGCCACAAATCTTAATTTCACCCCAGACTTGGTGCATTTAACTCAAGTTAGTAGCAATTCAAAAGTAAGTTCCAAAAATACAAGCAAACAATAGTCCTTGCACAAAATACAAACAAAACCAATCTATTTGTTTCCTTTATTTGGCTTGTTGCCATCCACTGGCTTCTATTTCAGCCTTTTTAATGGTCTTCTCTGAGGCTCTCAGGCCTACACCTGCCAAATGGGGCTAGGCCCTTCCCGGCCCACCCACTGTTTTCGACCAGATTCTGCTATGACTTCTTGTCAGTCCTTTCGCTGGGGAAAATCCACCTTGGGGTTTTATTAACCAAAATACCCTCAGAGGTGTTGGGATCTGTACTGGCCCTGTAGATTTTGGTATAAAAAAAACCCAACAAAAATCCCACTAGATTTTGAATAAAGAGTTCCCCAGTGTCGTTTGGCCAGCAGTGCCTTAGGTAACCAAATTTCATGCACTGCCCCAAACAGTATCACAGAAAAACAAACTTAGTCCTGCTTGAATTTAGGCTGTGCAAGTGCCATGCAACAAAGGGGCAAAAAAAAAACACACCTTCTTTCAGCAAGAGGCTTTAAATAATACTGCCCGTCTAGTCTGGAATCATTCACCAACAATTTCCTCTTGATAAACTCCAAACTTTTTCTACTGTTCCTCAGCCCCATTCCATTAAATCAGGGTCAGCAGCGTACAAAAAATCCTTACTAATTTCTGCCATACTGTGAGTTCATTCATTTCTATATAATTTTCATTTGTGTAGGAGTCCTCAACAAAACCTTCCCAATCCTAAGGTCCTACCTGCATTTCTGGTTCCCTTCTCTCTCCCTGCTGGGTTCCTCCTGTGTGGCTGCCTGCAACTAGGAACCCCACCCATTTCTCTCTCAGTGGCTAACTGCCTGTGCTAGAGTACAGGTGTGCTCTTAGCTCTGGCTAATTCTGAGCTCAGGTGTTTGTTGAGCTGGCTCAAAACCAGTTCTGGATTTGCTAGGCAATGGAACAATTCCAGTCCTGGCTTTAGGAATTCTCTGCCCTCGGCCTGATGGGATTTGTAGTCCTGTTACCTTGCTTTTCACTTGCTGCTTAGAAAAAGGTAAACAGGCAGGAGGAGTCTCTACCTCCTTTTGTGTATAAGGCTCTGGTGCACTTCTGTTTCCTGGCAGAGAAGGTCTGGCTCTTTCTCTCTCCCTGCTGGGTTCCTCCTGTGTGGCTGCCTGCAACTAGGAACCCCACCCATTTCTCTCTCAGTGGCTAACTGCCTGTGCTGGAGAACAGGTGTGCTCTTAGTTCTGGCTAATTCTGAGCTCAGGCGCTTGTTGAGCTGGCTCAAAACCAGTTCTGGATTTGCTAGGCCAGGGGTCCCCAAAGTCCCTCCTTGAGGGCCAAATCCAGTCGGGTTTTCAGGATTTCCCCAATGAATATGCATTGAAAGCAGTGTATGCACATAGATCTCATGCATATTCATTGGGGAAATCCTAAAGACCCGACTGGATTCGGCCCTACTGGAACTATGCCAGTCCTGGCTTTAGGAATTCTCTGCCCTCGGCCTGATGGGATTTGTAGTCCTGTTACCTCGATTTTCACTTGCTACTTAGAAAAAGGTGAACAGGCATGAGGAATCTCTACCTGCTTCTGTGCACTGCTATGAAAAGGCATTTTTTTTCTTCACAGTATCCTAGCAGGAATTTCAGGTTTATCTACAGATTGTGTTGGTTGCTGCGGCACCTCTCCGGCACTAATTACGTGCACTCACCTTGTGCAGCTTCCACATGGCCCCTGGAATGTTTGCCCAACTCCAGGCACTGGTAGCAGACGGGCATCTTGCACTGCACGCAGTACATGCTGTGGTTCTCCAGCTCATGGTCCGTGCAGGTGGCGATCTTGCGGGGGCTCAGCCTGTGGCTCACCCGGCCATGAGCGGGGGTCACCAGATGGTGCTTAGACAGTGGCCTGCGAGACAGGTGGCAGGGCTCGCAGTAGAAGACATCACACAAATAAAGCTTAACGTGGTATAAACCAGCCTTCTTTTCTTTGCAGCTCTAATACTATTGCATTAATTTTTTTGCATCCAAAAAGGTTCGAAGCTACTCTGGCTCAACAAATACATGTTTTATCTGACATTTACATGGATAGGATAACAAGAAATTTGCTCCCATTTTTACAGCTTCTTCCCTCATAACTAGAAGCAACTTTCTGTGGTCCTGTGTTATTTTAGTAATATCTGGGAAAATTCTAATTTTTTGACCCATAAAATGACTATGGGAAAATCGAAAAAAGGCCTTTATAATTAAATTCAGGTCCAGCTCAAAAACCAGTGAAATAACCGATGTTCCTTTATATTCGATTTCCAGCTAAGGAGTAGGAACTAAATGATGAATTTTTCGTCGACTAGGTTTTGAGCTGATATGGATAAATAGAAGTTCCGAAAAGCTCTCAATGTGAAAGCTCGCATGGCTCTAGGGTTGAGTGCTGGGTTAGTAACTGGAGGCTGAGGGTTTGAGTCTCATCTAAGGAGTAGGATCTAAATGATGAATTTTTCGTCGACTAGGTTTTGAGCTTATATGGATAAATAGAAGTTCCGAAAAGCTCTCAATGTGAAAGCTCGCATGGCTCGAGAGCTGAGTGCTGGGTTAGTAACTGGAGGCTGAGGGTTTGAGTCTTATCTAAGGAGTAGGATCTAAATGATGAATTTTTCATCAACTAGGTTTTGAGCTTATATGGATAAATAGAAGTTCTGAAAAACTCTCAATATGAAAGCTTGGATGGCTCGAGGGTTGAGTGCTGGGTTAGTAACTGGAGGCTGAGGGTTCGAGTCTCATCTAAGGAGTAGGATCTAAATGATGAATTTTTCGTCGACTAGGTTTTGAGCTGATATGGATAAATAGAAGTTCCGAAAAGCTCTCAATGTGAAAGCTCAGCTGGCTCAACGGTAGAGTGCTGGGTTAGTAGCAAGGCCCTCTAAGGGTTCAAGCCTCACCTCGGGGCAAGTACTGGGTTAGTAACAAGACCCACTATGGGTGGTTACTGATCCCAAATAAATAAAGAGGGGGGGTGTATACTGGGTGGGGCCAGGAGAGGAGAGAGCTGAGGAAGTGGCCAGAGCAGGAGGAGGAGTAACAAGACCTCATAAGGGTAGTTACTGCTCCCAGATAAGGAGGACTGGGTGGGGCCAGGGGAGGTGGCCAGAGCAGCAGGAGGAGGAATGAAAAGACCCCATAAGGGTCTGAGCTTCAGCTAGGTGCCAGACTGGAGAACAGTGTAGGGAGAGGCCAGAGGAGGCTTAAGAAGACCCCCTAAGGGTTCAAGCCTCAGGGGGAGGGGGAGGAGTAGCAGCAGAGTAGAGGCCAAAGGAGGAGCCACCAGAAGAGGAGCGATGGAGCAGCACAGAGGCCAGATGAAGAGGCGGAGAGGTGGGCCCACCAGAAGAGGAGCGACGGAGCCAGATGAAGAGGCGGAGAGGTGGGCCCACCAGAAGAGGAGTGACGGAGCCAGATGAAGAGGCGGAGAGGTGGGCCCACCAGAAGAGGAGTGGTGGAGAGAAGTGGTGGTGGTGAGGAGGAAAAAAGGAGGGGGGGTTATGCTGCTTTTAATAATATATATGCTGCCCTTGTATTTTAAATGGTACGGATGGAAACTCTCAAACCACAACAATGTATTATGTTCAACTGTTTTTTTGTAAAGTGTGGTGTACAGCTTATTATCAGATTTATCTATCCATAAGTCCAGAAATTCAATAGACATAGTATGATATTTCAAATCAAACTTCAGATGTGGATTCTGGACATTTAGCCGGCTTGTGTTAGGAAGGTATATGCTTTAGAGCGAAATGGGACGAACACTGTCGTGATTAAAGACACAGAAAGCAAAAAGTGCACACAGGCCCCCCTGAACATGGTATTACGCTTTCTGGTTTCCATTCTTCTACAAACAAAGGCACATTATGGAACACTTGGCCAGTTATTCAGCACCTAACTGGCCAAGTTAACCACATACTGTAAACAGGACCACATAAACCTAGGCCATCTTTAGGTGGCTCACCATAACTGGTTAAATGCTGAATATGGCCATATTTTTCCAGCTCTGTAGACCCAGAAATTCAATGCAAGAGCCTGGACATAGATCAGCATTGAACTTCCAGGAATAAGATGATGATAATCGGCAAAATGTTGATTGCCGTCGGCTGAATATCGGGCTCGATATTTTTAGAGACCGAATGTAGGGGAAAAATGAGTCGGAAAATCAATCTGCTGCAGAAACAACCTTTTTTTTTTTTGCATTTTCATTTTGTTTGCAATTCACAGTGACTCTTCATCATACCTATGGATCAATATCCACCCTCTCCCCCCCCCCCCCCCCCCTTTTACAAAGCCCTAGTGCAGTTTTTAGCTGCGGCAGTGACAGCTCTGACGCTCATAGAATTCCTAGGAGCACCGGCGCAGTTACTGCCACAACCGGTGCTACAAAAACCACACTACACTGTTCCTGTGGTATCCTCCTGCACTGTAGAGAACAGAGCGTTAGCCTGCCCCTGTGTCATCTAATGTGAACTTTGACCTTTTTTTTTGTATATTTATTTGATTCCTCAGCCACCTCCCACTCCCAATTTGGATCTTATTGCATGTCTAAAGCAATGGGATTTTCTTTGACTCCTATTCAGCTACACAGGCTTTCTGATGTACTAGAGCTGACCAGTACGAAATGGTCATTGGGGATTAAAATGAAGAGCTCTACTACTATTATTAATTATTTCTATAGCGCTACCAGACGCACGCAGCGCTGTCCAGAGTCACAAAGAAGACGGTCCCTGCTTGAAAGAGCTTTCCTTTTTTACGCTCCCAAACCCAACTACCACTTACCCACTTTGACCTTGAGTGCTAACGTACTGTAGGTCAACCTATCTTGAGATATTATATATATTCATATCTCCAAACACCAAGGAAACATTGAACTAACTTTCTGAAAACTTGTGAGTTTCTTCTAAAGATTGACAATATTTCCACAATGCTACAAAATAAATCATGTTTATTCATGCCTTTAATAAATCTTAATCTTCCAGTTTCTCACAGTGACTATGTCAGCTGAACAACTCACGGGCCAGCCCTATTGGTAGTGGCTGAACTGAGGGAAGTCTTTAGGCCTGTTTACTAAACTGCAGGAAGCAGTAAAGGGGCAATTCTATAAAGAGCGGTAAAACTTAGGTGCCCAAAATCTATGCACTAAAATAGTATTTTATAATGGCATTGAGACACTCAGATTCTGTAACTGAACAGAGCCTAAATTGAGATTAGGGTACCTAACTTTAGGTGCTAAAATTTACACCAGTGACTCCCGCATATCCACATTGAATATGTATGAGTAGGTAGGGTGGACCCCCCCCCCCCCCCACTAGGCCCGCCCCATCATGCTCCAGTTCCGCCCCCAATCCTGCTTTCCTAGACCCAACCCCAGCCGCCAGGTGAGAAAGCAAGCAAGCAAATCCCATCCACTGTCCTAGATAAAACCCTTCTCCAAGTACTTTATGTGAATTTGCTGGCCAAGTAAAACATACAGGAAACTTACCAGATTCTTGCCTAATGATGGCAGGTGCCCAAACAGTGTCTGTTCTACATTCAAGGCACAAGAGCCAAAGGTCAAGTACCAGATGAGCTGAACAGACTAAACTTGCGGTACTTTTTTTAATCTAGAGAGGTATTGGGAAACACTGGCACTCATGAGGTATAACGGTCAGGAAAATGCAAAGAAAGACACTATAGATTAAACTTAGATATGTAAGGCATATCAAAATCCCTACATGTCCCTAAAATAAGAGATCCTCAATATTACTAAACTTAGAATATTTCCCTGTACCCAGAAGTATCTGGCATAGTAACCTGGAATAGAATGAGGGCTAAAGTTTTGACATCTATTTTACCTGGCCCCATGGATAGACACCTTGTAGCAACTAGTGTGACTGGTCAAAATGTGAACACTTACTCTTTTTCTAGGGCATCATTCAGCCCTTTAGAGCATGTTCCACCTCCTTCTCCAAATACACCTCCAAATAATAGTGACCCAATGACTGGGTCTACTTCTCTTCTGACAAGTTCACCTGCGCAATTAGCATCCTCCCTATGGACCTTTGGGGAGATGCCTAAGGCTCTAGCCCAGTGGTTCCCAACCCTGTCCTGAAGGAACACCAGGCCAATTGGGTTTTCAGGCTAGCCCTAATGAATATGCATGAAGCAAATTTGCATGCCTATCACTTCCATCATATGCAAATCTCTCTCATGCATATTCATTAGGGCTAGCCTGAAAACCCGATTGGCCTGGTGTTCCTCCAGGACAGGGTTGGGAATCACTGCTCTAGCCCTTCAGAATAAGGCCTTACTAGCACAGAAGTCCCAGGAAGAGCCTCAGGATGCTTCCTTATAAGATTTGTGGGCAATTAATACTAGCGTGGAAGGGCTATTGCAGTCAGTGGTAAATTGAAATATTACATTTTCAGAAGAAGTAGTGCATAAATTAGAAAATATGGATGATACTTTTAAAGTTCTGGAGAAACGTATTGTAATAACTGAATCCCAAATTACAACTTTGCAAGCAGTTTCTTCTTCATCTGTTAAGGATTCACATCTTATTCATCCTTGATTTGAACTCATGGAAAACATGTTGAGGGCAAAGAAACTACACCTACTCAATTTTCCAAAAACTTAATTTGTTAACATCAGATATTTGTTACATAACTATTTTAAAGAAGTTTTGAAATTGACTGACACAGAAACTTTGCCCATTACAAATTCTTACTATATCCCACAGCAGAAAAAGGTTTCTGCTGATCTGGGAACAGATCAATTAGAACCAATAGAATTTGATCTGATGGGTTTCCTGGAAGATTCACAGGATACAATACATACAAGATCAACCCTATTGGTGACATGTGTAAGGGAAAGAGATAAATCTTTAATAATGAAAGCATATTTTCAAAACAAACATGTAAAAGTCTGTGGGGATAGAGTTTCCATTTTTCCAGATGGCACCAGGGCAAATCAGTTGAAAAGGAAGGCTTTTTTGGATCTGAAACCTAGAGTATTAGCCTTGGAAGCTACATTCTAGCTTAAGTTTCCATGTAAATGGATCTTGAAATTTAAAGATTACAAATATATATTTTGGGATTCAATTCAGTTTGAACAATTTTTGCAATTGCTTGAAACTAATAAGTAATAGCCATTGGAGTTTGGTGAAATATTCAAGCCCCATTGATAGTTGATTTGTTTAATCATGATTATGTTTTAATTTTCTTGCTGATCAGGTTACTTTCCCATGATGTGGACTAGAGGATTTGTTAATAAGGAACTTTATTTCTTTTTCTTTTTTTTATTTCCATGTATCCTTTCCTTGTTATTATATGTAATAATAATGTTTAAACTCAATGAATAAATAAAACAACAACCTAGAATTGAAGGCACTAAGATTGTAAAATAAATGCAAAGTGATATTCCTAAGAAACCCAAATATGTATAATAGATAAACATGACCCATATGAAGGTGATGTGAGCAATGAATGCATACAAGACATATTTTTTTCTTCTCTGGGTACAGTATAAGAACCAAGTTCTCAAAATAAAATTAAATCGTTAAAAGAACTCATGATGTGTCAGCAAATAATAAAAATGTAAAACACTGCCACATGTGTGACAGGCCTATAACCTACTACAAACGCAGTACATAAAAATACAGGATAAACAAATAGTTATTGTCAGAGAACAATGCATGAGACAATGATAATGAAAATACAACAGCTAACAAGATATCATAACGGGCCTATTGGATTATGCAAGAAATCATAATTAAAGTTCAGAAGTATATTTCAAAGAGGGTAAATTAAGGTATAATGGCAATAAATGTAGAGGATCCTTTGAAGATCTGCAGTGCTACTAGAAATAGCTTGCATGGTGTAGGTCAGGGATCTCAAAGTCCCTCCTTGAGGGCCGCAATCCAGTCGGGTTTTTAGGATTTCCCCAATGAATATGCATTGAAAGCAGTGCATGCATATAGATCTCATGCATATTCATTGGGGAAATCCTGAAAACCTGACTGGATTGCGGCCCTCAAGGAGGGACTTTGAGACCCCTGGTGTAGGTGTATTTTTTGGGATTAAAGTAATCATAAATCAAGTGTTTATCTAAACCATAATACAGGCTTGTTAAATTATATATATATATATAAAGGAAAAGCACAACAGTTGCACAATTAAGAGAAAAATGTGAAAATCCAGATAAATTACATAACTAACGTTAACACCTAAACAAAGCAAAATTTCTTAACAAGAATGCATCATAAAACATATGACAACAATTGACAATATAAAACCAAGGAAAATGTAAAGGAAAGTGTGGATTGGCTGGTAACTTGTGCAAACTCTTCTGACAGTAGATTTGCAACAGTCTCTCAAAATCAGGAGTTAGCCACAGTCATTAGCTTGATGTCTTGTGAAGCTTTAAAGGTATGTATGTTTCCTTTTGATTGGAAGTTAAACCTGTTCACATCATCACTGGTTTATAAAAAAAATCTTCGTATACATATCAATAAATAAATAATTTCCATTCATACAGAATCAAATATTTTTCAAAAGTTTCTTCAATATAAGTAGTGTAAGCAAAGTTCAATGCATTAGATCGTGTCAAAAAAGTGACCAGAATCCCAAACTAACTAAAATATTAGCGAGGGCTACAGCTCAACTTCACTTGTATAAACGGTTGTGGAGGCGGAGGGCATAGAATCACAGTAGAAGAGAAAAAAAATGCACTCATCTGAAGGTGTAGTCCCGGTCTTTCACAACTGAGGTTTATTTTTCTCCGTTGTATTATGATTTTTCATACAGTTGGTGTTTTGTCAACAGTTCGTGTATATGTGGCATGAATGACTCCCTGCTATTAAATATCACCTACAATACATTTTTGATACATATTTACTGATTATATACGATTGTATTCCTTAATATATTTAGTTGTACAATCCTTTTGATTGGAGTCATAACAGGGCAGAGAAATATGACTGTCCATAGATTTCACGTATGCAGTCTGGAAAGGTCCTCTGTCTGCCTGATGCAATCTGCAGACCTCATCTTCTACCATCTACAACATAATCAGAGGCAAAACCACATTAATACAATTTCCAAATGACCAACTATTAAATTGCAAATTCATTAATATCTAAAGGAGAAAATTAAACTTTCTATTTGAATGAACTACTGTCACTGTAGAAGGTTCCTGTTCCAAAGAGCTTACCTGTCAAAAGATAAGTTTAATCTAACACTATGCTCAGTGTCAACCCTGCCATACAGTTGATAATTGTCAGCATGTTCTGTTGGCTTAACCAGCGTCAGCAAAAGCCTATGGAAGATTACATCCATTATATCTAATCTTGGGCATACCTAGATTACATCTAGGTTATCAGTATTTAAGAGTAACAAACAAAAGATGTGCTTCTAAATTACCGTGTGTTTGCGGTTTTAGTTCACGCTTAGAGTGCGCTAAATTGCTGCGCGCGTTAGTTCTAGCCGCATAGCGCAGGTTTAGCGCACGCTAAAATTCTGTGCGCGCTAAAAACGCTATCGCAGCTTAATAAAAGGAGCCCATAGTTGATCCTTAAGAGGCTATTACATCCTAATGAACGAGATTATACACATCTTTCTTGTTCTCACTTCACTTGGTCCTGAATTGATTATATTCTTGTATCTCAATTCTTGTTTCCTCGATTAATCTTTTCTACTATCGGCCCAATGGCCATATCTGATCATGCTCTGATATTTATTGATTTGGAATTGAGTACTCATAAGGGTAATTGGCATTTTCTGGCTTATCTATATGAAGATTCCCATTTCCAACAATTTCTTGTGGAACGATGGGCAGATTATGCTTATTTTAATTCAGAACATGAAGTTGATCTGATCCTTTATTGGGAAACTTCCAAGGTTGTACTATGTGGGGATGTTATTTCTTATGTCACAAGGCGTAATAGTTGCATTGCTTCTAAAATTATATCTCTGGAACGTCAATTACAAACTGCAAAAAAACCCTTTGTTACCCTACTTTGGCTCATAAGGAGGGTTTGTTAGCAGCGCAAGTGGCTTTAAATACTCTTCTTCATGAACGGTTTAAGCGTTGTACCTTTTATCACAAATTTTGTTTTTTTCATTTTGGTAATCGACCTGGCCGTTACCTTGCTCGTCTCACTATAACATGGAGTGGGTCTCGTTTAATTTCTTCTATTCGGCTTCCTAATGGGACTTATACTAATAGCCCTATTCAAATTTCTCGAATTTTGTGTGAGTATTTTTCTTGCCTATATACTGCAAACTCCTCTTCACAACCCTCATTGGTGGCAGTCATATTTAGAGGATTTTGTTTTGCCATGTTTATCTCCTCAGATGAGAGACTCTTTAAATGCTCCGTTGCGAGCAGTAGAAATTCAGCAGGTTATTAAATCATTATCTGCTTGTAAAGCACCTGGTCCAGAATGATTTGCAGCTGAATAATATAAAATGTTGATTTACCATCTTCCAGGATCATTGGTGCAATATTTTAACTCATGTGTAGAGGAGGGTTCCTTCCCTCTTGGTGTTTCGGATGCCTTAATTACTTTAATTCCGAAATCTGGGAAGGATCCACACATGGTTGACTCTTATCGCCCAATATCTTTGCTTAATGTCAATCTAAAAATTTTTGCTAGAGTTTTGGCAGAGAGGCTTGCAACTCACTTACCTATACTTATTGGTCCGGAGCAAGTTGGGTTTGTTTGTGGTCGACAATCAGTTTTACATGTTCGTAAAGTTTTTATAGCATTGGCGATGGTCAGGCACAAGGAATATCTGGGCTTTTGGCTAGTCTAGATGCTTAAAAAGCCTCCTTTGACAGGGTAGAATGGTCTTTTCTTTTTTCGACACTTCATTATATAGGTTTCTCAAGTTGGTTTTTTATTGTTTGCATGCTTTGTATACTGGCCCGCGTACTTCTATTCTTATTAATGGGGTTCATACTTTGTATTTTAATATTTCTCGAGGAACTCGCCAGGGTTGTCCTTTATCCTCATTACTTTTTATTATTTATTTGGAGCCCTTATTGCGTACCTTGTTGTGTGACGTTCATATCACTGGTCTATCTATTGTGGGTAGAGAATTGAAAGTTTTGACTTTTGCAGACGATCTCATGGTCATATTAACGAATCCGGAGCGCTCATTATCATATTTGCTGGATGTTTTAGCCGAATTTGGTTTTCATTCGGGTTTTCAGTTAAATTTTCAAAACTCGATGGTTCTTCCCTTTCATTCGACGTTACCCTCCCAATGGAATGGTACTTTTCCTTTAACCTGGGCACATGGTAAGGTAGTATATCTTGGAATAGTGATCCCACAAGATCTTACTCAGCTTCATGAGGTAAATATACAATCATTAATGGATAAGACTAAATCACATTTTTTGTTATGGCGTCATTTTCCAATTTAATTAATGGGGCGTATTGCACTATGTAATATGATGCTCCCTCTTATTTTTTATCAAAGAATTGAGATACAATTGAATAAATTTATTAATGGATTTCTTTGGCAAGGAGGTCGGTCTCGTCTCCCTTTGAATACGGTAGCTCTATCAATAAATAAGAGTGGCCTTGGTTTATTATTATTACGCCAATTTGTAGAGTCTTGCCATTTAAGGCATATACATGATTGGTTTCTTACTACATCTTATTTTTCTTGGACTCCAGTGGAACTTTGTTTTTGGAAGCTTTTTCATTTTAGTTATCTTTTGCATTCTTCTAGATTAGACTCTGCTGTCTTGAAGAACTCTTATTATTTTTTGCTGGCCCCTTTAAGAGTTACTTGGCGTCAAATTGGTAATAAATTATCAATTAATTTTCAAATCACCCCCTTGCTACCTATAAGGGGCAATGGATCATTTCAACCTGGTATGTCATCAGCTGGTTTTAGAGCAGAAAAGAGAGGGACTCTTACTTACTTGTATCAGATTCTTAAAGATTATGGTACTCTGCCAACTTGTTCTCAGCTACGTGCTGAATATGGGTAGTCTCATTTAGATACTTTTCATATCTTCAATTACAATTTTATGTATCTTCACTAAATTCTAAATTTTTATGTTCTAAAATATTTGAAACTCTATCGGAAGTATTTTGGTTAGAGGCTAAAATATTTTAGACATTCCATGTTGGAATTTTCTCAGTCCAAGGATTATGATAAAGTGGCCTCTGATTGGAGTATTGTGTTACAAAATTTACAAGGTGCTCATATTAAGCATTTTTTTGCAGTTATTATATGGTTTATTACCTGACATTTCATTTTTTGAAATGGGTTACAAATTTGTTTGTCAATTATACATAGCACCTTGGAGAGCCTATTAAAAAAACTATTATATCTATGGGCTCTTGTTTGAAATGTAATCACCCAAAAGCAACATTATCCCATATGTTTAGGGAGTGTCCTTTGGTTCGAAGTTTTTGGGCAGAGGTTTTTTCTGAAGTCAGCAATATGTGGCAAGTGCCATGGTATTGTAATAATTATAATCTATTTTGGATTTTTGATATTCAATATTCAATACCTAAAAGTTATAAAGGTTTTTTGAAAATAGTTATTCTTATAGGTTTAAAAACTATTCTTTATTTATGGATAAAATCTGTGGGTCCAACTTATGGTCAATGGAGAGCTTGTATGTTGCATCTTATATGTATGGAAGCTATGTCTATTTCTGATTGGGAGAAGAAGCAGGAAAGACTATTTCTTATGATTTGGCAACCTTTTTTAAATACACTGACACCTACTACACGAAGTCGTGTTTTAATGAGTAGATCATAAATTGATTTATTTATTTATTTTATATGCAGTCTTGAGAAGGGGAATGGGTGGGGGTGGGTGGGAGAAGGTAATAGTCGAATAATCTTTCTTTATTATAATTATATTTGAAACAAAGTTTATTCCATTAATTTATGAATTGTTTAATTTTGTATTTATACTTATATGTTATACATCCCTTCCCTTTCAATTGTTGTTGGTCTTGTCTAATATCTAGTGTTTATATATTTATTGTATGTTTTTTATCTTAACTAATTGTATTTTTATGTACATCGCTTTGTATAAAGATATAGCGATTCATCAAATATTTAATAAACCTTGAAACCTTGAACCTTGAATTGTAGTTATTCAATTTATTGTACATTTGTATTTAATAAAAATAATTTGAATATAAAAATCTTTTCAACTTGAGTGTCTTTGATACTATTTAAATAACATATTAGAAACATTAAAAAACTTGAATGGGAACACTGAAATATAAGTAACGTGCATATTAATTTTAAAAAACTGAATGTATAGAACAGTATTTTCTGAATTCATGCAAACTCATAAAGTAGCATAAGGATATGTGCAACAGAAATCACTGTAACTGATTCCAGGGGCACAGAATAGTCAGTAGAGGAGTGAGAAGCTCCTGGCCATTTAAATCACTTGCCTGGGGCTAACTATAGATATTCAATGGCACTTTTCCAGTTACTGCTGCTGAATATCTGTGGTTAGCAGCTAAGTTGAAACTGGCTAATTTGCAGGTGGTCTGGAAGAGGAGTTGGCATTTATGGGGTTACATAAATAACATAAATTACATAAATAAGAGTGCAAAAAATGCAGTGCTGTCTTTATGAAGTTCACCTTATCAAAATGCGTTAAGTTAAAAGTTCACCTTTTATCAAACTGCGCAATTGGTTTTTAGCGCAATTGGTGCAGTAAATGCGCCAATGCCTAAAAAGTGGTCGCCAATCGCATGTCAGTCATGCAACGGTGCCCTGTAGAGAATCGCAAAAGATAGGTGCTGGAAATGTAGGTCAGGGGTTTCCAGGCCTACATTTCCAGTGCCTATCTTTGTCGTTAATCGCGCCTATGTAGGCACTATAGGCCGATTAACGCCACTTCTGCCATTAGCCACGCCCCTAGCAGCCTAAAGCATCTATGTAGGCATGGTTCCGGCGCATATTATAGGCGCTTTAATGTTTTTTGCCATTTTAAACGGCATCTGTTACTTACCTTAGCCCAACTGGCGCCTAAATTTAGGCGCTCTTTCTAGAATTTCCCCCTATATGTTTTCTGAACTAGAGATTGGCCTAACTGAGCAGAAAATTTAACTCCATACACAGAGGGATTGCTGTGAAATGCCAAATTAAACTGAAACTCGTGCTTTGGTTAGACAATTTAAAATTCTCATTACATGGTGCCTATATGCCCTGTATTATAGTTCATCCTAATAATAATAATAACAACAGTTTATATACCGCAATACCGTTAAGTTCTATGCGGTTTACAAAGATTAAGCGAGGTACAAATTGATTGAACTTAAGAGGGGAGAAGAAGGAGAGTTAATAGGACCAGAAATGCGTTGTTGAGGAGAAAGTGATAATAGGACAGAGGAATCACTATGGAGGAGAAAGAAGATGAGTGGGTCAGTTGTCGAGATACTTTAGGAACAGGTGAGTTTTTAGACGTTTTCTGAATTCCTCATAAGTAGTGGGCGAAAGCAGTTGATCTAAGTCCTAATGATAATTTCTGTGAGAAAAATTATTCTGTTCCCTTGATTACAATATTTTATTCAGTTTTTCCAAACCTTAAGCACAATTGACTCTTGCCAAAGACAGGAACACAGTAATGTTAAATTCTTGGCCAAAAAAAAAAAAAATTAAAATTGAAAACACAAGGGCGTCAAAGGCAGGAGCAATGCAAAATTTAAAATAGAGATGATATCACTCACCAATTGGAAGCCCTGTGTAAATGTCAATGACAAACCCAGGCCTTGAATATCCACAAAGAGTTGAAAATGCATCTAAAGATAAATAAAATAAAAGGTTATATCTGTTCAGGAACATATGGCATATACTGACTGTCATATTTTGTTTCTGCTTTCTTTAGTTTGTGAAATTCATTTATTTATTCTGCAGTGTTGCTTATATATCATTACCCCCTCTTTTACTAAGCCACGGTAGAGGTTTCTACCGTAACCCTGGGCAAGTCACTTAATCCTCCCATTGCCCCAGGTATATTAGATAGATAGTGAGCCCAGACAGACAGGGAAAAATGCTCAAGTACCTGAAAAAAATTCATTTAAACTGTTCTGAACTCCCCTGGGAGAATAGTATAGAACATTGAATAAATAAAATTTATGTTGCCAATTAAGAAGGGCAGCTTGAATAGCAGGATTTATTCATTGAGATGAGATAGTTTAAGAAGTAACCAGTTAAAAGAACATAGTTGACAGGACTAGCAGTAAAAGAGGAATGTAGAGTCAGCCCCATGTCCCATCTCTGACCCTGTTTAGGGTTACCATATGGTTCCAGAAAAATGGAAGACGGATTGAGACATCCAGGTTTTATTTCTATTGCTTTCAATCTAAGTAAAATCCAAATTTCTCAATCCATCCTCTCTTTTCTGGAGCCCTATGGTAACCCTATGTTTGGTTAAACAGAATGAACAACCCTAGAGGCTTGCAACTTCAAAGCAAGCAGTGATGTGTTGAAGAAGGCTCCAGGAAACCCCTTGTTAAATTATTATTTAAAAAAAAAAAATAATAATAATAAATAGAGCAGAAGGGCCTTTCATAAGAACTGTAGTAATAACGAAAGCTCCCTTCAACAGAAATTTGTAGCTGAGCAGTAGGATCAAGCTAAGGATAACTGACGATGAAGACTATGCTTTTAAAACACATACCGGTGCTTGGTACAGGGCATTGTTCACAAGGCTTATTCCAGGCTTGGCCAATGTTGTATGAACAGCAACACATTTTCTTAGTCATGTTGAAAGGCAGTTCTCCATCACAAGTCTGATTCTCTGTGTAGTACTTTCTGTAACACAAACTTCTTCTCATATCTATAGTGACAAAGGCAGGTAAATGGTGAATATAGGCATAGATTCCGTCTTAAACATATACACATACATTTTCACCCAAGGACTTGCTTTGTTACTGGGACACAAAGTTAATATCATGAAGTTGATTAAGATCTTGTGGAATCGATATACCAAGATATATTATTTTTTCAGATGCCCAGGTCAATGGAAAAGTGCCATTCATTTAGAAGGTAAAGATGAATGGAATGGAAGAGCCATTGATTTCTGATAATTTAATTGAAAGCCAGAGTGAAAACCAAATTCTGCAAATGAATCAAGTAAATGTACTATAGACCTTTCAGGATTGGTTAATGTAAGCATAAGATCATCCACAAATGCCAATACCTTCAAATCTTACCCCGCAATGGAAAGGCCTGTACTATGAATATCACTTTGTAGAGTTTGTAATAAAGGTTCTAAATATAAAAGAAAAAGTAATGGAGACAAAGGACAGTCTTGACGAAATATCGAAAAAAGGAGAACGAGTTTCATTAATTAGGATAGACGCACAAGGCAGTGTCACAGCCCTAGGAAAGGAAGGCGGTTATTAAGACTATTATAATTTCCAGCTATTAAGATATGTGGTTCAAGGCTCGATAAAGACCAGTACAACTGAAATGATCCAGTTGAGAGTCTATATAGAAAAAATGTTTGGTTTTGTTTCATTTTGAGTTTTGTTTCTTCAACTATATATAGTTTTTTTTAGGGATATACAGTGAAAGTCAGATATTCAGAGCGTTGGCGGCAGCCCGCCTAAGTCTGATGGTCGGAAGTAGGCCCAGACATTCACTGCTGGCCTGTTTTCAACGACAAGCATTTGAACATCCAGGTATTTTTGACTTGCTGTAACTTCATCAGTTAAGTCGAAATCCAGCACTGACTGGTTAAGTTATAACGGGCAAAGACAGGACTGCTATTTAGGTGGTCCAGCTTGCCCGCTAAATTTAACCAGTCAGCGCGTGATAGAGCGGATTAACTTTCAGCTGCTAACTGCAAATATTCAGAAGAGAAAACTGGTTATCTCATGCTGAATATTTCGGTTAGCTAGTTAAACGTTATTTGACCAGTCAGTGCCGTGCTGGTAACTACACTGCGCAAATCTTGCCCAATATTGATATCTTGTTATTTGCTTAAAGCTCCGATTCCAGGTTTTAGGAAACCGGAGCATAGATTTGCTTTACAGCTATTTTCAGCAGCTCGTTTGGAGATTGCTGCTAGTTGGAAGCATAAGGGTTGCCAGACATGTGACGAGTATGTGCTCGCCTGGATTATTTACATCTTATGTCTAAGTTAACGGCTATCTGTCGGCACACCTTGCCCCTGTATCATAAAGTATGGGATTCTTATTTGTTCTGGCGATCTGGAATTTGAATGTCATTGGCCCTGGTAATTTACATTGGGAAAATACCTAGAACTGGGGTCTCCCCTCTCCTTTTTTCCTTAGTTATGCGATACCTGAGAGCCTTTGTATAGATTTGGGCATTTGGTATTCTATTGCGGGGAGGGGGGGAGGGTTTTGTGGATTCACAAAAGTTATGATGTAAAGATTTTTAATAAATAGCTGATTTTGCTTGCTGTATTGTGAATTTGTTGTCTAATGGGTTATTCATTGTAAAAATTCAATAAAAATAATTATAAAAAAAAAAAATAGCTGGGGCTGAACATTTTTTTCTTTTCTTTATTTTTGCTTCAATTGTTATTAAGGAGTCCTTTTACTAAGCCGTGGTAAAAAGTGGCCTCAGGTGTCCTTATGCGGATTTTTCCCGTGTGCTAAGGACATTTTCAACACAGCAGTAAAATGGCTGCTTTTCCATTTCTTGAATTAATAATCATACATTGATATTGTCATTAGTGTCCAGTCATTAAAATAAAATTACTGCGTGATCGCTTAGAACCAGATTCTATAATGGGCGCCTAAAAAGATAGCCACCTATAAATATGGCACTCATCGCATGTCAATTACTCTTAGGCACCCATTATATAATCATGCTTATCGGCACCTAACTTAAACTTAGGTGCCTGTAAGGTAGGCCAGGGTTTTAAAAGCCTACATTATAGGTACCTAAGTCCTTTACCCCCCCCCCTTTTAAAAAGCCACGATAGAGGTTTTACTGTGGCCCAGAGCGCTAAATGCTCCGACGCTCAGAGAATACCTTGATAAAGGGGGGGGGGGGGGGGGTGTTAGTTTACAATGGGCTAGATTCGCTAACCTTCGATCCATGTCCGAACAGTGTCCGTTGGCTAGCGAGCGATCCTTGCCTGTAGATTGTCTGCACATGCTCTCAGCAAGAAACTTTTTTTTTTTTTTTGCAAGCCCGTGGTTTTAACCCGAGGAAGGGCAGGAGAGATTCGGGGCGAGAGCAGGAGATTGGGCCTGAAGGCAGGGCAGTCGCTTATTTTGGATCGGTCAGCCCAGTCAGTGCCCCTCTTTTTTTTTTTTCTTTTTTTTAGTGAATCGCAGCCCTGCCTACTTTGCATGCCATTTCCCCTCATTTGCATGCATGGATCAGAATCGGATCGGTACATAGGTTAGTGAATCGGGTCGGAGGGAAATCGGGTCGCAAAGCGCAAACTGATCAATACACGATTGGTTTGCTTAGTGCAGGGGTGTCCAATGTCGGTCCTCGAGGGCCGCAATCCAGTCGGGTTTTCAGGATTTCCCCAATGAATATGCATGAGATCTATTAGCATACAATGAAAACAGTGCATGCAAATAGATCTCATGAATATTCATTGGGGAAATCTTGAAAACCCGACTGGACTGCGGCCCTCGAGGACCGACATTGGACACCCCTGGCTTAGTGAATCTAGCCCAATGTGGATAGTTTATCTGGAGATGTTAAGACAGCAAAGAGGTTGACCAGGTACATTCTTTCATGGACTGTATTATCTGGACATTCAGCATCAGCCACTATCCAGAAATTGGTTCTTAACTCATGATGGTTTTGAAACAAATGACAATTGAATATTCTTCACCGGACTGATTTCAATATCTCTATGGAAAAAGGTTTATGATAAAAGAGATATATTAAAATAATATATATCCAAGTGTAGTATTTAGAGTTAAATTTCATAATTGCTATATTTATTTATCAGAATCTATTTGCCACATTTTTGAAGGCATTCACTCAAGGCGGTCTGCAGCAAGAATAAGTCTTACATAAGCAATAGACAGACATGGGGGAAGCCACTGCTTGCCCTCGATTGGTAGCATGAAACATTGCGATTTGGTAGGTAATAGAAACCTGGATTGGCCTCTGTGGATTAGATGGACTACAAGGACTAGATGGATACTGGTCTGACCCAGCAAGGCTATTCTTATGGTTTTATGTTCTTTAATTACAGCAGTAAAAATACTCAAATTACAATACAAAGCATGATGGCATAAATGGCTTCAAGTTGATTGAGCAAACTTTACCTCTAGCAATCACATCGAGGTCAATCCGACCCTTTAAAATTGTAAAATGGATACTCAGATGGCTGCCATGGATTTTCAGTTTTTTAATCCAATCCTGCTGCCCAGTTCTCCATAGGTCCATATTTTCCTAACATTTTTTACTTTATCAATATTTATCTATATTTATCCTTATATCTTTATATATTTTTTTAATCATAATTCACTTATCTTATCTTCCTGTCACAGCGTATCGCCAAATGCCTCTCCCGACATGACCATATTTCAAAATCCATCTTCAGGGTCGAGGCTCTTCACATTGTTATTATCCTTTTTTTTTTATTTTATAGAAAACTCATTATGTTGTAGCTTTCCCAGCATGGCTTTGCTCGTTATCAATACATTACAATGGCAACACAATACATGATAAGACATTTTAATTAACAGCACAGTATATAAGCAAAGTAGGAGCCTATAGATAAATAAGACAGAGTAACAGGAGTTAGAAAATAAGGGCCCCTTTTACAACGCCACAGAAGCGAATCCTGGCACAGGAAATGCGATGAAGCCCATAAGAACTGAATGGGCTTTGTTGCATTTGCTGCACAGGAATCACCACCACAGCTTGTAAAAGTGGCCCAAAGGGGGCAAAATGTAAGGTCAGGAAAGTGCTTGAAAATGATCTCAGCTAGGGTAGAACTGGATAAACATTTGCTCAGTGGCGTAGTAAGGGGGGGCAGGCAGGCGCCGTCTTAGTGGGGGCGACGGCACCTCTCTGTCTGCCCTTGCCACGCTCGCACCCTTCCCCCATACCTCTTTAAAATCCCCCATACCCCACACCCTTCCCCCATACCTCTTCATCTGCACAAGCAACTATTCTAGCCTGCTGCTCGCGCAGGCCTGGCTCCCTCTGAAATCACTTCCGGGCCAGGAAGTGATGTCAGAGGGAAAGCCAGCACGAGCAGCAGGCAGAGAAGCTGCTCGCGCTGGCGAAGATTTAGAGCTACAGGGGTAGGAAGGGATGGCCTGAGTGTGGCATGGGGGCACGGAAGATGCAGGGGTGGCAGAAAGGAGGGTGCGGGGGGTCACCACCGCCCCTGGCGCCTCCCACCCTCGCTATGCCACTGTATGTCCTGTTACAGTATGTGCAGCCAGTGTCACTCCTTGTGTGTTATATGTTAGTTATATGAAAAAGGAATGTTCTGAAAACATCATGAAAAAACAATAATACAACAGTGCTTCAACCATCAGGAATCATGTGACCATAAAAAGGCAATAAATTGTTCTAAATGTTCTTGCATTTGCCTTTCATCCTTCCTAGACAATTAATTTGTTGGTCGTGTACCTGTGCACCCGGTTGATCCTTTTTTGCTAGAATATCCTGGATCGCAGTGGCAAATGTATGAACCTTTGGTATTCTCACATGTTCCTTGAAGGCAGATGTTTGGATTGAGATCACACTCATTCACATCTGAAAAATAAATCATGGGATTTGTGAAGAAAATTGAGCAACGTTAGTACCTACGCCCTCTAAAGTTAGCAGAAATGTACAGTGCTTGTAAACCCCAGTCCCAAAAGGACACAAGCCTGGATTCTTCAAGGATTTAAGCTTTTCGTGGGGCTTCATTTGTATACATTGTAAGCGCAGTTTTACATGCGCGCACACACATTTTTAGGTCTTCAACACAAAATAACTGTGCTTGAGAATAAACCGCCCAATATTCAGACTGCTGGCTATCTCCTGCGGCTCACGGTAAAACCAGAAATTGAATGCCGGTGCTGTATTTGGCAACCGGCATTGAATTCCTGGTTTACATTTGGCCGGCCGAGACATAGCCAGTCACTGACAATATTCGGCAGCTGGCTAGCTAAGTTCAAAGGCCAAAGAGCTACTGACATAGCCAGTCTCCACCAATAGAGGGTGATCTCCTGTTGAATTCAGTGGATAGCCAGCTATGTGCTAATTAGACAGCCAAGAGCTGTTTCTGGCCGGCTAAGTAGCTCTAACTATCAGGTCCAAAGTTTTCACTTGTTCTTTACTTTTTCTAAAGTGCACTGTAAACATATTTTGCTTATTCTCTTACCCTGGCAACTGAAATTATGTGTTCCTTATTACCTTTCCAGCGCTGACAAATCCTAGCTTCTGCCTAGCTCCCATTAGAGCAAAGGTGGATAAAATATGGGGCTTAATCTTGTAAAAGTATTTCAATATACATAGCAAACAAGAATAATTTTGTGTACTATTACGGCAGATCTCAGCCTCCTAACATCTGTAGGTGGTCCTGACCAACCTCTCCTTCCAGTTAAATAAACCCATAACAACTGTGTTTTAATTGGACATATGTGTGGACCTCAGTATTCCTCGCCTTTTACAAAGGTGTGGTAGCGACTGCCATGCGGCAAACGCTCCACCGCCCATTGAACCCTATGGGCGACAAGAATGATTACCACGGCCCACCACGATAATCACCTTTGTAAAAGAGGGCCTATATATATTACTGGAAACGAATTAATCTCTATATTCCCAAGACTTTAGTAGCAATTCATCGCATGCCCATCAACCTGCCCTAACCTAGCAAGGTCTTACTTAACCTGGGCAAAGTCTTACTAGACCTGGGCTTGCTAGGTGGTTCATTCTAATTGAGCAGAACCCCTAGCCCTCTGGGTCAAATGAGCTTCATAAGTAGGCCTACCAGACGTCCAGGAAAACCTGACATGTCCTCATTTTAGAGGACTGTCCGAACTCTCGGATTGACTTTCTAAAACCCGGCATTTATACAAGTTTTGGAAAGCCCCGATGAGCTCTGGCCGCTTCTGGAGGGTCTCTGAGCATGTGCAGATGACATCACACACATCCATGCATGCTCCAGGCTCTCCAGATGCAGCTGAAACTTGTCGGGGAAGATAGGAAGCTGGGGGGGGGGGGGCCCTGGAGGCGGAACAGGGCGGGATCATGTGTCTGGGGTTTTGTGGAAGAAAATATGGCAACCCTATTTACAGAGGATCTCCAGCCTAACATTACACTGTCTCAAGCACCAGACCAGACAACCCTGGTCTGTAATGTACACTATCCTATCCTTATTAAGTAAGGAACTAAAAGAATCCCTGTCTTGCATACTATTCTATGTCCCACCGAAAAACTGGCCAAAAGCCAAAGATGACTTTTATGAATTTGTCCTACATAATTCTATTACTCCTTCCTACAATATCATCGCAGGCGACATA
The DNA here is from genome assembly GCF_902459505.1 of Geotrypetes seraphini. Lineage (NCBI taxonomy): Eukaryota > Metazoa > Chordata > Amphibia > Gymnophiona > Dermophiidae > Geotrypetes > Geotrypetes seraphini. Next base: position 20,775,554 of record NC_047097.1, read on the forward strand.
AACATACACCTGGACAAAGAGGACAATCCAGACACGACAGAATTTAATAACTTCCTCACCCTACTCAATTACAATCTCCATTCACCCACACAAACACATGAAAAAGGTCATCACTTAGACGTAGTGGCTATGTACACAAAGGATATTTTAGACCCCGCCATCTCTCTGCTTGATGGCACCTGGTGTCACGATATCTGGTCTGACCATTTTACCTATTACTTCAAGTTAAGCTGGACCCACTTAAAATCTGAAACACATCCAAAGACAAAAAGAGAACATCACACAAGAGGCTTCATTAATCCACAAGAATACTGGTCACAATACGAACTACAAGCGGGGACAGGAGAAGGAATCGATTTTTGGGATCACTGGACAAAAACTAGCACATCCATTTTAGATAAAATCGCCCCTAAACGAATTAGTAAAAGCAGCGCAAACAAACATAACAAATGGTTTGACACTGAACTCCTAAAAATGAAACAACTAGCAAGACGACTAGAATGAATTTGGAAAAAAACAGGTGATTTGTCAGACCGTACCAACTGGAGAACCAACATAAAAATCTACAAACAACTGATAAAAGACAAACGTAAAGCTTTCTACTCCTCCAAAATCAACTTATCTAACACCAACTCTAAAGGAATAAATACTAAAGAGCTGTTCAACTTAGTTACAAATTTATTTGACACCACACGCCATACGCAATACTATTGTACCTTCAGCAAATGATTTAGCACACCACTTTGATTCAAAAATCAAAAATCTAAGAAACAAATGACTCCAATCTTCACCAAACAACAAAATCAAAAATCTAAGAAACAAATGACTCCAATCTTCACCAAACAACAAAATCAAAAATCTAAGAAACAAATGACTCCAATGATCACCAAACAACTAACACACAAGGACATGATCTGGAATTCCTTTCATGATCCGGAATGGAACAATTATATCAAACTCTATAACAAATACTCTAAATCTTACTGCGCACTGGACTCATGTCCCCTGGAAATTATGAAAGCGGCTCCACTAGACTTTAGACTATCTTTGCTGCGCTACTTAACCCACAACCTAAAAAATGGAAAGTTCCTCACAGATAATGGTCACATAATAATAACCCCAATTCCAAAAAATAACAAAACATCACCAGAACTGGTAACCAACTATAGACCAATAGCATCCATCCCACTTGTAAAAATCATGGAGGGATTAGTACATATCCAACTGATGGAATATCTTGACCAGTTCTCTCTCCTACACGAAACTCAATCTGGTTTCAGACCTCTGTTCAGTACTGAAACAATAATTGCGGCCATTTTACATAACCTATGTCTCTTGTTCAGCAAGGGCCTTAATGCCCTGATCATGCAGTTTGACATGAGCTCCGCCTTTGATCTGGTGGACCACGGGAAAATGCTACAATGCCTGGATTCTATTGGCATTGGGGAAGAGGTATTGAACTGGTTTTGAGGCTTCCTTAAGTCCCGTACTTATCAAGTACGTTTCAATTATGATCTCTCCGACTCTTGGAGCAATCCATCTGGAGTACCGCATGGCTCACCACTATCCCCACTGCTTTTCAATATCTACATGTCCTCACTAGGTGTGCAACTGTCCCAGCTGGGGATAAAAATATTCAGTTATGCAGATGACTTTACGATAATCATCCCATTTGCTAACTCGCTCTCGGAAGTTACTCCCAAAGCATCAGAAGCACTAAACTTGATGGAGCAATGGATGTCTGAATTCAATCTGAAACTTAATTCAGAAAACACAAAATTTTTAGTAGCCTCGCCACATCCGTTTGACAACAAAACTCCATTATGCATCAATAAAATTAGTTATCCCATTCAAACAACTATGAAGGTATTGGGTGTAATACTAGATCAATGCCTAACCATGAAAGACCAAGTGGACTCCTTGATCAGTAAGGGTTTCTTCACCTTATGGAAACTTCGATCCATTAGAGCATATTTTGACATGTCAGCATTCAGAATTCTGGTACAATCCCTTGTACTGAGTCAGCTTGATTACTGCAACATCACCTATTTAGCTATGTCCCAAAAGAATATGCGACGATTACAACTAATACAGAATGCAGCAGTCAAACTGATTTTCGGACTGAGGAAGTTTGACCACGTGACACCTTACTACCGACAGTTACATTGGCTACCAATCGAGGCACATGTAAAATTTTAAGTTCGCCTGCTTCTGCTTTAAAGCACTATATGGCCTAGCCTCCAATTACATAACTGATCTTTTTTCCTTCTCTGCCAACAGACACAAGAGAAGCACACACCTAATCTTCGTTTACCCCCAGTTAGAGGATGTAAGCTCAAAAGACACCACCAATACCTCCTCTCCAACCAAGCAGAGCACTATGGGGTAAAGATCTAGAACAATTGCTCACGCCTTCCACTTATGGGGAATTTAGGACACGCCTAAAAACATATTTGTTCTTGATGTATCTAAACAACTGACCCGTACAACTCTATCTCTTCAATATCGGTTACCTTGAACTAATAACTCGATCTCTCTCCTCTGTCAAGTTCATTCAACCTGTACCATCCTTTAATCTTTGTACCATCTTTTAATCTTTGTAAACTGCATAGAACTTCACAGTCCTGTGGTATATAAGCTGTTATTATTATTATTATTATTAATCCCTCCCTAAAAATAGGATATCCATCCAAACAGTGACAAAGTTACGTTGAGGGTTACTATGATTTTTTTGTGGTTCTGATTTTTTTAAATTTTTTTTTATTAAACAAGAATCTTGCACTTCCCAGTATATGCTGTCTAATACACATGCATCTTATCTGGAGCCTTTTTACTGAAATGCATAATTCAGGAAACGTAAAAGGCATGTCAGTGGCAGGACAATGCTGGTGATGAAGGCCTGGGCTAGCAACTCCTTTTATTGTTCCTGAACCCTTCTCTCTCTCCCCTGCATCTGGGCTTAAGTCACTTCCTCAGATCTCCTCTCCAGTCAGGTCAGGATGCTAACATCACCAGCATTGTTGCACGATCATAAAGCCATAAGAGTTGTGCAGGTGGGGCCGAATGATGTGGACTTCTTCTATCATTGTCTGATACCATCGGATGGTATCGCACCATCTTCTGGCCACCCAGGTGAGCAAGCCTAAGCCTACTTGCAGTCCTATTTACTGGTGGCATCCACACTAGGCACACAGCACCACTGAAACTCTGGAAGGACTTCTGTTCTGGTAGACTCCATCAATCAGAGATGGTACTAACTCCGTTGAAAATATGGATTTCTAAAACCATTGGTGCCTACGCATCATTTATCCACATTACAAACATCATCTTTACAAACATTCTGCTGATTTTCTTGCCATGGTGCTTAGGGCTGAGCAGACATGGGTCCAACAAGATAAAGTAGCAAATGTTTTCTTTTTGTATCCCTTATGTTTGTAGAAGAGCAAATTTTCTGGCTTTCCGTGGAACCTTCAGTCTGTTAAATTGATGAGTTGGGGGCTACTGCACAGCCAGTGCTGGCCTTCCCCACGCACAGGATGTGGTTTATCTTCAAAGTAGAAGTCAACTCTTCACAAAAGGGAGCTGACTAAAGAAGACATGGTTGTTTCAAATCATCATTTATTTTTTATCTAGACAATTTATTAAGAAATTGTTCATGAATCAACTACAAGAGCAATTTGTACTGACTGGTTTATGTAAGTTTTATTCTGGTGTTTATATTAATGTTTTACTTGGCTTAATTTACTGGAGCCTAACTTGAATGCCTAGCGACACCTAAGTCAACTGCCCCTAACCATGCCTACTCTCCACCAATGGTATAGTAAGGGGGAGCAGTCTGTCCTGGGCGCTGTCTTGGTGAGGTCACAGGCACCCGTCCCCCCCCCACCACCACCACCACCACTGCAAGGTGTGCTTGCCACTTCCCTTCCCCGTACCTCTATAATGTTCCTGGCATGAGCAGCAACCTCCAACCTGCTGTAACACCAGCGTCGGCTCTTCCTCTGACATCACTTCCTGGACCAGCGTCTGGGAAATGACATCAGAGAAAGAGCCGACATTGGCACGACAGCAGCTTGGGGGTTGCTGTTCATGCCAGGAACGCTGCAGAAGTATTGGGGAAGGAGTGTGTGAGGTGGGGGGTGGAGAAGATGGCAGGGGAGGGGCACCACTCACCCTTATTATGTCACTGCTCTTCATTCCTAACCATGCCTGCTTTACAGGTAGGCATCATTAGGCATTGGAGAGCATCACTTCACTTAGGCATCACTATGCATCCTAAGAGTTTGGCGCTGAATTCTTAACTGGTTGTTTTAATTTTTTGTTCATTGGCTGCAGTGGCGTAGCGAGGATAAGAGGTGCCCAGGGCGGTGGCACCCTTTCACTGCCCTTTTCTCCATGCCCCCGCCCGCTCCTGCTGTGCGTGTGCACCCCTTCCCTCCCCCCGTACCTCTTTAACATTCCTGGTGCAAACAGCAACCCCAACTTGCTGCTCATGCCAGTGTCGGCTCTTTCTCTGACGCTATTTCCTAGGCGCGGGTCCAGGAATTGAAGTCAGAGGAAGAGTCATTGCTGGCGCAAGCAGCAGGTTGAAGTTGCTGCCCATGCAGAGAATGTGAAAGAAGCACGGGGGAAGGGAAGGGGCATGTGCATATGGTAGTAGGGGGTGGGGAAGGAGCGGGTGGGCACCAAAACAGCGCCCGGGTGGACCACCCTCCCCCCCTTACTACGCCACAGATTGGTTGAAAACTGACATGGTCAAGCATCATACCAATTAAGCCAATTTAAAAAAAAAACCATTGAGTGTGGATTGTTAAGATAGGCATCAGTAGGTGTCCTCGATTACAGCACTTAGTGGTGCCTCGTGTAGACTCTCTATAAAGAATCTGGCCCTAAATGCCATTTTAACTGTAAGGTGAATTCTCCACCCTTCCCTGCCCCCATTAGAAAGTTCACTTGGAAATTAGAATGCATCGTGGTAACATCTAGGAGTAAATTCTATATGTGGCACCTAAAAAAATTGGTGCTGAGAAAAGCACTATTCTATAAGCCACGTTTAAAGTTAAGCATGGTTTACAGAACTGCATTTAACTTTAGGTTTGGCCATTTGCATCAATAAAGTTAGGTGTTGATGCCCTCATTCTATATCATGTAACTTAAAGAAATGCCCTCAATTCGCCTATTTCTGTACCCCATTTTTTGACTGATGTATAAAATTTAGGTGTGGAATCATGCATAACTTGTAATTGGTTCTAATTAGTGCCAATAATTGCTTATTAAAATACCAATTAAATAATTGCACATGCAAATCAGGTCTGCGCCCAAATTTGCATACACAATTTTTAGTGATTTTTAAAGAATTGTGGCTAATGCGATTTGGTAATATTTTGCTGGCCAACAAATCCTAAATTAACTCTTCATTGAATTAACTAGTCATTCTTACTACTGTATGCTAATTTAGCTTTCTAAGATATAAATAAAAGTTAGTTCAATTTACTTTAATGACAAAGCATTTATAAATATATACAGTTAAAATACAGCACATGCTTGAATTGGTTTATTATAAAGATGAAGTATTTTTCCTTACCTAGACAAGTTTTCATATCCACAGAAGCCATATAGCCATCAAAACAGAGGCATCTATATTCTGAAGGTATGTTTGTGCACTGGCCACCACCACAAATATTGGGGTTGTTTTCACACTCATCAATGTCTACAAAGGGGGAAAAAATCCATAAATTAGAGGAGCAAATCTTTATAAGGACTGCATCAGATACATATTCCTGCATTGTCTTATATGCTTGCAAATATAACATGCATATCCAGAGAACTAAACTGGTCTGTGGCCTTCTAGATGTATTCTTCTCCAGCAAAAAGCTGGTAATAGTGATTTTATTCTGGAAGCAGAATCAAGAAATAGGGGCTGAAAATAATGACCTACAGAGTCAATTGTCAAAGACTCAGGATGGTGAAAATAAAGTGAATCAGTCAGATTTGGCTACTTGGCAAATGCATGCAAGCACTGTCTTCCTATACTGCCAGCCTGGGGTATACATACAGTATTAGTGGTATGGTTAGAAACTATACATGCAGTAGAGCATGCCACCTATTTCAATACATTATTTGAAAGCATGCAACTGCTGTTTTAAACTGCACAAAAAAAATAATCTTCAAATACAATCCTTGCTGCTGTCGCCGTCCACCTCCCCCCCCCCCCCCCCATTATATTCAGAATTATTTAATTGGCCAGGAAAGGTTCCTGGACAGTTAAATAGCATTTAGCCAGCTAACCACTAATATTCACCGGGAGAGAGTCAGTTATCTATGCTGAATATTCGCACAATGGACTAGCTGTTAGCCACACGACTTAGCTGGCTAGCTGCAAATATTCAAGCGCTGGCTGGATAAGTTTAGTGGGCAAATTGGACTGCAACAATAGCAAGCCTATCTTTGTCCTCTATCGACTTATCCAGCCAATGCTGAAAATTCATTTAGCTGGTTAAGTTAGGGTCGGCCTCAAAAATCCTAGATATTCAATGTCAGTCGCCAAAAACAGCCCAGCATTGAATATCCAAGTTGAGAGCCAACATCGGGCAGACAGTGTGCTGCCCGGTGTCAGCTGAACACTGGACCTATGCATATGAATACCTTGTGGACTGAAAATGACACTCATACATTAATAGTTGGGTAGCCCATTGAAAATTTATCTCTCGTATGTCATATATATAAGATGGAAAGAATCATTGCTTTACAGAATGGAAATTATACTAATTTTAAAAAGATTTGGGGGCCATTGATTGTATATTCGAATGATTAGACACCTTTATGTATAAGGAGTATTATTAATGAAGGGTGGGGGGTATGCAGTATGTGATTTGATTGAGTTCATTGTTGTTATGGGGGGAGGGTATTTATGTACTTAAGACATTATTGGATAGGATTTTCAAGTGATTTATTTGAATTATTCGTTATAATATTGTACACTTGTTGAAAGATTTGAAAATGAATAAAGATTTGGAAAATTTATCTCTCAAAATCAAAAGGGCAAACCTGTTACAAGAATGAAGGTTTAATTCATTTGCTAGTAGCTAGGGTCCATCAATTAGATAGTGGAAAGTATGTTCTAGTGACTTGCTTCGCATAACCTTGATACTTATTGTATATTGAAAGCTTCTATAATGCCACCAATGATTGAGAAGTCAATTCAGAGCGGTTTAATGGTGTTACAATACAGAGTTCACGTTTTAAGTGGTTTTCAATACAGACACAATTATACCATAATTAATTATCCTACATATGCGTATGTACACATTTATACCATAAAAAAACAATGCTAGCATTGTTTTTTATAGTATAAATGTGTACATACGTATATGTAGGATAATTAATTATGGACCACTGGTCTGACCCAGCAGCAGCAATTCTTATGTTCTTTGCAGGAGATTTTTCAATAACCCAAATGTGGTCAGGTTTCTTAAGTTAGTTTTGGAAAAAAACATGTACTCAAGAGGAAATTATATGGAGAGCAAAGCAACCAAAAAGTTGTGCTGGTTCTAGCACCACTCCTGAAGAAGGTCCAGTTTTATGTACCGAAACACCTGCAGCACTGAGTCATTTTTTTACATTTACAGAACTGAATCTCTGCTTTTAATAAAAGTTTATTTGGAAACATCTCTAGTTTCCCACTTGTTTTTTTTCTTTGATCTGTGTCAGGTAGGAGACAGAGCTGAGGGCGTGTAATGGGAATTTGTAGGACCATCTGCCCAGATTGTAGATACCTAGAAAGACAGAACCCAATAACCAGACAGGAAAAGACTCACAACAGATTGGGCGGGTCAATTCATCGTTATCCACCATCATCTACTGTGTTATTATGTTACCAAAGTAACTGGGAATTATTTCTCCCAAGAGCTACGTATTTTATGGTTATATAAATTTCACATGGACACACTCTAAGACCGAGGGAGAAAATGTTGGCAGAAAACTGGGGAATGCCTTATGAAACAGGAGTAGTGTCCAAATCTCATGTGCCGTTGGAGTTTTTCATTTTCTCTTTGGGGAGAAGGGAGGGGAGGAAAATTTGATCTCATCAGTCAGATATCCAAGAACTGTAAACAATGTGGCAAATGTTAAAACTCCTCAGATGCAGATGTGCTACTGCTGCCAATTACGCTTAAGTCTTTAGGTATTGGAACTGGATATGAAGACACAGTGAAGAAAAACTTCATTGGAATGACTGCGTTATGAACAAACTGGATATTTTGCTCATCCAGCCTGTCAAAGAACTAGTGAAGTAGGATGTTCTCTTTGGCTTCCGTGGTTGGCATCATGATTATAGAAGGTTTTGGGGTCTCGCCACGTCAGTGTAGAAAGAACCAACGTTTTAGCCATCATGCTGTGGCTTTCTTCAGCATACCCTGAAGAAAGCCACAGCATGATGGCTGAAACATCGGTTCTTTCTATACAGACACAGTAAGCCTCGGAAACCTGCTACAATAGTTGAGTAGGATATTCAGAGTCTTGTTCAATTTTAAAGATTTTATGGCTGCCTTCTGCTGTCATGTCTGTTGTTAAAGGAGTGTATTATTCCTCTATTTATTAATGTATTTATTTTGTAAATATGTAAACCACATTAGTGTAAAGACCTGTATGAAATATAAGAAGGGAGAGGGCATTCAGAAAAGTTGGAAGCAGACAGATTCAGAACGAATGCTAGGAAGTTTTTCTTTACCCAGCGTGTGGTGGACACCTGGAATGCGCTTCCAGAGGACGTAATAGGACAGAGTACGGTACTGGAGTTCAAGAAAGGATTGGACAATTTCCTGCTGGAAAAAGGGATAGAGGGGTATAGATAGAGGGCTACTGCGCAGGTCCTGGACCTGTTGGGCCGCCGCGTGAGTGGACTGCTGGGCGCGATGGACCTCGGGTCTGACCCAGTGGGGGCATTGCTTATGTTCTTATGACACTGTACACCGGTAACAAAGCTGCAGCAAAAAGTGTCCTTAATGCGTCCTTGCCATGCATGAAGGCCAATTCTTTTCTGCAGCCTGAAAATGGCAGATTTTTTCCTTTTTCCAGTTTAATGGCCATGTGCTAATGTTGCCTTTAAAGTGTGGCCATTAACACAAATTATTGCGTGAATCCTTACCGCAACCTATCTAATCTAATCTTCTATTTCTGCGTCACTCATACCTAGGCAGGCTCAAGGCGACTTATAGAGAGGAGGAAGAAGGGCGGGAGGTGGGGAGAGAGTAGGGAAGAAGGTAGGGGAAGGAAGAGGAAGTGAGTTAGGGAGAAGGAGAGGATACAGGAGATGAAGTGTCGACAGTACGGCCCTGATTCTATAAATGATGCCTTCCGCCGTCCTTCCGCCTTCCCAACCTGTCCAGCCTGCAAAACTAAATGACCCCCTTAGACCCCCTGGCCCATCCCTCATCACTTTGCCTCTTGCGTAACATGGAACATGGAATGCTTTACCAATCCATATTAGAGAGGACAAAACAGAGGATCATTTATTCCTTCTGATTTCTTTTTCTCTATCCCCTTCCATATTGTTCTTTCCTTAAGTGTCTCCCTGTCGTATTAGAAAATGTATTTCTTCCCTCTTTCCCCTCGGATCATGTATATTGTAAAGTCTTTATGAGTTTTCATGTAGTTTGTAGCTTGTTTAAACCCTCTGAATTTAAATGGGTTCATATAGGGCAGGGGTGATTATCAGCCTCTCCTGCCCTGCTGGGCCTTATTTCAAAAAGATGCAGGTGAATGGAAGCAGGCAAGACTGAAGGAGGCAGAGGGGCAGGTACTACCCAGACTAAATGGAAGCCTAATGTGGAGATGTTAGAGCTGGAAGAACCTGACGAACTACCTTTTGAAGTTCCTTGTTGTCCCCTGAGGAAGGCGATGTTGTCGCCGAAACTTGGATCCTAGTCAGGACCATATTCATATTGTATGTCAAGGACTTGTTTTTGGACTTTGAACTAATTACTAATAAAGTATGAATATAGCCATGTTTCAACACAACACCAGCATCAAGTCAGCCAAATGTTATTTTGGCAAGACCAGGCCTACCATGATGCTACTGTGTTTTTTGCTTCCGGCCCCACTTTTCAGCCTTCCCTTTTAATTCCTGTGGGGTTCCACAATGAGTTTTTGCATCTGGCCTCCCATCCCTTTGCATCTCCTGTCTCCCTCAGGCCCTGGCCCACCTATGCATTTTGAATTACAGCTATGATGGGGCAAGAAGGTCTAGAGCAGGGGTGTCCAACCTGCGGCCCGAGGGCCTCATGCAGCCCCTTGAAATATTTTGTGCGGCCCCGGTCGAGGGCGATGCAGTGTTTTCCTCTGCTGCCCCTGGGTGTTTACCGTCTTGCCGACTCCCTCCTCTGTATTGCTGCATCGTTTGTGCATTTGTGTGGCCCCAGAAAAAATTTTTTCGGCCAATGCGGCCCAGGGAAGCCAAAAGGTTTGTCTAGAGATTGCTCCTGCCCCTATATTAATGCACTGAAATATATGTTTTTTGCTGCTGGCTGCGGCAATAAAAGTTCTGCCGTTCATAGGAATTCTGAGCCTCTGAGCTTTTACCGCCATGGCCATCAATAAAAAACGCTAACATGGCTTCATAAAAGGGGGATCAATTTGTTGGCGGGGAATGGGATCTTTTTCAAAATGAAACAAACCAACAAAAAAATGAAAGCATTAGTTAGCTAGACCCGTCTGAAAAGTGTCTGCCCATTACTCATTGCACAGTTTATACAGCTACCAATTGAAAAATAGCAGAATTGGCTATTTTTTTAATTTATTTTTTCAGATGTGTAAGTCAAATTAAAATAATAAATTCTTTAATTTTTCTTTAAACTGTCAGCCAGGTTTTTCGTCCCACCACTGGCTTGTTTTCAGACCTCCAGAAGGATTTTGGCATTTGAAATAGTCTGTTCTATGACCTTGTGGGGCAACTTTCCATGTCGCTCAGAGTATTTTCGGTGGTTTGTACTCAATCCACTAGAAGGAGATTGAGTCAGATAGAAAACAAGTTTTCCACAGTTCATAAACTTCCCCCTTCAGAGCACTTCCTGTGGTCTTTATCTGCCTTTTCATTTAAAAGAGACCTTTCAGATTTGCTCAAAAACATCCCAGCATTATGCACACTTCTGAAACTGATTCTTGTATCACATTTTAAGACGATAAATTCAATAGCACTCTCTGCAGAGATTTTGAACTGTCCCTTACCCGTGCAAGTTCTCTGATCAGGCATGAGAGCAAATCCATGCCTGCAGCTGCATTCATAACTTCCTTCTGAGTTCGTGCAGGTTGTGTCACAGCCACCATTACCTACTTGGCATTCATCAATATCTAGAAGAAAGACAGAAATAGTCAGTACTGGAACAGCAGCTTCTATATAACATTGTATGCTAAAGCAATTTGGATTCTTCTACTTAGGGTTACCAGATTTTACCTATGTATAATCTGGACCCCTAGATCCAGGCCAGCCCAGTTTCACCCATCCCATCCCCACCTAGTTACACCCACAACATGCCCCCTCAGCCTGCTCATCTCGATCGGGAAGGCATCCGCACATGCGCAGATTCCCATCCTGAAGCAATTTGCTTTTCAAAGCCCAGACAAAGTGCTGAGTTTTGAAAAGCCGTCCGGACATGTCCAGGTAAATCCGGACATCTGGTAACCCTACTTCTACACATTAAAGTGCCTATGATCTGGCCATCCTGAGTAGGCCCACTCTTCCCATCAGAAGCTAAGCAGGGTCAGACCTGGATGGGAGACCACCTGGGAATACCAGGTGCCATAGGCCAAAGGGCCCCCACATTAGATAGCAGCAACATAGTAGAGTCATACACCACCCAGGAGAAGGCAATGACACACCACTCCTGTACTTTACTGTGAAACATCACAGGGTGGATTCCTCAGTGTTCACATGGCTAAGGATGTGACCTGATGGGCCGCTGCGTGAGCGGACTGCTGGGCATGATGACCCAGCAGAGGCACTGCTTTTGTTCTTAGGACAACATCTTTTGGTTTGTTTATGATTTATTTGGGCTTTATTCTCCATTTATGGCTTATGGGGCACACTTCCCATATTCATGTTAATATAAAAAAAATTTTAGCATGTATTATAAGCGTTTGTCACACACTAATGGGCCTTTTACTATTTTATTTTTTTAATTTCTATACTGTTTTTTCCCCAAAGTGCAGCAAGGTTTGCATTTACTGTGTTTTAACAGCAAATATTAATGCACGGTAAATGCAAAGGCTGTGCAATAACATGCCTAATATAATCCCAGAACTTTAGCACAGAAACGTTCTTTACTGTACAGCAAGAGCAATCTGCAGGCCACATCTGTTTTCTGCCCAGTCCCTGTCCCCTAACACAGCATGCAGTTAACAAATGAATTAGAGCCTTTAGAATTAGAGTTAACAAATGAATTAGAGCCAAATGAATTAGAGTTAACAAATGAATTAGAGCCTTGCTAACACATGCTTCTGCTTCAACAGCTTATACTCATTTGCACATTAAACTCTAGATTAAGTTATACGGCGTTCAAAATTTGGTGCCAAAAAAACTGGCACCTTTTATAGAAGGCCAAGTAGCGATGGGACTTGTGCTCAATTCTGGGTGCGAAGAGTTACCTTGACTGAAGCCAGGTATAGATCCTGCACAAGCGGAGTGCGGTCCGCATTATTCTATACCCTTGTGTGCATTTTAAGGGTCTGCCCCTGACCTCTCATGGCCACACCCCCTTTTCAGAAACTTATGGAAGCACTTAGGCACTCTGCTATAAATGAGTGTGATGTGTGTTGTCATGCAGGTCGGCCATTTTTGTCCCAATTTGATACCTTGCATCCGTTAGAATGCCTATCTCTGCCAAAACTTTGATGCTGAAGTAGCCGCTGTACTCATGTTACCCCTCTCTTAAAGTCACTTCATTGGCTTCCCGTCCGTTTCCGAATACAATTCAAACTCCTCTTACTGACCTACAAATTTCAAGGTCACTAAAGAACTGAATTAAGACTAACTAGAGCGCACCCCTAGTACCAATTAGTGATGGTACCTATGAAGGGGTGCGTCATCTCCACGGAAGTGGAGCTCGACACGGTTTACAGGAATTAAAAACAAAGAAAGGAACTCCAATGGAAGAAAGGAGGGCTTGGTAGACAGGAAGAAGAGAGGGGGAGGGAGGGGGTAGTTACATTTTGGAGAAAAGCCAGGTTTTCAGATGTTTTCTGAAGTGTTGGAGGGAGGTCGAACTCCGAAGATGGGCAGTAAAGCTGTTCCACAGCTCGGTGATCCTGAAGAGGAGGGATGTTCCAAGTTTTCCTGTATGGGAAATGCCATTTAAAGAAGGGAAGGATAGTTTGAATTTCTGAGTGGATCTGGTGGAGTGAGTACTCGAGAGCCAAGATAGAGGAAAGAGGGGAGGGAGGATGCCGTGAAGAGATTTGAAGGTAAGACAGGTGCATTTGTAGCGAACCCTGAGGAAGACTGGGAGCCAGTGAAGCTTAGACAGAAGCGGGGAGACGTGGTCGAATTTGCCTTTTGCGAAGATTAGTTTAGCTGCGGTGTTCTGAATCCGTTGAAGTCTGAGAAGGCTTTTCTTTGTTAGGTTTAGGTAGATGGAGTTGCAGTAATCAAGTCTGGAAAGAATGATGGATTGGACAAGGACAGCGAAATGTTGTTGGTGGAAGCAGAATCTGACTTTCCTTAGCATATGAAGATTGAAAAAGCATACCATCCTCCCTAGATCCCAGCTCACCTTCCTCTGCATTCCTAGACATCGAAGGGGCAACAGGCTCAACAGTACACAATTTTCATTTCTGTCCTCTTCCCCCGGGAAACGCTGAAGGATCTAGGGCGCATTCAGCCCCTGTCTGGCCAATAGACACAAGAGAATGTGTTTGCGCTATAAGATAAAATATACTCAGAATGTTAATTCATCAAATTTCAAGTTTAATTAATTTTTTTTTTTTTTTAATTCTTTATTCATTTTCAATCTTACATCAAGTGTACAAACAGTGAAACAATACAATTAAAACATCACTTGACAATCTTTCTAATTTATCTTACAATACATAAAATTACCACCCTCCCCTCCCATCATTCCTCTATTATTTTCCCAATATGAATATTAAAAAAATATATCTCCCCCCCCCTCCCAAACATTAGACGGTGTAAATTTCAATAGAAAATGTTGTTTACTCATTACAATAAGAAGTTAATGGCTCCCAAATTTTATTAAATTTCTTATAGTTCCCTTGTTGTATAGCTATTGTTCTTTCCATTTTATATATGTGATATAATGAGTTCCACCAGAAATTATAATTGAGTCTACTGTAATTTTTCCAATTACTTGTGATGTGCTGAATGGCGACTCCTGTCATTATCAATAAAAATTTATTATTATTGATATTTTGCTCTTTTTCCTCATTGACATACCAAATAGTATTGTATCATAAGATAATGCCATATGCTTTTCCAATAAACAACTTACTTGATCCCAAATTGAGTTCCAAAGGCTAAGATAAAGGGACAATAAAACAAAAGATGATCCAAAGTCCCTACTTCAAGATTACAGTGCCAGCATCTATTAGACTGAACTATTTAACTTTTGAATTCTAACTGGGGTCCAAAACGCTCTATGCAGAAGAAAAAAAACAAGTTTATCTCATAGATGCAGACACTGTACATCTCATCCTCCAAGACCAAATTTGTGGCCATTGAGATGCTGAAATTTGATGCTTAATCTCAATGCTCCAAATATCTCTAAGACCATTTTTGGGTTTAATTAATTTTAATATACTGACCATCGACGTGCACCTGGCCGGTTTACAATGCTAAAAATGAAAGGTTAAAATAAATTATTATAGGGGGAGGGGAAATGTGAACATTAAATGGACAAATTACAGATACGAACACGAGCTTGAGGGTGAAGAGGGAGGGGAAAGTTATTAATTACATCATTAAAAACAAATTAATTAAAGGGAAGAGGGGGGAGGATATAACATCAGGAAGAGGGATCGCTTCTTGAAAGCGGTTCATATTTATTTTGCTAGCTGTTGGAGTGGAAATATTTAAATGCTATGGTATGCGTCTTCATATAAATTTAGTTTATTTAAGTAATACATACTAAAAACCAATTTTATTTTCTATATCATTTCATAAAATCAACACATTTGTGTATTGATAACAATTATTTATAAAGTGCAGGGTGCAATCAGGTGGAACAGCTGGGTTAAGCTACAAATATTCTATGTACGCGGTTAGCCAAGATCATCTATTAGATGTTTAATTCATGAAGCAGCAGTCAATGTATACTTAGCTCAAAGTGATATCTGTTGAAATTCTTTAACTTTTCTTCTTTGTTTATCGCGGTTCAAAAGATAAAACACAAATCGGTTAGAACAACAAAACAGCATAAAACATGTGACGTAGAAATGTGAAATAACCACAAAAAAGGACACAAAACTCACCATTTTCATCATCGCTGGCTGGCGCTGATGTGTCCACCCCACCAGGGACACCCACTACCTGTTCAGGCCGCAGCGTCTGAAAAACACGACGCTCCAGATCAGTCAGCTGTACAGCACATGGAGGGCCACCACCCTTTCCATGCCTGTATATCTTGCTGGACTTGGCCTTTACCACGCCACGGATGTCCTGCCAACGGTGCTTGCATTGCGGGACAGTGCATTTACAAACACCGAGGGCGGTGACATCAGACGCTATTTTGGACCAAATAGCCAGTTTCATCCCAGAGGAAAGCCTTGCGTTCTGGAATAGATCTTTAAACTTTTCCACCACACCATCTACAAGAACAGCAAGCTCTTCATCTGTGAATCTGCATGCTCTGAGCTTAGTGTTGAACACCTCCTGTGCCTCCATATCTCCTGCAATTGAAAGTAACAGGTTAGAATAACGAACCCCCCCCTTCCCCCAAGAGTACTCTCATATCGCCATACCCTCCAACCTTAAGGTTTAGAAACAAAAATGTCCATATATTTCCTGGAATTTAAAAGAAGTGCCAGGTTACACTGAATAACCCCCTTATCCGACGGGTCTCCTCACACCCTCCCCACTGATCTGCAAACAAACGGCTCACACTTTTAAACAACTTGGAAGAGAAATAGGATGGAGAGTTGGGAAGCCAGCTTACACTGAATAACCTACCACCTCCTGCCCGAGGGTACAGTATCGAGTGCATATTGCCTAAACCTACGGGTCTCCTCACACCCTCCCCCCAAATACGCAATCAAACTGCCAACACTTTAAAACAACTTACCAAAAAGAAAGATTAAAAAAACAGAGAGTTGTTAATCTGGTTAGAAGCGTGCACTACTTAACTTCAAGATCGCTCCGTAAAAAAATGACGAACTCGAAGAATTCCTCCACCAGCAGCTCCAGTCACAGCTTCAACAGCTCACTCACAAAACTCCAATGTGATTGCTCCTTAAACCTCCAACTCCAAACTTTTCAATAAGCTACGGTCACAGCTTCTACATCTTGCAACCTGCGAACCAAGTTTCTGGAAGCGCTAGGAGACTGCTTCCTGGAACAAATGGTGGGAGAGCCGACGAGAGGAAACGCCACCTTGGACTTGGTCCTAAATGGCATTACGGGACCGACAAAAGAAGTAGAAGTCACGGTCCCGCTGGGGACAAGCGATCCAACATGATCAACTTTAAACTTGAAATCGGGAAAGGGAAATGTACCAAAACCTTAATCACGACCTTAAACTTTAAAAAGGGAAGATATGATAGCAAGAGAGCCATGGTAAAACAACGGCTCAAGAAAAAGATGGACAAAGTTAAAACGGTAGATCAGGCATGGTCTCTACTGAAAAATACTATCACGGAAGCACAAAATCTCTACATTCCACGGATTTCCATAGAAAGGAAAACTAAAGGCAAAGGAGAATCGGCATGGCTTACTAGAGAGGTGAAGAAAGCCATAAAAGAAAAGAAGGACTCCTTTAAAAAAATGGAAACGCGCGAAAACAACCAAAGCTTGGAACAAACACAAAGATGATCAGAAGAAATGTCACAAGGCGGTGAGGGATGCCAAAAAAGACTATGAGGAGAAAATAGCGCAAGAGGCCAAAAATTTCAAGCCCTTCTTTAGATACGTAAAAGGAAAAAAACCCGCAAAAGAGGCGGTGGGACCGCTGGATGACCAGGGAAGAAAAGGGTACATCAAGGAAGACAAACAAATTGCAGACAGACTAAATTCCTTCTTTGCATCTGTCTTTACGAAGGAGGACACCGCAACAATACCAGAAGCAGTGAAAGTGTTCGAAGGAGTAATAGAGGACAGTCTCACCACAGTAGAAGTGGAATTGGACCAGATATACTATCAGATTGACAATCATAAAAGTGATAAATTCCCTGTACCTGATGGAATTCACCCGAGAGTCTTAAAAGAACTGAAGGTTGAAATCGGAGAGCTATTGCAAAAACTTGCCAACCTGTCAATTAGAACTGGACAGATACCGGACGATTGAAAGATAGTGAACGTCACGCCAATTTTCAAAAAAGGATCAAGAGGAGAACCGGGCAACTACAGACCTGTGAGTCTTACGTCTGTCCCTGGAAAGATGGTTGAAGCACTGATTAAAGATAGCATAGTCCGGCACTTGGATACACACGACCTGATGAGAGCCAGTCAACATGGCTTCAGGAAAGGGAAATCATGTTTGATGAATTTACTTCAATTTTTTGAGACCGTGAACAAACAAATTGATAGTGGAGAACCAGTGGACATAATATACTTGGTCTTCCAGAAAGCGTTCGATAAGGTTCCACATGAGAAACTTCTCAAGAAACTACAAAGCTATGGAATACTAAGATGGATAGGCAAATAGCTGGAGAACAGAAAGCAGAGAGTGGGCATAAATGAGAAGTTCTTAGACTGGGAGAAAGTGACTAGCGGTGTGCCCCAGGGCTCGGTACTTGGGCCCATCTTATTTAATATTTTCATCAATGACCTAGAAGCAGTGGCGTACCAAGGGGGAGGGCGGGGGGGGGCGTTGCGCCCCGGGTGCCAGCCCTAAGGGGGTGTTCCCGGCCTTGCCGTTCAGTCCCCCGCCACCCCCGAAGGACCGCTCGCCCCACTGACCTTCCTGCACCACCTGTGAAGCAGCCCGCAGCAGGATCGCGAAGTCAGCGTCAGCGATCCCTGCGCTGCTTCCTGCGCCGCGATCCCGCCCCTCCTCTGACGTCAGAGGAGGGGCGGGACCGTGGCGCAGGAAGCAGCGCAGGAATCGCTGACGCTGACTTCGCGATCCTACTGCGGCTGCTTCATAGGTGGTGCGGGGAGGCCAGGGGGGTGAGCGGTCCTTCGGGGTGGGTCGGGGCATCAGGCCTTCAGGGTGGGGCGGGTGGGCAGGCAAGCAGGCTTTCAAGGGGGAGGGGGTGACAGGCAGGCAAGCAGGCCTTCAAGGGGGGACAGGCCTTCGGAGGGGGGTGCAGACCTTCAAGGGGGGGAACAGGCCTTCAAGGGGGGAAAGGCAGGCAGGCCTTCAAGGGGGGGACAGGCCTACAAGGGGGGGGACAGGCCTTCGGGGGGGACCATGATTTAGAAGTACACGGAGCGAAGGGGGTGTTCAAAGAGACGTGCATATGCCAAACTTTGGGGAGGGGAAGAAATAATGGGTCTGAAAATAGAGGAGAGGGAGAGAGATGATGGACCATGGGATTTAGGGAGGGAAGGAACAGAAAGGGAGAGAAATTGGACACAAGGGATGGTGTGGAGGAGGGATAGAGATACTGGATAGGAGGGTAATTAGGAAAAGAAAGGGAGAGATGGTGGACTCTGGGATGGTGGGGAAGGAGGGGGAGATGCCGGATGAAAGGGTATTTAAGAAAAGGTGGATCTGTGGAGGGAGATGAAAAAAAGGAAAGATACCAGACTTCCTGGGAAGGGAAGGGAAATGGAAAGGGAGGACAGAGTTGGCAGATGGATGGTTAGCATGCAGAAAGAAGGAGACCCTGGCAATCAAGTTATCAGAAGAAAACCAGAGCCTTGAACCAACAAGATTTGAAATATAAACAGACAACAAAAGGTAGAAAAATTAATTTTATTTTCTGTTTTGTGATTATAATATGTCAGATTTGAAATGTGTATCCTGCCAGAGCTGGTGTTGTACTGCAAACGTGAGCTAGGATTTAACAGAGAGAGGAAAAGTCCTTTTTGTTTCTTTATTTTATTTACACCACAGCGCCAGTGTGGTTAGGAGAAGCCAAAGGGGGTGAAAAAGCTATAAAACCCACCAGGAGTTTTGAAAAAAATCACCCAACTGGGCAGGAAAATCGAATTGAAAAACCAATTCAATAGGGCTGAATCGAATCAAATTTTTTTTTCCTGTATCTGGCAGCATTAGTTTGCGCTACTGTCTTAGACTTTAGGACCTGGGATTGGGGAGAGATGGCATCCTCAGTACTTTATAATGCAAGTGAAACGAGGATTTGGTCAGACTTTTGAAGGGTCTGCAGAAAAAAAATATTGTATAGGCCGGGGACATGAGACAGCAGGAAATGGGAACTTTTCTTCCTTCTATTTTTGTGAATAGAAAGGCTGAGGATGTCAGAGAGTTCAGTTAAAATATGTGCTTTATAAGAAAATATAATAATGTGTTTTATAAAGTTTATAGCATAGCTGGCCTACCCAGTGAGGTGTTCCTAGTGGTGATGGTGGCAGCGTGTCAATGTGTTGAGAGGAAGAGGTGGTCTGGGAAATTCTGCTGAGCAAACTCCGGGCCCATTTCCACCCCCCAGTTAGTCCACTCCACTCAACTGGTTCACACACTGAGTGGGTCTTTGGGTGTTGTTTTGGGATCTCTTCCAGTGGTTTATCTCCTTCTGGTCCAAGGAAGGAAACTTTGTTATCCTTAGCATTGACCTACAGAATATGTTTGTAACAGCGCTGCTTGTGTGGCATTAGGCTATGTAGTGATCGAAAGAAAAAACAGACCTTTGCACATTTTTGCACTATATGGTGGGTGTATGAGGAGATTCACATTTCCTGCACAGCTAAGTCCATGTGAAGTTATCTTGTGCTGTATTTGACATCTAGCAAGGTCTCTGTTTGAAAGGAAAGATCTAAACTTAAAAATGAAGTGGCCAGAAGTTATGGTAAAAGCAGATAGTGTAGCTGGTTTTAAGAAAGATTTGGACAAATTCCTGGAGGAAAAGTCCATAATCTGTTATTAAGACATGGGAGAAGTGTCTGCTTGCCCTGGATCGGTAGCATGGAATGTTGCTACTCTTTGGGTTTTGACCAGGTATTAGTATCCTGGATTGGCTACCATGAGAATGGGCTACTGGGCATGATGGACCATTGGTCTGACCCAGTTAGGCTATTCTTAAGTTATGTTCTCATCTGTAGGGGCCTTTGTTTTCACTTCTTATTTTAATGTATTTTTTTTCTGGGAACTTATCAGTGTTTTTTATAATGGGAACAAAAATGGAAGAGAATTAATGTGTGTGGGATGAGGGGGTAACTAATTTCTTCAGCTAAATAATTCAATCCACTTCAAACAGACATAGGAGAACTCACGCACCATTCACACACCCTCCAACCAAAAACGTCAAAAGAAAAAAACTGTTCGACAACCTCCTAACACTCGACCCCCAACTCTACAACCAATTGACATCGACCACAGACTGCAAAACCTTCAAAAAGAAATAAAAACCCTTCTATTCAAAAAACACATAAAACCGAACTAACACAATCAGAACTGTCCCAAGCATCACCTGCAACTACTCCATATGTACTTCTGATGTCATGACAATTCAGACATAATTTGTGTTATGTTATGTTTGGAATATAAGAAAATTTTCACTGCCTGTTTCTATTCTGACCATTTATTCTGTTTCATGGTCATTACAAAAAATATTTTTTTATATAGGGGGGGGTGTCAAAAAATGATGGGCCCCGGGTGCCACATACCCTAGGTACGCCACTGCCTAGAAGAAGGAACATCCAGTGAGATCATCAAGTTTGCAGACGACACAAAGCTATGCCGGGCAATCAGATTGCAGAAGGATAGTGAGGAACTCCAGAGTGACTTGTGTCAGTTAGAGAAATGGGCGGAGAAATGGCAGATGAAGTTTAATGTGGAAAAGTGCAAAGTAATGCATTTAGGAAGAAAGAATAAGGAACACGAGTATAGAATGTCAGGTGCAACTCTGGGTAAGAGCGAACAAGAGAAGGACCTGGGTGTACTGATAGATAGGACCCTGAAACCGTCGGCACAATGCGCGGCAGTGGCAAAGAAAGCAAATAGAATGTTAGGCATGATAAAGAAAGGAATCACGAGTAGATCGGAGAAGGTTATAATGCCGCTTTATAGAGCAATGGTCAGACCACACTTGGAATACTGTGTCCAACATTGGTCTCCCAACCTAAAGAAGGATATAAAACTGCTGGAGAGGGTGCAGAGACGAGCAACAAAGCTAATAAAAGATATGGAGAACTTGAAATACGAGGAACGACTTAAGAGACTGGGATTGTTCTCCCTTGAGAAAAGGAGACTGCGAGGGGATATGATCGAGACTTTCAAAATACTGAAAGGAATCGACAAAATAGAGCAGGAAAAAAAAATTATTTACAAAGTTCAATGTGACACGGACAAGAGACATGGACTGAAGCTAAGGGGGGGGTCAAGTCCAGGACAAATATCAGGAAGTTCTGCTTCACGTAATGAGTGGAGGACACCAGGAATGCTCTCCTAGAGGAGTTTATTGCGGAATCCACTGTTCTAGGATTTAAAAGCAAACTAGATACACATCTCCTTACGAGAGGCATAGAGGGATATGAGTGACTAAAATTATGCCAGGTGGGGGGGGGGGGAGGGGGGGCGCTGTGGAGCCCGACTAAGATGGTCCCCTGAACACTCAGCTCCGGCAACCCTTACTCTTCTTCTTTATCCTCTGCTGTATTTCACCCGACTTTGAATCTTTCACTCAGCTTCATTCATCCCATAAACAATGGCTACAGTCAAAACAGACAAAAGGCACAAGCCCGAGCCTCAATCACCGGCTAAATCAGCGGCATCGGAGAAATCGGATAAGCCTGAAGCTCCCTCCATGATGGATTTATGGAAAGCCATAAAATGGTTCAGGATATACTTACCGATACCAAAGATGCCATGTCAGAAATCAAAGACGAACTGACCACGATTTATGAGGATTTAACCACGTACAAAACTAAAGTTGCTGACTTGGAAGTTAAAGCAGACACTGCGGAGATCAACATCAAGGCGCTTCAAAGCCACGTGAAACGCACGCTGGCTATTGAACGAGAGCTTGAAGATGCAAGTAATCGCTCTCGTAGGAACGACATACGTCTTTTGGGGCTCCCGGAAGGTCAAGAAGGAAATAACATGATCGCCTTCCTAGAAACTTTCATCCCCACCTTGTTGAACCTTCAATTCAAAAGAGACTTTGAAATCGAGCATGCACATCGATCGCCATCTTCGCGCCAACCGCATGAGCGGCGCCCAAGACCCATCATATTCAAAGTCCTACGTTACCCTCAAGTTCTAGAAATTATGCAGAAAGCAAGATCCCTTGCACCTTTAACTCACAAGGGGCATACGTCCAAAAACACCGTCAAAGCTCGACAACAACTTCTCGCCTTCCGCCCGCAACTCAAGAAAATGGGCGCACCGCTTCGGCATCTTTTACCTGGCATGGATGCGGATCACCTTCCAGAACTAGACTAAAGACTTCACTGATCCTGAGCTTCTCGCTGCATACATTGAAGAAAAATCGCCGACTCCAATTGATGCCGTCTGAGTACTCCCAGTCTAACCTTCACCATCGGCTGCTAAACTGAACTGTCCTCGAGTGTGACTTATCTCATGTGCTTTCCGAGTACACTTCAATTTATTTACCATTAAATCAGACTGTTATATTCTTTTTTTATTGTTTCTCTCTTTCTTTCTACCTTAATTTGCTTACCGATTAGACCAGTATTTTCTCCTCTTTCTACTATATCATGCTATTTCCTTACAGATTGCTTGTGTACTCTTATAGTTATTCTGCATTTACTAGTCATGCTCCAGAGCTCCTTCAATTTGCTCTGTTAAGTTGTTTAGTCTGGCAACCTTCCACTTAGTCATTGTTTGTTCAACTATTTATTTTTGCTTTATTGCTTGAGCTTTTTGAACTGTTTGCTTATTAAACTTAATTAGACTTGCAGCAAGAGCTACTTTTTGACAATCCTTACTGCTTAGGATGCTGGTTTGATGTTTTTTTTCTCTTGACTATCTGGTTTGTCGCTTTTCAGACACCCATTGCTACCGCCCATTGCTTTTTGCAGTGAGCTACACTCACTCATTCTGTGAATATCTTATTGCTTCCTTATTATTTTTTTTTTTTTACTATTATGATGCATACAGCTTTCGCCTCTCCTTTAACTGATTTGCTTACAGTTGCTTGCATAATCATACGAATGTATATTTTTAGGCAGCCTGAGAGCCCGTCTCGACAGGCGAACCTAATGCGGAGCTGGGAGGCCCGGGTGGTAGCCCGTTGAAGACGCGGGGACGTTGGGGGAAGCAGGAGGCAGGTGATTGGTCGGCGGGTCTTTCCCACCTTGGGGAAGACCCGCCATTGGATAGTCACAGCCGTGGTGGGCGTCGGGAGGAGGGAGAGTTTATAAGCCGAGCTTGGGAGGACTTGGGGTGTACCTGATCCTCCGAAGCGGCTTTCGGCTTGCAGCGGATTTTCTTCCAACGCGGCGTTAGCTGGGATGGAGACGGGTGCAGGAACCGGCGCGATAGAGCTCTCCTTTGCAGCCGGTGATTCCTTCGATGAGCAGGAGGTGCTGGTGAGTACCGCGCTGGACTGGGAGTGTTCTCTGCCACCGAGGTGCTCTCGTGTGGTCGCCCGGGAATCCATTGCCCTTGAGGTTGGGGGAGGTGGTGTGTCTGTAGCGTGGTCCGGTGGGAGGGCCCGCAGGGGGTAGGTCAGTCCGGTGGTAAAGGTCGAGGTAGTGCTGTGGTGGCGTCGGGAAGTGTATTGCTGGCCGCAGGGGAGGCGCTGGGTATGGCGGGGCCTGAGCCACGTGCAGCCTTAGCGAGCCGGCTGACTGTGCTGTGTGAGGCTTCGGTTGCCAGGGAATGTGTTATCCCTCAGTCAACTGGG
The DNA here is from genome assembly GCF_902459505.1 of Geotrypetes seraphini. Classification (NCBI taxonomy): domain Eukaryota; kingdom Metazoa; phylum Chordata; class Amphibia; order Gymnophiona; family Dermophiidae; genus Geotrypetes; species Geotrypetes seraphini. The sequence goes on from NC_047097.1 coordinate 20,799,707, forward strand.
ATTTCTTTCCCGGGCAGAGGTGGGGCTGCAGGTTCTGCAGAGGGTTGTGTGCAAGTTGTGATCCCGGCTGCCTTGGGGACGATTGAGGGTGGTAGTGTTGGGGTTCCGGTGGGGAGTTTGGATGTGGGCATGACTGCACAGCCGCAGGATGTTTTGCAGACCCTGGTTTCCTCTCCCATTTGGCCGCCCTGGGCTTTGGGGCCATGAGGTGTGGGTTGGGGTCCTGTTCCCTGGCCAATGGGTGGGTCAAGCTTTGTGAGGAATGCAACTACATGGGGCAGGGGGGGCAGGTCGAGGCGGTGGTCCTGCGTATTGGTGGGCCCATGGGGGAGTAGGGGGTTCCGAGTGTCCCTCTGGTGTTAATGCTACTGCTGCTGTGCAGTTTTCTGTTCTCTGTCTGGATTTTTCTTCACAGGAATTTGGCGGAGTTCCAGCGAGACGTGAGGCAGTGGCCACTGTTTCCCATAGTAGCGTTCGTTCCCAGGAGGTTGTGCAGAGTCCCAGAGGAGTTCAGTCTGCGGAGCATGCAATGGCATCAGCTATTACCGTTGCTGGCGGACTTCCGACGTCACCCTCGCCGTCCAGATGTACTGCTGCTGCATTTGAGCGGTAACAATGTGGATTCACAGATGGGGAAGCACCTGATTGACACTATACAGGGCGATCTTCGGGTGGTGTTGGAATGGTTCACTGGCACGACGCTGCTGTGGTCTTGGCCCTATGGTTGCTGCGGATAGCGCCACTGCTGATGGGGTCTCGTCGTCGGTGACCAGACGGCGGTGTTGCGACACGGTGGCTTCTGCAGATGGCACCTCTGGAGCGACGAGCGGAGTGCTCATCGCTGGAGGAGCGCAGGACATGGGTAACATAGCCTTAGTGGCTGCTGAGGGGGGGTGCTGGGGTAGGGGGACGGGGAAGGGTAAGCACAGGCAGAGTGATAGGGCTTCCTCCTCTTCATCTTCTTCCTCCTTAACCTCCACTTCTTCATCTTCCTCCCGATCTCAGGCTAGGGGGTCGGGGGCGCAGGTGGGACAGAAGGGCCAGAATAGGGGAGCTTCGGTGTTGGTGATGCTCACCGAGCTCTGGAAGAAGGTGCCCAGAGCGTTACGCCGCAAAATTCGGAAGCGAACGTGTATTGATATTTTCTGGCTCTTAGAAGGTAGGGCACGTAGGAGGAGCAAAAAGAAGGTTAAGAAGGAAGAAGGTAGGGTTAAATCAGGTCAGGTCTCCCATAATGTGGTTAACTAGACGCGGGCGTTTCTTAGGCTGGCTAGCGAATGGGGTCAGGAACGGCCTCAGGATTATTTCCTGCTTTTGGCTTATGCTGACTCCGTTCTTGATGCTTATCATCGCTTCGGTGGTTGGGCTTGGCTCAACTATGATGAAGCATTTTGTGATAAGATGGAAGAAAACCAGCACATGTCTTGGGGTACCCAAGATATCAATCTGCGGTTAATACACATGGCTAGGCCCAGTTGCGCTGCTGGTAGTGGTGCAGTGCGGTTGATGCAACAGGTTTCGATGGGTGCGAATCGTTCCTTTCGTTCTTCAGCAGGGCAAACAGGACAGGGTTCAGGTGGGCGGGAACGACCTCTACTGGAAGTTCAACAAAGCGACCTGCCCGTTTCTGGACTGTAGATTCCGGTATGCCTGTTCACTATGTGGTCAGAGTCACTCCGCACTTAAATGCCCTAAAAGAGGAGCTGCCGTGCCTGCAGGGCCGGCTAAGTGAGGTGGGTACCTCTGTGGTACCCACCCCGATTAGGGTGGGGGGCTCTTCGGCCGTGGTTGAGCTGTTATAGCGATCGGAGAGCAGCAGTAGTTTTAGAGAAGGGTTTTGGTGAGGGTTTTGTTATTCCGTATGAGAAACCGGTGCAGCCGGTGCGGGTTCCCAATGCCTCTTCGGTGGCCAGACTCCGAGAGGTGGTTCGGTCTAAATTGGATGAAGAGATTGGGCGGAGGCGTATTGCGGGGCCTTTTCAGGAGCCCGTTGGCGATCATTCCCAAGAAGGACCCTGGTAAGTTCCAATTAATTCACAATTTGTCCCGGCCATTGGGCCTCTCTGTCAATGAGGGCATCCCTCGAGACCTTTGTGTAGTTCGCTATTCCTCCTTTGACTGTGCGCTTCGACTTGTCTTGCAGGCTGGGCGCGGTGCACTGCTGGCGAAAGTGGACATTGAGTCCGCCTTCCGGCTTTTGCCTGTACTTCCCTCCTCTTACCCGTTGCTTGGTTTTCGATTTGAGGGTGTGTTTTATTACAATCGTTGTTTGCCAATGGGCTGCTCCATTTCTTGCGCTTACTTCGAAATGTTTAGTACGTTCTTACACTGGGTCACAGTGCAGGAAGCGCAGGAGGATTCTGTAGTGCACTATCTAGATGACTTTCTATTCGTTGGAGCGGCGGAGTCTGCGGTGTGTTCCAGATTAAAGGCCACATTTGAACATGTGGCCTCCAATTTCAGGATTCCTTTGGTGATGGATAAGTCGGAGGGACCCACCACGGTGCTTACTTTCCTGGGTATTGAGATTGATACTGTGGCCATGGTCACAAGGTTACCCCTAGGTAAGGTGCGGCTGCTGTTGCTGCAGATATCTCAGTTGGCTGAGTCCCGCAAGGCTACATAGAAACATAGAAATAGAAATAGATGGCTTGGATTGCGCCGCAGCAGCCGGATTCCCGGCAGCCGATCTCTCAAAATTTGTTGGTGAGGATCCTCGCTGAGTTGCCGGCCGTGGCTCATTCCCGATACAAGGAGTTGTTTACAGTGGCTTTTTCTCTAGCGTTCTTTGGAGCCTTCCATATTGGGGAGCTGCTGGTGCATCCTGCTGATTCCACGGGTGCGCGTGGCCTCTTGTTGCAGCATGTTCAGTGTGGTGCCAGCTCCGTTAGTTTATATGTGGCCAGATCCAAAACGGACCAGCTGGGCAGGGGCCGCACGGTGGTTTTGCATAAGATAGTGGGCTGTGTTAGATGCCCAGTAGCGGCTCTAGCTGCCTATATGGCAGTTCGTCCTCCGTTGGGGCTGGCCTTGTTGTTGCATGCGGATGGGTTGAACCTTACGCGTTATCAGTTCTTGGCCGTGCTGCATCAGGTCTTACACCGGTGTGGTGAATACCCAGCGCTCTACGGTACTCATTCATTTAGGATCGGGGCGGCCACGTGTGCCTTTCTGGCGGGGGTGCCGGGTGAGGGGATTCAACAGTTGGGGCGTTGGTCCTCGGGGAGCTACAGGAGTTACATTCGTCCTCATGGGGTGGCCCAGCGGTTGGATCAGGGAGGGACCTAGGCTGAGCAGGCCTGTTCTGGTTTCCTCTATGGGGTTGCACGGTTCTGTTTGCAGGTTCTGTGCTGACACTTTACTAACTTGGTTTTCTTCTTGGGCTGGGTTTGATTGCTGGGTTTGCCTTGCAGATGTGGTGCAGCAGCAGCATTCGGTGTGGATTGTCGGGCACTCCTTTGTCCACTGGGCAGGGGAGCGTGCCATGATCCGGCCTGGGGGCCAGCATCTGGGTCTGTAGCACTTGGGGATTCGCGTTTCCTGGTGGGGTCAATGGGACATACAATGGCATCAGCTATTACCGTTGCTGGTGGACTTCCAACGTCGCCCTCGCCGTCCGGATGTACTGCTGCTGCATTTGGGCGGTAACAATGTGGATTTCCAGACGGGGAAGCACCTGATTGACACTATACAGGGCTATCTTAGGGTGGTGTTGGAATGGTTCAAACAGTATATAATCCTCACTCAACAGGATGAACCATTCAAAAAAAGAAAAAAAGACCAACTTGTGACTTTCTTCATCTTTCTTTATTCAAAATTTTTTCTTTTTCCATATTATTCTTGCTCCAATGCTCAAATGCCCGACGGGACCCGTTTCGCCAGACAGGCTTTATCAAGGGTTCCAGCAAGGAGCACTATACAATATAATAAATTAAAGAGTTAATACATATATTATCATGAGTTTATATTTAACATCCTGAAAAAACTGCATTTTAACTGATAAAATTATCTATATTGAATGTGCAAAAATGCAAATCCTATAAAAATATATGTATTTAAATTAATCTATCACTTATCATTCAAATTCATTTTTCTCTAATAAATCAATACATACCTTCATACCTAATATTAATTACATAATTACATTTCTCAATGAATGAATACTTCCTTAACCACAGACAATGGTGAAATAATATCGGAAACCAACATATTTAATAAATACTTATTCATATAATGTCCAACTCATTTATGATATATGAAAATTAAATAATCAAATAATCAAATTAAGTACTTCATATATATTAAACATTTATCATATATACAAATACAAGTTTTAATGAATAACTAATCAATAAAAATTTTAATATTTTTAAACACCATCTAACTTAGAACATATTTGCTATTAATTAGTAAATAAATGTAATCAATCATATATATATATTCTCACACCTTTTATCCACTAAATATATACTAATTCATCATTAAAGACCTATGTCTTTAAATATCAATTAATGAATAAATAATCTTTAAACGCCCTTTCTCTTAAAAAACATATTAACTCATAATTAATAAATAAATGTAATCAATCATATATATATATTCTCACACCTTTTATCTTTTCTATCTTTTGGGCTTTTTGAGTTCAGTTTTGTTTCTTAGGTTTTTGCATTTTCACCATTGTTTTTGCCGAGTCGGTACCATGGCAACGCCGTTCGGCTTGTGTGTTTGGCCTATAGTAGCGGGACTGGGTGTTTTTTGGTTTTTTATTTTTCTTTTCCGTTTTGCCTTTCAGTGAGTTGTGTGCTGTTGGGTATTTTTAATTTAATTTTTTCTTTTTAAAGTTTGGCACCATTAGCATGCGCATAACACTTAATGGGTCACATGTGAGTTAATCGCTATTTAGCGCATGCGCTTATGAATAAAAGAGCAACCACTATGGACACCGCACATTGCTCTTCTCCTGGTAGCAAGAGGAAGCTAAATTAAGGTTAGTAAATTCTTCTTTGCTCTAAAATCGTGTCACAATGAGTGTTTTTATAAAAAGACTTGGATGTTTTCTGATCAAGACAGTTTAATTAGTCTCTTTTTGATTGATTTTCTGACTATGATTTTCGGTCTCCGTGACGATTTGGAGCTGTGCCGTTTGTGTGTGGGCTCCAAATCAAGCTTAGATTAGTTTAAGCAGCGATTTTTGACGTAGACTTTTAAAGATTTTGAGATATTCAAACTTTATATGGTGTTTGTTTTTCAAAATATTCCCAGCACGACGGGCGTAAATGATGCCGATTGTGGAGAGATTTAACTCAGGCCCAAAGCAGTTTATACAAGGCAGATGACATTTATTTGAGTTGTGGTCCCCTAAGAATAGTCATCATACATGTGTTTTTTATAAAGTATATGAAAATTAACAAAGAGTAGTTAATGAATATAAGTTTAGTTTATAAGCGTTTCAGAGGTTGACATATTATTTATTATTTTATTAAAAGTGTTGGCACAAAAATACACAGTCTTTGAAGTTTACATAGACTTTCACATTATGCAAATGAGATTATTTTAAAAAATTTTATTGGCTATTAATTTTTAATTTTTGATAACGAATTTTATGAGTGGTTATATATAGTTGCACAGTAATAGATTATACTACTTCACTTCTTAAAGTATTTTATTTGAGTATTGGTTAGCTATCATATGTACATATATTTATATGATTGATTATAATTATTTATTAACTAATATTTATATGTAAATATTTTTTTAAATATTAATGGTGCTATAGTATGAATTTATTAGATAAAAAGTGTGAGACTGCACATAGATGACCAATTACATCTATTTATTAATTATGAGTTAATATGTTTTTTAAGAGAAAGGGTGTTTAAAGATTATTTATTCATTAATTGATATTTAAAGACATAGGTCTTTAATGGTGAATTAGTATGTATATAGTGGATAAAAGGTGTGAGAAAATATATATATGATTGATTACATTTATTTATTAATGAATAGCCAATATGTTCTAAGTTAGATGGTGTTTTAAGAATATTAAAATTTTTATTGATTAGTTATTCATTAAAACTTGTATTTGTATATATGATAAATGTTTAATATATATGAAGTATTTAATTTGATTATTTGATTATTTAATTTTCATATATCATAAATGAGTTGGACATTATATGAATAAGTATTTATTAAATATGTTGGTTTCCGATATTATTTCACCATTGTCTGTGGTTAAGGAAGTATTCATTCATTGAGAAATGTAATTATGTAATTAATATTAGGTATGAAGGTATGTATTGATTTATTAGAGAAAAATGAATTTGAATGATAAGTGATAGATTAATTTAAATACATATATTTTTATAGGATTTGCATTTTTGTACATTCAATATAGATAATTTTATCAGTTAAAATGCAGTTTTTTCAGGATGTTAAATATAAACTCATGATAATATATGTATTAACTCTTTAATTTATTATATTGTATAGTGCTCTTTGCTGGAACCCTTGATAAAGCCTGTCTGGCGAAACGGGTCCCGTCGGGCATTTGAGCATTGGAGCAAGAATAATATGAAAAAAGAAAAATTTTTGAATAAAGAAAGATGAAGAAAGTCACAAGTTGGTCTTTTCTTCTTTTTTTGAATGGTTCATCCTGTTGAGTGAGGATTATATACTGTTTGAGTTGTTTAACTTACCTCACTTCCTATCTTCAAGATCCTTTTTGTGGTGTTGGAATGGTTCCCTGGCACGATGCTGCTGTGGTCAGATATTATTCCCCGATCACGCCGGCTGGAGTCCCGGAGATGGACCAGGGGTCTTTGTAAGGTTATCCGTCAAGTTGGGCATTGGGTGGAGTTTTAGGAGGGGTCCAAATTAGACATGATTGGGTGGATGTGTCCGGTACAGGGTTGTTCGTGAGGGATTGAGTGCACTTGTCCGATGTGGGCTGGGATTTGCTGCTGTATGATTTCTCGTCGGGTTGTGAGCATTGGGCGTTGTCTTAGTTGCAGTTCTGTTTATTGGGGGGGGGGGGCCTGTAATGGCATTACAGGCCCTATGGCGGTATCCCGAGCTACTGGCTGGGCTCATCAAGAGATTGGTTAAGCGACCCCTGGCAGCCATTGGGAAGTTAAGCCAGGCTTGGCAAGAGTTGCCACTGGCCATCCTGGGGAGGGTGGCCCTGGTCCAGATGGTTATGGTCCCAAAAATCTTGTACCCTCTGCAAACTATGCCACCCTGGCTTCGACGCCAAGACGAACTCTCATTTAAAACAGCTATTTCGCGCTTTATTTGGAGATCTAGGGCTCCTCGGATTGGGATGCTTAAACTTACCCTGGATAAACGTTCGGGTGGACTCGGTGTTCCAGATCTTCGGCTGTATAATGTAGCCGTGCTTTTCAGGTGGATTCATGAAGGCTATAAAGAGTAGCTAAGTCAGTACTAAGGAAAATAACCAAATAGCGCATAGGCTTGGTCGCAGGGGGAATAGGCAGCAAGGCATGCCAAGGTGCCGGGGACCACACCCCAATAATAGAAGTTCCGATTTGCTACAGTTAACTTGCAAACCAGACAGGGCTCCAAAAGCCTTGATCACATCCAAAGCTCTGTTCAAGTCAGGGGTAACCTGGTCTAAATAGAGCAGGATGTCGTCGGCAATAAGGCTAATTTTACACTCCTGGCCTCCAACCTGAATCCCTCAGATACCCACATCCTGCCGTATCTTAGCAGCCAGAGGCTCAATGGCTAGGAGAAAAAGAAGCGGGGGCAGGGGACAGCCCTGTTAGGTACCCCTCTGCACCCCAAAGTCCACTGTAAGTCCCCGATTAATCAAGAGGCTCGCCCTAGGGTTAGTGTACAAAGCAGACACCCAGGCCAAGAATAAACCCTGACCTAGAAACCAAAAAAGGTATTCCCAAGATATACTATCGAATGCCTTTTCCATGTCCAAACCTGCTACCGCCTCCAAACCTCCCCGGCCCGACCGAATATGGATAGCACCCAGGACCTTCAACAAGTTCATAGAGGCATAGCGCCCCGGCACAAAGCCAACCTGATCAGTATGAATAAGGGCAGGAAGAAAGCTGTTCAAGCGTCTCGCCAGTGTCATAGCCAAGAGTTTGATGTCCTGGTCCAAGAGGAAGATGGACCAAAAAGATCCCACCAGGTCCGGGTCCTTGCCGGGCTTGGGGATCAGGACCACATGAGCCATATTATCTGAAAATGCACCCCCCTCCGCAGCCACCATGTTATACATCTCACACAGGGGCTGCACTATCAGGTCTGGGAGGATCCGATAGTATTCCGGACCAAACCCGTCCAGCCCAGGCGCTTTGGTTAATTTGAGTGATTTAATTGAAGCCCTCAGTTCCTCAACAGTGACAGGCTGACTCAGGGAAACAGCCTGGTCGGCGTCCAGCTGCGGCACTTGCAGGTCCTGAAAGAAAGCACCTAGGGCATCCCTGTCCAGCGACCTCCGCTCGTAAAGGGCTTTGTAGTACTGGACAAACTGATTGGCTATCTGCTTCTCCCCCTCATGCCGATTCCCCTTGGTATCTCGAATAGCAGTGATAATTTGCCGTTTTTTAAAGGGGGCGAACCAGGTTCACCTTACCGCCCCAGCGATACAGATTATAACGTTGGTAAAAGAGAGACTGTTCCACACGCTGATGGAGCAGGGCCTCTATTTTCTCCCGAATCCCCTTGTATTCCAGACGGTCCGAGTCAGACAGGCTATGTGCGCCCTACGAAACCCATGTAATTGCTGAGTAAGCTGCAAAAGCTCCCCCTCTCGTTCCTTGCGCTTAGCATGACCGCCTTGGATGCATACCAGAAAGACACCGGTCCCACCTCCGGGGTAGTGTCTGTAGTCTGATAATCAACCCATCTCGCCTGCAGAAAGGTCCGGAACGCGGGATCATTATACAAATGCGGGGACAATTTCCAAGATGTTTTACGGCCCGTGGAGAGAGTCAATGTGAGCTTCACCATCACATGGTCAGAGATCATGACCTCAGTGATCTCGGACTTAGTAACCCAGAAAAACAGCCATTTATCAAGAAGAATGTAGTCTAACCGGGCGTAAACCTTGTGGACATGGGAGTAAAAGGTAAAGTCAGAGTCATAAGGGTATAAGGCACGCCACACATCAAACAGATCTAAATGTTGCACCAAGATCCCACCCCCTTGTTGTCATGATCCCGCATACAAGCCCTAGGTGGTCTGCAGTCCACCCCCGGAGTCGCCATGATGTTAAGGTCTCCCCCCAGGATCGTGTGTTACTCGGGGTAAGCTGATACTAAGGAAAGGACTGTGGAAAAAAATTTATGGCAATAGACATTTGGAGCATAGAGATTACAGAGGATATTTTCAGACCCCACACCTCCCCCAGAACTATGATGTATCTCCCATCCCGATCTTGAAGTTTATGTAACGTGAAGGGCAGTCGTTTGTGCAGCAGAATCGCCACCCCGCGCTGCCGCCCACTAAAAGTGGAGGAATAGACTTCTCCCACCCAGTTCTTCCGCAACTTAGCATGTTCAATCTGAATGAGATGGGTCTCCTGCAGGTAAGCGATGTCCGCACCCACCTTACGCAAACCAGTCAGGATGCGAGCCCGTTTAATGGGAGAGTGAATGCCATCAACATTAAATGAGACCACCTTCAAGTCTGCCATACCAAAAGAAAACAAAGGGAGAAAGAAACAAAGATACAGTGGGGAAAGAGAAAGAAAAAAAAAAAAGAAAACCTCCTCCCTCCCCCCCTCAATATCAGGATAGGCTCAGCCAGGCTCATCGGGCAATTCTGGTACAGAACCAGCAGTGGTATATTGAAGTGGAGCAGGCCAAGCCTCCCAGCCAAGCTCTGCCGCTCCCAGAAATAAGAGTCGCATCCTCTTCTCCCAAGGTACCTCCTCCCAATCCCGCCCATCCCCTACAATCCCATCCCATCCCCAGACATATGCACATCCCCACTCACACCCCACTCTCCCCCAAACCCCCAGCCCACTGCCCCCAAAACATACTCTCTCCTCCAGCACGCAACCCCAAAGACAGTCCCCCAGCCTACCCCGAGACCCCCCACCCCACTCCCCAATAGACCTGCAATCCTGCAGCCCCCCCAGCCCCCAAATCCAAAAAGACCAAGACAAAACAACAAGTCCAATCTGGTAGCCCAGGTATGGGCAGGCTAAGTCTCAAATCCAGGAACCCCAGCATGTGGAGCAGCTCTCAGTGACTCACAAAAGTACGACTGGACTCGTAGCAGACATCCCAATAGCCTGATAGGCGAGAAAGGCTTCTCTCAGATCTCAGCAGCTTGTGACAATGAAAAATAGCAAGCCCCATGAATCAGGCACTGGCCCATTTGAATCAAAGGTCCCCGGTCCACGGGCAGTTCTCTGAAGTCCTCTAGAGCAGAAGCCTGTCCCAACGGGAGAAGGGAATGCAGATAGAAAGCAAAAGTTCCCGAGTGATCCACTCAAGTAGGCATCTTCGCCAGCAAAGCCCTGACCTCCTCAGCCGTAGACACGGTGTGGGTCGTGCCATCATGCCAGACCCGCAGCTTGGCCGGGAAAACCAGCGTGAACCTCACCCCTCTGTTGTGCAGGTCCGTGCAGAACGGTGCCATGATCTTTCACTGGGCTGCGACTCTCACCGAGTAGTCATTGAAGACCAGCACACGGGATCCTTCATAATCCAAGGCCCCAGCGTTGCGATAAGCCTGGAGGATCATCTCCTTCTCCCGCCAGTTGGTGTAGCGGGCAATAGCCGTTCTCACTCTCCTCCCATCTGTAGGTTTCGCACCGATGCGGTGGGCCCTCTCGCACCCATAGCGGTTCGCTCCCTCGGGCAGACCCAGTTTGGCCGGCAGCCAGGTGGTGAAGATAGTATACAAGTCCTGGTCCGCCACCGTTTCCGGGAGCCCAACAAGCCTCAGATTGTTTCGGCAGCTCCTGTTCTCCTGCTCCTCCAGTTTATCTGCCAGCTCCTGGGACGTTTTCCGGAGCTCCGCCATCTGCGACGCTAGGCCCATACATGTGTCCTCCTTATCGGACACTCGCTGCTCAACCTCCGTCAGATGTCGGCTGTGGGAATCGAATTTTTCATGCGTCTCGTCCACAGCCGACTGGATTTTGTTAAGCCGATCAGCCAACACCGCGGACACAGACCTGGTAATGTCCGTGATCCAGTCCCCCAGCCGGGATAGTAAAAGTGGCTGATTCCGCCGCCATCTTGGAGGGGGTAGTCAAAGGCTTATCCCGGGCACTACGGGCCGTTTTAATGGGCATAACCGACTCGGTAGCCTACTCCTGAAGGTACCCCTGGGAAGCAAGGAGGTTACCTAGCAGGTAAAATGAAAAAATACCTGGGGGATGCAGGAAAAGGCAGGTATATTTGCAGTTTTACTCTCTGTGGAGCGGGAGCTCTCCTTCCGCACTTCCAACTAGGCAGGCTGCATCATGTGACCCCCCTGTACGGCGCTCTATTGTCTTCCCTATTACCTTCCCGTTTGTGCTCTGAGTAGGGAACCCCCGATACACTCCTGCTCTCGTTGAGGGGAAGGGTGGGGGGGGGGAATCCCACCTCCCACTACACTTACAACTTGCGCTCTCCTCGCACAAACTCCAACCTTTGACTTTTCCGCTCCACTCCACTTATAATTTCGGCCCAAACGGAAGGTAATAGGGTGGTGTGCTTTTGTCCTGTGCACAAATGTCAAGCTGGGATTGTCGGCGCACCAATGTCCTACGTGCTACTGACAGCGTACCAAGAAAAATATGGCATTTATGGTGCATGTAGAACAGTGGCCGGTGGCTGCCTGAGGCTGGAGCTCCTACAGCCACACTCCAAACTCAGACTGCTTGCCACAGCCAGTGTCATATGTAGGTTGTACACAGAATTAGCTTACCCCAGTCAAGAGGTCCTCTGGGTCCTGATGTCAAGGAGTATGCTGGCCCTACATCTTACTTCTATTCTCCTAGGCGTCTGACTCTGCCTTATATACTGTATTTTTACCTCCATAAGACGCACTTGACCATAAGATGCACCCTAGATTTAGAGGAGGAAAACAAGAAAAAAATTATTCAGAGCCAAATGGTGCACTAATATATTTAACAAAATATGCCAGCCTCTACACCCAGCTCCCCTCACTTCTTGCCAGGCGCTATAAAAGAATACTTGAGTAGGTTAATGGAGCACATAGCTTAGAGTAAAAAAAAAAAAAAAAAAAAAACTGTTCCCCATGTGACCCACGAATATTCAAATATTTTTCCCCGGGACAGTCTGCCACTTGTTGCCACGTAAGCCTTGCCCTTGCAGCTGGGCGCGACCTGCCATCCCGCACAACCTGCGTGGGTGCATGTGCTTCCCACAATGGGCCATTGTGATGTTGCGGCAGGGGAGCGCCCCCTGATTGCCCTGAGAGCGGCTGTGACGTCACGCTAATATTTACTAGCATCATGCCCCTCTTTCTTGGCCCCTACCCCTGCCTTCTGTATCTCTGGCTACCCAGGGCCAGGACAGCTGCCGTCACTAGTTCGCCCACCTGAAGCAGGCTGGGGCCGAAGCAAACTGGAGACAAAGAGTGACCGCGGGGGGGATTTTTTAATATTTACTCCCTAAAATGCACTGATATTTCCACCCACTTTTGGGGGGGGAAAAAGTGTCTTATGGCGGGAAAAATATGGTAATTCCCTCTCGCCTCCTGACTGTGTCACTTTTCACTAAGGAGGAGTTAAGGCCGATTCAGACATTGTGATGCAATATGTAGCAGGGGTAACATACTAGCGTACACTGTTTTCCAAATCAGTCCTGGGGTACCCCCATGCCAGTCATGGCATGGCAGTCTGTATCCACAGTTACAGAAGTACAGGGAGAAGGGAGACAGTGTGCATGGCAGTGGGGGTAGGGTTACCATATGTCGGGATTTCCCCAGACATGTCCAGGCTACAGCATGGTCTGTCTAGCATTTTCACTGGGCTAGACCATGTTCTAGCCAACGGGCCAGACTCCTTCCATCGCCAGTAAACTGGCACCACTGCTGGCCCAGCATCTTCTCGCCACTGCCACTAGCCATTGTAGAAACAGGAAATTGTCAGAGAGGGCAGGCTGCAGTGGAGAGAAGACACCGGGTCAGCGGAAGGGCAGCGCTTCTCTAAGATGTTAAAGGTAGACACCTCACGGGCAGTAGGGAGGAGGGGGAGGGGCGCGTTAGAGTGCCCACCAGCAGGCACACAGGCCGGTAGCTAGGTGTTTTCTAGAGAGGGAGGGAGCATATGGGACTGGGGGAAGGGAGAGAAGTTGGACTCAGATGAGGGAGGGGGGAGGGAATGATGTCAGATGTGTGAGGAACAGAGGGAAATTGGATTTGATGGTGGCAGAAGGGGTAGAAGGAGGACAGGGAGAGGTGGCAGAGGGGGGCGGGAGAGGGACAATAAGATGGATTTGGAGAAGGACAGAGGGAGTAAGTGAGGGAGAGATGGAAGAGAAGATATGGCTAGGGAAGGGCAGAGGGGACATGAAGTGGGGGCCAGGAGAGGTGAGAAATGTTATACTTGGGACCACACCAGGACCTCTGCTGCTGCTGCCTGTGGCTTTGCGAAGAAAGAAGTGCAGCTGGAAAGAATGAGGTGGAGACCTACTTGGACGTTTTAAAGCCAGCCAGAACACAAGTACACACTCTTGGGAGGAGGCATGAAATTGGGACATAGGATGGAAGGATGGGGGAAAGAGATGCTGAGGTAGGGGGGGAGGGAATAGAAAAGGAGAATTGTTAAGCATAGGTGGAAGTGAGAGGGAAAGACATGGTGTACGTAGGGAAAGGAAGAAAGAGGAGAATTATTGGACATGGCGATGGGAGAGAAATGAGAGAGAGGGAGAAATGGTGGAGGATGTGGTGGTGGAGAGGAAACAGTGGGACAGATGGCAATGGATGCAAGAGGGAGGAATGTTGGACATGGTGGTGGAGGGCATGGAGGAAGAGATGTGGCATGGAGCTGGAGAGGGGTAATAAAAACATAAATGTTGGATATGGGGCTGGTGGTCAGGGGCAAAAAAAGACACGCAGCTCCTGATTGGTGAGGCCCGACTTTAGTACAGGAAGAGACGGTCAGAGCATACAGCGAGTGATTACCTTCACTCGCTGGCGTTCCAGCTGCCCTCTCCTGTCTCCCCTGTCTAAAAACCGTATTCGCGGTTTATCAAAATTCGCGGGGGTTCCTGGAATGAAACCTTTGCGAATATCGGGGGAGTACTGTACTTTGAAGTCTGGAGCTGAGCGAAGGGTGTACTCTGTATGTTCTCTGCAATTTATGGACTGGAGTGATTAGAATGCACTTGGGTTTTTTTATTTTTGTAAGTCTTTGTTATGTTTTGAACGTACAGGTATTTTTGGAAATATGTCAATAAACCTTTATTTCCATTGAGAAAAAGCGTGTGTGTGCATCACTGCTGTACTCGCATGTAGTCATCTTTGGGGTCAGGGAAGGCCTCGTGGACTTTGCAGGTTTACATCATCAAACCTGTGCCTTCTTAACTGCAAACCTAGTGGTCTGCAGCACTTCTATATGGGTGCACAGTGGGCAGCAGTAAGCAGCCATGTCATCAGTGTAGCCTCTTGCTGTTTCAACATACTGCACATATTACTTGAGTTTGGTTCCTAGCTTGCATCTACAGAATCCCTCCCCTTCCTGCAAGGGTCGATGCAGCGCACAGGCTGTCCTAGGGGTTGGTCTGGCACCTCTCTCCTTTTCTTCCCTCAACTTCCTTCTCAATTTATTTTCTACATCCGTCTGTCTAGATCAGGGTTCTTCAACATTTTGACACCTATGGACCGGCAGAAATAAAAGAATTATTTTGTGGACCAGCACCGGTCCGCGGACAGGCGATTGAAGAACACTGAGCTAAGTCGCGGGCCAGACCTTGCCCATCTTCGCCCCAGACCCCGCCCCCATAATAGTACTAATTGTAACACCATTTTTTCCATTCATTTTTCATATATACACACAATATAATCTAATTAACAACACATAATGGTTAACCACAAAATTAAACTACACAAAGCAGACTGTATGCTTCTCAACATTCATTCCTACCAGAACACAGATAACCCCTATGCAAATATGGGACCAAAAACTAAAAGTACTAAAATATACAAAGGAAACCCTAAGATTCAAGACTCTGCATGCAGTACAACTCCAGAGAAATAAAAACAAATGCATTTCTTCCTGAACAGTGCAAAATACAGACAGCAGATGTAAATTCTCAAAATTGGCACAATTCAATCACTAAATTCAAAAATAAAATCATTCCCCCTACCTTTGCTGTCTCCCTCCATGCTGTGCTTCAATTAGGTGCCTGCTCCAGCCTGGTCGTTTTATGCCGCCCCCGGTGTTACCTTCGGGCCGGCTCCCTCTTCCTCACTGCCTCAGTGCAAAGCCGTGGGCAGCTGCTCCTCGTGCGTCCCGTGCCTCATCCGGAAGCATTCCCTTTGACGTTGTGATGTCAGAGAGAAGGCTTCCGGTTCAAGTGCAGGAGGCGCATAGGAGCCGCTGCCCACAGCAGTCAAGAAGAGGGATTCGGCCCAAAGATAAAGCTGCATCCATCGCACCATGGACCGGCGGTTGAAGATCACTATCTCGGGCCCAATGCACATGCCGGTCCTGTGGACCAGCAAGAAATTTCTGCAGACCAGCACCGTCCACGGACCAGCGGTTGAAGAACACTGGTCTAGATGACATTTTCTTCGTATCCAGTCCTCAATGGCTCTTTTCACTGAGTCTACCCACAGCTTGCCATCTCTTTCCCTCACCCCCTCCATTATCTAATTGTAGCCTCTTCCCCCATTCAGAATGTGGCCTTTTTTGCTTCTCCCCTCCTTCCATCATATATCATCTCCACCCCTTCCAGCCAGCATCTGCCCCCATCTTTCTTCCTTCTCCCCATTACCTTGCCTACTCGCCTTCCCACCACTGCTGTATACTTCTCAAGCAGCAGCAGCTGTTAACTTAAATGCAGCCATCGTGGAATCTTTCTACACTTCCCTGCCTTTACCAACTCTGCTGTGGTGGAACAAGAAAATGACACCGGGGGGGGGGGGGGATCAACGGATATAGGGACAAGCAGGAGGGTCCATGATGGATGGCTGAATGGAAAGATTACTGCTGCTGGTTTGGGAAATCGGCAGAGTAGGTTGTTTCTGGACGCAGTGGGCCAGCTGTCCACTCCCCCAGAAACATAGAAACATGACAGTCTGCCCATCTGCAGTAACCATTATCTTTTCATCTCCCTATGACAGGAGTGTCAAAGTCCCTCCTCGAGGGCCGCAATCCAGTCGGGTTTTCAGGATTTCCCAATGAATATGCATGAGATCTATTTACATGGACTGCTTTCATTGTATGCTAATAGATTTCATGCATATTCATTAGGGAAATCCTGAAAACCCGACTGGATTGTGGCCCTCGAGGAGTGACTGATGCCCCTGCCCTAAGAGATCCCAGGTTTTCTTGAATTCAGACAGTCTCTGTCTCCACTACCTCTTCTGGGAGAGTGTTCCATGCATCTACCACTCCTTCTATTAAAATAAGTATTTACTTAGATAACTCCTGAGCTGGTTTTAAGAAAGGTTTAGACTAATTCCTGGAGGAAAAGTCCATAGTCTGTTATTAAGACATGGGGAAGCCTCTACTGCAGGGGTAGGGAACTCCGGTCCTCGAGAGCCGTATTCCAGTCGGGTCTTCAGGATTTCCCCAATGAATATGCATGAAATCTATTTGCATGAACTGCTTTCAATGCATATTCATTGGGGAAATCCTGAAAACCTGACTGGAATACGGCTCTCGAGGACCGGAATTCCCTACCCCTGCTCTATTGGATGGGTAGCATGGAATGTTGCTACTCTTTGGGTTTTGGCCAGGTACTAGTGACCTGCATTGGCCACCGTGAGAACGGGCTACTGGCCTTGGTGGACCATTGGTCTGACCCAGTAAGGCAATTCTTGCGTTCTCATTTCAGAGCTTCCTTTCAAATGAAAGACTCACCTCATGCACATCTCCCCTCTCCCACCTTTTCTCCAAAGTATACATATTGTCACATCTACCCTCCGGCGGCAGCTGGTCTGAGTGGCGTGTGACAGGGGTTAGCATGTGCCTCTAGGGCAGGGATCTTAAAGTTCCTCCTTGAGGGCCGCAATCCAGTCGGGTTTTCAGGATTTCCCCAATGAATATGCACTGAAAGCAATGCATGCACATAGATCTCATGCATATTCATTGGGGAAATCCTGAAAACCTGACTGGATTGCGGCCCTCAAGTAGGGACTTTAAGACCCCTGCTCTAGGGGAAGCACAAATTTTAGGAGACTACTGAGTACTGGTGTTTAACCATTAAGATACCACGCACTATCTGTAACTGAAATATGAACTATGCTTTATTATAACTCAGTTCAAAAAGGCCTCAAAAGAAGCCTCAAAAAGCCTCAAAAGAAAGTCCAAACAGAACAATTCAAAAGACAAAAATCAGAACACAGTTCACAGTGTCAGTATGCTCCCAATCCAAAGAAAATTCCAGCATCAGTTCATACTTGCAACAACCAAAACGTTTCTGGGTTCTTCTGTGCCTCTCAGATTCTTCCCTCCAGGTCCTTATTCAGGTGTTCTTTAAGCCACATGTAGGGCAGGAAGGAAATGCACACAGGTAGAATATTTGCAAAAGAGTTCCGTTCTCACCCTGAGTTCAAACATATAAATTTCTGAGTTAGAGCAGGAAAGAAAACAAACAAACAAAAAAAACACCCAACTTTTTTTCAGAGCTGTGCTGGGTTAATCAGCACAGCTCCTATGCTTCTGCACTAGCCAGTCTCTTACACAATCCCAGAGAGAGAAAAAAAACCCACAAGAGAAATAAAACTTTCAATGGTTCCTCCTAGAACTTGGGTATCACACAATACTGTGTAGCAAAGAGTTCCTTATTGCAAAAAAACAAACAAACACTCAAAGTCTCTAGCAAGAGGCAAAACCACTCTACTTTTAAACACGCTCAGCATTTCATAATAATCTCACTTGCCTTAGTTCAAACAGCCCTCTATTGCTTGTTGGTCTGCATTTGCTTCTCTTAGGTCCATGGCTTATGGCAAATCTCCTGTTGCCTGACCCTCAGCCTTGGCTTCTCCCTGGCCATGAGGCTTGGCTACTTCCTCAGTCAGGACCGCACTCTTTTCCTATCCTAGCCACTGGTCTCAAACTCAAACCCTTTGCAGGGCCAAATTTTGGATTTGTAGGTACTTGGAGGGCCTCAGAAAAAATACTTAATGTCTTATTAAAGAAATGACAATTTTGCATGAGGTAATGTAGGGTCATGAAATAGTTAACTGATGTTTAAAATATTGCTCTGGCCTACATAGCTGAAAACAGTGTATAATCTATTGACTGCATCTGCCTAAAATGTATGTCCCTACCTTACCACATTGTAAGCTGAATAGATAAGAGTTTGAGCCATGATGTACCCTGCCCTTCTGTACATTTACCTGCAAGAGTTAGATAAGTGTCCTGCTAGTGACCTGCTAGTGTGAGCTTAGAACCAATGAGTGTTAAGAAAAGTAACACGTGAAAAGTTTTTTCTAGAATTCAGTTGTATAGCCAGAAAAATGAATAAATATCTCTGTAACTTCCTGGTTTCGGCACTTCTGAGCCAGCTTGAAGCTCAGGGGTCCAACATGCATGCTGTGAATAAATTTCTTTTACTTTCTTCACGCCTCTGACTTTGTGTGTCCAAGTGACCTTTCATTTGGCGCCCGAACAGGGACTTGAAGGTCTCTTGACCACTGGTTACTCGATTGGTCACTTGTTTCTGGTCCTACGGCTGATATGTCTGCTTAGCCGGCTGCCTTCCTTTTGGGGGGTTTGCAGACCTCAGGACGTTGGACCGCTTCAACTGACTTATCTAGTCTCAGTTTAAAGTACAAGAATCTGTATCTGTATCTGTATCTGTACCTGGAGTGGCCACTATCTGGTAAG
This sequence comes from Geotrypetes seraphini, assembly GCF_902459505.1. Taxonomy (NCBI): domain Eukaryota; kingdom Metazoa; phylum Chordata; class Amphibia; order Gymnophiona; family Dermophiidae; genus Geotrypetes; species Geotrypetes seraphini. Next base: position 20,818,716 of record NC_047097.1, read on the forward strand.
TGGGGATTGATCATCCCTATCCTGTCTCTCGTCTCCTGCCTAGTAAGCCACGTGATCTGTCGCTGAAAAGTTGTGGGAAAGGGATTCTAGGAACTGTTATTTTCTGGTTGAGTAACTGAACTGAAATCTGTTGTGTTTTGTGTGTTTGAGAGTGTCTGAGACGTCCTTGAGGACGAAGCGAGTGTGGACCTGTTAGTACTGCGTTTCCCTAGCCCGGAGACGGGCGGGGCCAGGAATACAGGGAAGTGTTTTTGTCCTCCATTGCACAATGGGGGGATGTCTGTCTACCTGTGGGGATCCCTTGATATGTTAGCTAATTTTAAAAAAAGGAATTTGTCTTTGATTATACTTAACAAATCAACCCTTATTTGTCTGTGCCAGTTAGAATGGCCGATATTTGGTGTGGGCTGGCCCCCTCTGGCTCCCTGGAAGAGGACATAACTCGTCAGGTTTTTATGCATTCGTTTGCTGTCAGTTCCTCTTCCAGTCAGCCAATTTTTGCATTCCAATGGGAAAACCCTTCCACTGGACAAACCTCCTAAGTAACCTGGACCCGTCTACCCCAGGGCTTTAAAAATAGCCCCTCTCTATTCAGCACTGCCCTTGCTTCAGACCTTGCCAAATTCTTCCCTTCATCTGATTCCCAAGTCCTGCAGTATCCCGGGTTCTTTATGACTTCTGTCTGTTCAAATGTTTCAGTGAAGTTTAAACTGTCAGTTGTTCATAGCATGAGAGGAGAGTACTTTTCCTTTTGTGCTGATAAGGGCCATGAAGTGTGTAGCACTTCCAATGTGGTTTCTCCTGAAACAGATAAGTGGTTTTGCATTTGAAGTTTTTGGCTATGTTATAAAATGTATATGCATATTCAGAAATGCATATAAACGAAAAATATGATTTCTGGAACTTATATTCCATGCTAAAAAGAAGTTCTTTGTCCAAATTTAGTAGTTATTTGTCTAAATTTAAAAGTTCTGAAAAGGACTACATCTGTAATTTGATCTCTTTGATCTTTAAGCAACTTTCTCTCCTTTGTGAAATTCTGTAGGAAGGGGGAGTAAGTCTCTACTGAGACCCATGTTGATTGTAAAAAAAATAAAAATGAACAATGTTTAAACTTGTGAGTACAGTAAAACTTTGGTTTGGGAGCATAATTTGTTCCAGAAGTATGCTTGTATTCCAGGGCACTAGTGTACAAAAATATACATACTTGTATTGCAAGCCCTTGCTCGTTTGGAACAGTCACTGCATTCCTGCAGCGTCATATAGAGAGGAACCATTGGCTCACTTGTGAAAATGTGATGCTTCTATACTGTATGTATGTGTATTGCAAGACGTTGCTGGTATAGCAAGTTAAAATTTAATCATTGCTTGTCTTATAGAACACTTGCAAACCAAGTTATTTGCAATCCAAAGTTTTACTGTATATTCCAATCTTTGTTTTGTATTTCTGTATATAAAAAATGTAAGTTTAGGTATAACAATGTAATTTTTAGGAATGCTTTTGTATTGAAGTAAATATTTTTGCCAGTCAGCTGATAGTGAAGGGACTGCTGCTTTAGAGAGTGCTTGTGTCAGACTACCCTGCTTAGTGGGTGGATCCAGAACTGCATTTAGCTTAATTTTATAAGTCAGCTCTTTGGGGTAGGAACCTGATATAGAATAGGGATTGAGAACAATTCTTATGTGTTAGTGCACATCTTAAGTTCAATTATTTTGTACCTTCTCTAATCTTTTGTAAACCACATAGCTCTTCACGGTATTGCGGTATATAAACTGTTATTATTATTATTTATCTGAGTCTTTCAGATAGTGGGTCTGCCTTTTAAATTTTCCTGTGGCCATATTTACATTGATTTCAAGTATGCCTTCCTCGTGTCACCTACCTTGGCTTTCAAATCTCCAAGGGTACCAGGTCCCTTCCTACACCGAGGTCTAGGCTGTCTGTAGTCTCCCTGTCCCTGATAACTGCAAGGCTCTGAGCACCTTTCTCAGTATTGCAGGATACTGTCCCATCTGGATCCCTGATTTCTCTACTATTGCTCGTCCTCTGTATGATTCCACCAAAGGCGCTGACTCAGCCCCTTTTGTCTGGACCCAACTTCAGGAGCGGTCTTTTCGCTGCCTCCAAAAACTTCTGACTCAGGCCCCTGCCTTCTGGCCCTTCTGCCCAAGAAGCTGAGCTTTATGCCCTCACTTCTGCCCTGCGCCACTCTGCCTCTCAGTCTTGCAATATATATACTGACTCCAAATATGCTTTCCTTAACTTGCATTCCCATAGGGCCATCTGGAAACATCGAGGTTTCATTACAGCCTCCGGCCGCCTGATCCACGTACAACTACCCTCATGTGTTTCTGTTATGCACTGCCATGCTTACAGACGCGTGATGGACCTTGTCTCTCGTGGCAATGCCCTTGCCGACCGCACAGCCCGAGCTGCCAGTCTCTGCCCCCTCTTTTGGCCCCTCTGTATACAATCATTCCTTTTCTGGATTCCCTTACACCCCAGTACGCTTCTCAGGAACAGACTTGAGCATGCATTATTTTGGGCCAGTCTGTCCTGAAAGGGGGGTGGATACAAAATGCGCCAATTCAAGTGCCAATCCAGACCCACACACTGATACTTCAAACGCAAGCACAGCGGGTACCCTCATAGTTATTCCTCAACACCTGGCCCTCACGATTGTCAAAAGATGCCATGATTTGGCACACTCTGGAGAACCCGCTATGAAAATTGACTCTCAAGAGATATTTCTTTATCAATCACCTTGATCAGCTAGTCCGGAATATGGTCCGACAGTGTGTTGTCGGTTCTAGAATAAAATTCCCAATCAGATGACTGCCACCTCTTGGATACCAACCTATTGGAACATATCCGATGCAGGTTCTGTCTGTAGATTTTACCCACATGCCCATTTCCCATTCCCTCAGTCACTTCCTAGTCTTCACAGACACCCTGACTAGATGGGTCAAAGCCTTCCTTACTTGCACTGAACGCGCCAGAGATGTAACCAAACACCTCCTGAATAATTCCGTGCTTTGGTCTCCTTGTTTTTATAGGCAGTGACAATGGCCCTGCTTTCATTGCCGATGTTGTCCAACAAATTGCTCAGGCCCTCCAAATTGAATAGAAATTATATGCTGCTTATCATCCTGAGAGCTCTGGTCAGGTCGAAAGAATAAACAGAACTCTTAAGACCCTTCTCACAAAATGAATTGAAGAAACTAATCTGTCCTGGCCTGTCCTGCTGCCTTCTGTTCTTTTCCAGATTAGATGCATCCCATCTAAGCCCCATTTGAGCTCATGTCCGGCCGGCCACCACCCATTGTGAACCCAGATCCTGGTTCCTTTGCTACTCTGGGATCAGATATCCTCCAGAGTCAGGTCCAGTCTTTAGCTAAAGCCCTTTAAGAGCTCCACAAATGGGTCCTGGAAAGGGCCCCACTATCGATAGCTACACAAGTCCATGGGTAATTCCCTGGAAATACAGTATGGCTAAAACTTGGAAGTCAGACCCCCTGAAACCTAGGTGGATAGGTCCTTTTACTGTCCTAATTTCTTCTCTTACAGTTGTCAAAGGTGTCCGGACATGAAACTTGGTTCCACTACAACACGGATCTTCAGCTGAAGCTTTCTAAGACCTCAAAAGTTCTGAATATTTACCATTGTACTTAGCAGGTGTTCTGAATATAATTCTTTATAAGTGTTTGAGTTTAATTGACTGCCTGTGGTTCACCACTGCTTTTAGCAAGTGTCTTGAATATAACTGTTTGAAGTTTTCTAAGTTGTGCCTGAAAGAAAAATGAGTTTCCCCTGTTAGTATATATATATCTGATATTTGTGTTGCCCTTACTTATGCTTCTTTCTTCTGTATTTCTTTCCTATTGTACTTAACAAGTGCAGCCCCTTTGCCTGATGTTTGTTTGCATGAAGGAGTTAAGTACAGAAAGTGTCAAACATCAGAGAGTATTTTCTGTTTCCAACCTACTGGTGATGAAGTTTAAGTGGGCGGAAATCTGCATTTATAATGTTGAGGGTCCACTTATCAACTAGACTCTTATTGTAGACCCCACTCGCCCGGTGTCTTTGTATTGTGATACATGTGTGCTATTTGATGTTTCTCAAGGTCATGGTACTACCCCTAATTCAGTTTTGTGTGGCTCCCTAGATTGACAGCGTTATTATACCAAATGTGCTAAGTATATAGGTCTGTATAACCTGATGCCTTTAAGAACTGCCCCTATGAGGAAACCTTCACTAATGGTGGAGCCTGTCCTTTATGAGAAAGTGTCTTGTGGGCCACCTACAATAACCCACACAAATATCCTCCTAATACCCCGTCTGCCTCCCTTACTATAGGTCCTAGCTCCGGCCCCTTGTGTACTACAGGCTACTGTAATCCCATGGTTTTCACTATCACTGACCCATATAACTGGAATGCCAATGTCCAAGTCCAGAAGGCCAGAGACTGCATGGCATTGTATATTGATGGTAAAAGGTGAGACTCAGGTACTGATGTATATGTCCGAATTGTATCCCACTCATGTGCTTCTGTCCATCACTCTGTGGTGTTTCCCCAGTTTTATGAAAGTAGATACTGATATCCTGTAATCACTAGAAATCTGTTTATATAGTTTGCTGAAACTATAGGTCAGACTCTTAATGTTAGCAATTATTTTGTATGAGGAGGGACTGGTATGGGAGAACAGTGGCTATGGGAGGCAATGCAGCTGGACATGTTAAACCTGACTTCACAGACCCTCACTTTTACGTCAGGTCCACAACCTTCACGATGGGCCTTGTGAACCTCCATTGTTGCTTCCCACTGTCTTCAGCCCTTCAGACACTGCTTAATGGAACTTCCTATGAATGATGGTCAGCTCCTGATAGTTGATACTGGCTCTGTGATCTGTTTGCCTACTCTTGATTGCCTGCTAACTAGACTGGTACATGTGTGCTTTGCATGATTCGTCCCAGCTTCTTCCCGATGGTGAACACCTGGGAGCCCCTGTATTCAACACCAGAGGTCGCCAAAAGCGGTCTACTTCCACCAATTCCCTTAAAATAGGTGAATGGGGTGATGACTGGCCTGCAGAACGGATCATTGCTGCTTATGGACCTGCCACATGGACCGAGGATGACACCTGGGGCTATCGGACCCCAATCTATATGCTGAACTGCATTATTTGTCTATAAGCTGTACTTGAACTGATAACCAATGAGACCTCCCGAGCTTTGAGTACCATTGGCAGAGCGAATGCTAAAATGTGCACTGCTATTTATCAGAATCGTCTAGCTTTGGACTATTTACTAGCTGCTGTGCCTGTGATAAATTCAACCTCTCCAACTGCTGCCTTGAACTTGAGTAAAGTGATTGAGAACGATGTGGATCGTATCACCAAACTGGCTCATGTTCCTGACCAGACCTAGCGTGACCTTACTGCAGACTGGATCTCTGGTACCTTCAGCTCCTGGTTGCCCTCTGGTTCAGCATTGAAGATCATCTTGCTGGTTGCTGCCCTGTCTTCTCTGCTCCTTTGCTGCCTGCCCTGTATGGTCCCCATAGCCATAAAGCTGCTCCACTGAACTATGGACTCTGCTGTCAACCGTTCCACTGCTGAATTGGCCCTTGCCCTCTCCCAGTATCGTCCCTTACCCACTGGGAACCCCGACTTTCCTGACCCCTAACTTTATTTTGTCAGGCTTGGCTCCTTAGGTACGCCAGCCTGAAAGGGGGGAATGTAGGGTCATGAAATAGTTAACTGATGTTTAAAATATTGCTCTGGCCTACATAGCTGAAAACAGTGTATAATCTATTGACTGCATCTGCCTAAAATGTATGTCCCTACCTTACCACATTGTAAGCTGAATAGATAAGAGTTTGAGCCATGATGTACCCTGCCCTTCTGTACATTTACCTGCAAGAGTTAGATAAGTGTCCTGCTAGTGACCTGCTAGTGTGAGCTTAGAACCAATGAGTGTTAAGAAAAGTAACACGTGAAAAGTTTTTTCTAGAATTCAGTTGTATAGCCAGAAAAATGAATAAATATCTCTGTAACTTCCTGGTTTCGGCACTTCTGAGCCAGCTTGAAGCTCAGGGGTCCAACATGCATGCTGTGAATAAATTTCTTTTACTTTCTTCACGCCTCTGACTTTGTGTGTCCAAGTGACCTTTCAGTAAAACTCTTTATAGTTTATAAATCTTTCTTTTTGGCTAAGTCTTAATAATAATAATATTATAATTTATAGCTAAAGAGACATATGATCAAGAAACTGTTTTATTTTACTTTTGTGACTGTGATAAACATACTGAGGTCCTCCAAATAGTACCTAGTAGGCCAAGAGTTTGAAACCACTGCTCCTAGCAGTGCAGCTAGCATTTAATAGGCAAATGCCCCACCCCCCCAACCACCAGGTGAAAGAGTTCAGCTTCCTAATTAAAACTGCTTTCAGTTCAATGTGAATTGCACTTCAGACCCTTCTGCTCTCTTGCTCCCTCTGGTGCTTCTGGAGAAAACACCAGTTTCAGGAGTTTCTGTTTTTCTCAAAGCTGGAATGTATCTAACAACCTCAACCAGCTCTGCTACCTTAAGGACACTCCTAGCAGGCATACCACAATATATTGAGATCTTTTTGAGTCTGTCCCCTTACACCAGGGGTCTCCAAAGTCCCTCCTTGAGGGCCGAATCCAGTCAGGTCTTCAGGATTTCCCCAATGAATATGCATTGAAGCAGTGCATGCACATAGATCTCATGCATATTCATTGGGGAAATCCTGAAGACCTGACTGGATTCGGCCCTCAAGGAGGGACTTAGGAGACCCCTGCCATACATCTTAGTTTTATAGCATCCTTCTAGCTTTGGCTGTCACCCCACCCTTGGTACACAGTGCAGCTTGCACTGCACCTCTCAATGAAGTAGTTGAGCTAGTTAGAAGCTGTGCAGGGTATTCCCCAAACTCAGTGGATATTCAGCCACACATATAAAGACTGTCCAATTCTTCGCTAATCCACAATGTTGGCACACATTCCAAAACACAGCCTTCAGTTAGCTTTGTAGCTCATATAGATTTTAAAAAGCCCCACTGTCTGTGACACTCAGAAGAACATTGCTACCTACAAACCATAGCCATATGGAAACCCCGCAAAAGGCAGTCATTGCATGTAGTACAACACTATATATGTGGAAAGAGATGCACTTTTCTTCCTCCACTGTGCAAAGTCAAGAGAGGATGTAGTGTTAGGGGTTCCAACTTGCACTATTAACTCTTTTACCCCTGGCCAGAGACATGGTGAAGCCTGGTAGTCAACTTTTGGGGACACTTCTAAAATGTATTGACCAGCCATGTCTCAAACCAGCTCAAGCAGAATACATGTTCACTATAATGCTATAGTCTATTTCCCCTCTCCCCTCAAAATATCTTGTTTAAAGTCATAAATTCTGTGACTCACTTAATTCAGCATTTCTAGATATAGCTGTTTTTTCACAACTTTTTTCTTTTGAATTATTTGATACATCCCATTTCCAACTCTCAGGAAAAACCCCAAAAACAAAGAGAACACTCACGTTTCATGTTGGTTCAGCAGAAAAATGGCCATTTTTGGTCACACTACTCTGACATCATCACTACATCATCAATATGCACCCAGGTGGGCCAGGCACCGCAAAAATGGTTTGATGGGGTTTTGAACACCCTACCTGCTGGATGCAAAGCATCAGCTGAACATAGCAATGCCTTAAGGTGTTGAGCCACACAAATTTGTTGTTGGGTATTGCTCAATGATATATGGTAAGGAAGTGGTAGTGAGCCTAAGTGAAGCATTAGATATTCAAAAAAGAAACAAAGCAGATCTCAAATTCTGATGTGAATACGCAAGGCTCTTAGCTACTTTATTTGTTCCCCAGGTGGGGAGGTCAAGTCCACTTTTTTGTCAACAGGTATCTAACAGTTACAATCTATAGAAGCAAGTTACAGTGGCTCAACAGCTTAAGGCATCACTGTGTTCAGCTGATGTTCTGTGCCCAGCAGGTAGGGTGTTCAAGACCATTTTTGCTGTGCCTGTCCCACCTAGGTGCATATTGATGTGAGGGTAGTGTGACCCAAAATAGCCACTTTCTCAGCTGAACCTGTCCTGAGAGTTGGAAAATATTTAATTCATAGAAAAACACAACATTTTTATAGAATTCTGCCTTAAGTGACTTGCCCAGGATCACAGGGAGCAACGTGGGGCTTAAACCTACAACCCCAGGATGCTAAGGCTGTAGCACTAACCGCTGCACCACACGGTCCTGCAGTATATAAACTGTCATATTATATTATTATAATAATTTATAACACAAATTCAACACAGTGCACTAAAAATTCAAGGCCACCAAAATGATCCCATGATAATCTAATCTGGTCTGATATTTGTGTGTTGCGCAATCCCTATGAAGGCTCCAGGCGACTTACAGTGGGGATAAAAGGGTACCTTGGGGCATAGAGGGGTTTTGAAGGGGGGAAGGAAGAGAATTAATAGGAGAAAAGAAGAGAGACCTAGTCATAGTAGACAGAATATTTTTGAAGGTCCATGTAGTGTTCAGTTTTCGAAGAGAAGGGTTTTCTGCAGGTAGAGTAGTGGCTGCTCTGTTAATTGACTTTCAAGATAATAAATAGAGATATCACAAAAGAGAAATAAGGCCCAATCACTTATACCACCTTATACCACTTGGCACTAGTGCTGTCCGATTCAGGAAAAAAAATTTCGATTCGATTCAGCCTATTGAATTGGTTTTTCAATTCAATTCAATTTTCCTGCCCAATTGGGTGTTTTGTTTTGTTTTTTTTCAAACATCCTGGTGGGTTTATTTTATTGTCTCTTCACCCCCTTTGCCTTCTCCTAACCACACTGGCGCTGTAGTGTAAACAAAATAAACAAGCGGTCTATCACCAGCTCTGGCAGGATACACGTTTCAAATCTGACATATTGTAATCACAAAACAGAAAATAAAATTAGTTTTTCTACCTTTTGTTGTCTGGTCATTATTTAAATCTTGTTGGTCCCAGGCTCTGGTTGTCTTCTGATAACTTGCTTTCCAGGGTCTCCTTCTTTCTTCTTTCTCTGTGCTAACCATTCATCTGCCATCCCTGTCCTCCCCTTCCATTTCCCTTCCCTCCCCAATAGGTCTGGAATCTTTCCTTTTTTTCGTCTCCCTCCACAGATCCACCTTTTCTTAACTACCCTTTCATCGAGCATCTCTCCCTCCTTCCCCACCACTCCAGGGTCCACTATCTCTCTCTTTCTTTTCCCGCCTACCCTCCTATCCAGTATCTCTATCCCCCCTCCACACCATCCCTTGTGTCCAACTTCTCTCCCTTTCTGTTCCTTCACTCCCTAAATCCCATTGTCCATCATCCCTCTTCCTCTCCTCTGTTTTCAGACCCATTATTTCTTCCCCCCCAAAGTCCGGCATATGCATGTCTCTTTGAACCCCCCTTCCATCCCTTCTTCCCTCCGTGTACTTCTACACCAGGGTCTCCCTCCCCTGAAGGCCTGTCCCCCCTTAAAGGTCTGCATCCCACCCCTGAAGGCCTGCCCCCCCTTGAAGGCCTGCATCCCCCCCGAAGGCCTGCCTGCCTGCCCCCCCCCCTAGAAGGTCTGTCACCCCTGAAGGCCTACACCTCCCCCTGAAGACCTGTCCCTCCTTGAAGACCTGCCCCCCCCTTGAAGGCCTGCATCCCACCCCTGAAAGCCTGCCTGTCCCCTTTAAAGGCCTGTCCCCCCCTTGAAGGCCTGTCTACCCCCCCCTTGAAGGCTTGTTCCCCCCCTTGAAGGCCTGCATCTCACCCCTGAAGGCCTGCCTGCCTGTCCCCCCTGAAGACCTGTAAAAAAATAAAGTATAGAAGATAGAAAATGAGGCTAAATGGAAAAATCCACAAAAAAGAGTAACCTCACTTATCATGGGTTCAATCACAGATTGTGAAAATCTTATTTAGTCAATGAGTAAAATTCTTTTACATAATTCAAATTTCAAAAACGGCAATCAACCATTGATGAATCATCATTCACTTATCCTTTATTGCACCAACAATTGTATGCCCGACGGGACCCGTTTCGCCTAAACAGGCTTTTTCAAGGGTTCCAACAGAGAGCACTTATTTTTGGCGTCCTCTCGCTTCCGGGGCTGGAGCTGTCCCACCCCCCACCCCGAAGGACTGCTCACCCCCCCCCTGGGAAGGCCTGTCCCGCCTTGAAGGCCTGCATCCCCCCGAAGGCCTGTCCCCCCCTTGAAGGCCTGCATCCCCCCCGAAGGCCTGTCTCCCCCTCTTGAAGGCCTGTCCCACCCTTGAAGGCCTGCATCCCCCCAAAGGCCTGCCCGCCCCACCCACCCCCCACCCCGAAGGACTGCTGACCCCCCCCTGAGAAGGCCTTTGTGTTCCCCCTGGCCTCCCCGCACCATTTACCTTAACAAAGCAGCCTGCAGCAAGATCGCGATGCCAGCGATCTTTCCACTGCTTCAGAGCTGTTTCCTCTGTCGCGGTCCCGCCCCTCCTCTGATGTCAGAGGAGGGGCGGTACCGCGAAAGTAAAAAATTAAAATAAGCTGATACTGCTGGAAAAAAATGTTATGTATAACAGATAAGAAATAGTAAAAAAGACAATGAATGTGAATGGACTGCAAAATAAAAAATATAGTATTTCATATACAATGGCGTCATCTGGTGGAAACAATAAAAAAGGCAATGAATGGACTGGCTCCTCCCGCTAAAAACTGCATAGCAGTTTGGATAGAATAGTTTATCACATAGACAAATTATGATGTAAACAACTTGATAGGCATTACAATCGGATGAATGATGTACAGTATATTGAAACCTTTATTAGTATGTGGATCTGTGAAGGAATCAATGCATACCACATGTTTGCAGACAGAGCAGCAACCTCAGGCTGGTTGGCCAGTGTGTGCAGGTAGCTGAGTGTATGAGCCAGGTAAAATAGATGGCATCAAGATCTCACATAGATTCCTATTTCTCGCCAGGCAACATCAACAATATTTTATATAAGGAAGAAAAGAGACCCAGTTATCAGCTTAATACCCTTCACTATTATGGTATGAATGCTGATATTTATTATATTGCCTTTTTTAAACATTTAAACAATACATATTACAACTGTTTTAAGCATTTATTTATTTAAAATATATTTTTTTCACTTGCAGTTCATTCGTTGTCCTTTGTGATGATTTCCACTAGATGGCGCCATTGTATTAGAAATGCAGAATCTTTTACTTTTCAGCCTATTCACATTCATTGTCTTTTTTTACCGTTTCCACCAGATGGCGCCATTGTATTTGAAATACTGTATCTTTTACTTTGCAGTCCATTCATCATTCATTGTCTTTCTTACCATCTCCACGAGAACGCGATATTACTACATTACATACCTAGTCGACGAAAAATTCATCATTTAGATCCTTCTCCTTAGATGAGATTCAAACCCTCAGCTTCCAGTTACTAACCCAGCACTCAACCCTCGAGTAATGCAAGCTTTCACATTGAGAGCGTTTCGGAACTTATATTTATCCATATCAGCTCAAAACCTAGTCGACGAAAAATTCATCATTTAGTTCATACTCCTTAGCTGAGGTTCGAACCCTTAGCCTCCAGTTACTAACTCGGCACTCAACCCTAGAGCCATGCGAGCTTTCGCATCGAGAGCTTTTCGGAACTTCTATTTATCCATATCAGCTCAAAACCTAGTCGACGAAAAATTCATCATTTAGTTCATACTCCTTAGCTGAGGTTCGAACCCTTAGCCTCCAGTTACTAACTCGGCACTCAACCCTCGAGCCATCCAAGCTTTCACATCGAGAGCTTTTCGGAACTTCTATTTATCCATATCAGCTCAAAACCTAGTCGACGAAAAATTCATCATTTAGTTCATACTCCTTAGCTGAGGTTCGAACCCTTAGCCTCCAGTTACTAACTCGGCACTCAACCCTAGAGCCATGCGAGCTTTCACATCAAGAGCTTTTCGGAACTTCTATTTATCCATATCAGCTCAAAACCTAGTCGACGAAAAATTCATCATTTAGTTCCTACTCCTTACCTGAGGTTCGAACCCTCAGCCTCCAGTTACTAACCCGGCACTCAACCCTAGAGCCATGCGAGCTTTCACATTGAGAGCTTTTCGGAACTTCTATTTATCCATATCAGCTCAAAACCTAGTCGACGAAAAATTCATCATTTAGATCCTACTCCTTAGATGAGACTCGAACCCTCAGTCTCAAGTTACTAACCCAGCACTCAACCCTCGAGCCATGCGAGCTTTCACATCAAGAGCTTTTCGGAACTTCTATTTATCCATATAAGCTCAAAACCTAGTCGATGAAAAATTCATCATTTAGATCCTACTCCTTAGATGAGACTCGAACCCTCAGCCTCCAGTTACTAACCCGGCACTCAACCCTAGAGCCATGCGAGCTTTCACAGTGAGAGCTTTTCGGAACTTCTATTTATCCATATCAGCTCAAAACCTAGTCGACGAAAAATTCATCATTTAGTTCCTACTCCTTAGCTGAGGTTCAAACCCTTAGCCTCCAGTTACTAACCCGGCACTCAACCCTCAAGCCATCCGAGCTTTCACATCGAGAGCTTTTCGGAACTTCTATTTATCCATATCAGCTCAAAACCTAGTCGATGAAAAATTCATCATTTAGTTCCTACTCCTTAGCTGAGGTTCAAACACTCAGCCTCCAGTAACTAACCCGGCACTCAACCCTAGAGCCATACGAGCTTTCACATCAAGAGTTTTTCGGAACTTCTATTTATCCATATCAGCTCAAAACCTAGTCGACGAAAAATTCATCATTTAGATCCTACTCCTTAGATGAGACTTGAACCCTCAGCCTCCAGTTACTAACCCGGCACTCAACCCTCGAGCCATGCGAGCTTTCACATCAAGAGCTTTTCGGAACTTCTATTTATCCATATAAGCTCAAAACCTAGTCGATGAAAAATTCATCATTTAGATCCTACTCCTTAGATGAGACTCGAACCCTCAGCCTCCAGTTACTAACCCGGCACTCAACCCTAGAGCCATGCGAGCTTTCACAGTGAGAGCTTTTCGGAACTTCTATTTATCCATATCAGCTCAAAACCTAGTCGACGAAAAATTCATCATTTAGATCCTACTCCTTAGATGAGACTCGAACCCTCAGCCTCCAGTTACTAACCCGGCACTCAACCCTCGAGCCATCCGAGCTTCCATATTGAGAGCTTTTCGGAACTTCTATTTATCCATATCAGCTCAAAACCTAGTCGACGAAAAATTCATCATTTAGATCCTTCTCCTTAGATGAGATTCTACCCTCCTATCCAGTATCTCTATCCCCCCTCCACACCATCCCTTGTGTCCAACTTCTCTCTCTTTCTGTTCCTTCACTCCCTAAATCCCATTGTCCATCATCCCTCTTCCTCTCCTCTATTTTCAGACCCATTATTTCTTCCCCCCCAAAGTCCGGCATATGCATGTCTCTTTGAACCCCCCTTCCCTCCCTTCTTCCCTCCGTGTACTTCTACACCAGGGTCTCCCTCCCCTGAAGGCCTGTCCCCCCCTTAAAGGTCTGCATCCCACCCCTGAAGGCCTGCCCCCCCTTGAAGGCCTGCATCCCCCCCGAAGGCCTGCCTGCCTGTCCCCCCCTAGAAGGTCTGTCACCCCTGAAGGCCTACACCTCCCCCTGAAGACCTGTCCCTCCTTGAAGACCTGCCCCCCCCCTTGAAGGCCTGCATCCCACCCCTGAAAGCCTGCCTGTCCCCTTTAAAGGCCTGTCCCCCCTTGAAGGCCTGTCTACCCCCCCCTTGAAGGCTTTTTCCCCCCCTTGAAGGCCTGCATCTCACCCCTGAAGGCCTGCCTGCCTGTCCCCCCTGAAGACCTGTAAAAAAATAAAGTATAGAAGATAGAAAATGAGGCTAAATGGAAAAATCCACAAAAAAGAGTAACCTCACTTATCATGGGTTCAATCACAGATTGTGAAAATCTTATTTAGTCAATGAGTAAAATTCTTTTACATAATTCAAATTTCAAAAACGGCAATCAACCATTGATGAATCATCATTCACTTATCCTTTATTGCACCAACAATTGTATGCCCGACGGGACCCGTTTCGCCTAAACAGGCTTTTTCAAGGGTTCCAACAGAGAGCACTTATTTTTGGCGTCCTCTCGCTTCCGGGGCTGGAGCTGTCCCACCCCCCACCCCGAAGGACTGCTCACCCCCCCCTGGGAAGGCCTGTCCCGCCTTGAAGGCCTGCATCCCCCCGAAGGCCTGTCTCCCCCTCTTGAAGGCCTGTCCCACCCTTGAAGGCCTGCATCCCCCCAAAGGCCTGCCCGCCCCACCCACCCCCCACCCCGAAGGACTGCTGACCCCCCCCTGAGAAGGCCTTTGTGTTCCCCCTGGCCTCCCCGCACCGTTTACCTTAACAAAGCAGCCTGCAGCAAGATCGCGATGCCAGCGATCTTTCCACTGCTTCAGAGCTGTTTTCTCTGTCGCGGTCCCGCCCCTCCTCTGATGTCAGAGGAGGGGCGGCACCGAGAAAGTAAAAAATTAAAATAAGCTGATACTGCTGGAAAAAAATGTTATGTATAACAGATAGGAAATAGTAAAAAAAGACAATGAATGTGAATGGACTGCAAAATAAAAAATATAGTATTTCATATACAATGGCGTCATCTGGTGGAAACAATAAAAAAGGCAATGAATGGACTGGCTCCTCCTGCTAAAAACTGCATAGCAGTTTGGATAGAATAGTTTATCACATAGACAAATTATGATGTAAACAACTTGATAGGCATTGCAATCGGATGAATGATGTACAGTATATTGAAACCTTTATTAGTATGTGGATCTGTGAAGGAATCAATGCATACCACATGTTTGCAGACAGAGCAGCAACCTCAGGCTGGTTGGTCAGTGTGTGCAGGTAGCTGAGTGTATGAGCCAGGTAAAATAGATGGCATCAAGATCTCACATAGATTCTTATTTCTCGCCAGGCAACATCAACAATATTTTATATAAGGAAGAAAAGAGACCCAGTTATCAGCTTAATACTCTTCACTATTATGGTATGAATGCTGATATTTATTATATTGCCTTTTCTAAACATTTAAACATTACATGTTACAACTGTTTTAAGCATTTATTTATTTAAAATATATTTTTTTCACTTGCAGTTCATTCGTTGTCCTTTGTGATGATTTCCACTAGATGGCGCCATTGTATTAGAAATGCAGAATCTTTTACTTTTCAGCCTATTCACATTCATTGTCTTTTTTTACCGTTTCCACCAGATGGCGCCATTGTATTTGAAATACTGTATCTTTTACTTTGCAGTCCATTCATCATTCATTGTCTTTCTTACCATCTCCACGAGAACGCGATATTACTACATTACTATTATATATATATTTTCCCCATCAGTTTCAGCTTATTTAAATTGTATATTTATTTTCTCGCCCACAATTTACCTACAGGTTGATTTTTATTTTATTTTGCTATGTATTTGTGGGTGTTTTCTGTATTGACTTGCACTCACTATATAGCCACATCGCATTTCACCTTCTGTTCATCATATGGTTTGTATTTTTTTATGCTTTCTCCACTTGACTTATTTGCATATTTTGTCATACTTTGTGTTGTCTGGATCCTCTGTTGTGACATATGATGACTTACCCCCTCTTCTAAGAAACTGCGATAGCAATTTTTAGCGTGGGGAACCGCGCTAATAGAAGAGGGCCAAATCTTTTCTATGCATGTCCCTAGGGGGCTTTGGTGCATTTCTCGCGGGGGACTCCCTACTGCAGCTTTGAAAGGGAAGCCCTAGGGGATTTTTTTTAATGTCTTCGGGCATGTGCAATTCCTTTTTCTCGCTGACTTCTTTTGGTTCCGTTCCAAACTGGTTTCATCATTAACCGTGTCATAAAGATTGATTGTATTTGCTTTTAAGGTGAGGCAACGTCGACAAAAACAGAGAGTCATGAGCTTGATGCCCTTCACCTTTTCCATCTGAATACTGAGATTTTTAAAAATATTATATATAACTTTACATCTCTTTTCACTTTGCAGTTCATGCGTTGCTTTTTTTTTTAATTGCTTCCACTAGATGGCGCAAATATCGAATTATTTGGAATATCTTGTACTTTCGTCAATTCATCATTCATTGTCTTTTTCACTATATCCACTAGATGGCGACTCCTTATTATTATCCAGTATTTCCTATTACATATATAGATATTTTTCCAGTAGTTTCAGCTTATTTTATTATTTTAATTTTATTTTTACTTTCTCTCCCAAAATTTGTCTACAACTTGATTTTGTATTTTGCTATGTAGATGTGGGTGTTTTCTTTATTGCCTCACACTCACTAACCCTCTCTTCTATTAAACTGTGCTAGCAGTTTGTAGTGCGGTGAGCTGTGCTGAATAGCTCGCACTGCTCCTGACACTCATATGAACTCTATGAGTGTCGGGAGCAGTGCAGCTTCGTAAAAGGAGGCCATAGAGTTCCTATGAGCATCGGGAGCAGCGCAGGCCATTTAGCGTGGCTCTCTGCGCTAAAAACTGCTAGTGCAGTTTGATAGAAGAGGCCCCAAGTCAGTGAGATTTGTGTGTGTGATAGAGGAAATATAAATTCCACTTGATAAAAGTGTCACTTTACCTGCAAAGGACTGCATAGCTCACATTGATAACTCAGCTTTTTTGATATGAAAAGTGGAAGACTTGAAGTTCCATCTTAGGTCTTTTGGTACAGCTCTCATTCCTCTTCTGTCTGACAGCAGTGACTCTGGGCAACGGACAGGGATGGATTTCCGATGGGTGATCTGTGCCTAGAGGTGTCTTTTGCCATGACTTTAAAGAGGGAGCTACATCTGCTTTCTCCTGCGCAGGCTTTAACCTGAACTATGGTTAACTGGAGGGGGTTCCCCACCCCCTTTATTTGGTTTTCGAATTTTAATTTGTGAACCCTTTTGACTTCTATTACAAATAAATTCAGAATAAACAATAACTCTGAACCATACAGGATTCCAGAGTCTCACAGGGTCCACTAGCTCCAGAAACTGATGGAAGCAGATAAAAAGCTCTAATAGGAGGGAGAGCTCATATCATGCTGGGAGGAATAAAGATCAGAGCAGGAAGAGAAGGCAGTCAAAAATCAGCTTAGGGGCAAGTGAGATGTGAATGGAGCCTCCCCCGCCCCCAACACAGAACTCTATTAATGGACCTCGCTCCTGCCCCGCAACATCACCAATGCCAAGACCCTCTCTCACACACACAGAGTTCTTCCAAAGCATCTCCTCCTATTCTAGTATACTTGCTCTGCCTATCCATGTAAATGTCAGATAAAATATGTATTTGTTGAGCCAGAGCAGCTTCGAACCTTTTTGGATGCAAAAAAATTAATGCAATAGTATTAGAGCTGTAAAGAAAAGAAGGCCGGTTTATACCATGTTAAGCTTTATTTGTGTGATGTCTTCTACTGCGAGCCCTGCCACCTGCCTCGCAGGCCACTGGCTAAGCACCATCTGGTGACCCCCCCTCAGGGCCAGGTGAGCCGCAGGCTGAGCCCCCGCAAGATCGCCACTTGCATGGCCCACGAGCTGGAGAACCACAGCATGTACAGCGTGCAGTGCAAGATGCCTGCCTGCTACCAGTGCCTGGAGAGGGATGGCAGGATGGGCAAGCTGCAAGCAAAGAGAGGCTAAACAAATAGCTTAGCCCACACTGAAAGGATAATTGGTTGATTTTGCAGGCACGATGGGGGCAGAGAGCTGTGCTGCACGCTGCAAGCTTCCCTGAGTACTTATCAGCTTGTGGGGGTTGTGTGTTCTCACTGCTTTTCCTTTCTCAGAGTGCATTGCCAAAATCCAGGCTCCTTTTCTGCAGTGCCAAGGATTTTCTGCAGAAAGGGGAATTAGCTGGGGAGTTGTGGACCTGCTCGGCAGTGTGGCTACTGAGGGGAAAGGCAATACCTAAAATGTAATTAAGCTTAAACTAATCTGATCTTTCAGAAGGAAGTAGGGTAATAGGAGGGGCCTAGTTACTAAAAATTGTATCCTGATTCAGGAAAAAAAATTTTGATTCGATTCCAATTGGGTGTTTTTTCAATCATCCTGGTGGGTTTATTTTATAGCCTCTTCACCCCCTTTGCCTTCTCCTAATCACACTGGCACTGTGGTGTAAACAAAATAAACAAACAAAAAAGACTTTTCCTCTCTGTTAAATCCTAGCTCACGTTTGCGGTCTAACACCAGCTCTGGCAGGATACACGTTTCAAATCTGACATATTGTAATCACAAAACAGAAAATAGAATTAGTTTTTCTACCTTTTGTTGTCTGGCCATTATTCAAATTTTGTTGGTCCCAGCCTCTGGTTGTCTTCTGATAACTTGCTTTCCAGGGTCTCCTTCTTTCTTCTTTCTCTGTGATAACCATTCATCTGCCATCCCTGTACTCCCCTTCCATTTCCCTTCCCTCCCCAATAGGTCTGGAATCTTTCCTTTTTTTTCTTCTCCCTCCACAGATCCACCTTTTCTTAACTACCCTTTCATCGAGCATCTCTCCCTCCTTCCCCACCACCCCAGGGTCCACTATCTCTCCCTTTCTTTTCCCAACTACCCTCCCATCCAGTATCTCTAGTCCCCCCTCCACACCATCCCTTGTGTCCAACTTCTCTCCCTTTATGTTCCTTTCCTCCCTATATCCCATGGTCCATCATCTCTCTCCCTCTCCTCTATTTTCAGACCCATTATTTCTTTCCCCCAAAGTCCGGCATATGCACGTCTCTTTGAACCCCCCTTTCCTCCCTCCCTCTGTGTACTTCTACACCATGGCCCCCCTCCCCCTGAAGGCCTGTCCCCCCACTCTTGAAGGCCTGTACCCCCCTTGAAGGCCTGCATCCCCCGAAGGCCTGCCTGCCTGTCCCAAACCTGAAGCCCTGTCCCCCCCCTTGAAGGCCTGCATCCCCCCGAAGTCCTGCCTGCCTGCCCCCTCCCTTGAAGGTCTGTCCCCCCCTGAAGGCCTGCACCTCCCCCTGAAGATCTGTCCCCCCCTTGAAGGCCTGTCCCCCCCCTTGAAGGCCTGCATCCCACCCCTGAAGGCCTGCCTGTCCCCCTTAAAGGCCTTTCCCCCCCTTGAAGGCCTGTCTCTCCCCTTGAAGACTTGTCCCCCCTTGAAGGCCTGCATCCCACCCCTGAAGGCCTGCCTGCCTGCCTGTCCCCCCTGAAGGCCTGTCCCACCCCCCACCCCGAAGGATTGCTCACTCCCCAGGAAGGCCTGTCCCCCCTTGAAGGCATGCATTCCCCCCCCAAAGGCTTGTCTCCCCCCCTTTAAGGCTTGCCCCACCCTTGAAGGCCTAAATCCCCCCCGAAGGTCTGTCTCCCCCTTGAAGGCATGCATCCCCCCAAAGGCCTGTCTCCCCCCTTGAAGGCCTGCATCCCCCCTGAAGACCTGCCCGCCCCACCCCCCACCCCAAAGGACTGCTCACCCCCCCTGGGAAGGCCTGCGTGTTCCCCCTGGCCTTCCCGCACCATTTATTTTAACGAAGCAGCCTGCAGCAAGACATCAGAGGAGGGACGGGACCGCGGTGGAGGAAACAGCTCCAAAGCAGTGCAAAGATCGCTTTCATCGCGATCTTGCTGCAGGCTGCTTCGTTAAGGTAAATGGTGCGGGGAGGCCAGGGGGGGAAGCGAGATGCCAGGGGGGGAGAACCGGATGCCAGGGGGGGAACCGGACAGCAGCACTAACTGGCTGAGGCTCCCCCCTCGCCTTCTAAAGCAGGTGCGGCAGCAGCAAGCCAGCAAGAGCAGCGCTGCTGCTCCTGCTTTAGGGGGTGAGGAGAGAGGGTCGGCCGAATTGGGAAGCCGATTTTTTTGTTTTGAATCAATTCGAATCAATTCACACAAAGTGAATTGATGAACCGATTCGAATCGTGAATCCTGCAGCACTACTTGGCACAGCACCTTGCATAAAGTTAGGACAACCATTTTTCTGTGCTAATTTCATGCAGTCTACTAGCTAGTAGAAGGCTGAATATTGCTGCCAACTGGCTAGGTGACTGCTCCATTCAGATTCCGCCCCCAGCCCACTTCTAACCTCTCTGGTCAGGGGTTGGTCATTACGAGCCAGTATTCATATGTGCCTCCGAATCTTGCCCCTTAGTCTGGGAAAAACCACCTAAATGGCCAGAAGCCTCTCCTTTCCACATCTCCACTGCCTACCTAGACTCACACTGGCTCCCAATGCGAGCACGAATATTATTCAAATTTTACTCTCTACTATTCAAAGCCCTAAATGGTGCTGCCCCCACCTACCTGAACGATTGCCTCATCTGGAACAACTCAACCAGGCCAAGAAGAACTCGGGCCCCTTTCACTCACCCTCCTCCCCCCATCAAAGGCACTCGGTGCAAGAAGATGAAGATGAATTGTCCACTAGCAACTCAGGCAATGAAACTTGACCACTACCTCTCCAATGCCTGACTACAAAACCCTCCGAAGAGAAATAAAAACCCTGATATTCAAAAAATATGTCAGGACAAATTAACACAGTACCATAATTACTAACCCAGTACTTGCCCCAAGCTGAGGCTTGAACCCTTATGGGGCCTTGCTACTAACCCAGCACTCTACCGTTGAGCCAGCTAAGGTTTCACATCTAGAGCTTTTCGGAACTTCTATTTATCCTTATAAGCTCAAAACATATTCGACGAAAAATTCATCATTTAGATCCTACTCCTTAGATGAGACTCGAACCCTCAGCCTCCATTTACTAACCCAGCACTCAACCCTCGAGCCATCCGAGCTTTCACATTGAGAGCTTTTTGGAACTTCTATTTATCCATATCAGCTCAAAACCTAGTCGACGAAAAATTCATCATTTAGATCCTTCTCCTTAGATGAGATTCAAACCCTCAGCTTCCAGTTACTAACCCGGCACTCAACCCTCGAGCCATGCAAGCTTTCACATTGAGAGCGTTTCGGAACTTATATTTATCCATATCAGCTCAAAACCTAGTCGACGAAAAATTCATCATTTAGTTCCTACTCCTTAGCTGAGGTTCGAACCCTTAGCCTCCAGTTACTAACCCGGCACTCAACCCTCGAGCCATGCGAGCTTTCACATTGAGAGCTTTTCGGAACTTCTATTTATCCATATCAGCTCAAAACCTAGTCGACGAAAAATTCATCATTTAGTTCCTACTCCTTAGCTGAGGTTCAAACCCTCAGCCTCCAGTTACTAAAGCGGCACTCAACCCTAGAGCCATGCGAGCTTTCACATCGAGAGCTTTTCGGAACTTCTATTTATCCATATCAGCTCAAAACCTAGTATACGAAAAATTCATCATTTAGTTCCTACTCCTTACCTGAGGTTCGAACCCTCAGCCTCCAGTTACTAACCCGGCACTCAACCCTAGAGCCATGCGAGCTTTCACATTGAGAGCTTTTCGGAACTTCTATTTATCCATATCAGCTCAAAACCTAGTCGACGAAAAATTCATCATTTAGATCCTACTCCTTAGATGAGACTTGAACCCTCAGCCTCCAGTTACTAACCCAGCACTCAACCCTCGAGCCATGCGAGCTTTCACATCAAGAGCTTTTTGGAACTTCTATTTATCCATATAAGCTCAAAACCTAGTCGATGAAAAATTCATCATTTAGATCCTACTCCTTAGATGAGACTCGAACCCTCAGCCTCCAGTTACTAACCCGGCACTCAACCCTAGAGCCATGCGAGCTTTCACAGTGAGAGCTTTTCAGAACTTCTATTTATCCATATCAGCTCAAAACCTAGTCGACGAAAAATTCATCATTTAGATCCTACTCCTTAGATGAGACTCTAACCCTCAACCTCCAGTTACTAACCCGGCACTCAACCCTCGAGCCATGCGAGCTTTCACATTGAGAGCTTTTCGGAACTTCTATTTATCCATATCAGCTCAAAACCTAGTCGACGAAAAATTCATCATTTAGTTCCTACTCCTTAGCTGAGGTTCGAACCCTTAGCCTCCAGTTACTAACCCGGCACTCAACCCTCGAGCCATCCGAGCTTTCACATTGAGAGCTTTTCGGAACTTCTATTTATCCATATCAGCTCAAAACCTAGTCGACGAAAAATTCATCATTTAGTTCCTACTCCTTAGCTGAGGTTCAAACCCTTAGCCTCCAGTTACTAACCCGGCACTCAACCCTCGAGCCATCCGAGCTTTCACATCGAGAGCTTTTCGGAACTTCTATTTATCCATATCAGCTCAAAACCTAGTCGACGAAAAATTCATCATTTAGTTCCTACTCCTTAGCTGAGGTTCAAACCCTCAGCCTCCAGTAACTAACCCGGCACTCAACCCTAGAGCCATGCGAGCTTTCACATCAAGAGCTTTTCGGAACTTCTATTTATCCATATCAGCTCAAAACCTAGTCGACGAAAAATTCATCATTTAGATCCTACTCCTTAGATGAGACTTGAACCCTCAGCCTACAGTTACTAACCCAGCACTCAACCCTCAAGCCATGCGAGCTTTCACATCGAGAGCTTTTCGGAACTTCTATTTATCCATATAAGCTCAAAACCTAGTCGATGAAAAATTCATCATTTAGATCCTACTCCTTAGATGAGACTCGAACCCTCAGCCTCCAGTTACTAACCCGGCACTCAACCCTAGAGCCATGCGAGCTTTCACAGTGAGAGCTTTTCGGAACTTCTATTTATCCATATCAGCTCAAAACCTAGTCGACGAAAAATTCATCATTTAGATCCTACTCCTTAGATGAGACTCGAACCCTCAGCCTCCAGTTACTAACCCGGCACTCAACCCTCGAGCCACCCGAGCTTCCATATTGAGAGCTTTTCGGAACTTCTATTTATCCATATCAGCTCAAAACCTAGTCGACGAAAAATTTATCATTTAGATCCTTCTCCTTAGATGAGATTCGAACCCTCAGCTTCCAGTTACTAACCCGGCACTCAACCCTCGAGCCATGCGAGCTTTCACATTGAGAGCTTTTCGGAACTTCTATTTATCCATATCAGCTCAAAACCTAGTCGACGAAAAATTCATCATTTAGTTCCTACTCCTTAGCTGAGGTTCGAACCCTTAGCCTCCAGTTACTAACCCGGCACTAAACCCTCGAGCCATCCGAGCTTTCACATTGAGAGCTTTTCCGAACTTCTATTTATCCATATCAGCTCAAAACCTAGTCGACGAAAAATTCATCATTTAGTTCCTACTCCTTAGCTGAGGTTCGAACCCTTAGCCTCCAGTTACTAACCCGGCACTCAACCCTCGAGCCATCCGAGCTTTCACATCGAGAGCTTTTCGGAACTTCTATTTATCCATATCAGCTCAAAACCTAGTCGACAAAAAATTCATCATTTAGTTCCTACTCCTTAGCTGAGGTTCAAACCCTCAGCCTCTAGTTACTAACCCGGCACTCAACCCTTGAGCCATGCGAGCTTTCACAGTGAGAGCTTTTCGGAACTTCTATTTATCCATATCAGCTCAAAACCTAGTCGACGAAAAATTCATCATTTAGATCCTACTCCTTAGATGAGACTCGAACCCTCAGCCTCCAGTTACTAACCCGGCACTCAACCCTCGAGCCACCCGAGCTTCCATATTGAGAGCTTTTCGGAACTTCTATTTATCCATATCAGCTCAAAACCTAGTCGACGAAAAATTTATCATTTAGATCCTTCTCCTTAGATGAGATTCGAACCCTCAGCTTCCAGTTACTAACCCGGCACTCAACCCTCGAGCCATGCGAGCTTTCACATTGAGAGCTTTTCGGAACTTCTATTTATCCATATCAGCTCAAAACCTAGTCGACGAAAAATTCATCATTTAGTTCCTACTCCTTAGCTGAGGTTCGAACCCTTAGCCTCCAGTTACTAACCCGGCACTAAACCCTCGAGCCATCCGAGCTTTCACATTGAGAGCTTTTCCGAACTTCTATTTATCCATATCAGCTCAAAACCTAGTCGACGAAAAATTCATCATTTAGTTCCTACTCCTTAGCTGAGGTTCGAACCCTTAGCCTCCAGTTACTAACCCGGCACTCAACCCTCGAGCCATCCGAGCTTTCACATCGAGAGCTTTTCGGAACTTCTATTTATCCATATCAGCTCAAAACCTAGTCGACAAAAAATTCATCATTTAGTTCCTACTCCTTAGCTGAGGTTCAAACCCTCAGCCTCTAGTTACTAACCCGGCACTCAACCCTTGAGCCATGCGAGCTTTCACAGTGAGAGCTTTTCGGAACTTCTATTTATCCATATCAGCTCAAAACCTAGTCGACGAAAAATTCATCATTTAGATCTTACTCCTTAGATGAGACTCGAACCCTCAGTCTCCAGTTACTAACCCGGCACTCAACCCTAGAGCCATGCGAGCTTTTACAGTTAGAGCTTTTCGGAACTTCTATTTAGCCATATTTGCTCAAATCCTAGTCGTTGAAAAAAACGCACAACTTAGATCCTACTCCTTAGCTGAGGCTCAGACCCTCGACCCCCAGTTACTAACCCAGCACTCATCCCTCAAGCCAGCCAGGCTTTCACATCAGGAAGTTTTTGGAACTTCTATTTCATTGTGTCTAGGTGCA
Organism: Geotrypetes seraphini; assembly: GCF_902459505.1. Lineage (NCBI taxonomy): Eukaryota > Metazoa > Chordata > Amphibia > Gymnophiona > Dermophiidae > Geotrypetes > Geotrypetes seraphini. The sequence continues at coordinate 20,843,346 of NC_047097.1, forward strand.
AATTCCTGGCGAAGGAAGAAACTATCACCTTCGATGGATGGGAGTGGTGTGATACTGATGCCGGAAAGGTGGTTGAGGGATACGAGGATACCGGCGACCCAACCGTCGTGTGCTCGGTTGTAAACTTTTACTCCGAGTGTGTTGTAGAACAGATTTGTTTTGTGTAATTATGCTTTTGATTACGTTTATGATTATTTTTAGTTTGCAGAGTTGCGGGTTATGGCACGGTTTACGTATTTAGGTTCGATTGTAGTGTTGTTTAATATAGGAACGTAAGAGCTGCCTTAGTGGGACAGACTCCTGTTTCCGCCGCCGGCCATCCCGGGTCCCGAGTACCTAGGTAGATCCCGAGGAGTGACATGGATTTTAGGCTGCTTTTCCTAGGATTTCCCCGAGCCGTCTCAGTAATTACCTATAGACTTCTCTTTGTCAATCGTATCGCTAAACTAATTTTTTCTTTCTTTTCATCGGTTTAATTATCTCTGGAATATAGGAGTGGACTTTCTCGTATCTATATTCTTACCGTATATACTAGTCGCTTGTTATCACGCTCTCTGCGTCGATCTGTTTTTCCCTGTCCTCTTTTAGACAATCTCTGGACTTGCTGATGTGATCTCCTTTTACTGTGCTCCTAGAGCACTGTTCTTCAACCTTTTGACACCTATGGACCGGCGGAAATAAAAGAATTATTTTGTGGGCTAGTTTCCCGTAAACTATGATTTTCTTCTGTTGTATACTATCAATACCTAACTGTCTGTTTTTAAGATTGTTTTTTTGATGGACATTTGGTCTATTTCCTTCTTCTTGGCTATGCAGATGTCCTTAAGCTCTCAGAGTATATTTATTTAGGGTTTCCCTTTCTGGAGTTCTATGTTAGCTTACAACTTACTTTGGTCTTCCCACATAAGATATCTCGGCTACAATGAAATATAATAGGGACGATCTTATATCTACTGCAAAATCATTATTGCGGTCTTGGCGTTCCCTTCGTCTCTCTCGGTGGGATCCCCGATTTATTCCCATATTCTGCCTTTATTTGCACAAATAAACCCCCACAACTTGCACTTAAGAAACTTACTTCCTGCCTGATTTCTTTACTTATCGTAAAGCTTTTATTATACAACAGACTGGCCGACGGTTCTCTTCTTACTCAAACTACTGTCCGCTGTGGTTGCAATTAGAATTGTCTTTACTTGATACTTCCGCATCGCTCGTGCCTCTACTAACCTCAGAAGCACCTCTTAGGAAAAATAATCCCGTTATTTCCAACTCTGTTTATTGGATCTAGTTAAACTTCTAGAATTTCTCTTTGGCATAATCCCCATTTTCAGATTGATAACTCTCCCATCTATTGGGCTAAATGGGCCCCGATTAGAATTTGGTTTCTGGGTGATATCTTCAATTTAGCCCTAAAGCTCCTTTCCTTTGCCGAACTTCAAACTACGTTTGCCCTTCCGGATTCGGCTCTCTAGAGTGATTTAAAAAAAAATGAAATATCCTCCTTACTCTCACTGCAGATGCTCCTTCCCCGATCTCCTTGTTTTCATCGTTGTCGACAAGGGGACATGTAGCATCGAACATCTACAAATTGTTCGCTAATTCCCTCTTTAATACAGATTATCTGCTGCTGGCTCAGAGAATAAATGCCCCTACTTACTATGCAAGTAATCAGGTTCGAATCCTACCTAGGGGGAAGCCGCTGCTTGCCCTGTATCGGTAGCGTGGAATATTGCTACGCCTTGGGTTTTGGCCAGGTACTAGTGACCCAAAGAAATCCATAAAACAATTTGTCTAATTGAAGCTCTATTTTATGAGAAAAGATAAAGGTAACATTTGATAAATATATAACCATTGAGGTAGCACCAACATGTTATAAACTAGAACTAGTTTTATGGATTTCTTTGGGTGGGAGGTCGTTCTCGTATTCCTCTTCGTACGGTAGTTTTACCTATTGATAAGGGAGGTCTGGGCATGTTTTCATTAAGACGATTTGTAGAAGCATGTCATATGCGTCATATACATGATTGGTTTTTCTCTACTTCTTTTTTCTCAGTTTTAGTTATCTTCTTCATACACCTCGAATAAGGGTTGCTGTCTTGTGGTAATGTTTTTTTTCTCCCTGGTATGACATCAGATAGATTTCAGATGGCAAGGAAAAGAACATTTTTTAATCTTTATCAGATACTTAGGACGCCTTTTAACGTGCGTAATAGCATGCACTTATTTGCTGGCCGCGCTAGCCGCTACCGCCTCCTCTTGAGCAGGTGGTAGTTTTTTGGCTAGCGCGGGGGGTTAACACACGCTAAAAAGGTGCGTGCGATAAAGCCGCTGACGCGGTTTTGTAAAAGGAGCCCTAAATGAAGATGGTACTTTACCAATCCTCTCTAAGTTACGTACTATTATAATTGGAATAATTTGGATGTTTATTCTTATATGCATCTTAGAAATCTTTGACCACATTAACATTGCTTCTAAAAATATATGAACTTTATCAGAAATATATTGGCTAGAAGCTCAATTAATAGTACCATTAAGAGACCTCAGACACTCTTAGAATTTTCTCCATCTTTAGACTATGATAAGATTGCACAGGCATGGAATGTGGAAATGCAGATCAAATTAAAAGGTTCAAATATACATTAATTTTTAAAATTGTTATATAAATTATTACCTGATATTTCATATTTTGAAATGGGATATAAATTTGTCGTATATATATATAGCGCCTTGGCGTGCTTATCATGCAGCACTTGTATCTGAAGTTACTTGTCCCAAGTGTGGTTATTATAAAGCCACTTTATCCCATATGTTTTGGATTTTTCCTTGGTTAAACCAATTTTGGAATGTAGTTTTTTCTAGAGCTAGTAGTATGTGGAACACCAAATGGCATTGTAACAGTTATAGTTTATTTTGATTATTTGATATACTATGAAGACCGATGCAAGGTGTAAAAGTAGAAGTGACGCTGGGAAACAGTGATCACAATATGATCCGCATCAACCAGGACACGGGGGCAAAACATCGATCCAGAATGATGGCCACAGCAATGAACTTCCAAAAAGGGAATTACGAAGGGATGAGACTCATGGTGGGAAAGAAGATTAAGAAGAGGATAAGCATGGTCCCTTTTTAAGAACACAGTCACCGAGGCGCAAACTCTATATATATCACGTATCATCAATGGATCCAAGAGGGAAAAGTACAAAGAACAGGTGTGACTCACTGTAGTAGTGAAGGAAGCGATCAGAGACAAGAAGACTTTGTTTAAAGAATGGAAAAGGTAAAAAATGGACGAAAACTGGAAAAAGCACAAACAACATCAAAGTAGGTGCCATAAGGCGGTAAGAGGGGCCAAAAGAGACTTATGAGGAAAAAATAGCCAGGGGGGGAAAACTTCAAGTCGTTCTTTTGATATATTAAAGGGAAATTACCTGCGAAGGAAGCGGTGGGGCCGTTGGATGACCATGGCATAAAGGGACAAAGCCATCGCCGACAAACTGAACACATTTTTTTGTGTCTGTATTTACCGAAGCGGATATACACAACATATCGGCAGCCTATATGCAGGAAATGAAGACGGGAAACTGGCAGGGTTGATGATGAGTCTAGAAGAGATATGCAGGCAGATTGATAGGCTTAAAAATGATAAATCACCAGGCCCTGAGGGTGATCAAGGAACTGAAAGGGGCTATAGCTGAACTGCTTCAACTAATAGCCAATCTGTCGATCAAATTGGGAAGGATTCTGGAAGACTGGAAAGTAGTGAATGTTATGCCGATCTTCAAGAAAGGTTCGAGGGGAGATCCGGGAAACTACAGACCGGTGTGTCTGACCACGGTATTGGGAAAGATGGTAGGGCGCTGATAAAGGACCGCATCATTGATCACTTTGACGGACACAATCTGATGAGGACCAGCCAGCATGGCTTCAGCAAGGGAAGATCTTGCTTGATGAACTTGCTGCACTTCTTCAAGGGAGTAAACAAGCAGATAGACAAGGGCGACCTAGTCGACATTGTATATCTGGATTTTCAGAAGGCGTTCAACAAGGTCCCACATGAAGGACTACTTTGAAAAATTGTGAGCCATAGATTCGAGGGTGAAATACTCATGTGGATTAAAAACTGGCTAGTGGATAGGAAACCGAGAGTGGGGGTAAATGGACAATACTTGGACTGGAAAAGCTCACGAGTGGAGTGTCGCAGGGTTTGGTGCTTGGACCGTACTCTTCAACATATTTATAAACGACCTGGAAATTGGTACGACAAGTGAGGTAATTAAATTTGCAGACGATACGAAGTTATTCAGTGTAGTGAAGATGCAGGAGGATTGCAAAGACCTGCAATGTGACATAAACACGCTCAAGAAATGGGCTGCGACATAGCAAATGAGGTTTAACGTGGATAAGTGTAAGATGATGCATGTCGGTAACAAAATTCTTATACACAAATACAGGTTGTCCGGTGCAGTACTTGGAGAAATCCCCCAGGAAAGAGACTTCGGAGTACTGGTCGACAAGTTATAAAATAAATTGGAGTAAATCAGAGGTTCTTCTGCTAAATGTACATTGTCCAAAAGGATTATTTGATACATTCCCTTTTATTTGGAAGGAAGAAGGTATAAAATATTTAGTTATTTGGATACAAAAAACATTGGAAGAAACAATGAAAGTAAATGAAAAATCTTTATTGCTGAAGGTCACAGAAATGTGTGGGCAATGGAACCCATTACATCTGTCTTGATGGGGGAAAGTTCAAACGGTTAAGATGATGATTTTGCCTGTGGTTTGCTACCAAATGGGCATGCTACCAGTGTTTTTTCAGGGCTCCCTTTACAAGAAATTAAATAGTATTCTTACTAAATTTATTTGGATGGGTAAAACTGCAAGAGTTACTTTAGTATCTTTACAAAAACCAATTGCAGCGGGGGGGGGGAGGGGGGGAATTTCCCAATTTTTATAGGTACCATCAAGCCTATATAATGCGTCAGGGTATGTATTGGATCCTCCCTGAGCTCATGGAAAATCTTCCAGACTGGTTATGGTTGAAATAGCATCTCCTGTCTCCATTGAGATTGTGTCACATTTTAAGTATCAAGTTACCTAGGATGTATAAGGACAATAGAATTTTATTAGATACTTGGCAGACATTAAAATTTATTAATAATTTAACACCTATTCCGATTCATAATTCCACTTGTCAGTCCCTTTGGCTGAACTCCAAGATTCATATTAGCGGGTTTAAGATCCTCTGGAAGCATTGGATGCAGGCAGGCATACGTACTCTGGATGATGTAGTATCGGAGGGAAAGCTGCTTGACTTTTCACGACTGCAACAAACATTTGGTATTGCTAAGTCTCAAAATTATAAGTGGTTGCAGTTGAAGCAAGCCATTCAGAAGGGGTTCCCTGATTGGTGAAATTTTAAAAATCAGTAGTTTGCCGATCTGTGCTTCCAGACAGATTTCCTAGGGCATCAGGCCGCCCAGTGGTACAAATTAATATCTGAATTTTTGAATAAGAAACCAAAGACTTGTCTTCGTGACATTTGGAGCATTGAGATTAAGCAGCAGATTTCTGCATCTCAATGGCCACGAATTTGGACTTGGAGGATGAGATGTACGGCGTCTGCATCTATGAGACAAACATGTTTTTTCTTGTTACATAGAGCTTTTTGGACCCCTGTTCGATTACAGAAATTAGATAGTTCCAAGTCTAACAGATGCTGGCACTGTCATCTCGATGTAGGGCCATTGGATCATCTACTGTTCTATTGTCCCTTGATACTTAAATTTTGGAGATCCATTTGAAGTCAAGTGAATAAAACATTGGAAAATCCAGTGGCATTGACGTACGATACCGTGCTATTTGTCACGTTAATGAGGGCTAAAAGCCAATATCTTCCCATAATAATAAACTTCTCTTTATTATGACGGGAGTTGCCATACAACTCATTTTGAAGAACTGGAAAAACTGGGACCGGTAAAATTATAATTTCTGGTGGGAGTCTTTATGCCACATTTTTAAAATGGAACGTATGATTGCTATACAGCAGGGACATTATAGGAAATTTAAGGAGGTTTGGGAGCCATTGACAAGATTCTATAAGGAGTGATTGTTGATTTTGTCCTTTGAACATACACGACCAGGGTGGGGAAATACTTTTAATTTGAGTGCAATTGTTGGATATGTAGAAAGGGGGGGGGGGATGATATATGTAGTTGTCATCTATATAATAAAACCGTAGGCGGCGCATGCGCAGTCTTATCAGCGTGCTTCCATGATCCGTATGTCCGTGGCCGCCAAGACTGCAGCATGCCCCGCGCTTACTACGGCCCCACCGCAGCTCAGTTCGGCACGGCGGTTTCCCCAGATAGGGGAAGCCGAAAAACTCAATCCCGCCTCATGGTCCTGCCGCCGCTCAAGAATCCCCCCCCCAAATCCTCCTGCAACAGCAGAAGCAGCAGCGGTTTTCCCTTCCCCTCCAGGTCCCTGCTGAGTAGTTGAAACATTTTCCCCCACCCCCCATTCCCTTCTTACCTTGAGCTGCCCTGCTCCGTTCGGCCCCTCCCCCTTCCCTTCCCGTGTGCTGGCCTGCTGCGGCTGAAGGTTTTTTTCGGCGACTCCTCCTGTTCAAACTCCCCCCCCCTCCCGCAACCGCTCCTGTTCAAAGCGGCCTGCTGAGGTTCGCGGCCGCTGTAACGAACCTCGCAGGCCGCTCTCCACATGGTAGCACGTTCCCTCTGACGCAATCGCGTCAGAGGGAACATACTACCGAGTTGGAGAGCGGCCTGCGAGGTTCGTTACAGCGGCCGCGAACCTCAGCAGGCCGCTTTGAACAGGAGCGGTTGCGGGAGGGGGGGGGAGTTTGAACAGGAGGAGTCGCCGAAAAAAACCTTCAGCCGCAGCAGGCCAGCACACGGGAAGGGAAGGGGGAGGGGCCGAACGGAGCAGGGCAGCTCAAGGTAAGAAGGGAATGGGGGGTGGGGGAAAATGTTTCAACTACTCAGCAGGGACCTGGAGGGGAAGGGAAAACCGCTGCTGCTTCTGCAAAGGAAAGTGGTGGTAGGGGAGAGAAGGGAATGGGGGGTGGGTGGGGGAAAATGCTGCTACTGCTTCAGCAAGGACCTGGAGGGAAAGAGAAATACCGCTGCTGCTTCTGCAAAGGAAAGTGGGGGGGGGGGAGAGAAGGGAATGGGGGGGTGGGTGGGGGGAAATGCTGCTACTACTTCTCTGAGATCTGGAGGGGAAGGGAAATATCACAGCTGCTTCTGCAAAATAAAGTGGGGGGGAGAGAAGGGAATGGGGGGTGGGGGAAAATGCTGCTACTGCTTCAGCAAGGACCTGGAGGGAAAGAGAAATACCGCTGCTGCTTCTGCAAAGGAAAGTGGGGGGGGGGAGAGAAGGGAATGGGGGGTGGGTGGGGGGAAATGCTGCTACTACTTCACAGGGATCTGGAGGGGAAGGGAAATAGCACTGCTGCTTCTGCAAAGGAAAGTGGGGGGGGGGGGGGAAACACAGAAAGAAATACAGACAGACAAAGGAGGCTAGGGAGAGAGACAGACAGAAATAAAGACAGACAGGGGACCAGAGAGACACAGAAATAAAGACAGACAGGCAAAGGGTGCCAGGGAGAGAGAGAAAAAAATTGCAGGAGGGAGAAAGACAGAAAGAAAGGAAGAAAGAAACAGGAGCAGGGAGAGAGACATAAAGAAAGAAAGACAGACAGCCATATATTCTAGCACCCGTTAATGTAACGGGCTTAAACACTAGTGAAATATAATTTGATAGAATTTAAGTGCTGTTAAAGTGTAAAATGTCTGTATAATATGTTGCACTTAATTTTGGTTTTAAAATGAATAAAGATATTTTAAAAAATAAGATCTATAAGGGAGGAGCAAGGTCATGGCAGAAATTCTGTTTAGTGGTGATTATAAGCTGGCTACTAATAAATTCATGTACGAGGTCTATTCAAAAAGTTCTAGGACTCATTTTATAAAAATGTATTAAATAATTGTAACCAGAGACTCATGAAATCACCAGACAACAAAAGGCAGGAGAAATGATTTTATTTTTAATTTAGGGCTCCTTTTACTAAGCCGCGTTTAGGGCATTAACGTGTGGACTGGCGCGTGCTAAATTGCCCCGCGCACTAGACGCTAACGCCAGCATGGAGCTGGCATTAGTTCTAGCTGCATAGCGTGGGTTTAGCGCACGCTAAAATGCTGCGTGCACTAAAAAACGCTAATGTAGCTTGGTAAAAGGAGCCCTTCGTGATCAAAATGTGTCCGTTTTGAGAATTTATATCTGCTTTTTACATTTTGCACTATATTTTGTCTCTTTTTCTGTGGTTGTTACTGAGGTGACATTGCATATTTTCAAGTCCTCTGCCTTAACCTCTTTGGGAAAAAAAAAAAAAGCAACAAATATAATTCACATTTTCTCTGCGTACAAAAAACGAACAAGCAAACAAATGTTATGCTTGTAATATTGTAAAATTTGCAAAATTTACAAAATATAAAAATAAGGAATTTCTAAACAGATTTTCATAAAATGATCACTTTATTTATGTTCTGTTTTCTGAATTGGTTGTCAATACAGTCCTCAGACCCTAATCAATCCTCTTTCTTATTTCCACCTATAATAAATAATCAATTTACCTGCTTATATATACCTACTTATGCATACCTATATAAAATATATCATATATTTATTCATATTATACCTCCTTAGATACAATCAAGGTGCCATTTTTAGAGGCGCCTAGGGGCGCCTACATTTTTTAAATAATCTCTTTTTAATCATTTTTAATGGCTTTACCAATTAAGGGGGGTCCTTTTACTAAGGTGCGATAGCCATTTTAGGTTGTGCTAAACGCTAACACGTCCATTATAGTCTATGAGCGCATTAGCATTTAGCACGCGCTAATATTTAGCGCAGTGCTTTTCAACCTTTTTACACCCATGGACCAGCAGAAATAAAATAATTATTCTGTGGACCGGCATCGGTCCGTGGATCAGCAAGTTGTGGGCCAGACCACGCCCATCTCTACCCAATCTCCACCCCAAACACCGCCCCCATAATAGTACTAATTGCACCTTGCCTCATCTAGAAGCCTTCCCTCTGATGTTGCAAAGTCAGGAGAAGGCTTCTGGTTCAGGCGCAGGATGCCCGTAGGAGCCATTGCCCGGGCTTTGTGCACTGAATCAGTTAGGAAGAGGGAGCTGGCTCGAAGATAACGCTGCATCGATCGCACTGTGGATCGGTGGTTGAAGAACACTGTTTTGGGCCTGATGCACATGCTGGCCCTGTGGACCGGCACTGGTCCATGGACCGGTGGTTGAAGAACACTGATTTAGCGCACACTAAAATGGCTAGCATGCCTTACTAAAAGGACCCTAAGTTAGTCGGCAATAGGATCACAGGGAGCAGTGTGGGATTTGAACCTACAGCCTGAGGGTGCTGAGGCTGTGGCTCTAACCACTGCACCACACTTACAAAATAACTGTTTTTGAGCATGACTTTTATGATATTGTTTTGAGTTATTCTCTTTTGTTTGTGTGAGGCAAATTTAGACCCCATGTAACATGGGATTGCTGATTAATGGTTTAAGGGTTGGCCCTAGCTTGAAGTTGTTGTGATTGTTGTGTTTTACAGTATAGCAGGGTTTTGGCCAGGTACTAGTGACCTGGATTGGACAATGTAAGAACGGGCTACTGGGCTTGATGGACCATTGGTCTGACCCAGTAAGGCTATTCTTATCACCGCCTAACTTAGGACACCACTTATAAAATATGGTCCTTAGGGTCCAAAACATTTATCATTGTGTTTCTTGTCTTATCATCTGCTGGGTATTTATTATTGAAAATAAAGAAACACAATGGGTGACGTGCCATCATTCTTTCCTCAGTGATGGGTGGGTGTTTGGGTGCCTATGAAAGCTTTGAAGAGCACTTACTAGACTTACTAGACTTCAAACTGTGTACACACTGGACTGGTCTAACTAGTACTTTTGATATTGGACTTGTGAAATCATTACGACTGTGTATGAAATTTTGTCATTTTGATTTTTTTAAATTGTGCTTTGTATCTGGCTTTAATTTTTTTTTTACTTGTTTCAAATTAACAAAATGAAACAAACAACAAAAAATATCTGACTGGGTTGTCCACACAAATAAAACAAAAAAATTCAATCAATAAATACATATAACCATCCCAAGTCCTCTCCAGATCCCTCAGGTCTCTCACCTTATGTGTGCATACAAAGGTATCAACTGACTGGAGACTGACATCATTTGGAAATCTACCTTTTAACTAGGTGTTGGCCTCCTGTTGGCCTGTGGCATTATGTTGTATGGCAGCATTTCAAATGCATCACTCTTCAATTAGCCGCACCATAGTCCAGCACACAGTGATGGGTATGAATGACTGGAGATCGTCCTGCGAAGTCCAGTGATAGTATGACTAGCTAGGCGTGGCTGGAGGGTCATAAGAAGTCCTGTCTGGTTTGGATCAAAGTTTATTTTAAAGCAGAATGAAAATGTCTATAACTCCATTTCTGTTTCATTTTATTAACAAACTGAAATTGGAAATTTTGCGGACAATTTCTATTTTGTTTCCATCATGGCATGCTGCCCATAAGGAACCTAATCACTGTACCTTTAGGGGCTACTTAAAATGCTGGTTTTGATGCCCTAGCAAACTGAATAAATACTTTCATAGCAAAAACATGAATGTAAAAGAGCAAGTTTGAAAAGCAATACATTCAAAAAGCACAATGAAAATGACAAAATGTTGCCGCTAGTTTGATACTTGACACTTTGAAAGACTCAAGACTTATAAATACAGTACAGTACATGTAAAATATGCATGTAAAATGTATTGATACAAATACATATATACATCCAGCGCAATGTTCAAACTGCTTGTGTTACTACAAAGCCTCTGGAGACTTTTTACCCCTTCTGTTTAAACCAGTTTTAAAGAACCTAGATGAGCACTTTGAAAATGGCTCAACTGTAAGCCCTCTGGGGACCAGCTTTGCAATTAAATCTCAAATCCAACAGTGCACATTACAATGAAGAGCAGGTGCGTTTTTTATTTCAGGGCTCACCTGGAAACATGTATATTGTTTTATTCTGAAGCTTGTGGCTGGCACAAAACACCTATGTCCACTCTCCCATGCTTTTACTCCGAGTAGAATCTCATTGGAAAAGTACATGCAAAAATTTGAACAGGTCGTTAACGTAACCTAAACACGACTCAACAAAACCTCCATTCAACATGGCTGAAAGTCTTCTCATTGTAGAAGAATCTGTAAATTTGAAGCCTCATCAAGGGCACACAATTTTTATGTAACCAAGTAATGTGGGTTAAATACTTCTAATCCATAAAAATTGCTTTGAAAATTGACCTCTATATTTCTTATGGATGTGATCCTGAAGAGAACAGTAGTAGTATTAATATTAAAATGAAATCTCTTAGAATTAAAACTTATATAACATGTGGCATTGTGTTTAAATATATATTTAAAGCCCGTTCAGTTCTGTTCTTTTACTAGCCTTGCAATTTTCCACACTTCTTGGAAGAAAAACCATTTCCAGACAGGACTGTGTTTCTTTAGGATGTATGGATAAATCATTGTTCTTCTGAAGGCTTTCCAGACATTGTCCTCTCACTGTCTGCACTCTGTATCTCTTTAACAGGGTCACCAGGATTGATTTCATCATCACCATCGAGATATACTTGCCTGCACAGGCACGAGGACCAGAGCCAAATGGCTGAAAGTAACGATAAGGAACCTGCAGGAGTCGTCAAAACAATTTATCATATGCACTCAAAGAAATGGTAAAAATGCTATTAGTTGTACAACAATAAGAACATTTTATAGAAAAAGATATCTGGCAAAAATTATTTTGGCAAAGAAAAAGAGAAAGGATCCCTGCAGGAACAAAGATGAGAAAGAGAAGTGGTGACAACAAAGGGAAGGGATGATAAACAACTCAGGAGTCTACTAGGATTCAAAAGATTTATGTTAGGTTGAAATATACTGAATAAAAGAATGGAAAACAAAATAGTGTCCAAATAATCATATAATGTAGCAAAAATAGATGGAGCACTAGTGATGTATACAACGTAATTTAAATCAAGGGAAAAAAGACCTCAAAATACCCCTAAAGTGTGATCAATGAAGTCACAAATATTTCGGGGTTAGGTATCATCACCGGTCAAAAACCCTTGAAATTTTTAATATTTTTACTTTTAATTGATTTTTAATGTTTTAAAATATTTTTTTCTATTAATATAAGTATAGTGTATATCTGTTTCATATTTGTATTTTCCTTCTCTGAACAAGTGAGCATGTAAATGACCAGCAACTATTGGTTCAATACCAAAATAATTGTCATGCTTATATTTGAATAATAATAAGCACTTATCTTTAATAACCCAATGGGGGCCCGGTCCGTTTCGCACTGATGGGCTTCTTCAGGGGTAATGAAAAGGCTTGTTGAATTGCCAGTTAGTTTTCCACTTTGCTCAAAGATCTTTGAACAGAAGAAAAATATACAAAAATATACATTATATACTATATTGTACTAAATAAATCATTAATGAAAAACATTAAGCACCCAGTATACTATTGTTAAAACTGTAATTTAATCTGTGATGTTATGTATATAGATTTTCTTTATTTATGTCATGTTTATCATTAAAGTATTGTCTCCATAAATTTAAATGTGTCTGAGTTGAACTTTTGGTTGAAATATAATTTAGATGTTACAAAAATGACTACAAACTCTGTGTTCATTTGTAACAATTTAAGAGTGTCTCAGGCAGATAAATGTATCCATAAGTTAAATACATTTTGAGTGTTACAAATATGGCTACAAACACAATTACTCGTTTGCAACAATCATTTATGTTGAAAACTACTAACTACACTAAATACTAAAGATCTCATAGAACTTGATAATCTTAAAACAAACGGCAGTACTTTCAATCTAGCCATTTAACAACATTATAATACTTGCCGTTGGTGAGACTTTCATAGACGTCACAAAGAATTGTATAAAGTGAGTAAAATGGCGCCCGTATTTAAACAGAACGCTGTGGTTTTGTTAGCCAATCAAAACGCTGGATACAAAACTGCTCTATTTTTTTGAAACAATTGCTTGATATGTGTGTTTTTATGTTCAAATGTTGATAAATGTATGAACACTCATTTTATGTACAATGATTTGAACCTTAAATGTTTAAAATAAGTCATCGATCCATAACATTTAGTTACCATTAAGCCGACTCAAAATTTGACAGAAAAAAGGTGTTTTAAACTGTAGCTACAAGTTTAATTTCTTTTTAAATGTATTAAAATTTGCTGTCCATAATGATACTCGGAAAAGCTTAAAACTTAATGATATTTAAATGAAAAGCAGTAATATGCAATCAAACCGCTCAACAATCGAAGAATACTTGGGATGCAAAACAAGTTTACCATATTCTCAATTCCTACGATATAAACGTATATGTAGCGATGAGAAAGATTTTAAACATCAATCCAAATCATTGAAAGAAAAGTTCCTTAATAGAGGTTACAACCGAAGAAACATCAAATTAGCATATACAAAAGCAAAATTTAACAATCGAGAATATCTGTTAAATCCAGTTTCAAAGCACCATCAGAGCAATAACGTCAGTTGTCATCCTTTGGGATGCAAAACAAGTTTACCAAATATTCAAATATAAGCATGACAATTATTTTGGTATTGAACCAATAGTTGCTGGTCATTTACATGCTCACTTGTTCAGAGAAGGAAAATACAAATATGAAACAGATATACACTATACTTATATTAATAGAAAAAAATATTTTAAAACATTAAAAATCAATTAAAAGTAAAAATATTAAAAATTTCAAGGGTTTTTGACCGGTGATGATACCTAACCCCGAAATATTTGTGACTTCATTGATCACACTTTAGGGGTATTTTGAGGTCTTTTTTCCCTTGATTTAAATCAGGTTGAAATATATCAACAAATTGGTCCAAGGCGCTCAAGATGACCCAACAAGGCTGTGCTTCAGAGTTATCACCCCTCCCTTGGTCCTTATCGCTCCTCTTTTTAAAACATTATTTTAGGAAAGCTTTGAGAGAAAATATTTTATTTCATTACAAGAAATCTCTTGACTTAGCTTTCTCTGAATGCTATAACACTACTGAAACAATAATGTCAAAGCATATGCAAGAGTCTGTAATATTACCAAGAAAATTTATACATTACAATTGTATTACGAATGATTCCCCCACTCCCAGTATTCAGCCACAGTGGTCAGTGTTTGTTGGAAAGTGTCAGCTACTGTGCTAAAGTTATACCCAGATATTCAGTTGCAATATCCAGACATATAACCAGCTTTGAATATATATTGAGGTATAATGAGCAACTCCGAGAATTACCTGGATAAGGGTAGTAATGTTCTATGTTTCTATTCCGTGGAAAATCAGGGGACACCAGGAAATACTTCTTCACCGAGAGGGTGGTGGATCGATGGAATGGTCTTCCGATACAGGCAATTGAGGCCAGCAGTGTGCCTGATTTTAAGACTAAATGGGATCGACAGGTGGGATCTCTTCACAAAGGGAGGTAGGGGAGGGTCATTGGTGTGGGCAGACTTGATGGGCCTTGGCCCTTATCTGCCGTCACTTTCTATGTTTCTATGTAATCAATGCTGTTATCTGGATAACTTAGAACAGCTTTTTTGATGTCATAAGTTATCTGGATAGCTATCTGGATATTAGTATTGAATGTTGATGGTCCCCAAGTAACTCCAACTCATGATCTGGACCTGGCAAAGAGTGATGTGTGAAGATTTTCAGTGGTATTATCTGTGCTGAAAATCTGGATAATATTAATAATACTGCTGCTAATAACGGATTTTTGTATCCTGCTTTATCCTCGTATATTCAGTGGCACTATTGAATATTGAGGTTTGACCTAGTCACCACAATGTAACCAGGCCAGAGCCTCTCTACCTGGTTAAATCATTTTAATATCTACAATCAGAACCCTGAGATCCAATGAACAGAATTTACTAACTATTCCATCCCTAAAGGTCATCAATACAAGACGACAATTTATTTTATCCGTTACTGCACCTCAGCTATGGAACGCCCTTCCAATTTATTTAAGGGAAGAGCAGAATCTTGAGAAATTCAAAAGTAACTTAAAAACATTTCTCTTTAAAGACGCTTTTGATAATTAACGAAACTCATCGCAGCTCAGATTATTTTATTGTACTATATTATACTGGTTTTTTTTTTGTTACTCATTTTGTATTTTTCCTTTTTTGTTCTACTTTTCTATAATGATTTTGTATTTCATCTCCCCCCCCCTTCCTTGTGTTTATAAGTTTGTAATGGTAATTTTTTTAATTTTGTATGTTAATATGTATTGTTCTGTCATGTATTGTTTCCCAGAAATTGTAATTTTAATTTGTTCATCGCTTTGAAATACGATTAAGCGATTAATCAAACGATTATTAAACTTGAAACTTGAAACTTATGCATCCAAATTTACAAAATTTCAGTTAAATACTCACCTAGGGTTACCAGAAGTCTGGATTTCCCCAGACATGTCCCTCTTTTGAGGACATGTTCGGGAGTCCAGACGGGTTTTGAAAAGCCATTCGGATGCTCGGACATGTCCTCAAAAGGAGGACATGTCCAGGGAAATCCAGACTTCTGGTAACTCTACGCTTACGTTCTTTACACAATCACACCTAGCAGCACCTAAGTCCTTCTCCACCACTCAATATGCTAGGTGCCGATCACCCAATTAAATTTTACTTTTTTCAATTATGAGCTTGTTAAAGCTCATAATTGAAGCCAATTTACTAATTAAGTTAGGTGCCTATTTATTTAGGCACCTATGTTTTGATGCCTTATATAGAATTTCCCCCCAAGTTTTTTGTTTTCTTTTTTTTTTTAACTGACCCTTAATCTGTGGACCACTGGTACAGTGATGGTACTTTACGATGATAAATAATAGTACATTAAAAGGAAAGAGAACTTACCGGTTTCTCAAAATTTTTCAGGGTAAATTCATTTGGCTTTGGGAAAAATTCTAACTTATGCATGCGTCCAAGGTTCAAAATGATATTGGTTCCCTTTTTTACATGGTAGCCTTCAATGACATCATCAGCTAAAGCCTTACGCATGACGAAGTCCACAACTGGCTGGTATCTTATACTTTCATAAATAAAATTCTCCACAACCTTTAATTTTGGTATATCATCACTCTGTATATCTCGATCACCTACACAAAAAAAGAATCTTTTATTTTTCCAGAACATTATTGTAAAACACATCATTTTTCTCTTAGATAGCTTTGGTATATTAGACTCTATGGAATATGAGGTAGGTTTTTTCCCATGGGAACTTTTTTTTAAAAAAACGTGCTTCCCGATTGGCTGGTTAGACAGCCGTAGGATGCCTACCACTGCCTACAATCGGGACACCATTTATAGAATCTGGGCCTTCATGCTTAAAAAAAAAAAAAAAAAAAAAGAGCACTAAGCTTAAGGTAGTAACCTGATACATGATCACTACTTCCCAGCCTAAATAAAATTGTCACAATCAAATTTTGAGTCACCTGCAAGTAGTGTAAAACAGTTGATGGGACTCCCAGCAAAACAATGGTTGCAGTAATCAATGGTTGACAAAATTATCGCTTGAATTACGTTTCTGAAATCTTTCTATGAAAGATAATGGTAAAGCCTGCTCAACAATCTTAATTTGTAACATACTTTCTTTATCAGTGCTAGTGATTTTAATCATGTTTAAATGGCTTTTTCCACGTTAGGCACTGGTAGAATATGGGCCTTTATGTTTTTAATTGTAAACTGCTTGATTTGCATTGGCAATTAGGCGGTATATCAAGTTTAACGAACTTGATCTGAATATTGGGGGGATAATATTTATTATCTCCAATCATGGTACACGGGCTTGTCGTGAGTGGGATAGAACATCAACCTTGAAATAAACAATCCTTTATTTCTATATACTCAAGATCAATTTTATGTAGAAACCAATGAATTAATATGCATGAATAAAAAGTCCTATAGTTATAATGTCCTTGTTATAAAAGGATCCAGTTGATGACCCGACATGGTCCGTGTTTCGGCCTCCAGCTGGAGGCCTGCCTCAGGGGTGTGTCAATTGGTCTTGAAAAAACTTGTCAGCATATGTATGACTCGTAAAGACGTCCAAAGCTCGAGAACCAGGGTACTCAAAAGTCTTACGTGGGGTTTCTGTTCCCTGTTCTTTATTTTACATGGGCTTGTCATGCCACTGGGGCTTGCTCGCATCTGTGAAGCTGCAAACTATGCCGTCATCAGTTTCACTACCAGCAGGGTCTCCCAAGATGGACAGGTTTCAACGGACATGTCAGACTAATGATGCTACTATCCATATGGAGGCGGAGGATCGCGTTTGATGCGACAACGATGACAACATCGAATTTATACTGCACAGAAGGCCTGGTCGTTTACTTCTGTATTCTGCCAGGAAAACTTGATATCCATTATCAAGTCGCTAGAACTCGAACACTAGTCTACGGCACCTAACAATATTTATTACAAATCTAAAATTCCAGTGGGATGAAGCACTGCATTACGAAATGTTGCTGCAGAAGAAAACAAGTTGACAGGACATAAGTAGGACTAGACAACGTGTACAGCAGTGCAGCTGGGTAGGCTCTGACTAATTCTATAATGTTGGTGTTTACAAAGATCTTAATCAGTGGGTGAGTGACTATGTCCTCTTTTGGCTTGCCAGTAACATCATGAACACGTTAGTTTGTGAATTTGTTTGCTAATATTCACTAGACTTTATCCAGCTAACAGAGCAATTTCTCTAAAGCTATTTAAAAAAAGCTTTTTATTGAAAATTGCTTAGCCTCCTGCAGGTAAAAGAACACGAGCTGTTCTACAATGCACAGATTTATCCCAAGGACAGGGATAAGATGAAAATCGCAAAAATAGCTAAAGTAGTTTTGCATTTTGAGAACAATGGGCGTTGTTTTGAAGAAAAAAAGTAGCTGCATATTAGCTGGCATACTGTGGTCAATTATTAAGATGCATTAGGGCAATAACCCACATTATACCCGCTTGCTGAGAATTAAAGTGTACTAACACTGGATTTCTTGTTCCAATGCAGTGCTAAATAAGTTACCCCATAGTGCAAAACATGCAAATGCATGTAAAGCAGTTCATTACTTTCTCTATGGGTATTTTCCCACTTTTATGCCTTCCCTTTTCACAACTGGTGCAAAATCCACTAGGAACAGTATCTGCAGACTTTTGGAAATTGTTCCCAAATTACTGAATACTTTTATATGCTTGATTTTTAGTTTTATATATTGCATTTTATCTGTGTATTTTGTACTCTGGGGGAATAAAAATCAATAAACCATAATCATAACCATAACTGAGCATGTACATGTACATTAAGGGGGGAATATATCAATGTGTTAAGATGGGTTATTTTACAAGTTGTGCTATTGTAGCACCGGGGCCAATTTTATGCAATTAGACCTTGTGCTAAAATAGCACGACTTGTGCTAAAATAACCTGTCGTTAACAGTAGAACATATTGATAAATTCCCCCCTAAGCACATAAATTAGATTCCTATTTTCAGCTGGATTTGGGATCCTTGGGACAATATTCAAAAACACAGCCAATGCATGATAAGAGGGTCACTTATCCACTTATCTTTATGTCTGATATCGTGCAGCCCTATCTATTTTGGCAGGACCACTGAATGTACAATTTTAAAATGAAATGAATACTTTAAACTTAGGAATGCTATATGGTCCAATAAATTTATGTGGATAGCAGCTGAATATCTGCGCACTTATTTGGTAGTCTGACCCCTAGTGTTAGTGTTGCATGACTACTGCTTCAGGTCAGGTGGTGCCATTTTAGAAGAGGACAGTGTGGAAATCATTTGACTCCATCATCCCTTGGATTATTTACAGTTTACCAGCTTTTTAACCTTCCTTTTTTATTATTTTAGCAATAATGCAGTAGTGATGGATAAATCAGTTTGGATTTAATCCAAACACTGCAGGCTCTTCAGCTTGGAAAAGAGATGGCTGAGGGGAGATATGATTAAAATTCACAAAATCCTGAGTGGATCAATTTTTCACTCCATCAAAAATTACAAAGATGACGTTACAGGGAAATGTTTTTTTCACTCAGAGGTTGTGGTAAGAGCAGATAGCATAGCTGGTTTTAAGAAAGGTTTGGACAATTTCCTGGAGGAAAAGTCCACAGTCTGTTATTGAGAAAGACTCCTTGGGTTTTGGCCAGGTACTAGGGACCTAGATTGGCCGCCATGAGAACAGGCTACTGGACTTGATGGACCATTGATCTGACCCAGTAAGACTATTCTTATGTTCTTAGGGGTAAAGAAACAAGTCAGCTGTCTACTCGATCCAATGTGGAACAGAAGACAAGAAGAAGACCATGTGAAGAAAAGTGGTTTTTAATTAATGCTTTCAGGAGATAGTGCTCAGTTGCAACGAACCCAGGATCCTTTTTTTTTTTTAGCACTTGTGGAAGCTGCTGTGTGCCACCAGTTGGTTGCATGCCCCTGATGCAACCTTGTTGGTGAAACACAGCCATGTCAGGCACTATCTCCTGGAAGCATTAATTCCCCCCTCCTCCCCCCCAATACACACACAAGTCAGAGTTGAACCAAAAAAGTCTGGAAATCAATTAGATACATCTGAACCATTCCAATTTAGACATTAGTCTCTATTTCCTCCTGGGCTGGACCTTCATCCCTCCCCAGACAAAAGGTTGTCAGTTCTCTGTCAGCCTCCATATATGCAATTAGACCTTGTGCTAAAATAACTTGTCGTAACAGTAGCACATATTGATAAATTCCCCCCCTAAGCACATAAATTAGATTCCTATTTTCAGCTGGAGATAAAGAATTGAGCCCTATAATATAAATCACCAGAGCACCACTAGACCCATCTCTGTATTATAGTGTAGTTTGGATAGTTTTCACTTATTTATTTATCCAATTTTCTATACCATTTTTTCAGGGGAGCACAGAACAGTTTATGTGAATTAATTCAGGTACTCAAGCATTTTCCCCTGTCTGTCCCAGCAGACCTGGAACAATGGTTGTGACTTGCCCAGGGTCACAAGGAGCAGCATGGGTTTGAAGCCACAATCTCGGGGTGCTGAGGCTGTAGCTTTAACCACTGCACCACTAAAAATCAAAATGTAGTACAAGTGAGCCGAGTAAAGGGCAGTCAAACCATTGTGACATCACTGATGAGGCTGGTTCTTAGGCATTGACAGAATGAGACATTATGAGGTCACAATACCAGCTCTAGTTATTAGAGACTGAAGCTTTTCACACTATTTATTCAATTTTCTATACTGTTCTCCCAGGGGAGCTCAGAACAGTTTATATGAATTAATTCAGGTACTCAAGCATTTTCCCCTGTCTGTCCTGGCAGGCTCACAATCTATCTAATGTACCTGGAGTAATGGGAAGATTGGGTGACTTGAGCAAGTCACCCAATCTTCCCATTACTCCATGTGTGTGTTGTCATCATGCCGACTCCCGCACACTTCTGGGTGCCTCAAGCCATGGCCACTACCTTTAGTGTGCCCCGGCTTGAGAAAGTTTGAGAGACACTGGTGTAGTGCAACCACGTTTTAACTACACATTTTTAAAAATGAAAATATTAAAAATCGCTCTTCACCCACCAAATGCAGGGTATCACCAAAGTGAAATCAAATATAATATTAGGATACCAAAATCATTTATTTTTAAAAGATTTCCCCAGTAACCTAACCTTGACAGCACCCTTTCATATCAAAGGGGTTGCCAACTCAGTCCTTGCAACATACCCAAACAAGTATCATTTGCAGGATATCTACAATGCATGTTCCCCCCCCCCTTTTTTTTTTTGCTGAGCCACTATAGAGGTTTCTAACATGGCCCGGTGCGCTAAATGTTCCGACGCTGCTCTGACGTTCATATGAGCGTCGGAGCAGTATTGGAGCATATAGTGCTCTGTGTCTTAGTAGAAACCTCTACTGTGGCTTAGTAAAAAGGGGGGGGGAGGGTGGGATTGTGAGTTAGAACAGGATTTAAGCCCAGCTAGCCATTGACAGAAGACTAAGAGAACGATAGCAAAAAAATAAAAAGTGGTCTTAGCAGCGGGGCAGGGAGGTTATTCCAAAGCTCAGTGAATTTGAAGAAAAGGGATTTCCCTAATTTACCTGCATACATGACACCTTTTAACAAGGGGAAAGATAGTTTGAGTATGTGGGCAGATCTGGTAGTGTCAGGTCTCAAAGAATTCCAGGATAGTGGGATTAGGGGAGGAAGAATGCCATATAGGATCTTGAAAATTAGGCAGGTACATTTAAAGTGAATCCTAAGAATCACCAGAAGCCAGTGAAGTTTTGACAGAAGCGGGGAAACATGATCGAATTTGCTTTTTGCGAAGATCAACCTAGCCGCAGTGTTCTGGATCCACTGAAAAGATTCAATTATCACATCAAAACATCCAAGTCTAACCTGCCCTTATGAATGCCCAAAATCCCACCCATAACATGCCTCCACCATGCCCATCTCGAGCTCTGGATACACAGTGGCTGGACTACCTCGCTAGATGTCCAGAAAGGTGGTTTCGATTATAGGCACTTTGACGTCCTGGCAATTAGGACGACCAAGTGCGAATTTAGAACACTTTTTGGGCATTTATATTTTTTTATTATTTATTTATTTATTTATTTATTCGATTTTTTAGCCCGTCCTCCCAAAAGAGCCCAGAACGGGTTACAATGAATATATTGGTGCATTAAAATTATAAGTAAGATAGGTACTTAGAAATTCCCTTATGAGCCCCATTAGTCCCCCAGCTTCCAGTTTCTTCTAGAAAAGGGTGTGTCAGCTTCCAAAAGCTAGTCATGAAATGTATTAAGTTTGTCCAATAAAAATTTATCAATATTCCAAGAAACCTAAACATTACCCCACCAACTTCAATTCAATTATCTTATTGCTTTAGTTTAAATGAAAAAGAGTTTCAAAACTTCTCAAAGCAATCCTCACCGAGAACATTGTGGATTTCGTCCAACAGCTGCGCTTCAACGCCAGGATGGTTTGCAATCAGCATTAGCATGAAGAAGACTGACACAGACAAAGAGTCAGGTGCAGCTATCAGAATTTCCAGGATACACTGGTCGACATTTTCTTTAGTCAGGTCTCCCCAATTCTAGAAAATCAGAGGAGAAAAAGCTGCTTTAACCAGCCACGTTCCTCCACAGTACAATACATGTCATCATTATGTGTGTGTGTGTGTGTGTCCAGAAAACAATTGGTTAGACTTCATTTTAAACAAGAGTTATGTGAATTTTTTTGTGCTTTTCATATTTTTGGCTAAGCTTACAATGCACAATTATTATGTGATATTTTTTAGGTGATTTTTTCAATAATATACTGTTTAAACTCGACAGTGATCTTAACCATCTGAGATAATAAACACCTGTTACCATACAGTTTTTTGGAACCTCAGGCCACCACTCAGAGCTCAAACTCGTTCATTGCTCTAAGCTTTATGTGGAAGCTCCTCATTGGATCCTTTTATATTTTCTAACCTCTTTTTGCTTTTGTGATTAATTTTTTGTTTTTTCTTAAACAGCTTTATATAGACTCAAAGCTTAAAAGACCAAGCTAAGTAGTGCTTAATATTTTAAGCTTTGAGTCTATATAAAACTGTTTAAGAAAAAACAAAAAATTAATCACAAAAGCAAAAAGAGGTTAGAAAATATAAAAGGATCCAATGAGGAGCTTCCACATAAAGCTTAGAGCAATGAACGAGTTTGAGCTCTGAGTGGTGGCCTGAGGTTCCAAAAAACTGTATGGTAACAGGTGTTTATTATCTCATATGGTTAAGATCACTGTCGAGTTTAAACAGTTTCATATTTTTGGGGCATATTTTTGGCATTTACAAATCAGTTGTATATGTGTTACTTCATAGTTATATGCATGTACAAGCAATCTGCACACACACACACACACACAGGGAAGTGACATTTAGATACCAAGAACACATAAACACATGAAGCAGCAAGACATCACTGTAACTTTGTTTATTCACTCAATCTGTAACATTTCTAATCATTGTAAACCGCATAGAACTTCATGGTCCTGCGGTATATAAACTGTTATTATTATTATTATTATTATTAATAACCACTGCGCCACACTTAGGCCCGGATTCTATAAATGTTGTCCCAATTGTAAGCAGCAGTAGGCATCCTACCACTGTCTAACCAGCCAATCGGGACACACATATTAAAAAAAAAAAAAAAAATCTCCCAAAGCAGGCCACTTACATTGGAGGCACCTCCAGGAGCCTAGGGAGGCACACAAGCCTGCCTAAGCTCGCCAAAGGCTAGGCATGGACGTAGTGTGGAACTGAAGTAGCCTTAGGCGGCCATACGTGTCTCCCTAGGCCAGCAAGAGATGTGTACAGTGTAGTCCAGTGAAATGCTGGCCTATATTGTAAGTGAACATGGCCACTGAGCTTATCACAGCAGGAGGGATACCCAGTCCCTCTTGCCCGGCAAACCCTTCCCCCATAGATCGCCAGTAGGAGGGATGCCCAATCCATCCTGCTGGAAACACCCCCCCCCTCTCCATAGATCACCGAGTCTGCCTTTGGACTCCCCTCCACCCCCATACAGACCCTCGCACCCCCCTAGAACCTCTCATATCCCCACCCAAACCCCCCCAGACCTCCCTGTGGGATGCACTGGGGAGGGGCCTAAGACCTGATTGGCCCAGGCCCCTAAGGCCCTGCCCATAGGAGGGGCCTTAGGCACCTGGGCCAACCAGAATCTTAGGCTGGCCCATGTGCCTAAGGTCCCTCCTCTGGGTGTGGCCTTAGGTACATCGGCCAACCTAAGATTCAGGTGTCTTTAAATCCCCCCGACATCTAGATAGACTCACCCGCTCTGAAACAGTACATTTTAAAGATTCAAAAAAATTTACCATACAATCAAGGCAGATGTGTACAATTATTAAGAAACACTTTTCAATACTAAATGTGCATGAGACATTAAACAATAGTAGAAATTTTTTTTTAGTTTCAAAAGAATTAGAATTTGCACAATATGTTAAATATTGCTGATGTTTGGACTAGGAGAGAAACTGCAGGAAGCCTTGGACATAGAAAGTGTGATACATGTTCTGTGTGCTCCATTATGCTTGAGGGTACCACCTTTCAGTGTGAAAGAATAGGGAAAACATATAAATTACATCATGAGTCCACATGTGAAACTAGGGGAGTGGTATATTTAATCCAATGCCCCTGTAAGTTTTGTTACATTGAGCAAACATCTAGGGCAGAGCTGCACAATTCTGGTCCTCGAGATCTACTGGCAGGCCAGGTTTTCAAGATATCCACAATGAATATGCATGAGAGAGATTTGCATACCAAGAAGGCAGTGCAAGCAAATCTCTCTCATGCATATTCATTGTGGATATCCTGAAAACCTGGCCTGCCAGTAGATCTCCATTGTGGGACTGGGCAGCCCTGACCGGAATTTTAGCAGCCCTGAACTAGGGCATTAAAAACAAGATTAATCAAGCACAGTTCTTGTTTAAGGACTGGGAAAATGGCAAAGCAGGATAGCAGCTAGGAGGTCAGACATGTTGAGAACTCCGACGATGATGGGCAAGAAAAGAAAGGGTTTGGTAAAAGCACCAACTCACCTGCCTGTGAAAAGTGCTGGCCCAGCCTTTGCCCAACCTTCTGTGAGATAATTCTTTGAGTCTGTGGCTGAGATGGTTGGTTCGGGTGACTCGGGAATGGCGAGGGGAGCTGACGCTCCGGCAAACCAACGCGAGACTCCTCTGAGGCCAATACTTCCGGCAGCACTGAGAGAGACACCACAGAGCGCCGAAGCCGAAGTGCTGATGGTGGTCCCGGGTATTGGTGGGATTTCTTCAGCGTTGAGTGCTCCGACCTCACTGGTTGCTCCGGGGACTCTTGGAAGTGTGCCCGGGCATGGAAAGTCATCTGAAATGAGGCTGGAGGGTAGAACTAATACACCCCAGAGGTATGAAGGAGATGCTATCTCTCTGGGAAAGGTTTGCAAAGCAATTGAGAAAATGGAACAATCAGTGAATCAACGTTTGGATAAAATTGCAGAAGGGTTACTTCTCCTCCAGAACTAGGTTGGAAACACCACGAGCAACTCCATGAGTCTTCAAAAGGTAGAAAAAGAGCAGGAAAAAATCTTGGAATACCAACAAGAACTGGTCAAAGATAAACTTTGGGTATATCAAAAATTAGAAACTATTGAAAATTTCAATAGACTAAATCTAAGATTGGTGAACTTTCCTAAAACACCACATATCACCAATTAATATGGTGAAAAAATATTTTGAGGAAATTTTGCAGATGCCCAAGGAGTCTATGCCACCTTTAACCAGAGCTTTTTATATCAGAACTCCCAAGTCCCTTTCCTGGGAGGTCTCTCCAAGTACCGCCCCGGACATCCTGTATTCGTGCATGAGATTTGAACCTCATCTGCCATGTCGATGCCCATTCCTCGATCTTGATTATGTCACGTTGCAGATCTTCGCAATCCCCCTGCGTCTTTACTACTCTGAATAACTTCGTATCATCCGCAAATTTAATCACCTCGCTCGTCGTACCTATGTCCAGATCATTTATAAAGATGTTAAAGAGCACGGGTCCAAGCACCGAGCCCTGCGGCACCCCACTGGTGATGCTCTTCCAGTCCGAGTATTGTCCATTTACCCCCACTCTCCGTTTCCTATGCTCCAGCCAGTTTTTAATCCACGTGAGTATTTCACCCTCAATTCCATGGCTTGCAATTTTCCGAAGTAGTCGTTCATGCGGAACCTTGTTGAACGCCTTCTGAAAATCCAGATATACAATGTCGACCGGATCGCCCTTGTCTATCTGTCGGAGAGAACGTGAACTCGCAGGCCTTGAGCATGCGCACATGCTCAAGGCCAGCACAGAAGAGGAGGCCGGCATGCCGGTGCTACATTAAAGTAAGAAAAGGGCTCTGGGGGACTTCAGGTTGCGGCTGGGGGGGGGAGGGTGCCCAATCACGGTGGGGGGGGGTGCCCGATGGCGGCGGTGGGGTGCCGGATTGCAGGGGGGTGCCCGATGGCAGCGGGGGGGGGGGGGGGTGCCGGATCGCGGGGCCTTCGGGGGGAGCAGCGCTGCTGGCCTCGGTGGGAGGGTGGGAACGTATCAAAGCGAGTTTCCATTATTTCCTATGGGGAAACTCGCTTTGATAAACGAGCATTTTGGATTACGAGCATGCTCCTGGAAAGGATTATGCTCGTAATCCAAGGTACCACTGTATATGGCAACGCCCCCACCTTTTTGAACCACTCTGTCTCTGCGGTATAGTTTGTATCTCAGTAGCACAGTGTCCCAGACGTTTTCCTCAGTTCACCATGTTTCCGTGATGCCTATGATGTCAACGTTATCTTTCTGTGCTATGGCTTCTAATTCACCCATCTTATTTGTAAGGCTCCTTACGTTTGTGTACATACACTTGAGTTTGCAGCTTTTTCCTTTCTTGCATTTCCACAGTCCACAATCCACAATACGCTTTTCAAGAGTCCTGTGGGTGGGAGGAGTAGGAGTCCAGTTCATAACGGGCCTGCTGCTTCAACAGGGCAAGCCACATTGCATAGGTGGGGGCATCCTCCGAGACCCAGTGCTGTAAAACAAGTTTTTTCCCTAGCAAGATAGCATGTAAAGCAAATTTCAAAGAGGGTGGATCCAAGCCAGTCCAGGTCCACTCCTGGACATCTCCCAACAATAGAGCTGGAGTAGTCCAGGGCAAAACACAATAAAACAGAGTTTGTAAGCAGGCACGTACGGGTGTCCAGAATTGCAATTTGGTACAATCAAAAAAAGAGTGCAGAAAAGTACCACGATGCAGCTTACAATTAAGACAGAGGTTCGTATCCCAGAGGCCCATAACATGCTCCCGAGACCTGGTAAGGTAGGTCCGGTGTAGTAGTTTAAATTGGGTTTCCTGAAGGTAAGCGGCTTTAATATGCAGATAAAGGGAATGAAAAAAAACAGATGGAGATCATGGATAGTGACCTCCAACCTCAAGTCAGTGGACCATTCCCGGGCCAGTGGTAACAAGCAAGGCTCCCCCAGACTCACCCCGCCTGCATTATACCATGTGAAAGTTTGGTTGGAAGAAGCAGGTGTAGATAGAAAAATCTTGTCCAATTTACCCAAGTTCCAGCGGTCCCCATGAGCTCTAAGCACCGATTGATAGTAGTGGCAAATTTGGATATAGGTGTATGAATGGGCAGGAGATAAATCCCAAGCTTCTCTCAATTGTGGTAAGGAGGGAAAGAGGCCCCCACCCACGGCAAGGATGGCAACCAAGGTGGCATCCCTCTTCGCCCAACCCCTCAACCCTGTAAGGCCATGCAATCCAGGAGCAAAATCAGGATTATGAATGAGGGATAAGAAGGGAGAGGCAGTGGGCACTTGGCCCTGTCACAGACGCCACCACCTCCAGGCCTTCCGAAAGGGCAACAAAAAGGGAAAGAAAGCCGCCCCAGCTCCCCGGGAGTTCCGACTACAGCAGTCAGCAAAGAGAGCTGGGGGAGAGTAACGCTGGGTGGACATCAGCTGTTCATATATCCAACGAAGCAGTGCTGCAGCATTATAAGCGCGAATATCTGGGAGACCGAGGCCACCCCCTCCCTACTCTGAGACAGTTTCAAAAAGCTGATACGAGCGGCTCTCCCCCCCCCAAATAAAGGTCCAAATGACCGACCTATAAAGCATCTCATCAGCACGCGTTAGCCACACTGGGATAGTCTGCAAAGGATACAATAGTTTCGGAAACAGAACCATCTTAACTAGGGCAACTCGGCCCAGGAGGGAGAGAGGCAACGAGCGCCATTTGTGACAGAGAGTTTTAATTTTCCCAATAATGGCAGTAATGTTGGCGGCATACACCTTACCAGGGTCAGTGTATAATGTAATACCTAAGTATTTAAGTTTTCGTGGTGCCAGGCTCATGCCAAGGTGCACACACAGGGAGCCTTGGTAGGGGAACACAGAATCAGAGCCTCCATCTTGTCGAAGTTAATACGAAGACCAGAGAAAGTCCCATATGTAATGTAATTTATTTCTTATATACCGCTACATCCGTTAGGTTCTAAGCGGTTTACAGAAAATATACATTAAGATTAGAAATAAGAAAGGTACTTGAAAAATTCCCTTACTGTCCCGAAGGCTCACAATCTAACTAAAGTACCTGGAGGGTAATAGAGAAGTGAAAAGTAGAGTTAGAGGAAAAATAAAAATAAAATAAACATTTTAACAAGACAGCATTGATCTAAATACTTTGGAAGGTAGAAGAGAGGAGAGAAAAGAATAGAAGCATGATGAAGTGATGAAGTGGAGCAAGTAAGTTTAGGAGGAGCGATTGACGTTTCCAGAAAGGGCTTCTTCAGGGAAGAGACTTGGCCGACAGTCCCAGGATGCCTATGTCTCCTCCCCTGAGATGTTCTCCCATCCATGCATTCCCTCCCAGACACACTGCCCGTGCCCCAGCCGAATATAACCGAATAAGGGACATAAGATGAGGAACGTTGCGGTCAGCACGCTGGACATAGAGCAGAATGTCGTTGGCAAACATGCTGATGCGAAACTCTTGAGAGCCCACCCGCATGCCCTCCAACTCAGGATCACCACGTATACGAATCACCAAGGGCTCTAAGGCTAAGAGAAAAAGAAGGGGGGAGAGAGGACACCCCTGGCGAGTGCCCCTACCTAAAGGAAATGGAGCAGAGATTCCGCCGTTCACTAGCAATTGTGACATAGGATGAGAGTACAGGGCGTGCACCCAGGCAAGGAAGTCACCTCAAAATCCAAAACACTCCAGCACCCCAAAGAGATGGGCCCAAAACACCATGTTGAAAGCTTTTTCATGGTCTAAGTCACAACGTCCAAGTTCCGTCGATCGTGGGCTGTATAACTTTCGGTTATACATGCTGTATGACTAAGTCTAAGCCGGCCCACGTCCCGCCCAACTCCCGCCCTCGACACTCCTCCCAAAACGCCCCGTTTAACTTTGGTCGTTCAGCAGCACTATGAAGGCCTAGGTCGTTTAGAAACACGTCCAAAAACCGTTTTTAGTATTGGCACTTGGACGTTTTTGAGAAATGTTCATCCAAGTGCCGACTTAGGCCGGTTTTGGGATGTTTTTCTCTTTCAATTATGAGCCCCATAGTATATAACATAAGCAGAATTACAAATGGTATTCGCTCTAGCTGATAATCCATTCTTCTGTAAACCAAGATCTCCCCTATGTTCTTATGTCTGAAAAAAGAAAAAAAAAATTGGTCGATCCTTAAAACATGAAAGTATATAATTTCCCAATATTTCATACATATAGATATTATCTTTGAATTATATTGTGAATGAGGAATACATCTCTCAACATCTCTCCTTGTGGTCTGTTCTTATATTGTAACAATAGTTCCCACTGAGTATATTTTGCTCGGTTATATGCCTAATGAATGATTTTTGGAGGGTAACAACAGTCCAAAAATCAGGACTCCAGATCCTTAGACAAAACTTTAAAATCCTCCAAGGATGAATAAATCTAACAAAGATGTAAAAACTGACCCACTGGTATGCAGGATTTGAGAGAAAAAGGATGAAAACTTCCAAACTGCAAAAATGCATTTCTATCCACCGGTTTGTGATATAATGAAGTATTTAAAGCATTTCCATTTTTGAACATGAACAATGGAAGTCAAATGATGTTGAGCCGTAAATTGCAAATGATTGTCATACACGTTTATCCACTGTAGATAAATCAATTCATTCTGTGTTCCAGACCAAACAAAAAAGATATCATCCAGGAATTTCTTCCAAATTTTGACATATTGAAACTACTCTGAACCATAGACAAATTTTTCTTCAAATCGAGCCACATATAACATGGCTACAGATGGTTACACCCCTTGTGTTTGAAGGTATATTTTCCCACAAAAAAGGAAATAATTTGTATTGATTACCAAATAAAATAATTGCATCAAAAAGTCTGTGGTTATACATAAATTAGATGTTCTGGTGTTCAAATTCATGTCTTTACAGAACGTGAAGTTTTCCCCAGTTTTTGCTGAAGCAGGGCAAGATCAAAATTTCAAGTGGGATGAGCATGATTATCAGATGAACGCAATATACCCCTGGATGAAAAAATAACGATCAGCGGATGCCAATAGAAAACCTTTTGAAGGTTCATTGGAGGAATCGGATCAGAGTGTGGAGGATGTTGTAGTAGTCACCAACAAACAGTGGTCATGGTAGATTTTGTAGGTAGGGTAATTGGAAAGCGGGGTTTCAAGAGCAACAACAACAATGCAAACCACCATTTACCAGAGCAAGGGTGACGCAAGATCGCCGATGACCGAACAAAGGAATTGCCCGAGGTGGGAGGGGATGTGCACAGATGGATCAAGCACTGGTTGTCGGGTAGACTGCAGAGGGTCGGAGTAAAGGGCCAATATTCTGACTGGCGGGGAGTCACGAGCGGTGTGCCACAGGGATCGGTGCTGGGGCCGTTACTCTTCAACATATTCATCAATGACCTAGAAAAGGAGGCAAAGTGCGAGGTTATAAAATTTGCAGACGATACCAAACTGTGCGGCAGAGTTAGGTCCAGGGAGGAGTGTGAGGACCTGCAAAGGGACCTGGACAAGCTGGAAGACTGGGCAAACAAATGGCAAATGCGCTTTAACGTGGAAAAATGTAAGGTCATGCATATAGGGAAAAAGAATCCGTTGTTTAACTACAAATTGGGGGGGGGCATTGTTGGGAGACAGCGGTCTTGAGAGGGACTTGGGTGTGCTGGTGGATGCATCACTGAAGCCATCTGCACAGTGCGCAGCAGCCTCGAAAAAAGCCAACAGGATGCTGGGCATCATAAAGAGGGGCATAACAACCAGGACGCGGGAAGTCATCATGCCATTGTATCGAGCGATGGTGCGTCCACATCTGGAATACTGCGTTCAATATTGGTCGCCGTACCTCAAGAAGGACATGGCGGTACTTGAGAGAGTCCAAAGGAGAGCAACCAAACTGGTAAGAGGGCTGGAACACTGCCCATACGCCGAGAGGTTGGATAGGCTGGGGCTCTTCTCTCTGGAAAAAAGGAGGCTCAGGGGAGATATGATAGAGACCTTCAAGATCATGAGGGGCATAGAGAGGGTGGATAGGGACAGATTCTTCAGACTGAAGGGGACAACAGGTACGAGGGGGCATTCAGAGAAACTGAAGGGAGATAGGTTCAAAACAAATGCAAGGAAGTTTTTTTTCACCCAAAGGGTCGTGGACATTTGGAATGCGCTACCGGAGGAAGTGATCAGGCAGAGTACGGTACAAGGATTCAAACAGGGATTGGACGGATTCCTGAGGGATAAAGGGATCGTGGGATACTGAGAGAGGTGCTGGGATGTATCACAGGTATAGAAAGCTAACCAGGTAATAAGTATAGAAACCCAACCAGGTCGTGCATGTGCAAGACCGGAGGGTTAGGACTTCGATGGGAAGCTAGGACTTAAATGGGAAACCAAGGTGGCAAGGGGACCCCTTCTGGAGATTCAGACAGGTCGTGACCTGTTTGGGCCGCCGCGGAAGCGGACTGCTGGGCAGGATGGATCTATGGTCTGACCTGGCGGAGGCACTGCTTATGTTCTTATGATTTAATCTGTTATCAATATTTCAGATGTTGCGTTGTCAGTGAGTCAGATTCAAGTTTTGGAATTAGGATTGAGCTTTGTCCCTGTTTCTTATGACCCTGTATAGCTGCATTTACAACCTGCTACTACTTATTTTTAACCTACCACCGCATGTTACTTGTTACCACAACCTGTCACCACTTGTTATAAGTATAACCGCATGTAAAACCAGCTACTGCATATCTTAGCCTGACATTGCATATATAGCCTGTACTACTCCTCTACTGTTATCGCATGTTCATCCACTAGTGACAAACTTCCATGACTGCTGCAGATGACAACTGGCTGATGACCAAATTCTTGGAGGACTAGTCACCTGATTCTTTGCAGGCCGCATGGTAGACGCATCAAAAGAAACTTAAGGGAGGCAACGGAAGCACACGCGTGAGGCATACAGACTGAGCTCCTGACTATTCTCTGTTCCTTTTTCTTCCGCTTTGTTTACTATTCCCTCCCCACCCCCACCCCCACAGGGGTTGCAGAGAGAAAGGTGGTTATACACAACAGTATCTCTAATGTTCAAGGGCACTCCACCTCGCTCCTATCTCAGTCCCAGGGCAAGGACTCTAATGTTACCTTATTTTCCTTGAATTCCAATGTTACTGTGAACCTATATTAAGAGACCTGTTGGTATTTATAATTGTATATTTTAATATATATACTGTATATTTATCTATGCTGCGTTTCTGTTGCCAAATCCTTCTAAAATACACCTCTTACAGAGACTTGAATGTAGTGAATAAATGACAATTGCGTTTTCTAATATACATCATAGGATGCGTAAGTGGACCACAGAGGAGGAACCAAGGAATGTGCTATACAGATGGGGTGGTAATACATTTCAATTTGAGAGTACTTCCACATATCTGTCAGGTATTTTTTTTTTCCTTTTTGAAAAACCAGTAGAATGAACTGGTTTCTGTCTTGTACAATGGGTGAGGGGGGAGTGGCACCTAATCCACCCATCCCCTGTTTGTACCGGGCACTGTTGTCCTCTTCTGTTGAGTCCTTTTTTGGCCGTTGTAATTTGTAGAATTCCCTCCCAGCTCATAGGATGACTCTCTGTTCTCACATGAAAGTGACAAGAGGAAAGAGAAATAAATCACATGCAAGAATTCAGTCTGTCTTTTTGGTCCTAGAAATCATTTTCTATTGGTATGGATTGAATATGTGGTACATCTTGAGTATGGCAGTGAAGGTTGTAGGATGACATTTAGATACAAGAAACGTCAGAAGTTTGCAAATAACGTGTGGCTGGTTATGCACCCCAGTAAGGAGGGTAAGGTTGAATTTGAAAAGTTTCTGAAGTAAGCCGCCTAGGATTTAGACAGATAATAAATATTTTAGATAAATAAACTCACTTCACTTATCCAAACCATCTGAAACTTTTGTGGGATTCAGACTGTGAAAGTGTGCCCAGCACCGACCTCATGTTCTAAATTGCTAGGGCTCCTGAAGCCGTCCCAAGCACTGGATTGGGACGATTCATCATGGCTGTTTTATTGCAGGGAGGCTGGGCTTCAGGCAGCAATTCATTGCTCGCATCACCTTTATGCATATATTCGATTAGCAGCTAAAAGCTCTGGTGGCAGCTCCTCCCTCCCCCCAGGCCTGAGCTTCCTGCCAACCACCACCTGCTTCCCAGACTCACCCTGCTGCTCCAGGGGGCAACACAAGGGAGGGTAGGAGAGGCATCACTCCCCAGAAATGCTGAATCAGATTCATCGCACTGACACTGTTGTGCTGCATTGATCTAGGACCCCCTTCCCCAAGCCCATTCTAAACTGAATTGCAATCTACACCAAGTCTGCTCAGTACTGGCCTTAGTACAGCGGTCTCAAACTCAAACCCTTTCAGGGCCACATTTTGGATTTGTAGGTACTTGAAGGGCCGCAGAAAAAAATAGTTAATGTCTTATTAAAGAAATGACAACTTTGCCATGAGGTAAAAGCAGTGCAATGTGCAGAAAGTGAAGTTTGATCGTTTTTCACTTTCTGCATGTTCTAGAATGTTGCCCACCTCACTGCTGTAACCACGCAAGCGCTTTCCTACGTCTACGCGATTGTCGTCTCCACTCCACTTCACAATCACGTACAGATGCAAGAAAGAGCTTGCGTGAGGTTACAGCAGTGAGGCGGACAACGTTCCAGAACAATGGTAATATACCGAGGGCCTCAAAATAGTACCTGCTAATTTTGTGCCTCCGATACAGATAAGTGCTGGGGCCAAAGTATAGAATTACCCTGAAAGGAACGTTTCATTTCATTTGTTGTGTATATAGAGGTTCTCGACCCAGTCCTTGGGTCACATGCATATGGATATCCTGGTTGGGTGCGTCCCGAGGACTGAATAGAGAGCCTCTGTCCTAGGCAAATTTCAAACAAATACACACAAATTCAGAGGCAAGAGAGGGAACGGGT
Organism: Geotrypetes seraphini; assembly: GCF_902459505.1. Lineage (NCBI taxonomy): Eukaryota > Metazoa > Chordata > Amphibia > Gymnophiona > Dermophiidae > Geotrypetes > Geotrypetes seraphini. Next base: position 20,877,629 of record NC_047097.1, read on the forward strand.
AGGGGAGAGATGAGTGTGCAAGAAAGTCAGCATTGGTCTAAAAGTCACATCACATAGCCATTTCTTTTTGACCAATTATGCAACTTGATCCAGAAATAAGGCAGATATCCTGAACAGTTTGTTTAGTAAAAAGGCAGCGGCGAGAAGCTCAAGAAGAAGCAGGGAGTTGGCCTAACTCTGCTAGCAGGTAGATTACATTTCAACAACTGCCGCTGCTGGGTCAGACCAGTGCTCTAAATGAGTCCAGCCTCACCTGCGTACGTTCCAGTTGAGCAGGAACTTGTCCAACTTTGTTTTAAATCCCTGGAGAGTGTTTTCCCATATAACAGACTCCGGAAGAGCGTTCCACACTGAGGACTATCATGGCAGTCAGTTGGACCTTAGCAGAAGCAGGTAGGTTTCATGATTTTCATAGCCTGCCTATGGGTTTGCCATCAAGCAGGCTTATGGTGGTCCATTACAGACACTGTGCAATATTAGGAAAAAGAAGCAGTACAGCTTCTGTAAAAAAAATAAACCAAGAGACCGTTATTGCTACAGAGCTGAGACCCCCAGCCTCTCTGGTACCTCCAAACAGTGGCCCAGCATTTAGCATCCTTGGACTGAAAGGCCTAAACATATCAGTTTTCCCTTTCTAAAAACAGAAAAGAAAAAAAAGCCAAAGGGAGTGATTTGATACACCACCTTGCTGTGGTTACAATCAAAGTGATTTACATTTATATACACATACTTACTATTTTGCGGCCTGTGGTCTGTACTAGTGCTGCCCACTCTTTGCAGCATCCTCCAGCTTCCCCCCTGGCCTCCCGGTCTTAGTTTCAGCTAATTACCGCAGCCTGCAGAGAGGATTGCCGATGCTGTAACGATCCAGAGGGGCGGGACTGTGGCAGAGGGAACGTCCTGCAGAGTCCAATGGCAGCCTGCAAGGAACACTACAGGAACAATCCTCTCTGTAGGCTGTGTTCATTTGCATCCTCCTCCAGCTTCCCCTCTGGCCTTCCAGTCTTAGTTGGGGAACATGCAGGCCTTCGAGGGGGGTGGGGGAAGATTTACCTCATGCAAAATTGTCATCCGCTATAATAATTCCCTTAGCGCGCATGAGTACTTCAAAGTTGGTGGGTCCGTGGTGCCGTGTCCCCGCATGCACAGTAGAGTAGAACTTTGCGCCGGTTTCCCCATCGCCCTACTTCAACAGTTTCCAGGCTCCGTCCCGCGCTGCTAACGTATAGCGGCCTGAAAAACAACAAACAAGTGCCTGCTTCAGTTGATTTCCTGATCTCTGACATCGGCTGACTTCTGACTACGCCGTGCTTGCCGGCTTTCTGACTCTGTTCCTCCGAAACCGGAGACAGGGGGAGGGAGAAGAAGCACAGCGCTAGAGCCCCCGGAGCATGGCCGTAGTCGCTTCCAGGCATTGAAGGAACATAGGGCAAGGAGGGAGGCTTCAACTCGCTGCTCCTGCTTGCTTTGGGCCTTTCTCACTGCCGGGTCCTGCCTTCACAGAAACAGAAAGTAGGTGTTACCCAGCAGCGACAAAGGCCCGAAGCAAGCAGGAGCACTGAGTTGTGAATGCTGTGCTGCCGAAAGCTGTTTGAGACCGTGGGGGTGGGAAGAAATGCTGCTGATGGCTGTGTAAGACTGGGTGGGGGGGGGGAGGGGGAAGGAATGCTACAGCAGCACCCTTTTGGGGAGACAGAGGGAATGAGGGAGAAGGAAGACCAGGGAAGGGGGGGGGGGAAGAGAAATGCTGCTGTTGCATAGTGGGGAGGTAAAAGAAAGGGAGATAGGCTATAGGAAGAGACAAACAGAAAGACAGAATCAGAGAGAAAGAAAGACAGACATAAAAAAAGAATGAAAGAAACACCTCAGCCCCCCCATTGTACTAAACGTCTACAAATCTAGCACCCGTTAATGTAAGGGGCTAAAAAATTTTCTGCAGCCCTCCAAGTACCTACAAATCTAAAATACGGCCCTGCAAAAGGTTTGAGTTCGAGACCACTGTTGTAGAGGATCTGCATTAAAGATAGTTTTCACAGCAACCTGTGAACTTCCCTACACAGAATTTAAGTAAGTCTCAATAATGGCCCATTTCCTAGCGACTTTAGTATGCAGAGGCAAGGACTTAGAGATTAGCATTTCACGTCAATGTTGTAAAAGCACTGACTGCCACCAAAGTGGATATTTAGTGAGTCAAATGATTTCCAATGAGAGAAGATTAGTCGCAGTGCAATAACTAAGAGTGTATTAAATAGAGCATGATGTGTATCAGAAATCTTAAGAGAAGGAGCCTCCGATATAAGGATGACTATAGTAACGGATAGATTTGATTGTATATCAGAAATAGAACATACAGCAGACCAAATGTCATTCCGATAAGATTGTAAGCACGGACAATCAAATAACATTTATGTAGTCTTTGAGGCGTCCAGTTCGTTTTACGATGCAGAAGAAACACGGATCGTAACGAGTCGGCAGAAGGAATCGTTCTAAGAGTTTTGGACCAAGCCGTCTCAGAAGGAAGACAATTAAGAATAGCCTTACCGGGTCAGACCAACGGTCCATCGAGTCCAGTAGCCCGTTCTCACGGTGGCCAATCCAGGTCATAGTAACATAGTAACATAGTAGATGACGGCAGATAAAGACCCGAATGGTCCATCCAGTCTGCCCAATCTGATTCAATTTAAATTATTATTATTATTTTTTTCTTCTTAGCTATTTTTGGGCGAGAATCCAAAGCTTTACCCGGTACTGTGCTTGGGTTCCAACTGCCGAAATCTCTGTTAAGACTTACTCCAGCCCATCTACACCCTCCCAGCCATTGAAGCCCTCCCCTGCCCATCCTCCTCCAAACGGCCATGCACAGACACAGACCGTACAAGTCTGCCCAGTAACTGGCCTAGTTCAATCTTTAATATTATTTTCTGATTCTAAATCTTCTGTGTTCATCCCACGCTTCTTTGAACTCAGTCACAGTTTTACTCTCCACCACCTCTCTCGGGAGCGCATTCCAGGCATCCACCACCCTCTCTGTAAAGTAGAATTTCCTAACATTGCCCCTGAATCTACCACCCCTCAACCTCAAATTATGTCCTCTGGTTTTACCATTTTCCTTTCTCTGGAAAAGATTTTGTTCTACGTTAATACCCTTTAAGTATTTGAACGTCTGAATCATATCTCCCCTGTCTCTCCTTTCCTCTAGGGTATACATATTCAGGGCTTCCAGTCTCTCCTCATACGTCTTCTGGTGCAAGCCTCCTATCATTTTCGTCGCCCTCCTCTGGACCGCCTCAAGTCTTCTTACGTCTTTCACCAGATACGGTCTCCAAAACTGAACACAATACAATACAATTGGGGCCTCACCAATGACCTGTACAGGGGCATCAACACCTTCTTCCTTCTACTGATTCTCTTTATACAGCCCAGAATCCTTCCGGCAGCAGCCACTGCCTTGTCACACTGTTTTTTCGCCTTTAGATCTTCGGACACTATCACCCCAAGGTCCCTCTCCCCGTCCGTGCATATCAGCTTCTCTCCTCCCAGCATATACGGTTCCTTCCTATTATTAATCCCCAAATGCATTACTCTGCATTTCTTTGCATTGAATTTTAGTTGCCAGGCATTAGATCATTCCTCTAACTTTTGCAGATCCTTTTTCATATTTTCCACTCCCTCTTCAGTGTCTACTCTGTTACAAATCTTGGTATCATCTGCAAAAAGGCACACTTTTCCTTCTAACCCTTCAGCAATGTCACTTACATACATATTGAACAGGATTGGCCCCAGCACCGAACCCTGAGGGACTCCACTAGTCACCTTTCCTTCCTTCGAGCGACTTCCATTAACCACCACCCTCTGGCGTCTGTCCGACAGCCAGTTTCTGACCCAGTTCACCACTTTGGGTCCTAACTTCAGCCCTTCAAGTTTGTTCAACAGCCTCTTATGAGAAACTGTATCAAAGGCTTTGCTGAAATCCAAGTAAATTACATCTAGCATATGTCCTCGATCCAGCTCTCTGGTCACCCAATCAAAAAATTCAATCAGGTTCGTTTGGCACGATTTACCTTTTGTAAAGCCATGTTGCCTCGGATCCTGTAACCCATTAGATTCAAGGAAATACACTATCCTTTCTTTCAGCAACACTTCCATTATTTTTCCAACAACTGAAGTGAGGCTCACCGGCCTGTAGTTTCCTGCTTCATCCCTGTGACCACTTTTATGAATAGGGACCACATCCGCTCTCCTCCAATCCCCAGGAATCACTCCCGTCTCCAGAGATTTGTTGAACAAGTCTTTAATAGGACCCGCCAGAACCTCTCTGAGCTCCCTTAGTATCCTGGGATGGATCCCGTCTGGTCCCATCGCTTTGTCCACCTTCAGTTTTTCAAGTTGCTCATAAACACCCTCCTCCGTGAACGGCGCAGAATCTACTCCATTTTCTCGTGTAACTTTGCCAGACAATCTCGGTCCTTCTCCAGGATTTTCTTCTGTGAACACAGAACAGAAGTATTTGTTTAGCACATTTGCTTTCTCCTCATCACTCTCCACATATCGGTTCCCAGCATCTTTCAGCCTAGCAATTCCATTTTTTATCTTCCTCCTTTCACTAATATATCTGAAAAAATTTTTATCTCCCTTTTTTACATTTTTAGTCATTTGTTCTTCCGCCTGTGCCTTCGCCAAACGTATCTCTCTCTTGGCTTCTTTCAGTTTCACCCTGTAGTCCTTTCTGCTTTTTGGCCAGGTACTAGTGACCCAAAGAAATCCATAAAACAATTTGTCTAATTGAAGCTCTATTTTATGAGAAAAGATAAAGGTAACATTTGATAAATATATAACCATTGAGGTAGCACCAACATGTTATAAAGTGCAATATGACCTATTAAAGAAACAGGAAGATGACGCCAAATCAAGAGACAAGACTTAGGGCTCTTTTTACTAAGGTGCGCTAGTGTTTTAGCACGTGCTGAAGATTAGCGCGCGCAAACCATGCGCTACATGGAAAATACTAACACAAGTTCTAGCGCACAGGGCATTGTAGTACGCGCTAAAACCACTAGTGCACCGTAATAAAAGGAGCCCTTAGTTTCATCCAACAATGGCTGTATATTAAGATCATGAAGTTGGGAAATATCTTGTGGAATTGTAATTCCCAAATAAACAACTTTCCCAAATGCCCAAGTGAGAGGGAAAGTACCAGGCCAATGATTAGGTAAACTAGAATGAAACAGAAGAGCTACAGATTTTCGATAATTCAACTTAAATCTTCAGTGAAATCCAAACTCAGCCAAAGCATCAAGTAAATATGATATAGAACATGGAGGATTAGTTAAAATAATCAAATCATCTGCAAACATTAAAACTTTCAATTCTTTACCCATAACATAAAGTCCAGTTATATGCTGCACTTCTTCGAGGGAGTGAACAGGCAGATAGACAAGGGCACCCGGTCGACATTGTATATCTGAATTTTCAGAAGGCGTTCGACAAGGTTCCGCATGAACGACTACTTTGGAAAATTGCGAGCCATGGAATCGAGGGTGAAATACTCACATGGATTAGAAACTGGCTGGAGCATAGGAAACAGAGAGTGGGGTAAATGGACAATACTCGGACTGGAAGAGCGTCACCAGTGGAGTGCCGCAGGCCTCGGTGCTTGGACCTGTGCTCTTCAACATCTTTATAAATGATCTGGACATAGGAACGACGAGCGAGGTGATTAAATTTGCGGCTGATACGAAGTTATTCAGAGTAGTGAAGACGCAGGGGGACTGTGAAGATCTGCAACGTGACATAATCAGGCTCGAGGAATGGGCATTGACATGGCAAATGAGATTTAACGTGGATAAGTGTAAGGTGATGCATATCAGTAACAAGAATCTCATGCACGAATACAGGATGTCCGGGGTGATACTTGGAGAGACCTCCCAGGACAGGGACTTGGGAGTTCTGATCAGCAAATCGATGAAGCCGTCCACACAATGTGTGGCGGTGGCGAAAAGGGCAAACAGAATGCTAGGAATGATAAAGAAGGGAATCACAAACATATCGGAGAAAGTTATCATGCTGCTGTACCAGGCCATGGTATGCCCTCACCTGGAGTACTGTGTCCAGCACTGGTTGCCGCACATGAAAAAGGACACGGTACTACTCGAAAGGGTCCAGAGAAGAGCAACTAGGATGGTTAAGGGGTTGGAGGAACTGCCGTACAGCGAAAGATTAGAGAAACTGGGCCTCTTCTCCCTCGAACAGAGGAGATTGAGAGGGGACATGATCGAAACATTCAAGTTACTGAAGGGAATAGACTTGGTAGATAAGGACAGACTGTTCACCCTCTCCAAGGTAGGGAGAACGAGAGGACACTCTAAAATTGAAAGGGGATAGATTCCGTACAAATGTAAGGAAGTTCTTCTTCACCCAGAGAGTGGTAGAAAACTGGAACAATCTTTCAGTCTGACATAGGGGAAAACACCCTCCAGGGATTCAAGACAAAGTTAGATAAGTTCTTGCTGAACAAGGACATACGCTTATAGGGCTAGTCTCGGCTATGGAGCTACTCTAGATATAAGTTAGGACTAAGTCAGAGCCTTTTATGAAGTGCAGTGAAAGTGTTTTTCCAGAATAAAATCTAGATCCAATAACCCCACCTTCTCAGCTCTAAAATCAGTCAAAACCAATAAAGAATCCCATCAGAGTAGGCTCAACATCTAAGCTGGTAAGATCAGTTTTACTAATCCATATTATCTCTGTTTTAGCAGCATTCAACGATAACTAATCTAACTTCAGTGTTGCTGGACAATAAAATATTCAAACTACTGAATGACCTTTCCCCTGACACCAATGTCTTTACAATCTTGAAAATACAAATCTCATGGGATGTGAAAGGCAGTCCAAAGATCCTGTAGACAACTCTGAGGACTTCCCCTTGTCCAAACTTGCAACCCTATAATGGACCAACAGAGCAATGGGATTCAGTCCCAATTATCATTCTGCTCATTGCAAAGCTAATTACCAAGAAAGCATTACTCAGGTTTGCTCTAGCCAGTATATACAAATATTAAGGCTAGTCTGAATCATCTCGTTTTCTCTGCAGTCCAGACTGAGCAATGCCAAGATGGAATCATATTGGAACATTGTGGGTAGCTGCATTACTATAGATTTCCAGTCCTATGAAAAAACAAATATAATAAATTATGTGTACTCATTTTAATGTAGCAGAACTCTATACAAGATGTGGATGCATAGACAATCACCCTGACGTGAATACCCATGAGGATATTTTCTAGTCCCGGAGGTCTTCTACCTTGGTTTGGTGGTTATCTTTAAAAAACAAAATAGAAAGACAATCTATGCCTTAAAACTGTTCCAAAAAAGTGACCCCATTCAGTTCTATTTTAAGCATTACACATTAGAATATGATGAAAAGCTTCAGAAGTCAGGGCGTAGAATGGATAAAAGTGAATCCATGTTTTACTCCGTCAAAAATTACAAAGACCAGGGGACACTCAAAGTTACAGGGAAATACTTTTAAAACCAAGAGGAGGAAATATTTTTCCACTCAGAGAATAATTAAGCTCTGGAATGCATTGCCAGAGGTTACGGTAAGAGCAGATATCATAGCTGGTTTTAAGAAAGGTTTGGACAATTTCCTGGAGAAAAAGTCCATTGTCTGGTATTAAGACAGATATGAGGGAAGCCACTGCTTGCCCTGGATCAGTAGAATAGAATATTGCTACTATTTGGGGTTTGGCCATGTATTTATGACCTGGATAGGCCGCCGTGAAGACAGGATACTGAGCTAGATGGCCCATTGGTCTCACAGGCAGCAGAACGCTTTATTGTTTGAAGGGGGGGGGGAAATGTTCCACCCTAGCCCCGGCAGGATCCTGCAGCACCACAACTCCCTCACCTACCTTCCCTGGTCTCTGTAATTTTAAATCTTCAGGCAGCTGCCGCGCAGCGTCAACTAGCAGGCCTGCCCTGGAAGTCTTCATTCTACAGTGATACTGCGCAGTGGCTGCCCGCAGATTTAAAATTACAGCAGCTGAGAGGAGGTGGGTTGGGGAGTAGAGCTATAACTGACTCTTCTGACCACCAATATATGGGGAAGCCATGGTCCGTGTGGCCTCCCCTGTTGTGACGCCTATGATTGGTCTGACCCAGGAAGGCTATTCATATGTTCTTATATGCAAGCAGATAAGGGGCTAAAATAGTCTTTTTACATTTTTCAAACTATCAGATGTATGTTTTACTCCTCTAACCTAATGTATATGAACTGTGAAAATCTGCATGTTCTTTTAGCTTGGAAAAGGTCATCACTGCTCTTTAAAGTCCTGAGAGGTGTAAGAGTAATGAAGGGAAAGAAAGGGAATGATAGTCCATTTCACCCCCTCCCACACACACAGCCCATCACCCATATAAGTTTCAAGTTTATTAACTTTTAATATACCGACCATCAACAGGTCGGTTTACAATAAAATATTTTTTTTAAAAAGGGAAAATAATGAATATTTAAAAATAATGAAAGTGAACATCAAAGACATTAACTGGACAGACTTGAAAGTGAAGGCAAAAAGGGAAAAGGAGGGGAAAAGTTACATATTTTGAGAGGAGAAGGAGATAGTGGGAGTAGGGTAAAACATATTGGGTGGGGTCGCTTTTTTAAAGCGGTTGGTTGAGTAGAAGAAGAACAGAAAAGAGATAGAGAGAGAAAAAAGATCTCTAAACACAAGTAAAGGCGTCACGAAATAAGAAAGTCTTCAGGCTTATTTTGAATTTATCAAGATGTTGTTCATCTCGGAATTGCTGTGGCAGAGCATTCCACAACGTTGGGGCGACTACTGCATAATTTATTTTTCGGGTGTTAAAGAAATCTTTTATGGAAGGAATTAGCAAGAGTTTCTGATCAGCTGACCTTAAAGTACGTGACGGGCATTGAGGAATGAGAAGCTTATCGAGATATGAAGGCAGGTGAGAGAGCTTTATTTTAAAGGTCAGCTGGATGATTTTATAGGTGATGCGATGTGTGATAGGGAGCCAATGCGCCTCTTTCAGGAGCGGGGTAACATGATCATATTTGCCTGTTTTATAAATGAGTTTTATAGCTGTATTTTGAATTAGTTGTAAGTTGAATTAGTTGTATACTCCCCCCCCAAGCAGTTATACCTATCTACATGTACCATACACTTATGCTCAAACATCCTACCTTACTAATGACTACACATTCATTCATTCAGTTTTCTATACTGTTCTTCCAAGGGAGCCCAGAACAGTTTATATGAGTACTCAAGCATTTTTCCCTGTCTGTCCCACAATCTATCTAATGTACCTAGGGCAATGGGAGGATTAAATGACTTGCCCAGGAACCACATAGGTTTGAACCCACAACCTCAGGGTGCTGAGGCTGCAACTTTAACCATGCTCTCCCCTCTGCCTATGCATCACCTACTCAGCCACACATACATCCTCCACAATCTCATACAAACTTTATCCATTTGCTATTCATTCCCTACCTCCAACCGATGCTCTGTCCATGTATCCCAACCACTCAATGTATCAAGTTTCAGCAGCTTTCCTTTATTCTTTTGGGATCTTGCCAGTTACTCGGACCTGGATTGGCCACTGTTGGAAACAGGATGCTGAGCTTGATAGACCTTCAGTCTGTCCCGGTAACGGTAATGCTTGTGTCCTTAACTCCATGCCATAAACAGCCAGAGCCTCAGCTACACATGCCACCAACTTAACAAATGCTACGTTCTGGCTCTTCAGCCTTTACTGCTCTGCCCACACCACTCACTACCAGTCAGTTGGTGAAATAAACCTTCGTGAAATGCTTGCAGTGTATACTTTTCAGCTTCTTTATTCTTTTATCTAACATACCAATTAAAATGGTTAGAAACAGAAAAGAAAAATGAGAGCTGAAATAGGAAGGTGGCTGTTTTTAGCACTTTCCTCACCCCTTCTGTCAAGCTTAACATACTGCTTTATAATTGATGAACCAATCCAATCACAAAGTTATACTGCCAGAAACAGAGCCCTGGAGCACTCTGTTTTGTGTCAGGCCTTCACTAGACCATTTTGTTCCACAGATCCACGTTCATCCATTCTTTGCTATAAATAGCCTAAGAAACAGCTGGTGAGATAATAAATAATCCATGCCATTTCTTTGGATGAAAAATTATTATGCAAATGCCACACTTGCCCCAGAAGTTCGTAAGATCTCCCACATGGAATCGGCAGATACCAGACGTGACACAGAGCTATCACCTGTTCTGCCTCATAGGTTTTCAAGAGGAATGGGTCCAGGCACATCTACTTTGAAAAATTGCGAGCCATAGATTCGAGGGTGAAATACTCACGTGGATTAAAATCTGGCTAGAGGATAGGAAACAGAGAGTGGGGGTAAATGGACAATACTCGGGCTGGAAGAGCATCACCAGTGGGGTACCATAGGGCTCGGTGCTTGGACCCGTGCTCTTCAACATATTTATAAATGATCTGGAAATTGGTACGAGGAGTGAGGTGATTAAATTTGCAGACGATACGAAGTTATTCAGAGTAGTGAATAAACAGGGGGATTGCGAATATCTGCAACATGACATAACCATGCTCGAGAAATGGGCAGCAACATGGAAAATGAGGTTCAACGTGGATAAGTGTAAGGTGATGCATGTTGATAACAAAAATCTCATACATGAATACAGGATGTCCGGGGAGAGATCCTCCAGGAAAGAGACTTGGGAGTACTGGTCGACAAGTCAATTAAGCGGTAGCGAAAAGGGTGAACAGAATGCTAGGAATGATTAAGAAGGGGATCATAAACAGATCAGAGAAGGTTATTATGTTGCTGTACCGGGCCATGGTGCGCCCTCACCTGGAGTACTGCGTCCAGCATTGGTTGCCATACATGAAGGACACGGTACTACTCGAAAGGGTTAAGGGGCTGGAGGAGTTGCCGTACAGTGAGAGAATAGAGAAACTGGGCCTCTTCTCTCTTGAAAAGAGGGGACATAATTGAAACATTCAAGATAATGAAGGGAATAGACTTAGTAGATACAGATAAGTTGTTCCCCTCTCCAAGGTAGGGAGACGAGAGGGCACTCTCTAAAGTTAAACGGGGATATATTCCGTACAAACGTAAGGAAGTTCTTCTTCACCCAGAGAGTGGTGGAAAACTGGAACACACTCCAGGGATTCAAGACAAAGTTAGACAAGTTCCTGAAGACAAAGTTAGACAAGTTCCTGCTGAACCGTAACGTATGCAGGTGAGGCTGGACTCATTTAGAGTACTTGTCTTTGGCCTAGGGGCCGCTGCATGAACGGACTGCTGGGCACAATGGACCACTGGTGTGACCCAGCAGCGTGAATTCTTATGTTCTTATGCTTATGTAAGAGCAACTGGAGTGCTTGACTCGTTTTTAAGAAGTAAAGTGTTATAAAAACTACCTTGGTGTTTCTTCATTTTGCTGATAAGCTTTCTGTGGGGTAGATGTGAGATGTGTTTGTTGATTTTTTTGAATCTCCTAAATAAAAGTATATATTTCACAGCATTGAAATGATCAGCTCATGAGCAGTGTGGGTAGATAATTACAAGACAACTGCTGTATTTTAGACAATTAATTCCAGAATTTAAAACTTCTACTAGTCAAGGATGCTGCTGAGCTGATAAGCCCAGTTTTGCAATTACATATACTCTATGTATTCTTCTTTTAGAATCTTAAGTTTTCATTTTTAAAAATTATAGATATAGTTTGTACATCCATGCAGTCTTTAGTATATCTAATTACCCAAGTAGAACAAAGAAACAATGAACTGATTATAGCATGTTTGCTTTCTTGATTTTAAAGCTAAGTTAAGTCTGCAAAATGAACAAGTTCATCAGATTACTGGTAACACAAACATAGACAAGCAGAGTCATGAGCTATAATTGAACTATCCAGAGTCCAGAGCATTGAGACACATTTTAAGATAATGCTGTTCCCTCTCATTTGTCATAATTTCCAAAACATAATCGTTCTTGATTATTTCATCAAGGCTAATCATCTTTTCAGACAGCCTAATTTAAGGAGCCTCAAATGATGATTTAGAAATATGGAAAGTAAACTTCAGCAAAGGTGCAGAAAGTCTTGATTGCAGGCAATGAACTCTGTTATGGAACTTCAGAGATGCTTTCTACTTAGTCTGCCACCATATTTTAGATCCATGAGCAAAAATAAACGAAGTACTACAAACTTTTCCAGATAAAGCATGAATCAGAAAAAAAAGTGTTTGAAAGTGCTTTTTCCAGCCCATATCCAGTAATAGTTTACTCAAGGCACCCTCTATGCATTTGATTCACTGCTTATGGAAAAATTATGTTCTTACCTGTTAATTTTCTTTCCTTTAGACGCAGCAGATTAATCCAGAGACCAAAGGGATAGCACACATCTACCAGCAGGTGGAGATAGAGAAACTGATTAACAGGTGGTCCTATTGGCTGGCACTCCTCCTGTATCTCCAGTATAGCTCCTTGCTCAAGCATCCGTAACCATCAATAGGCATAGCATGTAAAAACTTCTGTCCCATAACAAATCTCAAAAGGCAATAATACAGAATACAACCATCAATAATAACAAACTTCGAAAGTTGGAAAATAAAAAACCGAAAGGTTGGGGCTCTGGATACATCTGCTGCGTCTAAAGGAAAGAAAATTAACAGGTAAGAACATAATTTTCCTTCCTTAGCAACAGTAGCAGATGAATCCAGAGACCAATGGGATGTAGCAAAGCAATCCTCAATCTGGGTGGGAAGCAAACGCCGCCTCCACAACAACCGAAGCACTAAACGCATCTACCGCATGTGCCCCCACATCCAAACAGTAATGCTGAGAGAAAGCACTCTCGGAAGACCAAGTAGCCACGAGACAAAACTCCTCCAAGGAAAAAACCTCTGGACCGAGTCTAAGAAATAGCCATCGTTCTGGCAGAATGGTCATGAAGTTCTTTCGCCAACCACTTCCCTGCCATCAAGCAAGCGTAAAGAATGTCCTCCTGGACCCATCGAGCGATGGAGGCTTTGGACGCTACCATACTTTTGAGGCGTCCCATGAAGAATACAAAAAGGTGATCTAAACAACTAAAAGTCGTTAGAAACCTAGCTCGCGGAGAACGCTACACACTTTCAAAAAAATGCAGTGAATAACAGCACGTCTCCCCATTTCTCCTCCCAGGAAGAAGGAAGGTAAAGTAAGAGTGTCATAAAAGAAAGGAGTACTCCCTTAGAAAGAAATTGTGGTACCTTCCGAACTGACACCCCAGATTTTGTAAATCAGAAATAGGAATCCCCGCCAAACAAGAAAACCGCCGAGCTGAAGCCATGGCCACAAGAAACCCCGTGTTCAACGGCACAGCCCTTTAGAGTCTCAAAAGACAAGGATGAAATGAAGCCTTCGGTAAACTGCGAAGAAGTACCTTAAGACTCCAGACAAGGTTTTCTAAGAGGTGTACATTTAGGAACTGAACTATATGAAGCTGAGAAGTAATCAAAGAGCAATATACCTAGCCCTTGTAACAAGCTAAGAATGGCACTTGAAGCTGAAGGAAATTGAACGCTAAGCCCTTGGAAATACACTTGTGCCAAAAAAGAACTCTGGAAGGGTGCAAATGTTGAGAAGTACCCAAGAAAAGAAAAACCTCCAAAAGGAAGCAGAAGCCACAGGTGAAGACGTCTGTATTGCCTGGATAAGAGAAGAAACAACCTGCTTCGCATAACCCTTATATGTCAGCCATGACTTTTCAAAAGCTACGTCGCAATACCAAAGTAGTACGAATATCCATGTTGATCGGACCCTAGGTGAGCAAATCCAGACATACCAGGAAACTCAACAGTCCAGCTGTTGAAAGATTCATCAGATCCACATAGCAAGGATAGCACAGCCAATCCAGAGATTCTACAAATACTGTGCCCTGAAAGCGAGCTTGAGATGGCAAATCCAAGCCATCATCAGCCAGGGGAAAACACTGAAAAAAGAGAAACCAGAGGCGAGAAAAAAAGCCACGCTGCTACCCCCTCTGACTCCCACTCCTTGTGCCTGCCGAAGAAGCTAGGAAGCTTAGAATTTTGAGACGAGGCCATGAGGTCTAGTTCCAGGAGATCTCACTTCCATAAAAAGAGCTGGAACGCCCGAGCCGAAATTCTCAATATCCAAGATGTAGAAGATTTCACTAGTACTAACATTTACACTTTCTAGAGCGTACACAGCGCTGTACACTATAACATACAATAAAAGGGCAATGCCCAGATTTCACGGAGAGAAAGTCTAGCCAAACTCTTTTCCTGACCCATAAAATGATCTGCCAACAGAAGAGGAAGATGAGGGTCCACTCATTGAAATAGAACCACAACTTTACCCGCCAACTGAGTACATCACCTACTGCCCAGGCTGTAGAGCAGTGGTCTCAAACTCAAACCCTTAGAGGGGCTACATATTGGATTTGTAGGTACTTGGAGGGCCGCAGAAAAAATAGTTAATGTCTTATTAAAGAAATGACAACTTTGCATGAGGTAAAACTCTTTATAGTTTATAAATCTTTCCTTTAACAGTTAAAGGAAAGATTTATAAACTATAAAGAGTTTTACTTTATGCCAAATTTGGGGAAGGTGAGGGAAAAGAACTCAACCACCAACTCCCCCCCCCCCCCCCCAACACACTATGGAAGGAACCATTAATACACCACATCACATCAGATTACATTTTTGTTTAGGAACTATATTTCCCCAAAACACAGTAGCTATAAATGATCACCACCACAAATAGTTGTTTCTGTTTTGGCTATGTAGAGATACTGAGATCTTGAGGAAACAGTTCCTAAACAAAAATGTAATCTGGTGTGGTGTATTAATGGTTCCTTCCATAGTGTGTTGAGGGGGGGGGAGGGTTGGTGGTTGGAGAACCACCCATTGGCCCATTGGACATGTGCCACTGAAGGGCTTTCAAGCTTGTCAGAAGACCTGGCTTCCTTTTTATCCTGCTAGACAAGTGGGTTATGCTTCCCAGCCAGCAGAGAACTCTAAGGAGTGGTGCAGCCTGAAATTTGTCAGGGTACAGTTGCCAAAGTGTGCTAGTGGTGCACCTTGGTATTTGCCAAATCTGTTTAACATCTTTGTTGCATTCCTCTGTAGCTCTGGCAAGGGGAGCTGTCAAGATTATATTGTAGCAGCTCTTGCAGCTAGGAGTGGTAGAGCTGGTCCCCTGACAGGCAGAAAACTAGGGACACTACACCATCTAATTTGTGATGCCAAGGAAAGGAGGTTCCTTCAGGGCCATCCTCAATCTCAAGGGTGTCTGGTTTCCCTCTGAGACCTGCATTTTTTTGCATGGAGACTCTGTGTTCAGTGATTTTGTTTTGGTGTGGCTGAGCAAATTCCTAACTTCTTGGACTTGTGGGGGTTTATCTCCACACTTCTATCTGGGAGGCTGACGAGCACGTCTTGCATTTGTGTCTTAGGTGGGCACTTTCAATTCAAGGCTCTGACCCCTGCTTTAGGCGAGGACAGATCGCTGGCCGCAAAATAGTCCCTGGGGGGCTGCATGCGGCCCACGGGCTGCGTGTTTGAGACAACTGAGTTAAACCAGTTTAAAACTTGTTCTGAAATACCAGATAGTCTCTTAAGAAGTAGATGATGATCGATGGCATCAAAAGCTGCCGATAAGTCAAGTGAAATTAGAAGCACTGATTTATGATGATCCAAGTAATATTGAATATTGGTTGTAAGACCTATCATTGAGTATTCTGTAGAATGATTGGCTCTAAAGCCGATCTGGTTGGGATGTAATATATGAGTTTTTTCAATAAAGTTGTTTACATGATTGAAAACAACTTTTTCTATTAGTTTAGTGAGGAATGGCAGGTTAGCAATTGGTCGATAGTTTGATTCGGATGAGATTGGGTCTTTAGGATTTTTAATTATTGGACGGATGATTGCTTCTTTCCATTCTTTTGGCATGGTGCCAGTTGTTAAACTATTTTCAATCATGGCCCTAATAAAAGGTCCGAAAAAGGGAAAGAAGCATTTTATAAAGGATGGAGAAATTGAATGAGAATCCGCACCTTTAATGTTAATACTTTGTAGTAAATGTTTAAGGACCTCTAAAGTTGGTATTTGAAAGTTGGTGCATTTTGAAATGGGTAGAGTTGAAATAGGTTCTATGTCTATATTATGATTACTTTTTGCTTTAATGCTATCTCTAATTTTATGTATTTTGCTTACAAAGTAATTTTCTAGAGTTTGTGCTTTTGGTTTATTTACTAGTTCTGGGTTTTCAATTCTTTTTGGAACTGTAAGATTTTTTTAAAATGGAGAAAAGGGCAGAGGAGTTTTTGGCATTTTCAATCTTTTTAGAATAAAAGGATGTTTTTGCTGAATTTATTTTGGTTTTATAGTATCATAATTGATCTTTATATCTTTTCAAATTTTCTTGTGAGTTGTTTTTTCTCCATTTCCGTTCTAATGCCCTGAGTTGTTTTTTTAATTAGGTTAAGTTCTTCTGTAAACCAAGGATTTCTTCTTTTCTTATGATTAATAATTTTTGTACATAATGGGGCTAATTTTCCCATTAAATCTTCTGTGGCAGTGGACCAAGCTTTAATTTGTTCATCAATTGATAAAAGACCAAAATCTTCTATTTTTAAATTAAATGATCCTGTTATGGAGGAAAGTTCTATTTTATTGTAATCATGATAGGTGATTGGTTTTGAGTAGTAGTTGTTCTTAACAATTTTAAAAAGAAGGTTCATGGTGATTAGTGAGTGGTCTGACCAAGGGACTGGGGTAATTTTGGGATTAGAAATAGTTTCGTTCAAGGATGTGGAAGTAATGATTGTATCTAATGTATGACCTGCAGAGTGAGTTGGTACATTAATCAGAAATAAGATTTAAATTGGAGATTAATTCTGAGAATTCTTCTGTCTATCTAAATGGATATTAAAGTCACCAAGTAGTATAGCATTCTTTGATGAAGAATTGAAATCAAATAGTAGTGTCTGCAGAGAGTCAAATATGTCACGTCGCATTGGTGGAGGGATATATAAAAGCAGAAAATCAGTTGGTGGAGAAGTGTTAATTTGAATTGTTGAAATTCAATAGATGTGTCAGTTAGAGATTGATCAACTTTAGTTAGTAAAGAATGTTTAAAAATGACAGCTAATCTGCCACCTTTTTTATTTCCTTTTCTGTGATTATAAATGTAAGAATATTCTGTAGGGCATGCAAAAGAAAGATATGCCTCTTCTCCTGGAGAGAGCCATGTTTCTGTTATGCATAATATATCCAGGTTAGATTGAAGTATTAAATCATTAATTATCTGAGTTTTAGTTTTAATAGATCTTACATTAATTAAACCTATTGCAATATTTGATGTTTGATTGGATTGTAAAGGAATTAAAGGGATTTCGATATATGGTGGAGTATAATGTAGTTGAGACTTACCTTCTTTAGGTGGTCTATTGCCCCAAAAAGTTGGGATCGGAAGAGCTATATTTTCCATTGGTGTTAGAGGTAACTGAAGAGAGATTAGAATAAGCAGAAGAAGGTTTATCTTAGTGTGTGTTAGTTTAAGTAAGGAACTGCACCAAGGAAGCGCACAAAGGAGCGCATTAAAGAGCATCCCATCTCTCCAATACCCCCTCCCCCCCCACACTCCCTAATGCTACTAATCAAATGTGCTTCACTTCCTGATTACAAATGTAATGAGTTCACAACAAAACTGTGTGCTCTGGCCAAAAGCTGCTGGATAAAGGATTCCCTGGTTATCCAAAACCTACATTGTTGTTTATAGGAAGGGGAGGTCGCCCTAGCTTCCATAAGATTAAGAGCATGAAATGCTGCCCTCCATTGCCAAAAAGATGGTGGACTTTCCTCCAACCAATGTTGCAATATACATTTCTGATGCACAATAAAGGCCTTGCAACATAATCCCCTAACCCCCTTCTTAAAAGTCCCATCCCGTTGAAGAAACAACATCATCTGGGGAGAAGGAGATAAGATCCGAGAAATAAGAACTCCAAGAAAAGCATAGATAAAGCCCCAAAAATTCCTAATTCAAGGACACAACCAAAAAGCTTGCCCCAAAGTGTTATTCGTTTGATGACATTTCGGGCATATTCTTGAATCTACACAACCAAAATGAAAAGGCTGAACTTGAGAAACATAAGCTCTCATAACCACTCGAAAAAGACTCTCTCTATAATATGTTATTTTAAGTCTCTTTTCTTATGTTCAAGTTGTTATTGTCTTATTTTTAACTTTGACAAACAGATTGAAATATAAAAAGAAATATATCTTCTGATAAAGTTATTTTAGTGTACAATCATATTACTCTCTCATTGTACATGTCTTTAATTACTGATTTTTGTTCTTGTTCCATACATTTGTATTAATTATGTTGGCATAATATTTTTTGCAAGATTTATTATATATATGGTTTTTATTATTATAATTCAATAAAAATTATTGAACATAAAGACAAAACAGGAGATTTTAAATTTGATTCTACTTTGGAAAGGTAGCCAATGCAGTTCTTTCATTAGTGGAAAAGCCTTATCAAATTTCTTTGCACCGTAAATCAGCCTTGCAGCAGTGTTCTACAACAACTGTTGTCTCCTCATGAGCTTTGTGGACACACCTTCATATAATCCTTGAGTGATAATAAGATGGCTTGTGCAATAATCCGGAAGACTGAGGGATCTAAAGAACATAAGAACTGCCAACTCCGGATCAATTCAGACCTTCAGTCCATCAAGTCCGGCGATCCGCACACGCAGAGGCCTGGCGTAATTTTAATCACCCAGTCCTTAATTGCTTCATTTTATAAAACATTTTCTTAACTAGTGAGACAATTTGTTTTTCCATGGATAGCCTAGCATCCAAGATAATTCCTAAGAATTTTTATCTGTTTTTTATCTAAAGTGACTTACCAGAACATAAGGTACTAGTAATAATAATCCTTTCTATAGCACTGCTAGACATATGCAGCACTATACATCAAAACTCAGACAAGATAGTTTCCGCACAAAAGAGCTTACAATCTAGTCAAGACAGACAAACTGCACTTTTTTTGGACACCAAAATCAGCAAATAGGACAACTGTCTCATCTCTTCTGTTTATCGGAAACCTATTGAGAAGAATACTTACCTCAGATATGAAAGTAGTCACCCTACGTGTTTGAAACAAGCATTACCCATAAGTCAGTTTCTACGTATTCGTAGAATTTGTTCCACTGTGCAAGAATTAAAGAAACAAGCCAAGATATTGAAAGCCAGGTTTAAGGCACGTGATTATCCATCTTGGACCATAAAACAAGCTTATCACTGAGCCTTGTTTGCTGATCCCAACTTACTCCTTCAAAATCAACTCAAAGTTCTGTTGGAAAAACAAGTTTGTGTGCTAACCCATCCTGATAGATCAGCCAAAATAGCTGCTAGTATACGCCTTCATTGGCATGTGCTTTCAGTACACCAAACTTTTAAGAACTAAGAACTTGGGCAACCTATTGAATCACAAGACTGCTGTGGCCCAGTCGTCACAGGTTTACCCGCAGGGTCATCACTCCTGTAGTTCATGCACTATGTGTAACACTTCTCTAACTTGCAATACATGGAATAATCCTCAAACTAAGAAAACTTACGTTCTTAAGCAACAAATATCTTGCATCACGTCTTGGGCTGTGTATATAATCATTTGCCCTTGTCAACTGCTTTATGTGGGCCATACATTTAGATGTATTTCAGAACTCATCTCACAGAACACAAAAGCAGGCTTCGTACTGTCACAACTACATCCCTCATGATTCCTCACTGATTGCAGTTTCATCACACGTTTGACCAATTGAGATGGCTTATCATTGATTCCTTACCTCCCAATTTCATTGGCAACAAAAAACGATATATTCAATATTGTGAATAATACTGGATTTTTGAACTTAATTCCATTTCTCCTGCAAGTCTAAATGAAAATATAGAATGGAATACTATTATTTATTTTGACCTGTGACCTTTTCAGTGACGTCTTTTCCGGCCTCTTGTTCAAAAGGCACGCACTCAGTTTTTACCCCTCAACTACCTTGTTGTCTTGCTGCTAGCGTTTTGAGCTCTCCTACAATTTTAAAGGTTCCTGAAGAAGGATGTGTATCTGAAACTGAAGCTCAGTTGAACCAACAATTTTCGAGTGGTCTCAATTTCATCTGCAGCCTTGCAGTGTCTCTGGGAGCCTGATTTTTTGGGAGCTCCTTTTTAGATAAGTAATTGATTTTCTTTTGATGTTTGTGCAGTTATCCTGTTTTGCAAAATGAGTGGGCACAGCTTTAGAGATCACATAGATCAATTATTTGGTTTTATTTAACTATTATTACACTGTTTCATGCACACATGTGAAGACTTGATGATAGTGTAGTGTGTTGGGCTGGTACCCACACACGGATTATAGTATAGAACGTCAATTCGTTCACCTGACTGTTTAATCCGCACAGAGGTCTTCTCACACATTTAATATTAATTTTGTTATTTTATTAATCTAATCTAATCTAATCCTTAGGTTTGTATACCGCATCATCTCCACGTTCGTAGAGCTCGACGCGGTTTACAGTAGGAGAAATAGGAAGGAACTACAACAGAGGGTTAGAGGTAGAAGTGTGAAGAAAATTTAGAGGACTTGGGATGGCAAGATATAAGAGTTTCCTTGATTCCTAAATTGGAGGGAGACTTACATTTTTTGAGAAAAGCCAGGTTATTAATTATTCTCTTTTGGCTGTGCCCCTCAGTAGGCACTACAGTGACACTTTTGGAACTTTTTTGATATAGCTGACAGCTATAGTAAACATGCCCCATAGTATTTTAAAAGTCAAATACAATTTTCTATTTAAAATTGTTTTGTAAAATATTATGTATTCTGATTTATGCCATGCATGAAGAGACAGAAGGGACAAACAAGAGCCAGGATATATAAGATAAAGGAAAGCCAACTCTAGTTCTCTTGGAAGAAAGGGGAAAAGATAGAAGCAGTGGTAATTGCCAAGCAGTTTTGTCATGCTACTAATAGGACTTGTGATTAATTACTGAAGTATAATTGCCACTTGTTGTCGTTCCATTCATTAGAGAGTGATAACAACTTTGGTTTTGTATACTGTGCAAGACAAGACAGCAGATGGTCTTCCAGCAGCATCCAGCGCCAGTCCAAAGGGCTCCAAATTTTTTAGCAGGACTTTTATAGACAAACAGATTACAGTGATAACATGTATTGTGCCAGTAATGTATACCAGACTTCTATGGCCGGGTTCATTATTTTCACAGATAGTGTTCTTCACAGATGGCTAGTATATGATCAGCCTAAATAATACTTCAATACTGAACATTCACAAATGTAGGGTTTCTCTCCTTTAAGATAAGTGTTTGGTGTTTGACTTTTCCCTATTTGGGGAGGGGGATTCTTTTGTGATTTTTTGAGAGCTTTTCGAAAGTAAAAATATTTTCTTGGTTATCGGTGTGACCTGCACTTTTGATCATTTTTTAATATTATCTGAATAGGTTACCAGATTTATGGGAACACTTCATAAATTATAATTTTGATTTCTAGAGTGGTGCAGTGGTTAACGCTACAGCCTCAGTACCCTGAAGTTGTGGGTTCAAACCCACACTGCTCCTGGTGACCCTGAGCAAGTCACCCAATCTTCCCATTACTCCAAGTACATTAGATAGATTGTGAGTCTGCTGGGACAGACAGGGAAAAAATGCTTGAGTACCTGAATAAATTCATATAAACCATTCTGAGCTCCCTTGAGAGAATGGTATAGAAAAATTAATAAATTCTGTTTCTCTTCAATTCTTGTTCTTGCAAATTCTATAATGGCAGTTCCATGCAGAACTTCTGGCATAGAATATTAGCGTATGTTTTTCTTTAGGCGCGAACATTCACACCATGTCATAGGTGCAGTTTTCTATAACCAAAGCATATAATTCACAGGCATGCCCCTCCCGTGGCCACACCCTCTAGAAGTTGCACACAACAGAAATTACATGCATAGCTTCTAGAACAGTGACTAAGGTCAGTTGTGTGAGCAACTGCCAAATGGTGTCAATTAATGCTGGGTAACACCAATTTAAGCCAATAATTGGCTGTAAGCCCCAATTAAGAGCCAATTATTAATTTCAGTTGAGCATAGAACTGACCTTATCCTATAAACTGGATGCAAAAATTGGACCCTAGCGTAAAGTTGGGCACTCCATTTTAGAGCATTAGGGGATTATCGTACAATTTACCATGCAGTAACTGTTAGCTCACACGTGCTTTATGAGTCTTTCTAGTATTTTTCAAGTTACCAATGGTCAACTGTGCATTAAGGGCCATATTCTGGAAATGGTGACACAGGTTAGGCACTGGCAGGAGCCTAGAATGCAAGTACCAGCACCTAACTTAATTGTATTAATCAGCTTTAATTGGTGCGGTAATTCAATGCAACATTTAAAACTGATTAAAAACAAATTTTAAAACGTAAACACTGCTCTGCGTCTAGCGGATTAAGCACCTACAGCATGGCCCCTAGCAGCACCTAAGGTCACAGTAGGCATGTTTAGGGGTTGAGATGACCTTGGGCGTCACTAGGTGCCGCTATGTGCGATTCTCTGAAAAACTTAGGCCCTGAAAATGTAGGCCTTTAAAACCCTGGCCTAAATTACCAGCACCTTTTTTCGTAGGCACCGGGAGCCACGATTCTGTTAATGGCACCTAAGTGTGATTGACACACAGTCAGCGCAGTTTTTCTAGGTGCCAGATGGTGAAGGGTTCATACAACGAGACAACGGCGCGCCGACAACTGAGCGCAAGGTTGACGGTGCGCCGAAGAAAAGCACTATTTTAAAGGGTTCCGACGGGGGGTGTTGGTGGGGAACCCCCCTGTTTTACTTAACAGACATCGCGCTGGTGTTGTGGGGAGTTGCAACCCCCCTCATTATACTTGAAACTGAACTTTTTGCCTGTTTTTTAGGGAAAAAGTTCAGTTTTAAGTATAATGTGGGGGGTTACAACCCCCCCACAACGCCAGCACAATGTCTGTTAAGTAAAGTGGGGGGGTTCCCCCCACACCCCCTGTCGGAGCCCTTTAAAATAGTGCTTTTCTTCGGCGCGCCGTCAACCTTGCGCTCAGTTGTCTGCGTGCTGTTGTCTCGCGCAATTTAGTCCCATCACCATGGTGAAGTAAGGGTGAGTGGCACCCGGGCTGGTGGTGCCCCTTTTCCGCCCTCTTCCCCCCTCCCTCCAGCTGCACACACATCCTCTTCCCTTTCCCCTGAGGACTGTACCTTTTAAACTTATGACCAGCATGCTACCCATGTCAGTGCCGGCTCCCCTTTGACGTCACTTCCTAGGCGCAGGTCCCGGAAGTGACGTCAGAGAGAGAGTGCCAAAATGGTACTGGGGAAGGCAAGAGATGAGCGCGGCAAGGAGAAGAGTGGGTGAGCATGTGAGTGGGGGGGGGCAGAGAGAAGGAGGGGTGCTGCTATATATAAGCTGTTATTATTATTATTATTTACTTTTAGGAAGACCGCACCTGGGGCAGTCCACACCCCCCTTACTACACAACTGATCCTGGCCTATGTGCTTTTTGTGTTAGGAGCAGAGAATGGGCATAGATGGCATTTTGTAGTTAGTGCATTACAAATGTAGAGCATTAATCAACCCTTTTGCAGTAAACGTGGGACCCCTTGCTGCCTTCTAAATAGTGCAGGATCAGTGGTGTAGTAAAGAGGGTGTGTGGGGGGGGCAATCTGCCCCAGGCACAGTCTTCTTAATGGCATGGCACCCCTCCTCCTCTCCACCCCCAGCTCCTCTCCTTGCTGTGCGCACCCCTTTCCTTCCCCAGTACCTTTTTTACTTTCCTGGTGCAAGGTTGCTGCCCACATCAGCATATGTGCTATCTCTGATGTCACTTCCGGGACCCGCACCTAGGAAGTAACATCAAAGGGCGAGCCGACACTGATGTGGGCATGCTGCTCATACCGGAGAAGTAAAAAAAGGTACAGGGAAGGGGCGCACATGCAGCAGGAGAGGGGTGCCACCACCCTGGGCGATGCTCACCCTTACTACGCCACTGTGCAGGATCATTTAGTACTTTCTAACTCCAACATGGTATCATATTGTAGCCTGCAAATTTTACATGACACTTGTAACAACAAAAGCTACTTTAAATTTGCAGCTACCATGGGGTAAAGTCCTACATCAAGCAACGGTAACCGCAAATTTTAACTTGGTTTGATAAAAAGGCCCCCTTACTTTGCCAAGTTAGTGTGTGATGCGAGGAATGGCTGGGGGTAGGATTAAATTCTGTGTACCAAGCATGTTCTTCAGTCTCTTTTGAAAGTTTTAAACTGAGTACACAGCATCCCGGTTACCATTTTTGTTCTGAGAACAACAGATGAACTAGCGTATAATATATAATGCATCTTCTGCAGTTTCTAAATGTGTCCTTTTCAGTGTGACAAATAAACACGCTGAAAAGATTATGATTAAATCATTCAGCCCTTTCACTTTTTTGCAATTACAGGCTATGCAGAGGATTTGGATTCTGCAACCCCCTTTTTCTCTTTTAATATTTGGTATGTGAACAAACATTTTGATATTATATTTAACCTATTTTGCTCTCAGATTTACGTACATATAGCAAGTCTCTACGTGGACATTGCCATTAGGCATCCTAACAACAAAAGTAATGAGTCTGTTCTACAAGGACACTTACAAGATGTATAAATGTCCCTTTAGAATACTAGTACAACCTGGAATTGGCACACCTAAATGTAGGCACTCACATTTATATCAGGTCTATAATTGGCATATTATGTCACACTTAAATGTAGCTGTTATATGCATAGCCTACTGTAGTGCTGCCCGATTCACGATTCGAATCGGGTGAATCGATTCAAATCGGTTCTTTTTTTCCTTTTTCATCGCCTCTGCCGAGTCAGACCACAGGTCCATCATGCCCAGCAGTCCGCTCCCGTGGCGGCCCCACAGATCAATGACCTGTAAGTTATCTATTATTTAAGACATTTTGCCTATATAGTATCCCTCTAATTATACCCTTCAATCCCCTTTTCCTTCAAAAACTCGTCCAATCCCATTTTGAAACCCAAAATCGTACTCTGCTCTACCACCTCTTCTGGAAGCGAGTTCCAGGTGTCCACCACCCTTTGAGTGAAGAAGAACTTCCTAGCATTTGTTCTGAATCTGTCTCCCTTCAATTTTTTTGAGTGCCCTCTAGTTTTGTTGCCCCCGCCAGTCTGAAGAATCTGTCCCTCTCTACCTTCTCTATACCCTTCATAATCTTGTAAGTTTCTATCATATCCCCTCTAAGTCTCCGCTTTTCTCGGGAAGAGAGCCCCAGCTTCTCCAGCCTCTCAGCATATGGAAGGTTCTCCATGCCCTTTATCATTTTTGTTGCTCTTCTCTGGACCCTCTCGAGTATCACCATATCCTTCTTAAGGTACGGCGACCAGCATTGAACGCAGTACTCCAGATGCGGTCACATCATTGCCCTATACAGCGGGAGGATAACCTCCTTGGTTCTGGAAGTGATACCTTTTTTGATAATGCCCAACATTCTGTTCGCCTTTTTTGAGGCCGCTGCGTATTGTGCCGCTGGTTTCATTGTTTTATCCACCAAAACCCCCAAGTCTTTTTCCAGGCTGCCTTCCCCCAATATCGTCCCCCCCATCGTGTAGTTGTACATCGGGTTTCCTTTCCCTATGTGCATGACTTTACATTTCTCTACATTGAAGCTCATCTGCCATTTATTTGCCCACTCACTCAGTTTGTTCAGGTCCCTTTGAAGTTCTTTACATTCTTCAACAGATCTAACCGTACCGGAGAGTTTTGTGTCATCTGCAAATTTTATAACTTCGCACTTTGTCCCTATTTCCAGGACATTAATGAATATATTGAACAGCAGTGGTCCCAGCACTGATCCTTGCGGGACACCACTCGTGACTCCTTTATAGTCAGAATAGTATCCCTTTACTCCTACCTTTTCCTGTCCGCCAGCCAGTTTCTGATCCATCTTTTCCTCATAGATCTTTTTGGCATCTCTTACCGCTTTTTGACACTTTTTTTGATCGATTTTGTGACAGTTCCAGGCCTCCATTGTTTTTTCCCTTTTCCATTTTTTTAAATGAGTTCCTCTTTTCCCTCACTGCATCCTTCACCTCTTTAGATAGCCAAGCTGGTTCTCCTTTGTTCTTGTTTCGCCTTCCTTTGGATATCTGCGGTATGTAAAGATTCCGTGCTTCTGTGATGGTGTTTTTCAGTAGGGACCATGCTTGATCAACCGTTTGGATTTCGGCTTTCCCCTTCTTGAGCCATTTTCTAACCATGGTTCTCATGCTGTCATAATTCCCTTTTTTGAAGTTAAAGGTTGTGGCTTGAGTCTTGATTGGTTTCCCCTTTCCGATATCAATGTTAAAATTGATCATATTGTGATCACTTGTCCCCAGCGGGGCCGTAACTTCTACATCTGCTGTCCTCCTAGTTATGCCATTTATGACCAAGTCCAGGATTGCGGTTCCTCTTGTCGGTTCTCCCACTATTTGTTCAAGGAAGCAGTCCCCTATCATCTCCAGGAACTTTATATGATATTAAAATTGTTAAATTTGTATAAATTTAAAAAAAAAAAAAAAAGGAAAAGAGAGAAGGAACAGAAACCCCATGTAAAATCAAATGAAAGAAAAACAAGTGTGGTGCGGGATAGAACATGTCAACCTTGAGACAAACGATCTTTCTTTTCTTTTTTTATATTACTATTTATAATTTTTCAATATATACCAAGCATAAACATGTACAGAAAGCAAAATCCAAGTCAAGAACTTATTGTATCAATTTAAGAAACATACAACCAAAAAACAAATATGCTTAAATTTCAGCTCAAGTCCTCATTGAGATCCAGAATATAACCTAACAAGAGATTAACAGGCAATATATAAAATATTAACAGGTATAGCACTACCAGTTATGCTGAGCACCCCACCTTCCTTAACGGTTCCCACCTCTTCCGTAACATTTTCCCCTCTTCCCTTCCCACTCCTCTAAGATGGTTGCTCCCTCCATTTAACTTTTATGCATTTATTCCCTTCTCTTATTCAATGTATTCTCTTACTGCATGCACTGTATATAGCCCTTCCCTCACCTAATTGTAAACGTAAGACTAATTTGCCTCTTTGATTGTGTTGCTATGTTCTCCAATTCCAACTGCACTGTATGTATTTTCATCTGACTGTTGTGAACTGCCTAGAACTCCCTGGGTATGGCGGTATACAAAAATAAAATAATAATAATTATCATTATCATTATTACCAGTTATGCTGAGCAAGGATGCCCCATAAATAATCTATCTAGAGGTTAGCTCTTATCTTTTTCTAGATGTGATAACGATAGAAAAGTTGTCAACTGGAAAGGTTCAAAGAAAACATATCTATGAAGAATAATACACTATACATTTGCATGGGTGACGTATTTTCTCAAATTATAATACATATAAAACCACATAGATAAAAAGTTCTATAAATGAAATGTCCTATGTTGGAGGGATCCAATAGAAGCAGGCCCAAATCCCACCCAAAACGCATTCCCCTTTAAGGCTTAGACATCCTGGAGAGTGAATGACCCGCAAGACATCTAAAATATTTGTTTCAAAAATCAGCACTTGGACGTTTTGTTGAGCAAATCATCCAAGTGCCAATTTAGATAGTTTTTTGGACTTTTTTCTAATTTGAAAATAGAAACATAGAAACATGACAGCAGATAAAGATCAAATGGCCCATCCACTCTGCCCATCCACAGCATCTACTATCTCCTCCTCTAACTAAGAGATCCCAAGTGCTTGTCCAATGCTTTCTTGAATTCAGTCACAGTCTTGGTCTCCATCACCTCTATTGGGAAACTATTCCACGCACCTACCACCCATTCTGTACAAAAGTATTTCCTTAGATTACTCCTGAGCCTATCATCTCTTAATTTCATCCTATACCCTTTCATTCCGGAGCTTCCTTTCAAATAAGAGACTTGGCTCATGTGCATTTATGCCATGTAGGTATTTAAACATCTCTATCACATTTCCCCTCCGTCGCCCTACCTCCAAAGTATACATACTTGTATATGAGATCTTTACATATATACATATATGTATACCTCCAAAGTATATATACCTGTATATGAGATCTTTAAGTCTGTCCCCATATGATGCAGACTACCGACTGTTTTAGTAGCCTTCCTCTGGACAAACTTCATCCTGTTTATATATTTTTGAAGGTGCGGTCTTCAGAATTGCACACAATATTCTAAATGAGGTCTCAACAGAATCTTAAGCCCCTAATAGTCACCCAAACGTCACATGTTGAAGAATGGAGTTCTTAGAATCGCTTTGTCATTGATGAGAACATGTTTTATTAATGCTAAGGGCTAGATTCACTAAGGACACCGATCATGTCCCAGCTACTTTGCGATCACTTAACGACCCCGACCCGATTCACTAACCTTACTCCAGATCTGATCCACACCCAATCCGATCCGCGCATGCAAATATAGGCAGGCAGCGATTCACAAAAAAAAAAAAATGAGGGACACCGACTGGGCTGACCGATCCAAAAATTAGTGACTGCTGAGGACCAGTTGTTCAGGTCCTTTCCGACTGCCCTGCTCTCTGCCGCCCTGCTCTCTGCCCTGACTTGCTTCTCACCATCCTGCTCTCTGCCCCAACTCGCCTCAAATGCTGCCCTGACTTGCCGCCCTGCTCTCTGCCCCGACACGCAGTTCTACATTTACTTGTAAAATACAGAAAAACCCACAGCTCTAAAAGAATGTGCACGATCACCTATCTCCCCACCTCCTGCAAAGACACATTAGGAGAGTTTGAAAACTGAGCAGGCTTGTTAGACACCAACTGCTACTGTCAAAAAGCAGTGCAGAAGTTTGCTCTAGCCATTCCCTGTAGTGTGAGCCCATGGTTTTAACCCCCGGGTTTAAAGCGGGTTAAAACTACAGGCTCACAAAGTACAAAAAGTATCTAATATAATAAAATGCTAGGCCGCGCATGCACACTCCCATCGCGTGGGTCCATTTTCCGTGAGCTGTAGCGACCCTAGGAAATGCGCATGCGCGGCTTACGGTTCTTTGAAAGACGCAGCAGTGGCTACTCTCACGATCCCCGCCTGAGTCGGACTTTCGACGCAGGTGGGGATCATGAGAGGAGCCACTGCCGTGTCTTTCAACTAAAAAAAAAAAATATGGCAAGGCGGATGTCGGCCGCTGCAGCTGTCGGCGGCTGGAGGCCGCGGCAACTGTAGCCCGCCACAGCCGAGCACGGAGACGGGCCGAAGTTTTTTTCAACTTCTAAAAGACGCTGCAGCGGCTCCTCTCAAGAGCCGCTCCTGCATCGGAGAAGGCAGCGATCGTGAGAGGAGCTGCCAGGAAGTTACACTGCTGGGGGCTCGGGCTGTTAGGTCCGTGCAGGCTCCTCTCGCGGTAAATAGAGGGAGAGGGAATGCTGCGGCTGCTGGACAGGGAAGTAGGGAAGGAGATAGGAAGAAAGACACAGGGACAGGGGCAGGGAGAGAGACAGAAAGACAGACAGACAAAGGGGGCCAGGGAGGGAGAGAGACAGAAAGAAAGACAGTGGGAGGAAGAGAGACAGAAAGAAAAAGACAGGGGTATGGAGAGAAACAGAAAGAAAGACAGACATATATACATATATTCTACCACCAGCGGGAGGAAGGGAGACAGAAAGAAAAGAAGAAAGACACAGGGAGAGACACAGAAAGACAGACAGACAAAGGGGGTCAGGGAGAGAGACAGACAGAAAGAAAGACAGCATGACAGAGAGAGAGAGAGACGGAAATAAAGACAGACAGACAGACATATATTCTAGCACCTAGTATTTAGGGGCTAAAATACTAGTTTTAAATAAAAGGTTGAAAGTTCTGTAAGCAAGTGCAGACTATCTACAGGCAAAGAAGATGGTCTGCACATGTGTCGGGATCGCTGTTCAGTAATCCGTGTGGTCAGTTGGGGGCGTGATTCCAATCGCCCTCATTTGCATGAGGACACGTCGTGAATCGGGCGGCCAGCAACCTCACGGATCAGATCGCTAACGGATCGGATCCATGAGATTAGTGAATCTAGCCCTTAGTCCTCTTTCCATTATTAAAGCAAAAGCACAAACGACCGGATGGCTGCCCACAATATTTAAAATTAGATTTGACTGCCTAATTCAAAATGAAATCGATTGCTGCTATTTAAACATTTGTGTTAAAATGTATTTATTTAGAGTCGTTCCTAGACAACCCATCTTTCACAAACTTTGAGAAGGTGTACATCAGAAAAGAGAGCAACATTTCATAAGCAATGCGGACTTAAAGCAGGTTAACAGTCACACCTCCCACTCTTGTCTCCGTACCGTCTGTTGCTAAAGTGTAGTACTGAAAGAAATGTTCTTGTAAATCAAATAATGCTGACTTTGATTTATTTATTTCCTTGCCATGAAATGAAGGCTACACCTCTGTAATCCAAACATTTGACAAACAGCTTGATTTGATTTTTTTTTTTTTTAACACACATTGAGTTGTATAGTGAGGATGCAAATAACAAAACATAAATGATTCCACTCTATAGATTAAGCACAATTTAGAACAAGAGGTTATAATATATTGCGACACCTTTCATGTCTTCGGTGCCACCAGGGGGAGTTGGGTGAGACTTTTCCCTGGTAGAGCCGGTGACCTGTCAAAAGTGTGCGGTACATTGGTGCGCCAACAATCCCGTCCCAACATTTGTGCGCAGGACAAATACGCACTGCCGGTTTTAGGCCTTACCCTTTGTGCTGGGGGGAGGTGGGGGGAAAAAAACAGTACACTGAAAACTCCCGAAGAGCGAAAACGGGAAGGAGAACGGGAGTTTTCAGTGTACTTGGGGGTTCCTCCCCAAACCACCCCCCAATGGGAGCGCGAGGAATTGTAAGTGTAATGGGGGGTTCCTACACACACACCCTCAGAATGTAAACGGTAAGGCCTAAAACCGGCAGAATCGACAGCACGCATTTGTCCTGCGTGCAAATGTCGGGGCAGGATTGTCGACGTGCCAATGTCCTGCGTACTTTCAATGATGTACCTTAGAGCCTGGTAGTTTGTGCAGAACAGGTAGAAAAGTAAACAGCAGGTAGTTGCCTTTAGAAGCTTAATTGTCTTCCTAACAGCTAGGGTTGACAAGCAAGCTCCTGTAGTGAACATGATTAAGCACAGTGACATAGTAAGGGGGACAGGGGTTCTGCCCTGGGCACTGTCTTGGTGGGGGCACCCATCGTCCTCTCCGCCCCCTGCTCCTTCCTCACCCACCCCCACTACCGCAAGTGCGCACACACCCATTCCCGTCCCCCGTACCTCTTAAACAGCCCCTTTCTGCCTGTTTACCTAACTTAATTATCACCAGATGGGAAACTCTTGTTCATTCAGCCCCTCCGCAAGGCTGCTTCAGAACAGGGCTGAAAAGTGCCCCCTTCCCTTCCCCCATACCTCTTTAACATTCCACGCATGAGCAGCAACCCCAACCTGCTGCTTGCACCAGCATCGGCTCTTCCTCTGACATCACTTCCTGGACCTGCATCAGAGGAAGAGCCAACACTGGTATGAACAGCAGGTTGGGGTTGCTTGGTTGCTGCTCATGCCTGGAACGTTGAAGATGTATGGGGGAAGAGAAGGGGTCACACGTACATGGCAAGAGGGGGGTGGAGAAGGAGCAGATGGGGCGGGGGGGGGCCTCACACCCTCGCTACACCCCTGGTTAAGCATGGTGTAATATTGACTTATTTTGGCAGAGTAAAAGGGGGAAATAGATCTTTATTTTGTGGCTTTTCAGCCCTGTTCTGAAGCAGTTATGGTACAGCCACACCTCAAATACCATGTGCAGTTCTGGTCGTCATCTCTCAAAACAGATATAGCGGAATTAGAAAAAGTGCAGAGAAGGGTGACAAAAGTGATGAAAAGGATGGGACAACTTCTCTGTGAGGAAAGGCTAAAGCGACTAGGGCTCTTCAGCTTGGAGAAGAGACGGCTCAGGGGTGATATGATAAAGGTCGATAAAATAATGAGTGAAGTAGAAAGGATAGATGTGAATCACTTGTTCACTCTTTCCAAAAATACTAGGACTAGGGGACAGGCAATAAAGCTACTAAGTAGTAAATTTAAAAATATTTCTGGAATTCGTTGTCAAAGAATGTGGTGAAATCAGTTAACTTAGCAGGGTTTTAAAAAGGTTTGGATAATTTCTTAAAAGAGAAGTCCATAGGCCATTATTGAGATGGCTTGGGGAAATCCATTGCTTATTCCTAAGATAAGCAGCATAGAATCTGTTTTGCTACTTGGGACCTGAGTTGGCCACTGTTGGAAACATGATACTGGGCTTCATGGACCTTCGGTCTATCCCAGTATGGCAATTCTTATGTTCTTAAGTGAGTTGGACAAACCTATCTTAACCCCTGTGAATGACCAAACCTATGTGCATCCCTAATTTTCAGAGCAGGAATGATTGAGAAGTGTTTTAAAAGATCTCTAAGGATGTTATCTTTTGAGGAAGAGAAGCAGTTTTCCTTATTTTATGTCTTCTTAAAGCTTTAAGGTGATAGTTCTGCTTATGGAAAATCCAGTGGCACAGTCTCTGAATGAATTTAGTCTAAGATACTGAGATTTGGGGAAAATATTTTCTGTGAGGATATCTTTCAGTAGACTACTGAGGACTCTGAAGCAAAGAAGTAATTGCCCATGCAGGACCGCAGAAGAGGATTCAGTCAGAGCACACAGAGAAGGAGCCTACCCAGGAAAAAAACAATGAGAACCCACCATTACCACCTTTTTATGTTTGCCTTATTCATTTTAGTATTTAATACATGGAAAACTGAGCTTAGCTCGGGAAAGTAGGCTGTGTGATGATGATGGAGTTGTTTTTCTGAGACATCAACCTTTAGTCCTGGTTTTTCCTGTAGCCTATTGGCTGACTAAGCTTCCTTAGGATTGTCTGACCAATAGGCTGCAGGGGAGGGTAAGGTGGGAGCAGTAGCTACAGAGACAGTGCCTTAGCACTCTATTTTGTGTTTGTTTGATTTTCGTGGAGCTTTGTTTCCTTGTCTTACACTCTTTGTCTTA
This sequence comes from Geotrypetes seraphini, assembly GCF_902459505.1. Lineage (NCBI taxonomy): Eukaryota > Metazoa > Chordata > Amphibia > Gymnophiona > Dermophiidae > Geotrypetes > Geotrypetes seraphini. The sequence goes on from NC_047097.1 coordinate 20,910,827, forward strand.
TACTCTCTTTTTCAGATAGTTAAGAAATACTGTAAGTTAATCCATTAGAAACATTTGCATTCAGCACCTCCATTGTATGCAAATCTATGTCATTCATATTCATCGTGAGTATCCTAAAAACCTAACTGGCTAGGTGTGTTCCATATACTGGATTGAGAACTACTCAGTAACTGCAATAAAAAGATAAAAGAACATTTTTTTATCATTAATATTTATTTGACACAAATCTTGTGAGCACTTTTGTGGAACGGGTACCGTTTTATGGCATAAACTAAAATAATTGGTTGGGTACACATCTTTGTTTCTATGAAGCATATTGTATATTATAGATCAGGGGTCTCAAAGTCCCTCCTCGAGGGCCGCAATCCAGTCGGATTTTCAGGATTTCCCCAATGAATATGCATGAGATCTATGTGCACGCACTGCTTTCAATGCATATTCATTGGGGAAATCCTGAAAACCCGACTGGATTGCGGCCCTCAAGGAGGGACTTTGAGATCCCTGTTATAGATGCTGAGCTAAGAGATCTAGAGATAAAAAAAATTGTTTCAGTCATAAAAACATAGAGTTGCCATACTGGGACAGACCTAAAGTCTATCAAACCCAGCATCCTCTTTCCAACAGTGGCCAATCCAGGTCCCAAGTACCTAGCTAGATCCCAAAGAGTAAAACAGATTGTACGCTGCTTATCCTAGGAATAAGCAGCTCATCTGTGGGAGTTCTAGTCTTAGAAAATGGATTTAAATTACAGATGTCTTCACAAATGAGGGAGTCTTGGCAAGCCTGATTTTGTTTTCTAGTTAAATATATCACTGGACAGCACTCGTTTATTTTTTTTTCAGTCATATGCAAAGTTTCAGTGTATAGCTAATCTGGCACTTATGAATACATTTCTCATCCACAATTGTACCACATGGTAGATTAGTATTAATGCAAGACAGATGTTTAATGTAAAAGCAAAGCTGTTCTCAAAGTCTTTTTCATGAAGTCCCTGGCCCTCAGTGTTTGCTTGTGTTAGGCAGGTAAGGTATATAGTAACACATCTTTTCAAATTCATATTTAGCAGGAACCCAGAAATTGTCCCCTGTAAATTATGTGAAGAAAATTCTGGAGTTCCTACTCCTACATGAGCTGCGATTCTATGATGTAATGGAGAATGGCTTGTTCGTCCAACTCTGGACAGTGAGGGCCTCATTCTGTATAGGACACCCGGTCTCAGAAGCCATCTATGCAACTCTTGAAAATCACACATGGGCATCCTATACATAATCACGTCTGTCCTGACAGACCAATACCTAACCACGTCTAATCCTGCCTAACTACCCTGATTCTTTAACTGGTGTCTATGTCACAGGCACTGGTTAGAGAATCCCATTGCTGCTGAGTAGAAACCGGCAGCTGGATAGCTTCCTGTATCTCCTTTTCGGGTTCTTCCTGTAACAGCTGGAATCTGTTCCTCAAAGCGATATGTGGAGTCGATGTGAAACTGCCCTGTATGTGAGAAAGAGAGACCGAAGAAGAGGAAGGTCTTCTGCGTTTGCCTGTGGAGGAAGTCACCAGCTGCCAGGAGTCAGCATCTCCAGCCTCCTCCTGTATCCAAATTGTAGGTTTCAAGGTTGCAGGTTTGGGCGTCACGAGGGTGGTCTTGTCAGGTCCCTGTTTGGTGATCTGGGACAGCTCCTGGATGACTCCGTCAATGAAGGCCTCATCGTCTCGGATGCTTCTTAAGCGCTTTACCTCCTCTCTCAGGCTCCTCAGCTCCTGGGAAATGCTTCCATCTATCTGATCTATCTCTTCTGTCTGAGTGGAAACTGTAGTCATCAGTGTGGGGGTGGCCTCGGTCTGTACAGAGACCTCTGTCCTCCGTCCAAGCTCTCCCTCCGTCTGCCTGTCTTGATTGTAGTCTTGTTGCTTCTGGTTCTACCTGCCATGTTCAAGCGATTTTTTTTTTTCCAGATAGTGGTTAGTTAATTTTTAGATAGTGGTTAGTTATTTGTCAGCTTATGTGATAGACTTATGTTAGTTATAACTTATGTTAGTTTCTCAGATAGTGGTTAGTTATTTGTCACATTATGTGAAGGCTTGAAGGATAGAGATAGACAGTTAAATGTTAGTTAAGATAGACTATTTGTTAGCTGGCTAGGAAGGTCTGCGTGTTTAAACGGTTAAAAGTTTAAAAGTTTGAGGATAGAGTGAGGACTGCCTGTTGCTTAGTTTGGGGGGTCTGTTGGAAAGTTTGGTAGAGAGTTAAGAGATAGCTTAAAGTTTATTAGCTAGCTATAGAAAGTTATAACAATAAGAACATAAGAAGTTGCCTCCACTGGGTCAGACCAGAGGTCCATCGCGCCCAGCGGTCCGCTCCCGCGGCGGCCCATCAGGCCTATGACCTGTGAAGTGGTCCCTGACTATTCCTATAACCTACCTCTACTTCTATCTGTACCCCTCAATCCCCTTATCCTTTAGGAACCTATCTAAACCTTCCTTGAACCCCTGTAGCGTGCTCTGGCCTATCACAACCTCCGGAAGCGCGTTCCATGTGTCTACCACCCTCTAGGTAAAAAAGAACTTCCTAGCGTTTGTTCTAAACCTGTCCCCTTTCAATTTCTCCGAGTGCCCCATTGTACTTGTGGTTCCCCACTGTCTGAAGAATCTGTCCCTGTTTACCTTCTCTATGCCCTTCAGGATTTTGAAGGTTTCTATCATGTCTCCTCTAAGTCTCCACTTTTCCAGGGATAGGCCCCAGTATTTCCAACCTGTCAGCGTATGAAAAGTTTTCCATACCTTTTATCAGTTTATCAGTTTAGTCGCTCTTCTCTGAACTCCCTCAAGTACTGCCATGTCCTTCTTGAGGTACGGCGACCAGTACTGGACACAGTACTCCAGATGTGGGCGCACCATTGCACGATACAGCAGCAGGATGACTTCCTTTGTCCTGGTCGTGATACCTTTTTTAATGATACCCAACATTCTGTTCGCTTTCTTTGAGGCTGTCGCACACTGTGCTGATGCTTTCAATGTTGTGCCCACTATCACCCCCAGGTCTCTTTCAAGGTTGCTTAACCATAGCAATGATCCCCCCATTTTGTAGCTGAACATTGGGTTCTTTTTCCCTACATGCATGACCTTGCATTTCTCTATGTTAAAGCTCATTTGCCACTTTTTTGGACACTCTTCCAGCCTCGTTAGGTCCCTTTGCAGGTCTTCGCAGTCTTCCGCGGTTCTAACCCTGCTGCAGAGTTTGGTGTCATCCGCAAATTTAATAACCTCGCATTTTGGTCCCGCCTCCAGGTCGTTAATAAATATATTGAACAGGAGCAGTCCCAGCACCGACCCCTGTGGAACTTCACTCGTGACAAGTTATAGAAAGTTTAGGATAGTCTAAAAGTTTGTTAGCTAGCTATATGTGCCTGGTGGTTTTACTCCGCCTTGTTGTGTGATTCGGTTTTACCTACTACATGAAACTACATTGGCTGCCTATTACCACAAGGATCAAGTTTAAATTAGGCATCACTGCCTTTAAGATCCTGACAAGCAACGCCCCCAACTACCTATTCAGAGTTTGCCACCCTACTTCAGGGTGCCTCCAACAGATATTCCACCAGAAATCTTTTCCACTTAAAATTCCCAGTATGCAACAATATAAAGTCTACCAGACAAATTACCTTATCCATCCAATATCAATTAGCAAAATGCTGGAACCAACTACCAGTTACACTATGATCTTGTGACCACTATCTTAGGTTCACAAAACTTTCCAAAATCATTTCAATACCAACCCTGAAATGGCAATTGTAAACAGGGGGGATGGGGGGTGTTCCCTGGGCATCATCTTAATAGGAGCATAGCACAGGAAGTGATGACAGGAGAGCCCACGCAGATGCGACAGCAGGTTGGGGGTTGCTGCTCACGCCAGCAACGTTACATAGGTATGGGGGAAGGGAAGCGGCATGCGCACGCGACAGTGGGGCAGACGGGGAAGGAGCGTGTAGGGGTGGGGGGACCACCACCCCAGGCGTCTCTCGCCCTTGCTGCGCCACTGATTGTAAAAGCCCATTTCTAGACTGTCTAATGCAATTCCTGGGACATAATGATGAGCTAATGATGACTTGTAACTATGCATTTGTAATGATGATCTAACTCAAGGGTCTCAAAGTCCCTCCTCGAGGGCCGCAATCGTCGGGTTTTCAGGATTTCCCCAATGAGTATGCATGAGATCTATGTGCATGCACTGCTTTCAATGCATATTCATTGGGGAAATCCTGAAAACCCGACTGGATTGCGGCCCTCGAGGAGGGACTTTGAGATCCCTGATCTAACTGTATTTAATAGTTGCATTGATCTACCGGTCCTAGCAACTCTATTGAATGTCTGTGTCAAACTGTCCATTGTAACTTTCTGGGTAATTGACCCAACCTCTTGAAATATGATCTGACCTTAAACTGAATGGGTAAAGGCGGAATAGAAAACCTGATAACATAACACAGCATGTCATATAAAACTTTCTAAACTCCATCCTCTGCAATAGAAAAACCAAATGTTTTGGAAATAGGTCCCTCTGTGCTTAGAATTCTCCAAATGAAATAACACATTTAGTGCATGGCTTAATTCTGCAGCCATTTACTACTTGCCACTTTTCTATGGTATAATTTGGATGTATTGTTTGCATGTAACTACTGTCTAGGCTCTAGCATTGTGCAAGGCATATAGATATCCTTTTCTTTTTCAGAATCCTGTTATGTATTCTGGTAAGGAGATGATGTGCTATTGTTAAACATTTGCAAGCAGCAGTACAGATGTTCTGGAACACAGTTTCATGGTGTGAAAGACCCTTAGGCAACCCTTTGTACTGTAATTGGCATCATGGGACTTCCTCCAGGTATAATATCACCAGTTCTCTCTACCTTGGAAAGGGTGAATAACCTGTCTTTATCTACTAAGTCTATTCCTTTCATTATCTTGAATGTTTCGATCATGTCCCCTAAAGTAGATAGCTTTCATCCTATCTTAAATCTGATGTTTATGTCTAAAGTATTGGAGAAGATTGTTTTGCAACAATTGGATGATTTTGTAACTTCCCATAAGTGTTTAAGACGATTTCCAATTTGGATTTCGTAAATACCTGAGTTACTGTTATTATCTCTTTGCGAGGAAATTCAGTTGGGTTTTGATAAAGGGAAATGCTTTTTATTAGTATATTTGGATGTGGCAGCAGCATTTGATACTGTGAATCATCAAGTTCTTTTGGATAGATTGCACACTTTGGGGATTTTGGGGACTGTTTATAAATGGTTTCGTTCATTCCTTAGTAACAGGAGTTTTTCTGTAAGCAATGGCAATGAGCAATTTTTGTTAAAAATTGTGGAGTTCCTCAAGGCTCCTCTCTTTCAGCCATGTTATTTAATTTGCTCATGGCTCCAATTGGCAAATTGTTTTTGCAACTTGGGGTCCGGTATTGGATTTATGCTGATGATAAACAGTTTTATTTTGTTTTACCCCCTCTTTTACCAAGGTGCGCTAACCGATTAGCGCGCACTAAACGCGTCCATAGACTAGCAGGCACACGTTAGCATTTAGTGTACACTAATTGGTTAGCGCACCTTAGTAAAAGAGAGTCCTAGTTTCCGGTAGATTCTACTCAAGGTTTTCATTTATCTCATCTGGATCCAATTATTCAATGAATTCATTCGAATGTTGCTAAAACTAAACTTTTGTGGCTTCTGCCATCTGGCATGGATGGAGCTCCATCAGGATTTGCATATGATGATTTTAAAAGGTTTCAGGAGGTTGGAGGCCATTAATTGAATATTATAATGATTAAGGTTTATTCTTTTTCCTTAGGGGATAATTTGTAGAAATGGGGGTGGGGTGGGGGGGATAGGATAATCTAATTAAATAGCGGTATATTTCAACTGATTAATGGATATAAGAAACATGGTATATATGTATGAATAGAAAAGGAAAGGGGGTAAAATTATTGGAAATATGTTGTTATGAAATATTAGGGGATATATTATTAATAATAATAATAATAATAATAACAACTTTATTTTTGTATACCGCCATACCCCGAAGAGTTCTAGGCGGTTTGACTCATAGTTAAGGCAGCTAGCCATTCCCGTGTCTTTAGTGTAGCGGGTCCTCGATTGTGGAATTCTCTTCCTGACACAGTTCATTTAATTCCTACTTTTTTAGCTTTTCAAAAAAGTTTGAAAGCTTACATTTTTTGTACGGCTTCTTATGCTGTATGATAGGCAGTTTTGCTATTTGTTTTAAATGTATCAAGGGTTGTAGAAACAAAGGGCTAGATTCACTAAGCAAACTGATTGTATACCGATCAGTTTGCGACCCAATTTCCCTCTGACCCGATTCACTAACCTATGTACCGATCATCCTCTAATCCGATCCCAATCCGTGCATGCAAATGAGGGGAAACGGCATGCAAAGCAGGAAGGACGTGATTCGCTAAACTTTCTTCTGACTGTCCAATCAAAAAACAAGCAACTGGTGAGGACCAGTCACTTGTGTAACAAACCTGCCCCATCAAAAGCGCCCTGCTCTCTGCCTGTGGTTTTAACGCATGGGTTTAAAGTGGGGCTGCACTGCGGGAAAGGGCGGCAGAGAGCAGGAGAGTCAATAATTATGCCTGCTTAGCTGTGAGGGAGGCCTATTTCAGTTTTTGTCTCTGCCAGCATCATGCTGTGCATTTTAAGTTCTGTGGGGGTGTTGAAGAGAAGCTGAATCCACAAGGGGACAGGTGGGATAGAGATTCCAAATCCATAGATGGGGTGAGTTGAGGCTAGATAGATAGGGTGGTTAGAGAGATCCCAAATATGTAGGTAGGGTGGTGGGCTGCACTAGAAAGAGCCCAGATCCCCGAGTGGGGTGCAGTGGGCTAGAGATCCCAGATCTAGGGATGGGGGTGGGACCAGGGAGATTCCAGATCTACAGAGCAGAAGTTGTTTGAAAGCGAGTTAAAAAAAAGATGACAGTAAACGCATGCGCAGACCATCTACAGGCAAAGTAGATAGTCTGCGCATGTGTCGGATCGTTACACAGCGATCCGTGTTGTCGGATGGGGGCGTGCTTCCGATCGCTCCCATTTGAATATTCTCCCTTCATGAATTGGTCGGCCTGCGGCAGATCAGCCACGGAGATGCAGGTTAGTGAATCTAGCCCAAAGTATATAAACGTTTATATATTTATTTTATGAATGTCAATTTTGTAACCCACATAGATTTCTGGATATGCGGGATATAAATCTTTTAAGCAAACAACAACAAAAAAAATTATAATATTTTTGGTCTTATTTACCATCCCTTTCCTAATAATTCCTAACATCCTCTTAACTTTTTTGGCTAGCATAAGGTAACTATGATTTGATTGTGTCAGCTGAACTACACGAGGGAGTTGAACCCACACCATGCTCACACGCTACCCTTCATTCTGACCGCTGTGCTAGACAATGAGCCATAAAATAATAGCAATTCAGGATTTATTATACTGTTCCATATAGGCGTCGTTATGGGTGTAGTAGCGGCATTCTTGCTGCGCCGTATCAGAGCGCCAGAAGAACGCCTAAACGGCTGTAGTTAATTCTGCTAGGATAGATGCCAGGAGACAACCCAAGGTGGATCTCCCTGCCCTGTCATGGTGGATTTTGCCATTTTTCATCAGCGCATTTCCTTATCCAAGCAAACTTATTCTCACCTTCACATGGCTAGCATATCCTAAGCTGTCAGGGTAGGAAACTTCTCCCCTGATTGAAAGAATCTATTTATGGCTCACCGAGTTAAGGCACCTGTCCTAAAAGAGAAAACTCTGCTCTGATGGACCTTCCTATACTAAGCACACCTAAGTGGCATCTGACATCATAGGCACCGTTACAACTTCCCGCCAGAAAACTTTCAATCTGATTGAGCTTGCTTTGGGTGTTGTTTGGCCAAACAAACCTGTACTGGCTTTTAATCATTTCCTTTACTTCTCAAAGCTTTTACAAGAAGCCATTTGTCATCTGCTTAGTCTATAGAAGCTCCTGTTACCAAATTCTAAAAGGAATCCTCTCTGTAGCTCAATGCTTCAAAGCACTGTTTTTGTCTTACAAACATCAGGGGTTCAAGTCTTGAGTATGGTTAGCAAAAATATAATATTAATTTTTCTACCAGAAAACCTTCAAACTGTTTGGGCATTCTTTGGCCATTCCTTTGTTTAAACATATTTGGGTTGAGCTTTAAAATGATCTGCAGCAATTCTCTGATATCATCCTAAACTCCCTCCCCTACCCCAACACACACTCCTCAGGCATGAAACCACACCCCAAGTCTAAAGCCAAGCTGAATTTATCAATAGTAATGTCTCTAGGCTACATCTCAAAACATGTACCTTCCTTCAACACCTGTCCAAACCCTCTGAATGTTTTAGTAAACTCATACCTGTTGCCCTGTGTATATATTGCATAAAAAGAAATACATTCCTACCACAATGGCTGTAATGAATGTATCTGATGCACAATGTTGATCTCATTGTGAGATCATCAAGATGCACCTAGATGGCAGATTGTCTCCAAAAAATTGAGCATGTTTTGGGGTATCCAAACATAATTTGGATTTGACCTTCAGAGGATGGGAGAGGTGCCATTAACTGTTGAGCCACAGCCACTTCATTTGAGTTAGGGGTTTCTTACCATGAGAGCTTAGGATATCCTAGCCATGGCAAGATCAAAATAAGTGTGCCTGCAAACTGCACAATGCTCATGAAAACAGCAAAGTCCACCATGTATACTCTTATAAGAGCTAATAGGAAGCTGTTAAAATGAGTGAAGGTGAGAGTGGGATTTGAACTGGAGAGTTTGAGAAGATGGACAAGGTGCAATAAGGTGCCTTAACTTGGTGAGCCACAAATGGTTTCTTTTTGTCAGCGGAAAAGTTTCCTACCATGACAGCTTAGGATGTCCTAACCATGTGAAGGTGAAAATAAGTTTGCCTGGAAAGGGAAATATGCTGATGAAAAATGGTGAAGTCCACCATCTAGACCAGGGGAGTCAAAGCCCCTCCTTGAGGGCAGCAATCCAGTCGGGTTTTCAGGATTTCCCCAATGAATATGCATGAGATCTATTTGCTTGCACTGCTTTCACTGTATGCTAATAAATCTCATGCATATTCATTGGGGGAAATCCTGAAAACCTGACTGGATGCCTGTTTGCATATGGAAATAATAAGTATACCTTAATGGATCCTTCTCATTTGGAGCTATTTCTTCATGATAAGAATGTACCTCAGACAAATTCTGAAAAAGAATTAGTAGTTGTTGAGGATATAGGTGATTAAAATATATGTTTACTTTGCTTGTCTATATGATATACTGAAGAGCTAAGAAATGATTTCTTATTAGACATATGTTTCATTTACTTTTTGAAGCAGTCCCAATAACGTGGGCTAGATATTATGTAATTGTCTAGATTATTTTCTCATATGCGATTTATCTTTATTTGAATAATTTATCTTTATTTCTAATAGAAAACCATATACTTGGTATTCTAGAGAACTATGTAGCAAAAACTAACACCCTTCACCCAAACCAAACAGTCTTCTGAAAAACACCACTCTACTGAAACATCCCTTATTGGCCTTATATTATTTAGATTTAGATCATCACAAACCAGTTCTCATCATCTCTTCAGTCTCTCAGTCTTACAGCAGCATTCTATACCATCAACCACACTTGTCTCAATCATTGCTAGCACAGCCCTTTCCTGGATTGCCTCCTATCTAATCACTAATTAATCACTACATTGAACACATTTTTTGCATCTGTATTTGCCAAAGAGGATATACACAACATACCGGAACCCATTAGGCTATATGCTGGAAACTAAGACGGGAAACTGACAGGGTTGATGGTCAGGGTTGAGGTATGCAGGCAGATCGATAGGCTTAAGAGCGATAAATCCCCGGGACCAGATGGCATCCATCCAAGGGTCATCAAGGAACTGAAAGGGACTATAGCTGAACTGCTTCAACTAATAGCCAATCTGTCGATCAAATCAGGAAAGATTCCGGAAGACTGGAAGGTGGCGAATGTTACACTGATCTTCAAAAAAGGTTTGAAGGGAGATCCGGGAAACTACAGACCGGTGAGTCTGACCTCGGTACCGGGAAAGATGGTAGAGGTGCTGATAAAGGACTGCATCATTGATCACCTTGACAGGCACGATCTGATGAGGACCAGCCAGCATGGCTTCGCAAAGGCAAATCCTGCCTGACGAACTTGCTGCACTTCTTCAAGGGAGTAAACAGGCAGATAGACAAGGGTGACACAGTCGACATTGAATATGTGGATTTTCAGAAGGCGTTCGACAAGGTTTTGCATGAACGACTACTTTGGAAAATTGCGAGCCATGGAATCAAGGGTGAAATACTCACATGGATTAAAAATTGGCTGGAGGATAAGAAACAGAGAGTGGGGGTAAATGGACAATACTCGTACTGGAAGAGCGTCACCAGTTTGGCACCAGTGCTTGGACCCGTGCTCTTCAACATCTTTATAAACGATCTGGACATTGGTACGAGTGAGTTGATTAAATTTGCGCACAATACAAAGTTATTCAGAATAATGAAGACACAGGGGGATTGCAAAGATCTGCAACATGACATAATCAAGCTCGAGAAATGGGCATCGACATGGCAACTGAGGTCAACGTGGATAAGTGTAAAGTGATGCATGGCGGTAACAAAACTCTCATGCACGAATAGAGGATGTCCGGGGCAGTACTTGGAGAGACCTCCCAGGAAAGAGACTTGAGAGTTCTGATTGACAAGTCAATGAAGCCGTCCGCGCAATGACCGGTAGCGGCACAAAAGGCAAACAAAATGCTAGGAATGATTAAGAAGGGGATCACGAACAGATCAGAGAAGGTTATCATGCCACTGTACCGGGCCATGGTGTGCACTCACTTGGAGTACTGCGTCGCCATACATGAAGAAGGACACAGTACTACTCGAAAGGGTCCAGAGGAGAGCGACTAAAATGGTTAAGGGGTTGGAGTTGCCGTACAGTGAGAGATTAGAGAAACTGGGCCTCTTCTCCCTAGAAAAGAGGAGACTGAGAGGGGACATGATCGAAACATTCAAAATACTGAAGAGAATAGACTTAGTAGATAAAGACAGGTTGTTCACCCTCTCCAAGGTAGAGAGAACGAGAGGGCACTCTCTAAAGTTAAAAGGGGATAGATTACGTACAAATGTAAGGAAGTTCTTCTTCACCCAGAGAGTGGTAAAAAACTGGAACGCTCTTCCGGAGTCTGTTATAGGGTAAAACACCCTCCAGGGATTCAAGACAAAGTTGTACAAGATCCTGCTAAACTGGAACATTCCCAGATGAGGCTGGACTCATTTAGAGCACTGGTTTTTGACCAAAGGGCCGCCGCGGACTGCTAGGAACAATGGACCACTGGTCTGACCCAGCAGCGGCAATTCTTATGTTCTTATGACTCTGTCCCATTAAACCATGTTTGTCTACGTGTTCCGTAATTTTATTCTTTATAATAATTGGCCCTTTTTTTGCTGGCACTGAAGTTAGGCGTACTAGTCTGTAATTTTCTGGATTACCCCAAAGCTCTTTTAAAAAATCTGTGTTAGATTGTTCACCCTTCAGTCTTCAGGTACTATGGACACTACGCACATAAGAGTGAGCTCTGCCCATGTTCCACCTTGTTCTGCCCATGTATATGCCCCCCCCCCCACTACATTAGCATGCTATGCAGGTTACATGCACCATTGTAGAATAGTGCATAGGCATATAAATGCTAGCATGTTATACATGTAAGCAGTCAAGGAGCATGTAAATGCAGATGCCTAAATTAAGAATTGCCTTTCATATGATGTACATGACTCCACTCACACCAAGTATATGACTGAAACTCTACTCAAACATGTAAGTGTGTGACTGCAGCTGAAGAATAATTTCAAGTCTTATATTGTGTTCTGAATACCTCACGAGTCAAAAACACAATTTTCTTACAAAAAACCCCCTGGTTTAGTGAAAGTATAAGCAAAGCCAACCCAACCAGAGAAGCCTTTTCAAATGTTAGAAAGGAGCAAAAGACGTTTTCATTTTGAACCTGCAATCATTATTGCTGTTTCCATAATAAACAAATCCTTATTCTCTGAAGAGTCTATTTATTAAAGATTTTCTCCTATTCTCTTTTTATCTATAGAAAAAAAATTATCTATTCATATATTTAATCCAGCATTAATTACTCCTGTGGAATAACTAATATAGGAGTGAAAATTTCTCCCCGGAAGGGTTAGGATTAAAATGAACTTGTTCTTTGAGCTCCTCTTACAGGCAAAGACGTAACGTAAATGTGCCCAAAGCAAAGATACAGGGAAGCGACAAGTGTGTGTAGTGAGTGCTATTGAGAAAACTCCAGGGAGGTACCATTTGTGTTGAGTTGTTCCATTCTCGATCGTTTACGAAAAGTCGGGCTCCGATGGCCGAGCATTGATGGGAAGGACGACAACTGCTGGCTGTCGCGCGCTACCCCACGCGCCGTCGGAGCGCACTTCTCCGCGGATTCGGCACGGCGGGAGGAGAACGCGGCCAGTCTGGGAGGCGCCAGGCGGGCGCTGATTGGCCTGGTCGTGACTCACTCAAGCGCGGCTGGAGGCGGCGGCACCAAGAGCGGGCTGGAGCTTCTGCTGGACGTTCGGCTTTGAGCGGGCTGCGCGAGCTGAGTGGAACAGCTGCGCACCCATCTGTGTCTTAGCCTTGACCGGCGCGGCGCGCGCTCCGGCCGACCCCACCAGCCCCGCCAAGCTCACCCGCAGCCATGGACTCGGATTCCGGCGAGCAGAGCGAGGGAGAGTCCTTGCCAGGTAATAAAGAGAAGGGATGGAAACTAGAAAAGAAACTTTCCGTGGGACACAGCCAGTTTGCGCGGCATTCTGGACACGCATTCTTTTATTTTTAGCTCCTTCATGGGTGTGGAGGGAGGGAAACTATGTATCATGCTGGTAGGCTGAATAAGTTTCAGAAACAAGCGAGGAGGTTTGAAGTACTGTTTAAAAAAAAAAAAAAAAAATTGGAGCCAAGAAATGGTAATAATTGAGATAAAAATCGAGTACAGAGCATTTGATAGCGTCAGACCTATCATAATGCTTTCACCTGTGCTCAAGTTTTATTAGGGCGAGGACGTTTACTAATGAATATATTACACGGAAAATTTCAATGGTGGTGATGTGCATTATTGCCTGATTGATACAGCACAAGTAAGGTAGGAGGACGAATTCTGTCGCCGTGCCTTGCTTTGAAAGAAAATGAGAAACTCGTCGTGACCAGCTTGGTATTTGTAAAGGGATCTAATAAAACACGTGCTATGAAAACAGTTTCAAATGGAATGCTCAACCACGATTGTGCAGCTCTAGAGGCATGTCTTATGTTTAGACAGGATGCTTATAGCATGATGTTTTGACAAACCTAGCACTGAAGAGTTTGTATTTTTTTTTTTCAGGATTTGAAAATACTAAATAGGCTGGTAAACCTAATAGTTGTGAAGCAAGACTTAAATGTACTGTAAATTGTTCCTCCTCTTTTCTCTCCAAACTAGCTTCTGAATTAAAAATACACATTAAGGAGTTTCTAAAATCATGTTCTAGACATCCTAAACTAAACCAAATCTTAAAAGTTATATACCCAGCCATCCCTGAGAAACAAGGCTTGACTCTGTTAACAGTAGTTGTAGTAAAGTTAATAGAAAGAATTGACCTCATAGAAACTTATCTGCTAGGAAATGCGGAAATAGTAGTTTTCAGAATTTTTTTGGAAAACTTGAAAGGATAGACAGGTTCTTATTAGAGAAGATAGGTCATTCCAAATTGCTGATAATAAATAGGGAAAGGAATAGACAATTATACTGATAGATCTAGCACCCTTTACAGTTGGAAAAGAGTTTAAATACACGGGTAGTTCTGCAACTTGAAGATCTCAAAGAATTTAAAGCTAGAGGGACCAACAAATCAAAGATACCATGTAAGATTTTTAAAACTATGCAGGCACACTTAATCTTAACTCTCAATCGAAAAGTAAACCAATATAAACTCCTTAACAGAGGTCATACTTTGTTTTTACCAAAGATCAATCTTGTGGCAGTATTTTGAATTAACTGGAGTCTTTTTTCATTTCCTTTGCTCAAACCCACATAAATGGAGTTACAATAGTCCAGTTGTGCCAAAATGATGGATTGGACCAAAATTGAAACATGTTGATAAAAAAGGTGTCGGACACTTTTCAGTGTACACAAACTTAAGAAACATTTCTTAATCAGATGGTTTACCTGACAATGGAGAGAGAGGGAGGAGTCAAAAGATTCCCAGCACTCTAGAGCAGGGCTAGGCAATTCCAGTCCTCGAGAGCCACAGGCAGGTCAGGTTTTCAGGACATCCACAATAAATAAGCATTAGATAGTTTTACATCTCAAGGAGGCAGTGCATGCAAATCCATCTCATACATATTCATTGTGGATATCCTGAAAACCTGACCTGCCTGTGGCTCTTGAGGACCAGAATTGCCTACCCCTGCTCTAGAGCAGTGGTTCCCAACCCTGTCCTGGAGGAACATCAGGCCAATTGGGTTTTCAGGCTAGCCCTAATGAATATGCATGAAGCAAATTTGCATGCCTATCACTTCCATCATATGCAAATCTCTCTCATGCATATTCATTAGGGCTAGCCTGAAAACCCGATTGGCCTGGTGTTCCTCCAGGACAGGGTTGGGAATCACTGCTCTAGAGGGAAGACTCAATTGGTAGAATTAAGGGTAATTGAACTAGGAAGGTTTGCGATATCTGGACCAAACCAAAGTAATTTTGTTTTTATTGTTTAATTTCATTTGAATCAGAGTTGACAATGACTGTAATTTGGATAAGCAAGAATTTATGTTGACTGTAAAATTAATCAAATTAGGGTCGACTTCAAGTAAAATAAAAATATCATCCGTATATGTAAATAGTGATTCAAGAGGGTTTAATTTATAAAATTTTAACTTAGTCATGTACATAGATATTAAGGAAGATAAGAGATAACGGGGAACACCGCAATCCGGTGACCATGTGGAAGATGTTGTGCCCCCCAAAATTCACTACATAGGACCGCAATGAAAGAAATCCTTTGAATCAGGTCAGAACTTTATCCTCCATGCCCATATCTGAAAGCAGTTTAACTAGAACATGATGATTTACTACATCAAAGGCTGCTGAAAGATCAAATTGTAATAGTATGGCATAGCGATTTTGAATAGGCTTTGAATCTTAGAAATCAGTGATAATAATAAGGTTTCTGTGCTAAAATTAGAATGGAATCCACGTTGAAAGGGAAACAAAATGGAACATTTATCCAAATAACTTGAAAGTTGTTTGGAAATGATTGACTCAGTCAGCTTGGTTACTAAACGAATGCTGGCAATAGGACGATAATTCGTCGGAGCAGCAGGATTTAGATCAGTATCTTGCAGTAGTGGGATAAGAACAGTAGTCTCAAATAGAGAATGACACGGGGAAAAAATCTGTCCCCGTCACCGCCCCGGCCCCGGCCCACCATCCTCTGCACCGCCCCGTCACCGCCATTCCCTTCACCGCCCCGTCACCGCCATCCCTTTCACCGCCCCATCACCGCCACTGCCATCCCATTCACCGCCCCGTCACCGTCCCCGCTGCATCATATAAGCCTTAGTACTGTAATATTTAGCTTATTCCTTTCTTATAAATCAAAGTTCCTGCTGCTGAACTAGAGAAAGAGATGTTCAGCTGGCAGGGCTTTGTTTATAAATTTTTATCAACACAACTAATATACTACTTTATCCTAAAGCAAAAAATAAATAAATAAATATAAATTTTTTTTTTCTACCTTTGTTGTCTGGTTTCTGCTTTCCACATCTTCTCATTCAATTCCTTCCATCCACTGTGTGTCTTCTCTCTGCATCTTCCATTTGCTGTTACTGTGCCTCTCCCTTCACCCCCCCCCCAAATTGGTCTAGCACCCATCTTCTTCCCTCCGCTCCCCCATAGTCTGGCATCTGTCTTCTTCCCACTCTGTCTTCCACATTTCCCTTCGGGGTCTGTTCCTCTCCACCCTCCTTCAATGTCTGTCCTATTCCTTTCCACCACCACCCTTCCCTCCCTCCTTTACCATCTGTTCCTTTCTACTACCCTTCAGCTCCTCTCGCGTGGCCTATCTATCTACCTTTCTCCCTCTTATTTTCATGGCATGTTACAATGTAATTTGTGCAAGCCACTGGAGCCTGCGAGCTCGGTCCCTGTCCCATCCCCACAAACCATCTCGCTTCTGTGCTCCTATTTTCCCCATTTCTAATATTTCCCCTATGTATCTGCCATTGCCCCCCCCCCCTGTGTCTTTATACCATCCCCAAGGCATGTCCCCTTTATGTCTCTGTCCCTATGCCCCATGCACATAATTTCCCCTCTTTCTGTTACCTTCCTGTGTCCAGATTTCCCCTATCTTCCTCTTCCATACCAGTGTGTCTCTTCTTTTCAACCCCATCTAACTTTTTTCCCTCTTTCTTTCCCCCCCCCCCCCCCTGCTTCTAGCATCTGGCTCACCTGCCTGTCCTTCCCTTTCTTTCCTGCTGTGGGTTTTTTTTCCCATCTTTATCCCCTTGGCCCAGAATCCTTTTCCCTTTCACTCCCTCCTTCCAGTTTGAGCCGGGAACATGAGCGATCGCACGGTCCCCGCAGCCACCACCCGCCTGCCCAATCGATCCTAGTGTTTAGCCAGCTCTCTCCTCACCTTAGTTTGTAGGTTTTCTTTTTTGGCGACCTGCACGCTTTCCAAAGAGCCACGCATGCGCGGCTGCTCAGTGTTCAATCTTCTGCTCTGCTGCAACTTCCTGTTTCCGGTTGCGTCATAAATGGAGTTACAATAGTCCAGTTGTGCCAAAATGATGGATTGGACCAAAATTGAAACATGTTGATAAAAAAGGTGTCGGACACTTTTCAGTGTACACAAACTTAAGAAACATTTCTTAATCAGATGGTTTACCTGACAATGATTTTCCAATGCAAAAGGAACACAAGTTATTCACCTTTACCCACGAGTTTTGCAGAAGAAATCATTAGCCACAGCTTTTCAGCTCCGCCTCCTTGTGTCAATAGACAGTGCCCCATCTCAGTTTTTCCTTTTGCGAGTTGACATGTCTTTTATTTTGCTCTAAAATGGATTTATTATTTTCAGGCTTTAATCTGAATTTCAAGGCTTCAGGTGCTCCAGAGGTTCCCAGAATTTCTGGGACAGTTCTGCCTGGGAGAAGATACCATCTCTCTGGTTCAGAGCACTGTAGCTGGGGGTGGCAACCCTTTTGCAGGGCACCTACCTAGCCAGCCTGCACTAAGATTGAGGATAGCTCTGGGCACGTTCCCCCTGGAAGCTCAGCTCGCCCCTGATTTACTAGGCGCTTGAGTGTAGGCTGAGTGGCCCCACATTGGTCTAGAGGGCTGTAGCAGGTGTCGGCTGTGCTCTCTCCCTCCCCCCTCACCCCCGAAGGTGCATGAGAAGCTAGTGGGGTCAAAGGTTTCAGGTTCTCTGAGCCTGTCTAAAAGGCAGCCCAAAGAGACAAGCGGCTGAAGGATGTTATATGCTTGTCTGAGGCAGAAATCTCTGTTGTCCAGCTGCAGTGTGAGCTGATGCAGACAGTGATGTAGCGAGGGCTGGAGGCGCCCAGGGCTGTGGCACCCCATTGCTCTTTCCCTGCCCCCCAATCGCTTACCTTCTCTTTCTCCCGTACCTCTTTAACTTTTCTGCCAGCACAAGCAGCATTTCCAACTTGCTGCCATGCCAGCCTCCCTCTGATGTCACTTCCTAGTCCCATGACCAGGAAATGACTTCAGAGAGAGAGAGAAATGAGGCCAGCGCGAGCAGCAAGTTGGAGATGCTGCTTGCACCGGCAAAGAGGTAAGAAGGGTAGAGAGGAGGAGAGGTGCCAGTGCTCCCACCAAGACAGTGCTTGGGGCAGTCTGCCCTCCCACCACAACTCCCATCTCCTTACTACACCGTTGTATGCAGGTCTGTGCGTACAGTCTGTCACTGTCTATAGGAGACTTTGGAGTGATTCAAGAACTGAACGTTTGTGTCTTGGGGGCTTCCCATAGTATCCTCAAACAATATAGCAATTAACAAAAATGTAAGCTAGTCAGTCACAAAAGAGTTCCTACCAAACAAACCAGCTCAGTGAACAATGCATGCCCAACTAGTTTATTTTTGAAAGGGAAACATAGGATCTCAGATTTCCATACCAATGGCACATGAGTGTAAAATGGTAGTATTTGGATCATGGTATCTACCATCGATCCTAAAAAACCTTTATCTTTTTTCTTTCTTATGACTTGTGTGTAAAAATTGTATACAAAATATTTATCGTTAAACTTTCAAAAACTTAAAACTTCTCAAGTACAAATTAGTTTTAAAGGTAATATGAATGTCAAAAACAAAAGGCACACAGCTAGATACCAGATCAAAACTGTTGCAATTCGTTCTTACTTTGCAAGAATCTAACCAGATCAAATGCTGTCTAGCTGTGTGACTAGGTCCTTCCTCAGGTTATTCACATCACTGATCAATGCTATTTCACAAAAGGAACAAGACATGAATATAAACACCAAAGTGGTTTACATGTTTACAAACAGAAGACCAGAGAAGGAAATTCATTGATTAATGATAAGTCCAAATTCATTGATTAATGGTAAGTCCAGAAGACAAAATGTAGGATAAGATACTTCTCTTGCTGACAATGCATCGGAGATTAAGCCCTGTCATTCAGTTGAAAGCCAATTCAAAGAAACGGGTCTTATAATTTACGTTTCAACTTCCTGATAAGGAAAAGAGCACTACAACAGTATTAGTGAAAGATAGCTTTAATACCGATAGGTAACTGGGAAATAAGGAAATGTTGGCACATGGTTTGAAAACAAATGTGGAAACAAAAAAAAAACCCTCCTAACAAGGGAAATGGGCTTCCTGAAAGTGTGTATGTGAATAGACCTACACATAAAGCTGGCTACTGCTTGAACTTGGCAAGCTGACCAATGCTGTTCAGATGAGGTCTTACTTGCTTTCTAGTTCTTTCCATCTTTATGAGCAAGAGAAAATATAAATGAAATACACTATAAATGTCAGTCAGCGTGAAAGCAAACAAAATCTGTGACAGATACAGACAAACATGGAGGAAGGAAGACTCTCATCCAGATGGTCCATGAACCTTTTGTATAAAATATTTCAAGTTGCACCATATCACTTTAAACTAACTGCAGATCTGTGCTGCTAATCAAAGTGACGGGAAACTTGGTTTCCTGAATAAAGTTGGACAATAATTGAGTGATGTTAAAGCAGTCATTCAGCTTGATTATAATTCTGAAAGGAACTTCAATCAGTGTCTCTCTGTAGTCTGGCACTGTAGACTGTGATGATCAACACAAGCAGTGATTCATGATAGGAAAACAAAATTCAGTTGTGCTGAAATGCCTTGTAATGGAATATGTATATACCATTAAGTAGGACTGCCAAAAGCATAAAATCACTCACATATGACCAGCAAATATAAAACACTACATTTCAAAAATTAGACTTGTGGAGAGGGGTCTTACATCTTTTTCATTTCTTCATCTCCCTATCCATTCTTGGTTTATCATCCTACCCTTCTGCATCAGCAAGAGACATTTACATTTTGAAGCAGAGCCTAATTTGAGCCCAAATACTCAATGTATGAAAATGCTGCTTGAATAGTAATCCTGGGGTTGCAAAATTATTTTAGAATTAACTGATAAGTATCTTTTTATTCTACTCCTACACTTTCTAGTAATATGCAGTATTGGAGGAGTAGTCTAATGCAGTGGTTCTCAACCCTATCCTGAAGGACCCCCAGGCCAATTGGGTTTTCAGGCTAGCCCTAATGAATATGCATGAGAGAGATTTGCATATAATGGAAGTGACAGGCATGCAAATCAGCTCCCTGCTATTCTGAAAACCCAATTGGCCTGGGGGTCCTCTAGGACAGGGTTGGGATCTACTGGTCCAATGGACTAAATTCCTGAGGAACTGGGTTCAATTCCTACTGCAGCTCTTTGTGACTATGGGCAAGTCAACTCAACCCCTTGCCCCAGGTACAGAAACCTAGATTGTAAGCCTACTAGGGACAGAGAAAGTACCTGCGTATAATGTACTGTACACCTCTAGTATTGCTATAGAAATGATTATTAGTAGTAGGTAAAACAGTGCTGTGGGAGACGGGAATACTTATTTGGTGATTTATCATGTACTTCTTTGGAGTGGAGGAGTAGCCTAATGGTTAGTGCAGTAGAGTGTAATCCTGGGGAACTGGGTTCAATTCCCAATACAGCCTCTTGTGATCCTTGGCAAGTCACCTAAGCCCACCAGGCATAAAAACTTAGATTGTGAGCCCACTAGGGATAAAGAAAGGATATGTATATAGGGCCTGATTCTATATAGAATGCCGATATTGGCGGCTGCCTAAGAAGTGGCCGTCGATCACATGTCAATCACACATCGGCATCATATATCAGAATCGTGTCTACACACTTGGGCAGACGCCTTAAATATAGGCCTGCATTTTGTGGGCCTATATTTAAGGCGTCTGTCTCACATCTCCGGAGATACATACCGATGCTTAAGCCTGCCCAAGGCCACTTCCAGGTGAAGCCATGCCTCACCTTGGTCATGCTTAAGCGTGGGTACACATCTCTGTAGACATGCTACAGAGGCCTACAAAGTAGGTGTTCTGCCTCGGACATTTTTTTTTTTTTAACGTGCGTCCCAATTAGCTGCTAGATGGCGGTAGGAAGCCTACCGCTGCCTACAATCGGGACACACATTTCAAGAATCAGGACCATAATTTGTACATCTAGTAACAATATAGAACTGATTAATAGTAGTAGTAATAATTTGAAACCATAGGAAATATCAATTTTCTGGACTTGTCATTTTTTAATACAAAAATATGCTTTTTTTTTAATCAAGTGAAAGGCAATTTTATAAAAGGGGTGCCTAACTGGAACCTATTCTATACAGGACAGCAGGTACCTCCTTTCCTTTAAAGAATACTGGCATAATTGGGTATATAGTGGAGAATGACAACAGGGACAATTTTTCTCCGTCCCCGTGGGAACTCATTTTCCCGTCCTATCCACACGGTTCTTTTTCTGTCCCTGCCAGCTCTGTCTTCATCTGCACAAGCCTCAAACACTTTAAAATCATAAGTGTTTGAAGCTTGTGCGGTTAAGGCAGAGCTTACAGGAATGCGACAAAACTCGCAGGGATGGGACAAGGAAATTGAATAAATTTAAATTAATTAAAAAGTTTAAAAAAATAAAATTTTAAAAAATATAGTGGAGAATGAAACGGGGACAAATTTTTCCCGTCCCCGCGGAAACTCATTTTCCTGCCCTGTCCCGTTCTTTTCCTGTCCCCTGCCAGCTCTGTCCTCATCTGCACGAGCCTCAAACACTTTAAAATCATAAGTGTTCGAGGCTTGTGCGATTAAGGCAGAGCCTACAGGAATGGGACAGAACACATGGGGATATTGAGATCCCATGGGGATGGGGACAACATTCTCTAGTACAGTTAGCAGTCCAGCAGGTGTATGAGTATTACATACTATACCCAACTTGCACATGTTTTGCCTTAAAATGCAGTGCCAGGGGATTTTAAATGTACCTTCCCCTAGTAGAATTAATTTATCCACAAAGAGTTACCACACTCATTTCTTAGAGCAGCACTTCGCCACAAGCCAGTTAAAATACAGTTAGTGTGCATTCTCATAAATGCAGAATGGAAAAAAAGCCTTTTCAGAATAAGTCGGGTCTATTTCATTAATATAGCACATATCTAGAGAGAACAAGGTAGACTCTGCCTTTCCAAATGTCTTAGACCAGGGAGTCTCTGAGACTGGCAAAAAGATTTTGTCTATAATAAATATTAATAAAACACCAGATGAAAAAAATACATACTACCTAATATACTCAAAAATAATCTATAACGCTAGTAATGTGAAGCTGCCCACATTTATAGCCAAAACTATGCAGATGATATAGTTGATTTTTTGATTTTCCAAAATAGGAGAAAAAAATACCTCAGTAAAATCAATGATACTGTTTCACATTACTAGCATCATAGTTTAAAATAAATATTAATCAGATACATTTGCATACATGCAGTCTACTACTAAGGCTAATTTGCACAGCTCAGCTACTCTAAACCCAGCAATATGTTGTCTCGTTTTAGCTTCATAACCGCATTAATAACCGCCATAATGTCAACTTTTACTGTTTCAAATGGTAGTGTATCTAGAGCCTTGATAAATAAACAAAATCCAGGCATGTTTATAGCTTTCCATGATCAGAGTTGAAAACCTGTGATCTGGATGCTGTATAGCATTTCCAGGTCTCTCTGTACATTAAAGTACTGTACAGTATTTGACTTTGCAAAAATTGAAGATGAATCCTAAAACTACACTTAATTTGAATATTTTAGTGCAGACCCTAAAAAGATCTCAGGGCTCGGTGCTCGGGCCGCTGCTATTTAATATATTCATAAATGATCTAGGAACAGGGACGAAGTGCGAAATAATAAAATTTGCAGACGACACCAAACTATTTAGTGGAGCTCGGACTAAAGAGGACTGCGAAGAATTGCAAAGGGACTTGAACAAACTAGGGGAATGGGCAACGAGATGGCAGATGAAGTTCAACGTTGAGAAATGTAAAGTATTACATGTGGGAAACAGAAACCCGAGGTACAACTATACGATGGGAGGGATGTTATTAAATGAGAGTACCCAAGAAAGGGACTTGGGGGTAATGGTGGACATGACAATGAAGCCGACGGCACAGTGCGCAGCGGTCGCTAAGAAGGCAAACAAAATGCTAGGCATAATCAAGAAGGGTATTACACCCAGAATGAAAGAAGTTATCCTGCCATTGTATCGGGCGATGGTGCGTCCGCATCTGGAGTACTGCGGCCAATATTGGTTGCCGTACCTTAAGAAGGACATGGCGTTACTCGAGAGGGTTCAGAGGAGAGCAACGCGTCTGATAAAGGGGATGAAAAACCTTTCATACGCTGAGAGATTGGATAAACTGGGTCTCTTTTCCCTGGAGAAGAGGAGACTTAGAGGGAATATGATAGAGACTTATAAGATCATGAAGGGCATAGAGAGAGAGTAGACAGGGACAGATTCTTCAAACTTTCAAATAATAAAAGAACAAGAGGGCATTCAGAAAAGTTGAAAGGGGACAGATTCAAAGCGAATGCTAGGAAATTCTTCTTTACCCAACGTGTGGTGGACACCTGGAATGCGCTTCCAGAGAGTGTAATAGGGCAGAGTACAGTACTGGGGTTCAAGAAAAGATTGGACAATTTCCTGCTGGAAAAGGGGATAGAGGGGTATAGATAGAGAATTACTGCACAGGTCCTGGACCTGTTGGGCCGCCGCATGAGCGGACTGCTGGGCAAGATGGACCTCAGGTCTGACCCAGCAAAGGCATTGCTTATGTTCTTATGTGTAAAAATATGCATGCCAGGGGCATAGCCAGACCGCTGATTTTGGGTGGGCCTGAGCATGAAATTGCCACCCCACACCTCCCCACCCTGTTCTCTGCCTCTTTCCCATCTCCCGCCTATACCCACAAACTCAAAACATTAACTATCTGAGCTGGTGCCAACAGAAGACTACCTCCTCAAGCAGTCTCAGGCACTGTCTGCTGCTTTTGCTGGTGTAGGCAGCCTTTCCCCGACACACACATGCATATGCTTGGGTTTTGTGAAACTTAACATGCTTAAGGGAGACTCGCCCCCTTGCATGTGCAAAAACAGAGCATGTGGTCCTCTCCATTGTATACTCAGTTTTGTGAAAACCGAGGATGCATGGCGGGGAGGGGGGGGGGCTTTGCATGGCAGCAGCTCAGGAAAAGCACTGTCAACTGCCAGGATTTGGGTTGTAGAGGACTTACTGGTGGGGTTAGAGGACCTCTCTCAGCTCAGGTATGTAAGGTCACAGAGTGAAGAACATGGGGGCAAAGCAAAGTTTTGTGCCCCTAACTTTGGACTCAGCCCCCCCCCCCCCCCTAAAACCCGAATTCTGGCTACTTGCCTGGTGCACACTAAGATACAAATCCTGAACTGGGCAACTTAGTATTCCATTAGCATGTACTACATTTTAGTAAAAGGGCTCTGTATCTCTCACATGCTCCACCTTCAACAAATGAACTCAGGTGCTGAATGTACTGTAGATGCTCAACAAAATAAGTTGTGGATATTTATTCTAGCAAGAAATTTTAAACTGGGTACATTCTTTTTCCGGTACCTGGTTTTCAATGATTTTCTTTACCCAGTTAAATTTCTCTTGTTGCTATAGATAATAAAAAAAATTATTGCAGAAACTAGAAATAAAAGCTCAGGTTTTGTGTGAATGTCCAAAGCCCTTTATAGCTGTAATTGGCAACTCTTTTTATATTGTTCTGCATTGCATAATGCAGTAAGAGCCCAATTGCTATAATGTATGCATTTAATAACAGGCTTGCTTAATTTACTCTTCAGTCATCATTCCAAGACTGTAATTTTCTTCCTAAATGATGGGTGATTTGTTTTTTCAGGTGCTTCACAAGAATTTAATGCACTCTAATGCTCCACAAAGCAGCTGCACTTGTTAACACACCAATAAAATTTCAGCAGTGTTATTAAAACTTGATAGGAATAAGTTATAAAAGTACATTCATCTAAATGAAAATACATTTGCTCAGTTTGATGTAGTTAAACAGCTTATTGACATGTGTCATAATAATGGAAATTTAATGAAGGAATAGCAGCCAAAGGACACACACACACACACACACTGGAAAACAGCCATAGTGCTTGTTTTCCTTTTATGGGTATATATCAGAAGCTTGAACAAATAATTACTTACCCCCCGTTTACTAAGCCGAGGTAGAGGTTTCTACCATGACCTGGAGTGCTAAATGGTCTGATGCTTATTGAATTCCTATGAGCGTCGGCACATTTAGCACTCTGTGCCACAGTAGAAACTTCTATTGCAGTTTATTAAAAGAGGGCCTTAATTTGTCTGCAGTTTTTTTTTCCTGAAAATACTGTGTACAGGCAATCTCCAGTTTAAGAATGTCTGACTTACGTTGGACTCATACTTATGAACCTGGGTCCCGCTTCTCCCTTCCTGTGCCAAAGCACCCCCGCTTCCTCCCTTCCAGTCCAAACATGACCCTTCTCTCCCTTCCATGTCCAAATGCACCCCTCGTCATCCTTCCCTCCATTTTGCGTCCCAAATTTGTGCCTCCCTCCCGCGGGTGTTTATCTCCGCTGGATGACTGCTGTCAGCCTAGCATTGCTAGCAATCAGCATTTTCGGTTGCCCTAACCAATGTCAGCAAAGGCCTATGGGACATTATATCAATCTGACTCTGGAATGTTAATGCAGACCTACCCTAAGTGCTCCTGCACAGAATTCACATACATTAAGCATCCAGCCAGACTGGATTGTTTATCAAGAAGATAGGCTACTTGAATGAGACAAAGAAGCCAGAGACTAATCCCATCTCCCTACCTTGGAGAGTGTGAACAGTCTGTCTTCAGTATTTTGAATATTTCGATTATGTCCCCTCTCTGTGTCCTCTTTTCAAGGGAGAAGAGGCTCAGTTTCTCTAATCTCTCACTGTATGGCAACTCCTCAAGCCCCTTAACCATTTTAGTCACTCTTCTCTGTCCAAAGAAAGGAGTCTGAGCATTTCAAAAGTAAAATTTCATCACCGCATTAAGATTTTGTTGAAATAAGTAAAGTGGCTCTCTCCTCAACTATTAATACTGATTCTTCCAAGATTGCTGATAAATTCTCCAAGTCCATACCAATGTTCTGTTTTTGGGATTCTTGAATAACGACTCCTGTTTCACCCCCTGGTTTTGTTGAGGCAACCATTGGTATATAGTAGATTTTATTAATTAGGGGAATAACTTCAGGGGTGAACTTCAAAATTTGAATCAGATATTTACGGAACATGACCATAGGAGTAGTGTCAGACGATTTAGGAAAATTCAAAATGCATAAATTCTATTGAAGTTTTCCAATTGCTCTATTCTTCTATGTATGAATGATTTATCGTTAACTAACATTGCTGTTACTGATTTTATAGCTGAAATCGCTTCATTAACACTTGCAAATTTTGCATTAAGAACATAAGAATTGCCGCTGCTGGGTCAGACCAATGGTCCATTATGCCCAGCAGTTCGCTCACGCGGCGGCCCTCAGGTCAAAGACCAGCACCCTAACCGAGACTAGCCCTAACAGCATACGTTCTTCTTCAGCAGGAACTTGTCTCACTTTGTCTTGAATCCCTGGAGGGTGGTTTCCCCTATAACAGCCTCCGGAAGAGCGTTCCAGTTTTCTACCACTCTCTTGGTGAAGAAGAACTTCCTTACGTTTGTACGGAATCTATCCCCTTTCAAATTTAGAGAGTGCCCTCTCGTTCTCCCTACCTTGGAGAGGGTGAACAACCTGTTCTTATCTACAAAGTCTATCCCCTTCAGTACCTTGAATGTTTTGATCATGTCCCCTCTCAATCTCTTCTGTTCGAAGGAGAAGAGGCCCAGTTTCTCTAATCTTTCACTGTACAGCAGCTCCTCCAACCCCTTAACCATCTTAGTCACTCTTCTTTGGACCCTTTCAGGTAGTACCGTGTCCTTCTTCATGTATGGCGACCAGTGCTGGACGCAGTACTCCAGGTGAGGGTGCACCAAGGCCTGATACAGCGGCATGATAACCTTCTCTGATCTATTCGTGATCCCCTTCTTTATCATTCCTAGCATTCTGTTTGCCCTTTTTGCTGCCGCCGCACATTGCATGGATGGCTTCATCGACTTTCCTGGGAGGTCTCTCCAAGTACCGCCCCGGACATCTTATGTTCGTGCATGAGATTTTTGTTACCGACATGCATCACTTTACACTTATCCACATTGAATCTAATCTGCCATGTCGATGCCAATTCCTCGAGCCTGATTATCTCACGTTGCAGATCTTCGCAATCCCCCTGCGTCTTCACTACTCTGAATAACTTCGTATCGTCCACAAGTCTGCTTGCAAAGCTGTCCGCATCCGGGCTCCATGGATGATGTCACCCACATGTTGAGAATAGCTGCCTGCTGTCCCTGGATAACACCTGTGCTTTATAGTTTTTAAATCTTTCCTTTTGGCTAAGTCTTAATAATAATATTGTCATTTATAGCTAAAGAGACATATGATCAAGAAACTTTTATTTTACTTTTGTGATTATGATAAACATACCGAGGGCCTCAAAATAGTACCTGGCGGGCCACTAGTTTGTGACCACTGGTGTAGATGGACTGGAGTGAGCTTTGATGGAGAGTTTAGTAGTTGGCTCAAGGAACATTATTCCTCAATTTTCTATTTTTTCCTGTGTTTCATTTAGTAAGTTCTTTGAAACTTTTTTTTTTTCAGAAGACCTTTGGTAATATTTTATAGGAACAACTAGATAAATATTTTAATCCCATTATGACATTTTTATAAGTGTCTTTTGTTAAACAGTAGACTCTCAGTTAACCAGCACCTATGGGGATTGATAGATGCCAGATAAATGTAGTTTCTGGTTGCTTGAGAGTTACTATTAAAAATGGGCCTAACTTATATTATACCCCATACTATGCCTTATTATAAACTATTCCAGAAAACTACCGGACATGTGGTAGGCAAAGCGTGGGCGTACTCAGGCATGCCAAGTTTACACTTAAATTTCTGCCAGAAAATAGTAACATAGTAAATGACAGTAGATAAAGACCCAAATTGCCCATCCAGTCAGCCCAACCATACATGCTCCATTAATTATTTAGTTTAAATGGGCCTTTTGGGCCAGAAACCCAGAGCCCTGCCCAGTACTGTGCTTAGAGTCTATCTAGTGGAAAGTTCTTATTTTTTATTATATAGACTTACACCAAAAAGCATTACAATTCAACACATTACAAAGTCACAGCAGCAATTATCAAATAATACAAACCAGTCAATATCATACAAATTATACAAACACAAACTGACACTTCACTATCCCCACACCAAACCTGTACATATGAAAACGAAACAGCCCCAAACCCTGTACTTAGTTAAAACAAAAACTCAAACACTCATCCACAGGTGTCAGTGAGGCCGAAGCCGCACTTCCTTCCACAGTAGACGCCACTGCTGTTCACTCCTCCTTTTTCTCTCTGCTTCTGCAATTTGGCACACTGCCCGCACCACATCCATCACCACAGTCTCCGTCAAAGCTCACTCCAGCCATCTTAACCAACCCAGCCATCGAAGCCCTACCCAGCCCGTCCTTAACTGAATGTGCGACAAAAGACCATGCAAGCCTTCCCAGTACTGGCCTTAGTTCCTTCAATGTATATCCATTATTTTCTGATTAGAGATCCTCAGTGTTCATCTGCTTGTTTTGTCACTGTTTTCTTCTTCACCACCTCCTTTGGGAGCGCATTCCACGCATCCACCACCCTCTCCATAAAGAAGAATTTCCTAACATTACTCTTGAATCTACCACCCCTCAACCTCAAATTATGCCCTCTGGTTTTACCATTTTCCTTTTTCTGGAATAGATTTATTTTCATTTTTATTACAGTATTTCTTTGATTTTTTTTTTTTTTTTTTTTTGCTGCTTACTTGAGAGTTCTGGTTGCTTGAGTTTCGATTAACAGCGAGTTTACTGTATTGGTTTTTTTTTATATTATTTATATTTTCTTTGGAACCCACGAAGAATGTCTAGAGTGGGTTAGAAATTTTTTCCGAAACAAAAAAAAAAAAGGAGTGGGGAAGGGACACGGTCTACCAACTTCAGGGACAATCAATTTATTGAAAATATATAAATAGCTAAACATACAAGAAATGCTGCAAGCCTAACAGTGTTTCTTTCAATCCTTTTTCTACTGGACTCAACACGGTCTGTGTTTCAGCTTGAAAAGGGGTGTATAAATGAATATGTTATCAAAAACCTACAAATCGACGTGTTGGGGTCCAGTACAAAAAGGATTGAAAGACTCTCTGTTAGGCTTGCATCATTTCTTGTACAGTATGAGGGGCACAATCGAAAGGGATGTCTAAGTCCGTTTACGTCCATCTCGCAAGTCGTCCAAAGTTAAAAAGAGCCTAAGACACATTTTCGAAAGACATCCAACTTTTTTTACTTTTTAAAATCGTCTAATTATATGTCCTGCTGATCTGATCGTCCAAGCCACTAAATCGTCCATCTTTATACCACATTTCTGTCCAACTTTCCGTCCAAGTCCAAAACGCCTAGAACAAGCCCTGTTGGACGTGGGAGGGGTCTGCAAAGTGATGGATTGAACACCCAGACATGCCACCTAAATAGTGGGGTACCTTACAGGGCATTGCTGTGAATGTCACAAAAAGGGTGCCATGGCTTCTCCTCCCTACAGCTCCCTTATAGATCACGGTGAGCTCCCCAAACCACCTCCAGAATCCCCTAGACCCACTTATCTACCACCCCAATAGCCTTATGGCTTCAGAGCCACTTATATGCCAGTAAAAAAGGGTTTTGGGGTGTATAGGGCAGTGCACATGTTTAAGTATCAATGCAGTGATTACAGGGGCTTATGGGCATGGGTCCTCTTCTCTATGGGTCCCTAACCCACCGCCAAGACGACTTAAGCTGCCTTTGGGCTGGACGACTAGGCTTTCCTGTGCCAGGCGGCCAGGTGATGATGGTCTGGAGGCTGAAATATAAAGTTGTGAATAAAATTTTTATGGGGGGGGGTTGGTGATCACTGGGGTAGTGTGTGGGGGTCTGTTTTATGTGTTTGAAATGCTTATCTGGTGAGTTTAGTTGGGTTTTTGTGACTTAGACCAATTTCCGTCGATCCTGGGCTGTATAACTTTTGGTTCTACATGCTGTATGACTAAGTCTAAGCCAGCCCACGTCCTGGCCAACTCCCGCTCTCGACACACCTCCCGAAATGCCCCATTTAGCTTTGGACGTTGAGCGGCACTATGAAGGCCTAGGTCGTTTAGAAATACGTCTAAAACCTAGTTTTATTTTCGGCACTTGGATGTTTTTGAGAAATGTTCGTCCAAGTGCCGACTTAGGCCGGTGTTTAGACGTTTTTCTCTTTCGATTATGAGCCCCTATATGTTTTGCCTATTTACATGTTCTTAATTGATTGTCCTTTAAATTGGGTGACTGTGTCCCTTCTCTTTTTTTGTTTTGTATTATTATTATTATATGTGGGGTTGTT
Organism: Geotrypetes seraphini; assembly: GCF_902459505.1. Classification (NCBI taxonomy): domain Eukaryota; kingdom Metazoa; phylum Chordata; class Amphibia; order Gymnophiona; family Dermophiidae; genus Geotrypetes; species Geotrypetes seraphini. The sequence continues at coordinate 20,941,158 of NC_047097.1, forward strand.
TTTCCTTTTTTTGTGGAGTACAAATTTTTTAAACAAATTTTTACCTGCTGTAATGCATTGGGAACACCTTTACATGGTATACACATCTTTATATGGCCATTCAGTTTTATAAAAGCCCTTTTCTATGTGTAAAATAGGTTTTACACATGAAAACCTTTAATATTACACCATTTTTTTTCTTAAGATGTGGATACACCTTAGATTTCTACAGAAGCATAACAGAACTGGTGCATTTATTTCAGCATAAAAATTAATCTGCCATGTATGTGTCCAATTTTCTAGTTTCAAGAGGTCCTACAACTTATGACAGCCTGCCCATATTTTAAGTACTGTATGTTGAATAATTTTGTGCTTTCTGCAGATTTGATTAACTCAATTGTTACTTCCTTTCCCAGATCATTAATGAATATGTTTATATTGAGCCAGTACTAATCTCTGTGGCATACAACTACAGTATTCAGTTCTTTCCATTGCAAGACTGATCATTCAATCCTACTGTTTACTGTCCTTTATGGAATTACCTTTCCACATGAGGAATTACATTGTAACAGAATAAGAGATAAGTGACTTATTAGAGATGAAAATCTAGCAATTATAGTATAACATGATTATTTTTAAGACACTAACTACCATCCCCCAAAGAAAGATAGTAACAGTCCTTTGAAATAAAGGTTTGCATTTGAAATTTAGCTTAGATGTAAATGATTTTAAGGATGGAAAGAGGATTTTTTTTTTTTTTCAAACTATTTTTTCTTACACAGGAGTAAATGTAACAGAGTCTTATTTGGGTGAAAGTGTGTTTGTGGACATCTTGAAAGGCGTAAATGGAATTTCTTTTGTGGCTCCTCCCAAATGCTTTGAAAGCCTATTTTTCATACTTTGATAATTGTCTTCCCTTTTTTGCCATTAGCATGTGAACCCTAAATGCTACTTATTTTGAAGGTGGTAAGGGCTCTGTGCTAATCATATGCTAATCACATGCTAATCAGTTAGCAGTTACTACTAAAGGATTAGCACTGAAATGCCCCCTCTCCACTCTCAGACATGCCTCCTCCTTAATAAAATAAAATTGTTAGCACATTGTGTGGGCATGCAGATTGCACAAATACTGATGAAAACATCGGGTTCCATGGTAAGACCTTTTAAGATGCAATTAGCACACTAGTACTTACCACAGCTTGGTAAAAGGAACCTTATCAAGAAGGGTATTGCAATAAGAACGAAGGAAGTCATCCTGCCGCTGTATCGGGCGATGGTGCGCCCATACCTGGAGTACTGTGTCCAATATTGGTCGCTGTACCTTAAGAAGGATATGGTGATACTTGAGAGGGTCCAGAGGAGAGTGACACGAATGATTAAGGGTATGGAGAACTTTTCATACGCTGAAAGATTAGAGAAGCTGGGCCTCTTCACCCTGGAAAAGCGGAGACTCAGAGGTGACATGATAGCGACTTACAAGATTATGAAAGGTGTAGAGAGGGACATGTTCTTCAGCGTACTAGGAACAACAAAAACAAGAGAGCACTCGGAGAAATTGAAAGGGGACAGATTTAGAACCAATGCTAGAAAGTTCTTCTTCACTCAGAGGGTGGTGGATACCTGGAATGCGCTTCCGGAAGATGTAATAGGACAGACTACATTAAAGGGTTTTAAAGAGGGACTAGATAAATTCCTTAAAGATAAGGGGATTGAAGGCTACAGATAAAGGAGGACACAGGAGCAAAAAGGGCATATATAAAAGGGAAAAAGGCGGTTTTCAGGATATAAGGGAGTAAGAATCAAAGGGTTAGACAAAAGATCACTTACAGGTCATGGACCTGATGGGCCACCGCAGGAGCAGACCACTGGGCTCGATGGACCCTTGGTCTGACCCAGCGGAGGCAAATTCTTATGTAGTGTGCATTAATGATACAAAAGAATAGTATGTGGTATGAAGTCCAATAAAAGTTTTATAAGTTGGTTATGGCATGGAGTAATTATGACTCCTAGTGACCAAAATTGTAATGCAGCTGAGAAATTCCTTAACTAGAAATTGCCTCTTCTCTATTTCCCTAATCCTGACGCACATCTTACCTCTCTTTTATTTCAGTTTTAAAATATCAAAGCAAACACTCTATTTTTATATCTCTGTCAATAATGTTGAGTTTCCAAATGCATCATACATTTGGCATCTCCCACTACAACTAAAAAACATACAATCAAGTAATGAGTAATAATTTTCCTTTCAATCAGGTGGTGAGCAGATATAGGTTGTAAAGGGGGTAAGCCTCTTCTAAACAAAACCTGTTTTTAAGACACTGTCATCTGTCCATAGACCTTTCACACTTTTTATGATACCTACCATCTCTTATTACAATTTTAAAAAATGTTGTTTGATTAGTGCTGTTTTGCTGTGATGGAATAATCAAGCCCCTAGTTACTTAGGAGAAGGAGTATGTGTTTTTTCCCCAAACCTAACACCCCACCACTGTGTGTACCTGTAGGTATGTCAGCTCGGCATCCTCATGAGGAACAGCAGCTGCCAAGAAACTCCTTGACTAACTATCACTCTGGTGGTAAGTGGGTGCTAAGGTCAATTTCCAACCTGGTGCCGGATAACACTTTGACCAAAGAATTATTACAAATCATGGTTCTGTGAAAAAAAACCCATTTCATTCATTTCAAAGATGCTTAGTTCCTGAGGATGCAAATTGAAACATCTGTTCACAAAATCATGTTTGTTGCATGGGTTTGCACAGGGTTCCAGAAATAATTAAAGCAAAAATGAAATAGTTACCTGAACCATTGCCAACCACACACTACCATCTTCAACATGTGTTAATTGCTCCTTCATCAAAGATTTCATCAATATATATTAATTGCCCTTTCATACAGAGCTTTCCTAAATTAAAACTGTATATGTTCTCTTTCTTCTTGTAGGACCTGAAATGTTTAGTTCTAAGAGCCTTGCTTTACAAGCACAGAAAAAGATCCTAAGCAGGATGGCTACCAAAGCCATGGCAAGTATGCTCATTGATGATGCTAGCAGTGAAATCCTAGATGAACTATATAAAGCAACAAAAGAATATACCAAAAACAAGAAAGAAGCTCACAGAATAATGAAGGACTTGATCAAAATTGCAATCAAAATCGGGATTCTTTACAGGAATAATCAGTTCAGTAAAGAAGAGTTGGAAATTGTTGACAAGTTTAGAAAGAAGCTGAGTCAAACATCCATGACTGCGGTGAGCTTTTATGAGGTTGAATATACCTTTGATAAAAATGTTCTTGCTGAACTTTTGAATGGGTGTAAGAAACTGCTGCATGAGCTGGTGGAGCGACACCTGACTGCTCGGTCGCATGGGCGCATCGAGCATGTCTTCAGTCACTTTGCAAATGTGGAATTCCTCACTGCCCTTTATAGCCCTGATGGTGACTGCAGACCACACCTCAAAAGGATCTGTGAAGGACTTAACAAACTACTTGATGAGAGAGTCCTTTAGAAGTATAACTTGAAAGACTTGTTGAAATACTCTTTCATATCACAGGTTTTTTTATGTACTGGCCTTTACTGATGTGCAAGTTGATCATTTCTTCAGATGTAAAGTAGCTAAATGGTCTTAAATATTTTGACATTAGTGGAAAAACTGTATATATTACATGAGGCTTTTGAATGTGTGCTATGACTAAACTAGTCCTGGGGAGATGTAGAATTTGCATTTTCTGCAGAAATATAATATTTCATTCAAATTTGAGACTGCTATTTGGACCAATTAAAGTATAGCACCGGACATCCTGTATTCGTGCATATGATTTTTGTTACCGACATGCATCACCTTGCACTTATCCATGTTGAACCTCATTTGCCATTTTGCGACCCATTCATCGAGCGTATTTATGTTTCTTTGTAGGTCTTCGCAATCCTTCTGTGTCCGCACTACTCTGAATAACTTTGTATCATCCACAAATTTAATCAACTCACTTGCCATGCCAATTTCTAGGTCATTTATAAATATGTTGAAGACACAGGCCCAAGCACCGAACCCTGCGGCACTCCACTCGTGACGCTTTTCCAGTCCGAGTATTGTCCATTGACTCCCACTCTCCGTTTCCTATCCGCCAACCAGTTTTTTATCCATGTGAGTATATCACCCTGATTCCATGGCTCACAATTTTTCAAAATAGACGTTCATGCAGAACCTTGTTGAACATTTTGTCTATCTGCCCATTTACTCCTTCGAAGAAGTGCAGTAAGTTTGTCAAGCAAGATCTTCCTTTGCTGAAATCGTGCTGGCTGGTCCTCATCAGTTTGTGTCTGTCAAGGTGATCGATGATGCTGTCCTTTATCAGTACCTCTACCATATTTCCCAGTACTGAAGTCAGACTCACTGGTCTGTAGTTTCCCGGATCTCCCTTCAAACCTTTCTTGAAGATCGGCGCAACAATCGCCACTTTCCAGTCTTCCGGAATATTTCCTGATTTGATCGACAGATTGACTATTAGTTGGAGCAGTTCAGCTATAACCCCTTTCAGTTCCTTGATTACCCTCGGGTGGATGCCGTCTGTATCATTCTCTACTGTCTGCCATTCAGTATCGGCAAACTCTCGCTACTCCCCCAGTTTCATACATCTGTTGTGTCCCCTATCTCTTTTCCTTCTAGCATGTCCCCTTTCTCTTCCCCCTTCCATCATCTCCCATTTATATCTTCCCACCATTCTCTCCCTTCTTACATCCAGTATCTGCTATCTCTTCCTTCTATAAAGCATCTTCCCCCTCTCTTTCCACCCAGTGTCTTGCTCTCTCTCACTTCTTTCCTATCTCTTTCATCCAGGCCCCTGTCTTCCTTCTATACAGCTTCTTCCCCTGCCCTCAATATTTCCCTCCACTCTGTATCTTTCCTTCCATACATTTACCTCCTTCTATCACCTTCCACCTCTGTCTCTTACTCACACCATCTGCCCTCTTTTTCTCCCCTCTTCTATAAAGCATCTGCCCCTCTCTCCCTTTCCATCCAGTGGCTTCTCTCATCTCTTTCCCCTTTCATCACATCTGCCTCCTGTCTCTTCTTTACCCCGGCTGCTGCTTCTTGTGACTTCCCCTCCTCTCTCCCAAAACCACCCCAACCATTGATGCTGCTTCTCTAAATGAGCAGCAGCAAAATAGCCTACCTCATTCTTCTGGGTCCACACTTGCAGCTCAGTCTGCACAGCTGTTGATTAAGCCCTTCCAATGTTTTCTTCCAGTTCTGGGGCACAGCCAGCCACTGATCAGATGTACACAAGAAGTTGCCTCCGCTGGGTCAGACCAGGGGTCCATCGCGCCCAGCAGTCTGCTCCCACGGCAGCCCATCAGGTCCATGACTTGTAAGTGATCCTTTGTCTAAAACCTTTCAATCCCCATTTTTCTTCTACCTTTACCCTTCCATAATCCTATCTCTACCTCTATCTATATCCCTCAATCCCCGTATCTTTCAGGAACTTGTCCATTCCCTCTTTGAATCCCCTTAGTGTACTCTGTCCTATCACATCCTCAGGAAGTGCATTCCAGGTGTTTACCACCCTCTGAGTGAAGAAAAATTTCCTAACATTGGTTCTAAACCTGTCCCCTTTCAATTTCTCCGAGTGCCCCCTTGTTCTTGTAGTTCCCAAAAGGCTGAAGAATCTGTCCTTTTCCACCTTCTCTATGCCCTTCATAATCTTGTAAGTGTCTATCATGTCTCCTCTGAGTCTCCGCTTCTCCAGGGTGAAGATCCCCAGCCTTTCTAGCCTGTCTGCGTATGAAAGGTTTTCCATACCTTTTATCATTCTTGTCGTTCTTCTCTGAACCCTCTCAAGTATCTCCATGTCCTTATTTAGGTACGGCGACCAATATTGGGCACAGTATTCCAGATGCGGGTGCACCATCGCGTGATACAGCGGTATGATGACTTCCTTCGTTCTGGTTGTAATACCCTTCTTAATAATACCCAATATTCTGTTTGCTCTCTTTGAGGCTGCTGCACATTGTGTTGTTGACTTCATTGTTGTGTCCACCAGCACACCCAAGTCCTTTTCAAGGTTACTTGCCTCTAGTACTAATCCCCCCATTTGGAAGCTGAACATCGGGTTCTTTTTCCCTATATGCATGACCTTGCATTTCCCTACATTGAAGTTCATTTGCCATTTATTTGCCCACTCCTCCAGTTTGTTCAGGTCCCTTTGTAGGTCCTCACATTCTTCCACAGTTCTAACCCTGCTACAAAGTTTAGTGTTATCCGCAAATTTTATAACTTCACACTTCGTCCCCGTTTCTAGGTCATTGCTAAATATATTGAACAGCAGCGGTCTGAGTACCAACCCCTACGGAACTCCGCTCGTGACCCTCCTCCAGTCCAAGTAGAGGCCCTTCACTCCAACCATTTGCTTCCTGCCTGCCAACCAGTATTTAACCCATCTATGTATGTTCCCTTCCACCCCGTGGTTCCACAGCTTCCTAAGTAGCCGCTCATGGGGTACCTTGTCAAAGACTTTTTGGAAGTCAAGATAAATGATGTCTATGGGTTCCCCTTTGTCCATCTGGCTGTTTACCCCCTCAAAGAAGTGCAGTAAGTTTGTTTGGCACGATCTTCCTTTGCAGAAGCCATGTTGGCTCGCTTTCATTAATCCATTTTTTTCAATGTGCTGTCCTTTATCAGTGCCTCTACCATCTTGCCCGGAACCGATGTCAAACTTACCAGCCTGTAGTTTCCCGGGTCACCTCTCAATCCCTTTTTAAAGATAGGTGTAACATTTGCTATCTTCCAGTCCTCCGGGATCTCGCCAGTTTTCAAGGATAGGTTGCAAATTCGTTGGAGTATTTCCGCTATTTTGTTTCTTAGTTCTTTTAGTACCCTTGGGTGGATTCCATCCGGGCCTGGTGATTTGTCGCTTTTCAATCTATCTACCTGTTGGAGGACATCCTCATGGCTCACCTCTATTGTCGACAGTTTTTCTTCTTGGTCTCCATTGAAGATCTCTTCGGGTTTTGGTACACCGGATGTGTCCTCGCTTGTGAAGACTGACGAGAAGAACTTGTTTAGCTGTCAAAGTTCAAGGTTAACAAAGCAATGGGGCCGGACAACCTGCACCACAGGGTGCTTAGGGAGCTGAGTGATATCTTGGCGGAGCCACTGTCCGCGCTCTTCAACCTCTCCCTTAGTACAGGCAGCGTCCCGTTGGACTGGAGGACGGCTAACGTCATTCCACTCCACAAGAAAGGCTCAAAGATGGAGACAGCAAACTACAGACCAGTGAGTCTAACATCGATAGTGAGCAAACTAATGGAAACTCTAATCAAACACCAATTAGATAAGATCCTGGATGAGGAGAATCTACGGGATCCCCGACAACATGGATTTACTAAGGGGAGATCCTGCCAATCCAACCTGATCAGCTTCTTTGACTGGGTAACGGGGAAGCTGGATATTGGGGAGTCCCTGGACATCGTGTACCTGGACTTTAGCAAAGCATTCGATAGCGTACCACACCGCAGGTTACTGAGCAAGATGAGTTCTATAGGATTAGGTAACACATTGACGAAATGGGTTGGGAGCTGGCTTGGAGGTAGGCTCCAAAGGGTGGTGGTGAACGGCACCCCCTCCGAAATGACGGAGGTGATTAGTGGAGTACCACAGGGCTCAGTCTTGGGCCCAATCCTATTCAACATCTTTATAAGAGACTTGGCAGAAGGGCTTCGAGGTAAAATAACATTATTCGCCGATGACGCCAAACTGAGTAATGTAGTGGGCAAATGCACAACAGACGAATATTCAGTGCCCGACAACATGATGCACGACCTACTCCTACTGGAGCGATGGTCTAGGACATGGCAACTCAACTTCAATGCCAAAAAATGCAAAGTTATGCACCTGGGCAGCCAGAATCCATGCAAGTCTTATACCCTTAATGGCGAGATCCTAACAAAAACGGTAGCAGAACGAGACTTGGGGGTAATCGTCAGTGAGGACATGAAGTCTGCCAATCAAGTGGAGCAGGCTTCGTCCAAGGCAAGACAAATCATGGGCTGCATACGAAGGGGTTTCGTCAGTCGTAAGGCGGAAGTCATTATGCCATTGTATAGATCCATGGTGAGGCCCCACCTGGAATACTGTGTGCAATTCTGGAGGCCGCATTATCGCAAGGATGTGCTGAGACTGGAGTCGGTGCAAAGAATGGCCACCCGGATGGTCTCGGGACTCAAGGATCTACCATACGAAAAACGGCTTGACAAATTACAGCTATACTCGCTCGAGGAGCGCAGAGAGAGGGGGGACATGATCGAGACGTTCAAGTATCTTACGGGCCGCATCGAGGCGGAGGAAGATATCTTCTTTTTCAAGGGTCCCACGACAACAAGAGGGCATCCGTTGAAAATCAGGGGCGGGAAACTACGAGGTGACCCCAGGAAATTCTTTTTCACTGAAAGAGTGGTTGATCGCTGGAATAGTCTTCCACTACAGGTGATTGAGGCCAGCAGCGTGCCTGATTTTAAAGCCAAATGGGATCGGCACATGGGATCTATTCACAGGGCAAAGGTAAGGGAAGGGACATTAAGGTGGGCAGACTAGATGGGCCGTGGGCCCTTATCTGCCGTCTATTTCTATGTTTCTATGTTAACCTATCAGCTACCTCTTTTTCCTCCTTTATCACTCCCTTACTGTCTCCATCATCCAACAGTCCTACTTCTTCCCTCGCCAGTTGCTTCCCTTTAACGCATTTGAAGAATTATTTGAAATTTTTCGCCTCCTTGGCCATTCTTTCTTCGTATTCCCTTTTCGCTCTCCTAATCACTCGATGACATTCTTTTTGGCATTTCCTGTGTTCCTTCCAGTTTTCCCCGGTTTGGTCCTTTTTCTATTTCCGGAACAAATTTTTCTTGTCTCCTATCGCTTTCTTCACTTCATTGGTTATCCATACTGGCTATTTTGTTTGGGTTTTTTTGCACCCTTTTCTAAATCTGGGGATGTTGTCCTTCTTTCACTGTGCTCTTGAATAGGGACCAGGCTTGCTCCATGGTCTCTGTTTTCCTTGAGCTGTTTCTGAGTTTTTTTTTCACCATTACTCTCATAGCATCATAGTTCCCTTTCTTGAAGTTGAGCGTTGTCACTGTGGTTCTCTTCCCTTTTGATGTTCCTACTTCTAATTTGTACTGGATCATGTTGTGATCGCTGTTTCCTAGTGATCCCATTACTTCCACTTCCTTTGCAGGTCTCCCTAGCCCGTTGAGGATTAGGTCGAGAGTGGCCCATTGGTTCCTTGACGAGCTGTTCCATAAAGCAGTCCCTCACAGCCTCTAGGAATTCTGTTTCCCTCGCACAGTTCGAGTTTCCAATACTCCAGTCTATTCCGGGGTAGTTAAAATCCCCAATTACTATCACGTCTCCGTTTTTGCATTCCCGCCTCAATTCTGCTGCCAGTTCTTTGTCATTTGCTTCCGTTTGTCCAGGCAGACGATAGTACAGTCCCAATTTTATGTCAAAACCATTCCTTCCTAGTAATTTAATCCATAATGATTCCAATCCTTCCGCCTTTATTTCCATATCCACTCTGGTTGAGTGAATGGTGTCTTTTATATATAGTGCTATTCCTCCACCCTTCTTGTGAGTCCTGTCTCTTCTATAGAGTTGGTAACCTGGCAGTACTATGTCCCATTTGTTTTCCTAATTCCACCATGTTTCCGTGATTCCAATGATGTCTAGGTCCTCTTTTGGCTGTGACTTCTAGTTCTCCCATTTTGGTCTTTAAGCTCCTCGCATTTGCGTACAAGCAATTTAAGTCCTGGTCTTTTCTTTTCCCTGATGGTTTTCCTTGTGATTTATTCCTCTTGCCATCCCCTTTTTGAGCTGCCAGTCCCTGATTTCTGTCCCTTTCTTCCTCTTTTTTTGGCGCATCTTTTTCGTTCACAACCTGATTTCTTAATTTCTCCTGTTCCTCTAGCTCTTTCTGTTTGCCCTTCTTATTGTTTGCCAGGTTCTCTTGTTCCTGAAGGAGAGTAAGGCAAGCTGTGTTGCCGCCTGCTGCTGCTTGTTTAGAGAAGCAGCATCAGCTGCCGGGATGGTGGTGGGAGGTGGGAAAGTGCTGCTCCTGATGTGCAGCACTTGCTTAAAAACAGGTGCATGGCTGCACAGTTTAGAGGGAACATCGGTTGCTACTATTTACATAACATAACTTTATTTTTCTATACTGCCTTAATCAGAAGAATTCTAGGCGGTTTCCACAAAAGAGAAAAACTGGACAATCAGTGAAATACAAAATAGTAAAAAATGAATGCAACCTATTTTATTAAAAAGACATTAAAAATTAAAAATTGATAGGATAAGATTATGTTAAAAAAATGAAGATAAAAGCAAAGATTAAGAGATGAATTTATCAAATAATACTGTCTTGATTTCTTTTCTAAAAGCGCCATAGGACAACATGGTTCCACTAATATAGTTACCCAACCAGGACTGCTTGCTTGAAAAGCAAGCATCCTATCTAAATAAGACCTGAGTTTACAGCCTAAAATCTTCGGGTAAGCAAATAGGTTGCAGTTCCTGGTTATCCGCACAGGGTTATATAACACAAAATGAGATAGCAGGTATGTAAGTGCCAGTCCCCAAACTGACTTGAAACAGAGGCATGAGAACTTAAACCTTACTCGTGCCTCCACTGGCAACCAGTGCAGTGATCAGTAATAAGGACTGATATGATCACTTTTCTTTAGTCCGAATATCAAACGAACAGCCGTTTTCTAAACTATTCTTAATTTTTTCACAACTTTCTTCGGTGCACCCAAGTAGACAATATTATAGTAGTCCAATATGGATAATACCAATGCCTGCACCAACAGTCTAAAAGCTAAAAAATCAAAATAATTTTTGATGGTCTTTAACTTCCATAATATAAAAAGCACTTTTTCACCACCAAATTTGTGTGCTCTACCAAAGTTAAATGGTAGTCTAAGGTGACTCCCAATATTTTTATAGATTTTAAAATTGGATAGTCATGACCATTTAGGTGAAGTGATGTCTTAGTTATTTTGTCATTTGGACTTACTAAAAAGATTTTTTTCTGTATTCAATTTTAGTTTAAAATTGGTTGTCCATTGTTCTAATTCAGACATAATATAAGAAATTTATTCTAAAATTTCTTTCATTATGTTATTCAAAGGAATTAAAATGGAAATATCATCAGCATATATGTAAAAAAGATTAAATTTAGCTTCTGCAGCAAATGTCCTAGAGATGAAATATATATATTAAATAGCGTGGGTGATAATGGGGAGCCTTGAGGTACCCGTGAAGGATTACTCCAGGAATGGGAGTATTTTCCATCACTCACCACTCAATAGGATCTTTTTTTTAAAAAAACCCCAAAAAAACCCCTGAAACCAATTCCATGTTCTTTCCGAGAGTCCCATTTCATCTAAGCAGTGTAACATTATTTCATGATCGATCAAGTCGAACGCACTGCTAAGATCCAGTTGTAAAATTAAAGCACTAGTACCTGTGCTAAAAAACCCATAAAGATGACTTAAAATTGAAGCTAATACTGTCTCGGTACTAAAACCTTTTCTAAATCCTGACTGGTGTTCATTGAGAATATTATGTTTGTCTAGGTAATTCACCAATTCTAGATTAACCAATCTCTCCATAAGTTTAGTGAATAAAGGTATGCTTGCTATGGGTCTGTAATTTGATTTTAGAGCAATGGATGCCTTTTGATCTTTTTGGGATAGGTGTGATCAAAATGTCCCATTTCTTCATTAAAAATCCCTCTTGTTATAACAAAGGTTAACCAGTTGAATAAGTCCTTTTTAAAATCAAGTGTTGCTTCTCTCATTAATTTTGAAGGACATGCATCTAGTATGCAGTTTGATTTAGCATATTTATTAAACAAATTTAGAAATTGATGCCAGTTTGGGGATTCAAAGTGATCCCAAAACATATCTGCCCTAGACGCCTCTTCCTGAATTTCAAATTTGGATTCACTATTAAAATCAACTGTAATTGGAGATATTGTAGCTCTCAAATCAAGAATTTTATTATTAAAAAATTCAGCAAGGGTTTCAGACGACGGAATTGATTCAGTTTCCTTTTTCAAGATTTTTGTGGTATCAGTTAGCCTATTTACTAGCTTAAACAGTTCTCTACTATTTATTTTAGAAGTTTCAATTTTCTGTGCATAATATTTAGAACGCTTTTCTTTAATCAAAAATTTATAACTTTTCATTTTCTGTCTCCAATTTATTCTATCTTCTTTGTTGGATTTATGCAAATTCTTTCTAGTTTTCTTAGCTCCCTTTTAATGACTAATAATTCTGAGTCAAACCATTCATTTGAGACCCTCACTTTCTTTTTATAAGTTTTTAGTGGAGCTATTTGTTCTAAAACTTTCTTACTAAATTTTTCCCAATTTAGAGGGAAATATTGATTCTCCTCTGTTTTAAAATGTAATTCATAGTGGGACCAAAATTTTATTGGGTTTATAATACCTCTTACTAGTAATTAATTTAGTAGTTACATTTTTGTTTCTGGTTTTTGAAAAGGGTTGCTTCTTTTGCTAACTTAACTCAAAATTACATATATAATGGTCTGACCAGATGCATTTCTCCCATGCCCCCAAACTGAATTGAATCTTTAAATCAGTTATTTCTCTTTGTGTGAAGGTAATTAAATCTAGTTTGTGTCCTTTTTTCATGAGTTATCTCTGTGTCTAGTTTAGAAAATCCTAGTATGATTAAAAAAGAATTAATATCTATTACTTCTGGGTTTCCCGTTTATTCCATATGGATGTTTGTCACCCACTAATAAATTATAAGATCTTCTCAAAGTATTTGTAGTAAGAAACTCCAAGAATTCTTCTTTGGCATATAACCATTTTTTGGGAGGGATATAAAATAAAGTTATAACTAATGCATCTTCCAATTGATTACTTGAGACTTTGCAGGTTAGTATTTCCAAATCCTCTGTTAACTTAAAATCAATCTTATTAAAATCAAAGAATTATTTTAAAATTATTGCTAGGCTGCTCCCTTTTTTCCAACTCCTGCATCTAGTATGGGTTTCTGCCAGGTACTTGTGAGCTGGATTAGCCATTGTTGAAAGCAGAATACTGGGCTTGATGGATCACTGGTCACCCAATATGGCTGTTCTTACGGGTATTACCTCATACTTAAGGCTTCTGGTTTTCATGGATTTTATTTGGCAATCTGTGGATCCTGCGAAGAGCACAGAGCTGGCAGCAGCATGGACATTTTGGAACTGCTGTCATCTGTGGCAAAAATCATAGCTCTGCGCTACTGTTATAATTGGCAGGTACATCAGCACTTCTTGCATCCCAGAGTACCTTTTGGGCTATGCAGATTGTTTAAACAGACATTTGAAGACCAGAAGCTCTAACTACAGTGCACATTACAATACCCCTAGGGGAATTCTGCACCAAAGCCTTAAAGTTACTGTTTCTAGAAAAATAATTTCTATGTATGGTAGTTTAAATTTATTATTACCAGACAGTGACTATGCTATCTTGTCAAAGTGTCCAGTATCTTATATTCTTCATTGGATTTTTACACTTTTTTTGTTCCACAGAATTCTCCTAGGAGTAACCTACTGGAAAGTAACCTTTAAAATGGCAAAATAAACTCTAAATAATACAAATGTAAAATTATTACAATTAGAACAAAAGTCCAAGACTGTACAAGTTTAACAAATATCTGTATTTTATTTTGTAATGAAGCAGATAACCCTGTCAAAAATGCAGCTGCCTCTAGATTTGTAAGTGGGATGTGCACAGCAATTTGAACTCCTATGTTCTGATGGTTTGTGATTACCATGCAAATTGAATTTTTAGCGTCTGTTCATTTTCAATGACCGCAATGTCAAATTTTTACTATCTAGTGCAGAACTGTATAACAGTAAAATATTTTCTCTGAAAGTGTATGAAAAATGGTGTTTGTATCCATGCATTCTGAAAATTAGAAAAGTAGTCACATTGGTCCCTGTATTTCAGTGTTTGGTTACCCTTAAAAGGGTGATGAGTTTCCTATGAAGACATCATCTGTGATCATTCTTACTTGTATATTTTTTACTAATTTATAATCCCTTTAATATTGATAGTTTGAATGGTATTACTTTCAGAAATGAAGTCTTTCAACCACCCCAACTTCTAGTGTACTATCCTACTATTGTGAATTAAATTACTTGTGATTAGTACATTTGAGTTTGAGTCAAATGGTCATTACTTTTTATGTTAGAACTAGATTTGCTGCTACCAGAAATGAAAGTGCAAATTCTGCACTTGCACTCCACTGTTACCGCTGATGACTACCGCAGAATGTCATTTTGATACCCAGATTGCACCAAGCCAAAAAAAAGTCTACCTTTCAGTGGTGGAAGTTTTCTTTGGGGCATAAAGGGATTAGTGAAGAGAGGACCATTTGACCGTTGTTCACCAAAGGTCTCATTTTCAAAATAAATTGACTGTGCATGCCTTGCTCTGTTCTGCTAAGTTTTTGAGCTAAATGCTAATAGTCCAGTATCTTGAAATATTTATGCTCCATTTGTTCCTTATGCTTCCAACAGAGGACATTTGGGGTCAGCTGGAGATAAATTTGTTTCTGTTTCATAGATCTTGCTGTCTGATGCAGAGTAGAAAGGACCAAAGTCACTGCATACATGCTTACAGCCTGCAATCCACCATCACCAAATGTGGTGCTACATGAGACAGGACTCTAGAGACACTGAGATTCACTACTGGGAAGAAGAGGAAAGGGGCAACATGCAATGGCTTCCCTCTCATACATCTTTTTTCTATTCCCCTACCTCATTTATACCTTTTCCAATGACATAAGCAATTTCCCAAATGTCCTGAGAGAGATTTAAGTCCCCACTCCACTTTCTTCACTCACTTTTGTCCCCTATTCTACCTCTCTCTGTCTCTTCAGACCTAGTGACCAATGTGGGCATTCACACAGTGCTTCAGCTCCCTCAAGAGATTCTGAAAAATGGAGGCATTCAGAACACACAGACTGCGTACAATATCCCCTACAAGAAACTAAGGGAGGAGATATTAATGTGAGATACCATTAGCACAGGTTATTTTAGTTAACCTTGGTCTCTCTGCATAAAATGGGATCTGTGCTAAAACTGCATAAGTAAGTTATAAATTAACATATGTTAATGGGGCAGTTACTAAAGTGGGCTGGGGGATTAGAAACCCCTTTTATAAACCGGTACTAGTAAGTGCCATGTGGCAAAAGCCCAAAGCCCTTTAAATCCCTATGGGCTTCAGGGCATTTACCATGCCAGCCCGTACTAAAATGTTTTGGAAAAGAGGACCCAAGTCACTGTATAAAATTTAACTTATGATTTTTTAAAAAACATATAAACCATCTTAATGGTTGCTTATGTTATTAACGCCCCCCCCCAAAAAAAAAAACCCCAAACCTCTATTGCTGGATAATTAGACAAAAAAACCCCCACCATTTAAGATACGAATCTTGGGCTTTTTGGGCACAGTTGTATGCACATTGTTACTATTACAATTTTAATTCTGGTAGAAAAAAATAGCTGTCTTCATATAAGGAGAACTACAAATGATTTTAAGCTCTCCATATGTTATATTTTAAGACTTTCATTGCTGAGCTGCTCCAGCTATTTTTATATATAGGTAGAGGAGTAAAACGTTTCACACATCCATCCTCTGCAAAATCTTATCTTGCTTAGTTGAACCCATAGGATGAAAAGTGGGCAAACTACCCTCTTGGTTGACATAAAAGGTTGACACAACCTCTGTTAGAAAGGAAGTACCATACACAATGAAACTCCAGCTTCTGGGATCCTGAGGAAGGGCTCTCTGTAGAAAAGAGCCTGCAAGTCCAAGATCCATCTTGCTGAGACTATTGGCACCAGAAATACCGCCTTCAGCGTGAGATCCAGAAGGGATGCCTCTTGGGAGAGGTTCAGATGGAGGCTTAGAAAGGCCTTTCAAGATGATCTTAAGATTCCAAGATGGAAAAGGCTGGCACAATGGAGAATACAACCTGATCACCCTCTTCAAAAACCGGGTTACATCTGGATGAGATGCCAGTGATAGCTTACCTCCTCGAACTCGGAAGCATGAGATGTTTACCACCTGAACTTTGAGAGATGCCACTGCTAGGCCTTTTTCTAGTCCAGCCTTAAGAAATACCAGGATCACAGGAATTTGTGCTTTGAAAGGCTCTACTTGATGTTTGGCACTAGAACTGGAAAGCCTTCCAGGTCTTAGCATAAGCCGCAAACTTTGACGGTTTCTTTGCTCAGAGAGTAGTTAAAATGATCACCTTCAAATAACCCTTATGGGTTAAGGCTGTGTGCTCAAAAGCCATGCCAAAGCGCCCTCTGTGAACCAGTAATGTAATGCAGCTGTCTTGGAGATGCACTAGATATGACTCGTGATTCTGCAGATGACCATGACCAAGTTTGGGAACCACTGCACTAAATGTAAAAGAAAAATTAACAGCACACACCCATTCATAAAAACCCAGAGAACTCACCCTGTCATTTAACTTACTGCACTGATTTAATTTTGACACTTTTTCTTGATGAGCAGTACTCTCCAGCAACTTTGAACTTCCAAGATAATAGGAATTGGCCTCTATGGAGTTATAGCAACACAAGCCTTCAGTCTTAAATGTCATAAGCTCCTACCTCAATTTTTAGCCCTTCCCAACTTAGCTCTATATGAAACCTAGGGTCTGAGAGCATGGCTTCCATAGCTTAGACCTGTCCAATTAACACAAATAGCCTTGGAATCATCCCTAGGTTTTTTTAGTACACGGCCTTGGTCTAATGTCCTATTTAAATTTGGGAGAAGCTCTTTCCACAAAGGCTACTGCACTGATATCTGTATATTTATTAAATACAAAATCATAGTTCCAATATCTTAATCAAGGTCTCATGTATATATTTAAAAAAAATGAAATAAAAAAACCAAACATTCTTGAATGACCTACAGAGCTGTCAAACTGAACCATCCTTGCAAAAGTTTTAAATACAGGGTAAAGTCCTGCTTGCTCAGCAACTGGCTCGAACTTTAAACCACATTTGCTTCAGCAGAAAAGAGAACCAGAAATATATTGTTTTTCATTTAACATACCATTTAACACAGATCTTCTGCAAAAGTACTGTGTGTTGGATAAATGACTCAAAAATTGGCACAGTTCAATGTACACCAGGGCTGAAGCAGATGCCTAGAGAATGGCATGATCTTGTTTCAAATGTAGAAGAACATGGACATATTTCTTTAAAATCAAGTCAAAAGTTCCTTCTAGAGACTGGTCTATTCTACAAGAGAGCACAATACTAAAATTAAATAGGAGGGATCCGTTATCAGAATTTTTGTCACAAGGCAAATTTGGTATACAATACTTGGAGGGAACAAGTACTTACTTGCCACAGAGGGGGGACCAGGCTGTCAGTTGTTTTTGTAATATAGCAGAGAGAGAGAGATCAGAGAACCTTTTTTCATGGGTAACTCTCAATAAAAAAATTTTAACAAACAAAAATTGATACAACTCATTTAAGAATGAATTTATCAATATGGGCTATTGTTAAGACCTGTTATTTTACTGTTAACCCCAGTTAGTTGGTAAAATCTTAAAGGTAGCCTGCATTGATAACTATATCCCTTAGCATGTAATGAATACTGATTTTGCATAAGTAAAATGTATAGAAATTAGCATGCAAACATGCACCAAAGCCTTAAATTTGGTCTCCAGCTTTTCCTGATATTCACATAACCACACTAAGAACTAGAGCAGACTTATCCAAATTCAGTCCCCATAGGTCACAAACAGGTCAGATTTTCATAATACCCCTAATGAATATTGTGACAGGGAAGCCCCTGTTACAGCTAAAAAGACTGCTAGTCTAGTCAAAAGTATAGACCTCAAACCAGCTGTTACCAAAATAAAGGCTGTACACCCTGTTAAAAGCCCAACTTTTAGAAAGGATAAAGGCAGGTGATTTCCCAACCTGAAATGCAGGTACGGAGGGCACAAAAACCACTATGGCCTAGATTCACTAAACTCACCAGTCTGGATCGTTGTTGGGCGATTCATGGCCGAGTTCTGCCTGGCGACTGATTCACTAAAGAGTCCTCATGCAAATTATCTGATCGGATGCGTGCCCCACGGACGCTGCAGAGTGATTGCGACGCACACACAGACCATCCTGGTTGGCTGTAGATGCAATCCGTGCATGCGTTTGCTCTCCGCACAAGCAAGGTCAAAACAAAGGGGGAGAGGTAGCATAGGTACAGACAAGTTGAGATTATGCAGCTCCCGAAAGGAATCATTTTGTGCAGGCAGAATGGAACAGAGCACGCTCTGCAGACTACGGAACAGCACGCGCTTTAAACTCGCGGGTTAAAACCATGGGCTCGTAGAGAGCAGAGAGAAGGGCGGCAGAGAGCAGGGATTTCAGGGCGGCAGAGAACAAGTGAGTTGGCAAGGACAGTAGTGATTGGTCCTCAGCAATCATTTCATTTAGGATCAGCAAACCCAATCGGTGTTCCTTTTTCTGTTTAGTGAATCGATGGGTTCCTACTTATGCATGGCATTTCCCCCTCATTTGCATGTGCGGATCAGATCATAGATTGATCACACAGTTGTTTAGTGAATCGGGTCGGGGAACAATCAGGTTGGGAAATGATCGCAAAATCATAGGTACACGATCGGTAAGTTTAGTAAATCTAGCCCTATCTGTCCCCTATTATTCTTTTCCCAGCAGAGGGTGGGGTTAGCCAGGGTCCTGCAGTCAGGTCACTCCAAGTGAATAAATTAGCTCCAGCTGATTCTAATGAGAGAAGCAGAGCAGAGCACATGAGAGCAGTTCACAAACTTCTCTTACCCACCAGAAACGAGGTTTTTCTCCAGACCAACCAGCAAAGACAGGAAGCCAAACCCTAGAGGTATTGCAGCCTTCCAGTTGAGCCTTGGGGGGAAGGACTGGAGGTTTATTCTGATGCAGAAACCTGCTTTGAAAATGCCCAATCACTCAGAGAGGGGGATGGATGGGAGGTAGAGCAGGAAGTAGAGGAATTAATGGAAATCTCTAGTCCTAGTGCTAGAGTGGGGAATGTACATTGAAGCTGACCCAGGAGAATGTGTGCTGGAGGAAGTTATAGACATATGAATGAAACAGTGAGAGGCTGTTTCCTTCCTCCTAGTAATAAGTAAAGTCTCTGCCCACAGAAACCTGAGCTGAAGTAATGCTACAGGTAGCGACAAGGCAGCAGTGCCTAAATAAAACGGTGTTTAAACCTCACTTTACAAAGTCCCCAAGGAACCAAAGCTAAAGGACATTTGGGGGCATATGGGAGGGCCTGAAGACCTAAATGCAAGGGAGGCTTGCTTCCACACAGCTTGCAGTGCTGTGAAAGGCCTTAGGGGAACAAGTTGCTTTTAATTGAACTAGAGTGAGAGAAAACATTCTTGCCACTTGATTTTTGTATTGTGGTTTGAAGTAGTGCAAGCACCTGCAGTGCCCAAATAGAGCTGGCAGAAGTGTGACTAGGAGCAGCCCCCAACCCCAATAAAGAGGGAGCTTAAGAATACAAGAATCTGGAAAGTACATTTTTATTTTTGATATACTGGCAAGGACTGTCCAGTCCATGAAATGATTCACCCTGAAGTGTGGCGAAGTAAAACTGTAGGGCCAGAGACTGTAAAATGCAATTTCCTGTTTTGGATAATTTTCCTGTTGCAAACATTAAACCCGGTAAAGTTTTGTTTATAAGAAATCCAGACTCCGGGTTTTCCTTCTACCAGCCATATAAAAGGCACATCAAAAATCTTCCCTGTGGTCCAAGCTGGGTTTTCCCACTTGATCGGGGCATAGCCAGGACACAGTATGAAATACATTGATTTGCATACAATAGAAGCATCTCATGCATATTCATTAGGGATATCCTAAAAAGCTGGCACCTCTGCAGCCCTTGAGGACTGAACTTGGACAAGCCTGGACTATAGCAATGCTGGGGGACTACTAGCCTTGAAAATTAAAGTGTCAATAAACTCAGGTCTCCTCCTTTAAATTAAAACATATTTATTGAAAAAAAGACTAAAGTAACATTGTTATATCCTGTATAAAGCAAAGTAAAAAGAGGCATTTTTTCTGCACATACAGTGTACAATGAAGAGCAATATAAACCAGCAGCACAAAAATAAAACTTTTATTCAGATCAAAAATACAGAAACAGATCAGTTCACAAGGACCAGTTTCTAGTATATCTTCTTATAATCTATATATTTTCAGCCCAATACATTTTGGCACTAAGTCTGCCTCAGAGACTCAGTCTAACAGATGAAGTACTGATCCTCTGGTTAATGATAAATATTTTCTAATCAGGGCATAAACATCAAAATATCATAATAAATAAAAGGGAACAAACCATAAAAAAACAGACAGCAGAAGACAAAAAGGGGAAAACCAAAAAGAAGACAAATCAAAATCTCTTACCATATAAAGATAAAATACATCACCCTATTCAAACACATATATCTGAATACTGGACACAATATCCCTTATCCTTTCATAGTGTCATTCCAATCATTAAAAATTCAATAACCATTATAAATCCTGCACTAATACAGGTAGGCCATGGAAATGTAGCCTACCTCTTGCGATAGTACGACAAGATGAACGAGAAAGTGGATTGTTTTTATTCATTTACCCACAGAAGGGCTGAATAGGAAGGCAAAATAAAGCTGGAACACTGTACCCAGGGCAATACCACATCACCAGACAGAGAGCAAGGGGCTATGGCCTCATCCCAAGAGCGTGGCACCGGTATTAGAAGCGAGCTACTTTTCCGAGGCTCACCATGTATATTCCACAGTATTAGAGACACGGAATACTGTCTGTATCCAAATTAAACATAAAAAATGAAGGCAGATAAAGACCATGGTCTATCCAATCTGCCCATCCATGCCACTATCTACTATCTCTTCCACTCTTTAAAATCCTCTTTATTTATCTCAAGGTTTCTTTAATTCAAATAAACTGTCTCAATCACTTCTACCGGGAGGCCATTCCATGAATTTACAACCATTTCCATAAAGAAGTATTTCCCTTAGATTACTCCTGAGTCTGTCCTTTTCACTTTCATCCTGGGCCTCCTCATTACAGAACTTCCTTTCAATTATGCATTTATACCATGGCAGTATTTAAACGTCTCTATCATATCTCTGACCTTTATTCCAAAGTATACATACTGAGATCTTTGCTATCTAGTACCAGCTTCTTATCACCCAGAGAGAAACAAAATTCATACATATTCTGTTACGGAAATGGTAACTCTTAGTTAAAGAAACTTTAATTTTTTTTTGCTCCCCACACACGCTTTCATTTTTCTCCTCTTTGTTTTTTTAATGGTTTATTCTTCCTTTTTCTTTGTGTCAGATGTTCATGCTTTGATTAGGAAAGTGTACTTATCATTGACCACAGGACATCTATTAAACTGAGTCCCTGATGAAACATGGGCTGAAAATATACATGTATTGGTATAAGAAATTGATATAAGATGATATACTGGACACTAGTCCTTATGAGCCAATTTGGTTTGTACTTTTGATATAAATACAATTCTTATGCTGCTGTTTTTATACTACTTTATATTTGATATTCTATAGAAAAGCAAAATTTACTCAGTAACCGATGGTAAATGTCAGCATATGTGCAACAGTGGAACATCAGAGCTTGTAAAAGAAAAAAAAAAAAAGTAGCAGAATATCTTTTAGAAAAACTTATACATTCACAGAGACATTTTTTATAAAATATCTCAATATTCATCAGTTATGCCAATGAACAATTTATTACTTACAAAATTACTTTCTGAAAATAGAAAAATAGATTCAGGACTTTTACAAGAGACTAATAAAATCACTTGTGATTTAACCATTTATTTATATACTGTACATTGGTAATACTTCCCCAAGTTGCTTACTAGGTTTAAAAAAGGCAACAGAATACAGCAGTTTTCAAAAGGAGCACACCAAAAATACACACAAAACTGTACAAGTATTACTTCCAAGGAAAACTAAGACAGCAAACCATTTCAGATATTATAAGTACCGGCTACAGCAAATGTTTTGGTGAAGAATTTGTGTACTGCCTATAGAGTAACAGTGTAAACATTCCCTTGCAATACTGAAGTAGGCACAGCTGTGGTTAGGATCCTTCCATCTCTTTCTGACAATGATAAAGTAAACAGTCTGGTAGTGCAGAACAAGGTGATCTGAACCAAAGAGCTAACATCCCTTTATGGAGACGACTGTGCAGCAAAGCAGGCAAAGATGGAAGTAGCTGGCAAGCTATGATCCCTTCTTCACCTTAAAACAAACAAAACAAAAACTGCAGTCAAAAAATGTTTAAAGCAAGACTAGGTTAAAGCTCCTATAGAAAGGAATCCCAGCATCTCTGACGTAAGCACCCTCTTCTGACCTAGACATTCTCTTGCTCCTTTGGGCTTTCAACCAAGGTTGTGTTTAAAAATAATGGACGTTCCCTTGGACAAACGGGGGGAGGAAGGAGGCAGGCAGCAAGCATCTATACTATACTGCAGCACCGCAGCAAACTCACAGGGGAGCCACAGCAAATTTTAAGACCTGCCCCAACTAGTAACAGCTGCAGCAAACAAAATACAGCTGCACTGCAAAAAACCAAGGCTGTTGGTCCCGCATCCTCATTACTTCTTGTTCTGAAGAAGAGCCGGCAGCAGTGGGTTTGTACAGTACTGCCAACGATAGCTGTATTTTGCTGTGGCAGCAGCAGAGATATTAGGGGAGAAGGGGACAGATGCTGAAAGGATGGAGGAGAGAAAGAAGACAGATGCTACATGAACATAGTAACATAGTAGATGACGGCAGATAAAGACCCGAATGGTCCATCCAGTCTGCCCAACCTGATTCAATTTAAATTTGTAAATTTTTTCTTCTTAGCTATTTCTGGGCACGAATCCAAAGCTTTACCTGGTACTGTGCTTGGGTTCCTACTGCCGAAATCTCTGTTAAGACTTACTCCAGCCCATCTACACCCTCCCAGCCATTGAAGCCCTCCCCAGCCCATCCTCCACCAAACGGCCCTATACAGACACAGACTGTGCAAGTCTGCCCAGTACTGGCCTTAGTTCAATATTTAATACTATTTTCTGATTCTAAATCCTCTGTGTTCATCCCACGCTTCTTTGAACTCAGTCACAGTTTTACTCTCCACCACCTCTCTCGGGAGCGCATTCCAGGCATCCACTACCCTCTCCGTAAAGTAGAATTTCCTAACATTGCCCCTGAATCTGCCACCCCTCAACCTCAAATTATGTCCTCTGGTTTTACCATTTTCCTTTCTCTGGAAAAGATTTTGTTCTATGTTAATACCCTTCAAGTATTTGAACGTCTGAATCATATCTCCCCTGTCTCTCCTTTCCTCTAGGGTATACATATTCAGGGCTTCCAGTCTTTCCTCATACGTCTTCCACTTCAGGTTATTGAGGCCAGCAGCATGCCTGATTTTAAGGCCAAATGGAATAGACACGTGGGATCTATTCACAGAGAAAGGTAGGGGAGGGTCATTGGGGTGGCCCTTATCTGCCGTCTATTTCTATGTTTCTATCATTTTTGTCGCCCTCCTCTGGACCGCCTCAAGTCTTCTTACATCCTTCGCCAGATACGGTCTCCAAAACTGAACACAATACTCCAAGTGGGGCATCAACACCTTCTTCCTTCTACTGGCTACGCCTCTCTTTATACAGCCCAGCATCCTTATGGCAGCAGCCACTGCCTTGTCACACTGTTTTTTCACCTTTAGATCTTCGGACACTATCACCTCAAGGTCCCTCTCTCCGTCCGTGAATATCAGCTTCTCTCCTCCCAGCATATACGGTTCCTTCCTATTATTAATCCCCAAATGCATTACTCTTCATTTCTTTGCAATGAATTTTAGTTGCCAGGCATTAGACCATTCCTCTAACTTTTGCAGGTGAACAACGGGAAGGGATTTGATACACTGCCTTTCTGTGTTAAAAGTGGTTTATATATATCTAATATAATAAAGCCCTAAGCGCGCATGCGCACTCCCACCTGCGTGCTCCCATTTTCCATGCGCTGTAGGACACCGCAGGTAGGAGTGCAGGATTCCCCGAGGCGGATGTCGGTCGCCGCAGCTGTCGGCGGCTGCAGGCCGTGGTGGAAGATGGCTGAAGCCTAGCTGGAGGAGGACGAGGAGGAGCTGTGAGAGCTCCGCAGAGGCAGGAGATGAGGAGAGAGAGACAGAGACAGATGGATGAGAAGGACAGAGGGGTTACTAGGGGGACCAGGAGAGATGGTAGGGGATAGGGAGAGATAGACTTCAGGGAGTGTGGAGGGGGCAGGAGAGAAAGATGGTCTTGGGGAAGAACAGAGGGGGACAGGAAAGGGAAAGATGGCAAAAGAGGTGAAACAGGGTCAGAGAGAGATGGTAGAGGGTGTGAAAGGGGGAAAGGGAGAGATGGAATGGTAGGACCACTGCTGCTTTTGGGCACTGTGGGAGGAAAGGTTGGTATGTCAGGACTGCTGCTGCCAACTCGGGTAAGTAAAGACCCTGTCAGGAGGGCCAAAAGGGTACAAAGGAAATGGTGAAAGGTGAGGTGGTGGGACTGGGATCAGTGGGAGGCAGGGTCCGGGCATGATAGAGGTGGGGCATGGGTGGGGTCAGGGTCAGGGTATAGGTGGGGCTATTCTAGCACCCGTTACTGTAACAAATGTAAAGGGCTAAAACACTAGTATCTAATATAATAAAGCCCTAAGCGCGCATGCGCACTCCCACCTGCGTGCTCCCGTTTTCCGTGTGCTGTAGGGACCCGCAAGTAGGAGTGCGCATGCGCGCGGAGCCTGTCGGCCGCGGCGGTTCTTGCGATCTGAAGGATGTGAGCTGGCCAGGGTGACGTCAGCGGGGGCCGGAACGGACTTTAATTCTTGCCTCCCAGGCTTCTCCTCCTGCTCTGGCTGGGCCCGTGTAAAAAAACCAAAAACCACCAGAGCTCGCTTCAGGTCCGGCAAAGGCTGCGGGTCCTGAAACCTTCCGATTCAAGCAGCGTCTGCAGCACTCTACACATGCTGCTTCGGGGCCTTCTACTGCCCTGATTTGCTGCAGATGCTGCTGGAATCAGAAGGTTTGTCGGGACCGCGGTAAGGGGGGGGGGGGGGGGGCGGTAAGGGATTAAGGGAGCCGGCCAGACCGCGGGAAGGGAAAGGGGGGGTAGGGGAAATGTTGCTGCTGCACAGGGAAGTAGTGTGGGGGGAGGGAAATGGAGGAGGATGGAATGCTGCTGTGGCTGCTGCATAGGGAAGTGGGGGGAGAGAAATGCTGCTGCAAAGGAGGCAGGGAGAGAGACAAGATAGAAAGAAAGACAGTGGGTGGAAGGTAGACAGAAAGAAAATAAGAAAGACACAGGGGCAGGGAGAGACACAGAAAGACAGACAGACAAAGGGGGCCAGGGAGAGAGACAGACAGCAGGAGGGAGAGAGAGACAGAAATAAAGACACACAGACATATATTCTAGCACCCGTTAATGTAATGGGCTAACATACTATATGTGAACATTTCTTAAGAAAGAACTGACTATTTCATGGAGTGTCTTAATGTGTGTGTGTGTGTGTGTGTACTAATGTGTGTGTGTCCCAGAAATCAACCCCTTCTCCTATCTCCACTTGTAGTTCATATTGTGACCAATATTCCTCTGGATTGATATGAACCCTTGTGAGATGTTCTCTTTTTATCTGTGGACGCATTTTAGATTTTAAATGAGTCCAGATTAGATTGAAATAATAAGTAAAATGATCAGATATCATGACACCAACTGCCATCAGATTGAGAGATGGAAGAGTCTAAGATCTCCTTTGTGGACATAGCTACCACATCTAAATGATGGCCTTTTACATGTGTTTGTGTGGGTAAAGGGAGATTATAATTAAGCAAAGATAGAATGTTTTCAATGTCTTTCTAGTCTGGATTGTCCTCTTCATCTAAATGTAAGTTTATGTCTCCTGCAATAATATTATATGATGAAGTGATTGAATTATGTAGAAAAATTTCGCAAAAGTCCTCTCTAGCTTTTGGCCAACTTTTCAGCGGGACATAGAATAATATGCAAGAAAGGGATATACCTGAATGGAAAAAGAGGGGGAGGATTAGCAATTATTTTTAAGGAAGGATTTGAATTTGAACTACTGGATTCAAAAATGACCAATCAACTAGAAATATTAGCCTGCAAAATTAGCAATAAGGATATTGCTAATTTTGCAGGCTAATATTTCTAGTTGATTGGTCATTTTTGAATCCAGTAGTTCAAATTCAAATCCTTCCTTAAAAATAATTGCTAATCCTCCCCCTCTTTTTCCATTCAGGTATATCCCTATATATATAGGCCCTAAATCCCTAGTTATAGGCCCTAAATCCAGTAATTAAGTGTCCTCATTGCTCATATGTAACGTGACCATTTATTTTTTTCATCAAAACGGGACATCTATTAATATTTAGTCCCGCCCCCAATCCCGCCCTAGCCCCACCCCAATTCCACCCTAGCCCCACCCCCAATTTCTTCCATTCATTTTTCATGTACACACATTATCTTATTATTTCATAATGGTAACCATAAAATTTTTTAAAAAACCACAAAGCACCCTATACGCAGAGAAAATGTTAATTATTTATATTCGGGGGGTTTCAATGATGTCACCTCAGTAAGTATAGAAAAATAGACAAATATAGTGCAAAATATAGACAGCAGATATAAATTCTCAAAACTGACACATTTTTATAACTAAATTGAAAATAAAATTTTTCCTACCTTTGCTGTCTGGTGATTTCATGAGTCTCTGGTTGCGTTTCCCTCTGACTGTGCATCCTATCTTTCATTTCTTTCTGCACTCAGGCCCAACAATTGTCCCTTTCTATTCCCTCCCTCCTTCCTTTCTATGTCCTTAGTGCCCCCAGTACCTTCCTATGTCCTTAGTGTCCCCATCGCCTCCTTCCTATGTCCTTAGTGCCCCCAGATCCAGTGTCAGTTCTACTTTGTACCTTTGTTCCAGGTCTCCATTCCCTCTCTCTTCCTCCACTGTTATGATCTTGCCTCTCTCTCTGCTCTTCCTCAAGGGCTCTCCCTCTCTGTCTGCACCTCCCAAAGTCCTGCTTCTGCCTCCTGTCTTTCCCCTTTGGTCCAGGCCTTTATCTCTCTAGTCTTTCTTCTACTTACAACCCCCCCCTTCTCTGCCGTTTTCTCTCCTTCCTTCATCCCTCCTTCCTATGTCCCCTCACTGCTTACAGCCTTTGTCCCACCCCCTCCCAAAAAGCCTGCCGGCCTACCTCCCCAAAGCCAGCCTTCCTGTCTACCAACCCCAGAGCCAGCCTACCTCCCCCAGAGCCAGCCTGCCTGTCTCCCCCAAAGTCAGCCAGTCTGCCTGCCTAGCTCCCCCAGAGCCAGCCAGACTACCTGCCTCCCCCAGAGCCTGCCTGCCTGCCTACCTCCCCAAAGCCTGCCTACCTACCTACCTCTCTCCCCCAGAGCTAGCCAGCCTG
Organism: Geotrypetes seraphini; assembly: GCF_902459505.1. Classification (NCBI taxonomy): domain Eukaryota; kingdom Metazoa; phylum Chordata; class Amphibia; order Gymnophiona; family Dermophiidae; genus Geotrypetes; species Geotrypetes seraphini. The sequence continues at coordinate 20,968,730 of NC_047097.1, forward strand.
CCTGCCTACCTCCTCCAAAGCCTGCTTACCTCCCTCCCTCCCCCAGAGCCAGCCAGCCAGCCTACCTCCCCTAAAGCCTGCCTACCCTCCCTCCCTCCCCCAGAGCCAGCCTGCCTGCCTGCCTCCTCCCCCCCCCCCACCGTGGAAAACAAAAGCCTCCCTCCAGGCCCGATTTAGGTCCACTGCCGCTGCTCCTCTGCTGCAAGCTACTCGAACCCGGAAGCCTTCTTTCCGACGTCAGAATTGACGTTGGGAAGAAGGCTTCCGGGTTCGAGTAGTGGCAGCAGAGGAGCAGCGGCAGTGGACCTAAATCGGGCCTGGAGGGAGGCTTTTTTTTTTGGTGTGGCAGGGGAGGGACAGGAAGCGATTGCCTGTCCCGTTGTCCCTGCGCATAGCTTCCGGACAATGTCTCTGAAAACGGGACATTTTGGGCGTCCCGAAGCTGTGTATGGGGACAACGGGACAGGGGATCCAAAAACGGGACTGTCCCGTTCAAAACGGGACATATGGTCACCTTACTCATATGCTCTCTCTTCCCTCAACCTTCCCCTGCTCCAATGAAACAGGAGACCGAAGCCAAGAATCAAATCTAGGCCCCTACATATGGGAGAGCAAAGCTAAGCCACCATGCCTGCCCTCTGCTTAGTTTTATAATGGTATGAAAACAAAAATATTTTATAATGAGAACTCCAGTGTGTTGATAATTTTATTGTTACATACTGCGTGTGTGTGTGTATATGGGGGGGGGGGGGGGAACCAAGGAGCCTAGGAGGAAGGCGAAGGCATCTTGACTGATATGTGATGTACTGCCGACAGTATTCAATTTATCATCCCCATCATGTTTGGCTGCTATGCCTGGTTCACATGATGGTGACTTCACAACCAGCATTTAAAAATGGGTGACCTGGGCCTACACAGAGTGATGGGCGGGTCTATGGTCGCTTTGTTAGGCAGACTGGATGGACCATGAGGGTCTTTTTCTGCCCTCATCTACTATGTATTTTGCTTACCTATAATGTCTACAACATGAAGTCGCAGTTTTTGCTGTAGAGTATTGATTATCACAGTCAGAGATTCCTGAGTATTTGGCAATTTAATATTTTGCTTTACATCATTAGAAAATGAAAGCCAACATTTCCCAAAGTCTTCAGTAGTAATTTTCAATGGCCTAAATAAAAAGAAAAAAAAAATACATATTACTTAAGCTTTATTCTACTTACCACGAACAACAACTCGTAATTTTTAAGAACATAAGAACATAAGAAGTTGCCTCCGCTGAGGCAGACCAGAGGTCCATCTTGCCCAGCGGTCCGCTCCCGCGGCGGCCCATCAGGCCCAATTGCCTGAACAGTGTCCCTGACTAATTTTGTAACTGCCTCTAATCCTCTAATCTTATCCCAATAACCTACCTCTACTCCTATCTGTACCCCTCAATCCCTTTGTCTTCCAGGTACCTATCCAAACCTTCTTTGAAGCCCTGTAGCGTGCTCCTGCTTATTACATCCTCCGGTAGCGCGTTCCATGTATCCACCACCCTCTGGGTGAAAAAGAACTTCCTGGCGTTTGTTCTAAACCTTCCCCCTTTCAATTTCTCTGAGTGCCCCCTTGTACTTGTGTTCCCCATAATTTGAAAAATCTGTCCCTGTCTACTCTTTCTATGCCCTTCATGATCTTGAAGGTTTCTATCATGTCTCCTCTAAGTCTCTATGCACTAAGTAACACACAAGCTTCACAAAAGCCAGTAGAGAGATGAGAAAACAAATAATTTTAAAGACCACAAGGCCAGAAAAACTGTAGATAAAGAATTCACAGCTCCTTATGAGGGAGCAAGCTAAAAAGCAGAAAGTGTTGACACCTTCGGGCTGGACAGTGGCATGGGCGCCATGATGTTCTGCTTCCTACTCTAGTTCACTCATTCATAACCAGATGACTGAGTTTTCAGGAGTCCCACAAAGAATATGCACGAGATAGATTTGTATGCACTGAAAACCTTAAGAACATAAGAATTGCCATACTGGGACAGGCCAAAGGTCCATCAAGCCCAGTATCCTGTTTCAACAGTGACCAACCCAGGTCCCTTACTGGCTAGGTGGCTTAGGTTACAAAAGATCAAGACTGCACCTGATCTGATACACCAAGGTGGGATAAAACTTCTTTGAAGATGCCTTCAATTCCAAACTTCAACCTACCTTCTAAGTCCCAATATCTGTCTTACTATTCATTCCCTCTGTAATTCCCTCACCTGAACACTGTGTCTTGATTAGCTTGTAAGTTCTTTTGAGCAAGGACTGACACTTCTGTGTTTGATGTACAGCGCTGCATATGTCTAGTAGTGCTATAGAAATTATTAGTGGTGGTAGTAGTAGTATAAAACTGAAGACAGAAAAGTCTTTAAGGCCATGGGATGGCACCACAGTAAGAATCAACTCATCCAAGCCGCCTCCTCAAGCCCCATACATAGTCATCAAGATTCAAATCTATGCAATTTGAGGTACAGGAGAAAGCATGGTGATTGCAAAGCAATAACCAGAAATGAATTTGGCCTTTATCTTCCGTCATGTTTCTATATACAGGGTACATGGTTTCAGGAGACTAAATTATTTCTTTTGGAGTTTTCCTGTGCCATGGTTGAAAGCAATATGATCTATAAATGCATAACCAGAATATTAGTATTTCTGTTTTCTGTATCACAATGTCAACAGCAATACTGTACCTGATGAAATCAGACAGAACTAAAGTCACTGAAAATTCAAGCTGCATGGGGACATCTGCCTCAAGGTGGTAATGAACATGGCCAGAAAGCATCCCCTGGTTACAGGGTTTCTCCATCTCTACCCAACCCAGCCAACTTTCCATACTTTGCGCAGTTATTACTGGAGAGTGACGGACAAAACTCTCCGATAGCTGTAAAACAAGAAAATGTAGTTTTAGGCAGCTTACCAAATTGTGGAACAATAAAGTCCCTGCCCCAAGGGTTTCAGTTCATCACTCTAACTACTGGACTATAACTTTACTTAAGGTAAACAAAACACTAAGACAAGATTTAAAAGACCACTATTGTTTCAATGAAAAAGGAAGGCCACTGGGAATATTTTTGTGGCCATTCAGATAGCAAGCACATTCACTTTTTGCTGTACTTTACTGTCAGAGGGAATGTGCTACCGAGGTGCATAGCGCCTGCGAGGTTCGCTACAGCCAGCTGCAATCCTCAGTAGGCTTTTTTGAAGAGGAGGGCAGACATGAATGACCAGGAAGCCAAATACTGAACAGGGGGAGCAGGGAAGAGGTGCTACTGGACAGGGGAGGGGAGATAACAGGAAGGGAGAAGGCCTACTGCTGGACAGGGGGAGCAGGGAAGGGGTGGTGGTGGACAGCCGAGGAAAGAGAGAGACAGAAAGAAAGAAAGACAGAGGCCAAGCAGAGAAAAAGAGAAAGAAAGACAGACACACACATCTATTCTAGCACCCGTTACTGTAACGGGCTTAAATACTAGTATTACAATATTTAAAATAACATTCTTCAATCCCTTCTGATCACATATATCTGAATAAGAACAGTTTGGCAGCCAAAACGCCTCAAGTCTAGTAGGTTATTATAGTTCAACCAAAATAAATACATTTATGAGAATGCCAATTTACATTTCCAAATGCTGTAGACTGGAATGTTGCATCAAAAAAACAGAGCTAACTAGCTAAGCTTAAAACCTATGCAAATTTAATGGGAAGATTTTTAAGATAGCCAAGCTGAAATGTTCCACAATCCCAGCTCAATAAAGATTCAGAAAGGGAAATCATGTGCATCTGATAATTTGTGTTCCTTGAGTCTTTACAGGCTAGTCCAGACACATGGGTTTATCCCTTCTGCCAGCAAATGGAGAAAGAGCAATACTGTGTGACTTTCCATACTAAGGCCTAGATTCACTAACCTCCTTTTTTTGGGCGATCCGTGGCCAAGTCTTAGCAGGCGACCGATCAACAATGCGCCCTCATGCAAATTGCGGTGATCGGAGGCATGCCCCACACTGACTACACGGATTGCTGCAGAGCGATCCTGATGCATGTGCAGACCATCTTCTTTGCCTCTAGATGGTTTGCATGCACTTGCTCTCCCCGTGGCATAAACTTTGCTTTCTGACTTTTTTGCAATTTTTTGACTTTTACTTGCGAGCCCGTAGTTTTAACCAGCGGGTTTAAAGTGGGGCTGCACTGCTCTCTGCTCTTTGCCCTTTAGCTCTGAAATCCAGTAAAACCATACTTCCCCCAAAGTAAAGCTGCCCTGCAGCCCTGAAACCCCAATTATACTTCCCCCAAAGTAAAACCACCCTGGTCTCTGCCTCCCCAACTCTCCTGACTCACACTACAGGAAAGGACTCTCCTGCTCTCTACCACCCTTCCATGTAGTGCGAGCTTTTGGTTTTAACCCGGGGGTTTAAAGCGGGGCTGCACTATGGCATGTTTTGTTCCAGAACACGCTGCAGTGCAGCCCCACTTTAAACCCCCAGGTTTAAACCACACGATTGTGAGTAAAAGTCATAAAATTGCAAAAAAGTCAAAAAGCAGTTTATGCCACGGAGAGAAAGCACATGCACAGACCATCTACAGGCAAAGAAGATGATCTGTGCATGCGTCAGGATCGCTCTGCAGCGATCCATGTAGTCGGTGTGGGGCATGCCTCTGATCGCCGCAATTTACATGAGGACGCGTTGTGGATCGGTCATCTGGGAAGACTTGGCCACGGATCTCCAAAAAAAAAGGAGGTTAGTGAATCTAGGCCTTAGTGGAAGTAAGATAACCAATGGGACACTGTCGTACCAGGATACAAATTATATCGAAGTGAAAGAGTGGATCGAATTGGTGGAGGCACAGCATTATATGTTAAGGATGGCCTTGAATCGAATAGACTAAAGTTCAAGTTCAATTTATTTGATATACCGCAAATATAAAACCAAGGTTTAAATCTAAGCAGTTTAAAATATAATAAAATATAAAAGGGAGGAACAGACAATAAACAAATATAAACCCTACAAACATTTCAGAAGACATGAGGGAAGAAATGTGGATTGGTTACAATAAAATCTGGCTACAAAAATTCAGATCTTAACATTGTATCTGGATATCTTAAGCGCTTCACTTCTGGCAGTGACCCTTAGCGAATTGAACACACAGGCATTTGTTGTTACCCTTATTCTTTGCGGTATATCTTATACCTTATTTACCATGGACCCCTGACGAAGGTGTACTGTCCGAAACGCGGACCGTGTCGGGTCCTATGGAGGCGTGATTCTGATTCCGATTTTTTAGGCGCAGGTAGGCACCTTGAAACTCAGTTAATAACATCATTTAAATGGTGTTTTTTACTGAGCTTGGGTGCCTAAAAAAAAAAAAAAAATTGGTGCTGGTTAGAGAATCAGGGGTCCAACTGAACACAAATACAAAAATAGCAATGTTTTCATTTTTGTTAATAAAACCAAATCAACTTACCTTAAAAGCATCAGAATCTACAAACATTAAGCTCACAGTGTTAAGTGCTGAGCTACTCTTGTTAGCAATAAATAAAAGAAGTAACAAACTGTCCTCCTTCCAGACTTTGCAAGAATAGACTCTTAGGACATCACTTTCAGCAAGCTCCTGGATATCTGAATGAGGCTCCTCAGCCAGATCCAAAGGTAAGGAAGGTCTACTGTGATTTTTACTGTTTTCTTGCATTTGTAGAGGGTGAAAAATGTTCAGGCTATTGCTAGAAAACAGGGATGAAAGCTTTGCACCAAGGTCAACTTCATTCAGGGACTTGGCTCTTTCTAGTGGTACTCTCGAGTCCAAATATTCAGGAGTATGCATTGAGGAAGTCCTTAGCACTGGCTGCTCAAAGGGATGACAGCGCTGCTCCAAGTTACTATGTTCTGCAAGGTCAGGCCTGGATGATAAGGAAGCGATATTTAGGACAGGGGATGCTTTGCCATTTTTCATCTTATGCGATTTAGAACTTTTTTTGAACTTTTGAGCTGAACGTTCTGACTTTCCCATCTGCAAATTAAGATGAAACAAAAAAAAAGCATGAATATCACTAAGAAATAGCATAGTTACTCAGCTGTAATAGGTGTTATTTGAGGACTGCAGGCAGATATTCTCATATGTGGATGAAATCATCCACGGAGCCTCAGCACAGACAGCCAAAAGGTGCATTTTTCTCCTTTCATCTCTCTTTCCTTCCCCCCATGTGGTTTTTAGCATTTCTCTCTTCTCATTTCTTCTGCTCAGATCTGATATCTGTCTCCTTCCCCATTCTCTGGCATCTCTCTCTCCTCTCTCTTCCCTTTCATTTTCTGGTCTTCCTTCTTTATTTTCTGCCTCCATCTAAATTAAATTCTTTCTTACTCTGCAGTCCTCAGTTTACCTCTTTTCATTGTGTCTACCCACAGCACGCCACCCCTTTCCTTCACCCCTCCACTATCTCACTAACTATCTTCTTCCCCCATCCAGCATATGTCCTTTTTCTTTATCCCTCCTTCCATCCAGTATGTGTTCTCTTTCTTCACTTCCATTCAGCATTTGCTCTCCCACTTCCCTCATCTGCCCTCTTCTCTCTCCCCTTTCTCCCCACTTCCATCATCTGCCCCTTCTCCCCACTTCCATCATCTGCCCTTTTCTCTCTCCCCTTCTCCCCACTTCCATCATCTCCTCCTTCTCCCCACTTCCATCATCTGCCCTCTTCTCTCTCCCCCTTCTCCCCAGTTCCATCATCTGTCCTCTTCTCTCTCCCCCTTCTCCCCACATCCATGATCTGCCCCTTCTCCCCAATTCCATCATCTGCCCCTTCTCTCTCTTACCCCCCACTTCCATCATCTGCCCCCTTCTCTCAATCTCTCCATCCACCACAGGCCCATCTCTCACCTTTCTTTCCAATTTTGGTAACAAGATCGGCAATGCCCCCCCCCCCAGATCGGTAACGGGCCTCCTCTTCCCCGGGCATCAACAGCACTTCAGATCGGCAACGCTGTGCTCAATCCAAAGCTTCCATTTGACTCGAACTGCCTGGGCAGAAACAGGAAGCTGCGTCAGAGGGAGAGCAAGGTCAAAAGAAGAAATGCTCTTAGTAGACAAAAGGCTAAATACTGAAGACCCTTGGTAAAATCACCGCCAAAATTGAAGTATAGTAGTCGTACCGGAAAAGAAAAATCCGAAGACGACAAGAACAGAGTATTGGAAAAAATGAGAGGCCGTAAGAAGGACCTGACCGTGCAAACTGCGCTAGGTGACTGAAAAGCGCAAGTACATACCGGAAGCCCTAAGGAATGATTTCAAAGAAGAGGCTTCCTTGAAAACCAAAAGAGCAAAAACTCGTGAAGAGTAAAAATACTGCACCTGGGTGCGAAAACAACAACAGAACCTGAAAGGTGTGAAATGAATCAAGTTGGAAGAAGAAAAAACAACAACTCCAGACCCCTAGAACTCAAGGATGCCAAGGGTCGGATAGCAGCAGAAAAGCAAAAAATCCCAAAGCCAAAAGACTAAAGGATCCCAAATGACAAAGTGTTGCGATCAAAATCAGGAGAAGAAAAAAATGATCCTAAAAGGATTGAACGGCCTCCTCCTCCCCTATAGCCACTCCCAAACTTCCGGCATGAAGTATAAAGGGACGTAGGGAACTGAGGAATAGTCTGGATGTTCCCAAGCAGACACCCTCCATCATTAGTGGAACAGTGGAAAACAGCAAAGAACGAATACACCTGGTTGATCCTGCATCGCAGCAAAAACAAGGAAAGAGCTGTAGTGACGGGGGAACTAACTGATAAGCTCTCCACCCTTGTTAGTTCCAGCCAGCCAGCCATAAAAAGTCAATGTTCATAGATGCTTCTGGTAGTAGTAATACGTAGGTACTGATAAGGCAGAGTCAAGCAGCAGAAGACGACACTATGTATCAATCAATTTGATGTACAGTAGGAATGTCAACTCTCCTTCTATAGCAAACACTGAAAAGAAAGTCTTAATGTTGAGGATATGCTCTGAAGGAACACGTAAAAAAAGGCTGACATGAGTTGAATGTTGCCGTCACTAGCAGGTATACAAACACTAGATCCTGAAGACTTCTTCAAGGTCTATTGTGACTAGTGATTCATAAAGAAGTTAAGGCATATCAAATGCAGAAATAGAAATCACTCTGTATAAAACAAGTCTCATAGAAGCCCCTGAAAAGAGGAAAACCAGATTCTAATCTGAAGAGAAAATCTGTTTCAAAAAGGGAAAATGTAAAAATGTTAATATTTCCCTAAAATTTTTGTGGAGACTGAAGAAGCAGAGTCAGGCAGCGGAAGACGATGCTGTGAGCAGCTGAACTGAAGAAATAGCAGCATCATGCTGTGGAGGAAGACTGGTACCGGCGAGTCATCAGTGTTGAGTGTTTGACAAGGAATAGTGGCACCGATGGAGACTCCACTGCAGATGCAACCAGTGTCGAAGACTCAGATCGGATTGGTACCGAAAGAGTTGGTGGTGACATGGGCAAGCAAAGGGTCGGCACCAGCATCAGAAAATGCTCACCAAATTCTTCCCCAAGCAAGTTGTGCATCTTTTGCATTAGGGTAAGCACCGGTATCCCTGCTTTGCAGACTAGACAGGCACCGAGAAAGTTGGGGTTGACAAGGATACAGTAAAAAACACACCCCCCCCAATTCCTCCCATAGCAAGTTATCAATCCTTTGCTTAAGGGAGAGCACCAGTACCGGTAGTTTTTTTTTTTGGTACCATCAGTATCACATTCCGGTCCCATACAGTACGGTCCCAGGTGCAAAGAAGAAACGCTGGTACCGTTGACTGTTCATCAGCATCATCTGTATCGCTGACTCGTCCCATACGGATGAAATCGATGTTGAGATCCAGATCGGGATCGGCCACTTACGGAACTGCAGCAAAGGTAGCATGAGTTGAACTTGAAGTGGAGCTCAAGCTTTGGTACCGTTTGCTTTGTCATTGGTACCATCAGTGTCAAGGTCCGGTGCTGTAATGATCAGTGACGGGAATGGGACATATATAAACACCGGTACCATTGGCGTTATCACCGGTACCCATGGTGTCATGCTCTGATCCCATGAGAATGAGGCCTAATCAAGCCACTCAAGATCGGAAGCGGGCGCCTACAGGACTATTTCAAGGTCAGCATGACTTGACTCAATGCTAGTGTGACCTGAGTCTCAATTGAAGAAGTCCACTTACTCAAACAGCACAATGCAACATTGGAGGCAGGCAGTACTGCTGATGTCGATAAGAGCGGTGTCGCCAAGATCGGCGTCGGAGTCGATATCGACATCAGTCTATGCTTAAAAAGTTGACATCGCTGGATCCTTTGACATTGAAACTTCGGCCCCACACCTCCAGTGAGGGGAAGTCAAAAAGCAGGATGAGAAATTCCATTGATGAAGAAAAGATTCTGTTCTTCTGGTTCTTCTTTTCTTTTTTTGTTTCTAAATTGAAGACAGTGGCTTCAAAAGAACTAAAGAAGCTAGAACACAGCTTCGTTTGATGACTCAGTCAACCGTTTGACATGAAGGGGAAACAACAGCCAAGTGAAATTAAGGTCTGAGGCTGAAGTAAAAAAGTAGGCCCCCATCCCCGAGTCAAACTTGAAGACGAGCTAAATTTAAAAGAGAGATTACTTTTTTTTAATATAAAGAAAACAACACTAAAGAAAAAAAGAGGAAAAAACTGACTAAAAGTCAGAAAGCCGCGAAAGCGGGAAGGCAATAAAAGTTAAACGATCGTTAAACGCTTCTTCTTAGCTCTGCGGAAATGACAAAAACTGAGGAGATGTGTGCCCTGTGTCGGGCGGGAAGGCACTCACGCATGCGCGGTGTGGGCTACTGCAAGCTTTCTAAAGTCTTAAAGTGGCGTCAGTGACGTCACCCATACATGAGAATATGCTGCCTGCTTGTCCTGGGATAAGTGATCTTTATGTATAGCGGTGATTGTGGAAACTGGTTTGATTAAGGTGTAACGAATTTATTTTATCCAGAAAATCAAAAAGGGACGTTAATACAACTTTTTCAGCAATTTTGGCTTGAAATGGCAAGTTTGAGCTTGAACAATAGACAAGTCGGTGACAAGAGTTTTGCTATTCTTTATCTTTGCTCATACAATAGCATGTTTCCAGATAGCTAGGACTAGTCCATATGTAAGGCTGGATGTTATCATGGTATGCATGAATGAACTAAGATGGGGAGGTATCTTTTGAGAATTCCTGATGGTATTAGGTCATGCAGGAAACAATTTTTGTGATCTCTTGAGGTAGGGGGGATGTTAAACTTTGATAGGGTACTGGTACAAGCATTATTCAATTTGATACACGTTACTGAACACTAATCACAAAAAAACTTACCAAACTGATAGCACCGCTGGACCCTAGTCCAATAAATAATGTTGAGGCTAGCTGCTGTTTTTCTCTCTCCCCTTCCGAAATAGCAACCGTGGGCTCATTGGCTGGAGGATTAGAGGGTTCAGCAGCATCTTCCAGGGGATTGGTGACCTGGGCCACATTTCCTGTTTTACTTTCCTTTTTCAGAAGATAGCCTTCTTTTCCCCACACTTTTTTCACACCCTCAATCTTTAAACGATTTTTCCTTTAAAAAAATTACAATTATGCTTAGTTTTTATTTTATGAAAAACTTAAATCACCGCTGGTAAATAATAAATACTCAAAAATACACAAACCAGGGCAAAAAAAAGGATTACTAAATATATATATATATAACAAAAATGCAGATAAGCACCAATTCAAATATAAAGGAAATAGGAGTAGCCCTCAGATAGTAAATTCAACCATGTTCATGGTCCATTATTACTACTGCTACTGGGGTATACTCTTTGTCTTTTACTGGGCAAACTCCATCCAAACAAACTGTGCTCGGTACTTAAAAAACTTGTGTCAAAACTATATGCTTCAAAATACATAAAAAAGTACTATCTGCTATCCATGAACTTCACTAAAAGCATTCCACCCAACAAACACTTGACACCGCAGATTTCGATTTTGAAACTGCATCAGGGACTCGGGTCAGCCAAAGGCTTAATCGTATACAGTACATAAACATTGCAGAATGCTACTCTTATATTCAGTCATTTCAAAAATCTTCACACTGCATTCTGACTTCTGCTGCTTTAATATGACTTGACTGCGTAAATATCTACCGAAAATATCTACCGGTAGTTCCACAGCTCTCTCCAAAACCCTATACAGGGCTCAATCACTACCTACTCTTCAGTCCTTTCAGCTCAGTCAACACCATATTGAAGAAGCACAAGTCCTAAGAAGAATTTTGAAGTGACAATACGTTTTGAAGCATACAAGTTTTTGAAATATCGAGTTAATTGTATATTTAGACATTCAAATATATTATACAATATCATCATATATTGGACAAAGAGCACAGTTTGTTTGATTCCGTTGGATGGAGTTTGCCCAATAAAAGACAAGATAGCAGAGTGCTGTGTGGATGGAAAGTCCAGCCCCACAGTGGCTGCAGTTTGGCTTGCCATTGCTCATCTAGAGAAACAGCAGCAGTTTGGGTGGAGATGGGAGGGAGGTCATCAGTGACACGGCAGAGGATTAGAGAAAGCCGCGAAGCAGCCGAAGCTACTGGAGGGAGGTTTGCTGCTCTTGCTGGGAGGGTGAAATTAGAAAGTACAAGAAAAACTGTATTTGTTTGCTACACAAGTGCTAACTGGTTTTGGAAATTTCCCCTATGTACACACTTACTCTTTTAGCCCTGGTTCAGTGCTGTTGCCAGAGAACTCCGAACGAAGAGAGAGATCCGAAGGAGAATGCCTTCCAGTGACAATCGAAGGGGGGAGGCTTGAAGAAAACGAAGGCCCATAGGGCTCAAAGCTTAGAGCTGTAACCAAAAATTGACAGGTTAAACAAACCACACATTTTGTGTTACATAAAATCTGAGTGACTCATTTTATATCGTTTGTAAACTATCAATCCAAAAATAAGAATTAGTTCTCAATGAAGCACAATCACAAATAAAATATAGAATTACACATAACTAACATACAAACAAAACACAAAACAGACATTCATAAACCAAATTACAACACAAAGCACACAAAGTCAACCAGACACATAAATAAAACAACAATTAAAACAGCAAGTTAACAGCACACAACTCCTGCTTACAGCAGAAAATTGAAAAATACCTGTAAGGCAAAATATGATTTCAACTTATGTTCTTATGTTCTAACTTCTTAAACCTCAAATAAAATTTCCTGTCAGCAGATGCTGCTGTAATGAATCCCAAAGATATGGGCCTGCAATTGAAAATATTTGACTGTTGTGTCTCCCCCATTTGATTTTTATTTTTTTAACAAGAGGACCTTCTCATAACATCCCATCAGCAGAGTATAAGAACACACAAATGTATTTTTTCAAAGCATCCCTTTGAGCACAGTGTTTTAGCCAGGCGCTCTGCCCGGCTAATTTAGGTGAGAACCTGGCTGTCATCTTGCATCCGCAGATCTACAAGCAGCCCCGCTCATCGCACCACCAGAGGTGTCCAACCTGCGGCCCAACAAAGAGTTTTGTGCAGCCCAGCTTCTCCCTCCCTCCCTTCTGTGCCTCCCTCCAGTGGGTAGTTTTCTGGCCGGCTCCCTTGCTGCAGTTGTCCGCGGGTGGCGGCTCATGCACGATCTGCGGCTGTGTCAGAAGCGTTCCTTCTAACGTCACGTCAGAGAGAAGGCTTCCGAATTAGCTGCAAGGAGCCGACACCACCCGCAGACGACTGCAGCAAATGAGCCGGCCAGAAAATAAATACTTGCCAGGAGACACGGAAGGAAGGGAACGCTAACAGCACAGGCGTGGATCGCTGACAGCCATAAAATAAATAGTTCCAGCACAGCCACGGATTGCGTGAGCAGCCAGCCACCACCGCCCACAGCTTTCACCAGAAAAAAAATTGCAGCATAGGAGCCGGCCAGAAGGGAGGGAAGGAGGGAGAAGGTAGTGTTGGGATTCGAGAAGGAGGGAGCACAAACTTTGGACAAATGATGAAGGAAGGAGGAGGGCGCATGAGACATAGGATTAAAGAATGGAGGGAGTGAGGGGGAGGGAACAGTAAGGGAGAACTGGGTGTCTGAGAGAGGGAAAGAGATGGTGCACATGGAGAAATGAAGAAAGAGGAGAACTGATGGGCAGAGAGAGGAGGGAGGGGAAGAGAGAATTATTGGATATGGTGGTGGGAGAGGAGTGAGATAGAGATGCATGGGTGTGGAAAGGAGGGGGAGAACATTATGGGCCAAAGAAGCCTCCTGGACTGTTTTTTTTTTTTTTTTTTTTAAAGTACAGAGGGGGAGGGTATTAAAAGAAGTGCTAAATTGGGTGTGGGGGGAGAGCTTATGGGGCCAGAAACAGAGGACAGAGAGAGAGATGGTGGGCAGTGGTCTGAAGGGAGAGAAGTTGGAACTGAGGTGGTGTGAAGGAAGACGGAAAGAGATACTTGAAGGGAGAACTGTTGAGAAGAGAAAGGGAGAAACAGTAGACCTAGGGGAGGGAGGCAGGCAGGCAAGGGGAGAGATGGAGAAAAGGGAGGGGAAGAGAAAGGGAGAGAAGTTGGATCTGGGGATGGAAGGGAGGTAGGGAGAAATTTTAGGCCTGTGGATGCAAGGCAGAGATGCAGCATCTCTCTCTCTTTTTCTCCATTTCATTCTGTATAGTGGTTTCTTCTTGTTCTGTGCTTAGATTAAGAGGTGAACTATTGTAGAACATCACCTTCTAACCCTATAGTAGACAAATAATCAAGCAATTAGCTATCTCATGGAGTCCTCCCATGTTCAAATCACCATAATATCATCTACTGCCGAATGGTGGTTCATATTTTCTCTTAAATGTGATACTACAGAAGAATAATCACACTTGATTTATACAATGACTTCCAAAAGAGACCAAATGGTGAAGGCTTCTAGTGCCTGTGCTGTTCTAGAGAAAGCTGGCTTCTTTACAAGCTGCTTGTGCTGGCCAACATAATTATGACAAGATAATTGTGTACAGTAAGCTTTGCGACCCTACAAGCTGGCATCTAAAAGGAGAGCCACGTAGTCTCAAACTCAGATATATCACCACAGAATAATTCTTATGATGTCTGATTATCTCTTAAAACCTTCAAAGAAATTAGATCATTTACGGTCAACTTCATACAAAAAATTGTTAAACTGTCCTTTTTAGTTTCTCTGTAAACAGTCTTCATCAAAAGTGTTTTTTTTATTATGGCCTGGATTCTCTAAACGGCGCCGTTGTCAGCGGCTATCGATCGTGTATCAATCACGCAACAGTGCCATTTACAGAACTGCATATCTGGCAAAGATAGGCATCGGAAATGTAGGCTAGTGTTTTCAAGACCTACATTTCCGGCACCTTTATAGGAGCTCTACAGTGCCTAACACCATTTCTGGCATTAGCCATGCCTACAGTGGCATTAGGTACCATAAAATGTCTTTAGAGGAGCAATTCTGTGCTGATTTTTAAGCGCCATTGAAATTTCTTTTAAGTCCTTTTTTAAACAGCATTTTGGACTTAATTTATGCACCAATAGGTCAAATGCTGGTGCCTAAGTTAAGGTGCCATTTAGAGAATATGGGCCTATGTGTCCCAAATGACATAGCCCCTAACAATTTAATCCACATACCAAACAAAAATAATCCATGTGTTCATGGCTTAATACAAATACTGCTTCATGTTGAAATGCATCAAGATAGTTCAACACATGGGGGAGCCCTATGACAAAAAGTGGCACAATTCAGTGTGCCATTCAAGAAAAATATTAAATTGTTATTTATATGGAAAGATCCTGTAAGTACTCATGAAGGGTTATAGGAATGGAGCTAGGAAGATAAAGAGGGACAGGGAACCAAAAAGCGGGAAGTGTTAGATTTTTGAAAAGAGACAAGTTTTCAGGTGTTTGCGGAAGGATTGGAGGGAACTTGAAACTCTGAGTGGGGATGTGAGGTTATTCCAGAGTTCTGTGGTTCTAAAGGGGAGAGATGTTCCTAGTTTTCCTATGCGGGATATACCTTTTGTAGAGGGGAATGATAGTTTCAGTTTTTGGGAGGATCTAGTGGAATTAGGGTTAGAGGAATTCCAGAAGAGTGGGATAACGGGAGGGAGGATGCCTTGTAGGATCTTGAAGGCTAAACAGGCACATTTAAAGAGGACTCTGGAGTGAACTGGGAGCCAGTGAAGTTTGGACAGAAGTGGGGAGACGTGGTCGAACTTGCCTTTTGCGAAAATAAGCTTGGCCGCGGTGTTCTGGATTAGCTGAAGTCTATGGAGTTTTTTTTTAGTTAGGCTTAAATAGATGGAGTTGCAATAATCCAGTCTAGAGAGGATGGTGGATTGAACAAGGATGATGAAGTGAGAATGATGAAAGTACGATCTCACTTTCCTCAGCATATGATGACTAAAGAAGCATTTTTTTACCAAGAAGTTGAGGTGGTCATTGAAGGAGAGAGAGGAGTCTATGATGATGCCAAGGACTTTGCTTGAAAACTCAAGCTGAAGAGTGGAGCCGGAATATAATGGGAAGGAGGTGGGTAAATGATCTAATATTGGGCCGAGCCAAAGTAATTTCGTTTTGGACTCATTCAATTTCATTTGTACAGAATGTGCCCAGGAATGGAGGTTCATTATACATATGGATATGTTCTCAGCGAGATTAGTGAGGTTCGAATCAGTCTCGAGGAGGATGAGGATATCGTCGGCATAGGTGTAGAGAGTTTCCAGGGGGGATAGGTGAAGAAGTTTCAGAGAGGACATGTAAATATTGAAAAGGATAGGAGAGAGGGGTGAGCCTTGCGGGACTCCACATATCGGCTTCCAGAGAGGGGATGAGGTACCGTTTATGTTAACGGTGTAGGAGCGTAAGCGTAGGAATTTCGAGAACCAGTCTTGGACTGTGGAACTTATGCCTATTTCAGAGAGTTGGAAGATTAAGATATCATGATGGACGACGTCGAAAGCTGCGGAGAGATCGAATTGTAGAAGTACAGCGAATTTGTTGCGAGAATGAAGTTGTTGTACCTTAGAGATTAGTGAGGCTAATAGGGATTCGGTGCTGAAGTTGGGTCTGAAGCCGAATTGGTAGGGTAGGAGAATAAGAATCTTTCTAGGTAGGATGAGAGTTGAGTGGATATGATGGATTCTAACATCTTGCTTAGGAGAGGGATGTTTGCTATTGGACGGTAATTGGAGGGAATAGAGGGATCAAGGTCGGTCTTTTTCAGTAGAGGGGTTAATGCAATATGTCCCATTTCGGAGGAGAAAAGGCCCGATGTTAGAGCAGCATTTATAAGTTTGGTGAAGGAAGCGATGGCCTGTGTAGAGATATTCTCGAATAGGTAGGAGGGGAAAGGGTCCAAGGTACACTTGCAAGATTTTAGTTTGAGGCAGAGTTTGGAGACTTGCAATTCGGAAACAAGCTCAAAAACAGTCCAGGATCTGTCGGCTGGAATAGGATTGGAGACAGGTAGGGAAGGGTTGAGGTCAATAGAGATTAGGGAGTTCTAGGAGACTGTAGGCGGGAAGGAGCATCTTAGGGTGGTGACCTATTCATTGAAGAATTTTGCAAGGGCATCTGCTGATAGCGACGAGGGGAGCAAGGATGGGTCCTTTTTTGTAGTTAAGGAGCGCCAAATGTTAAACAACGCACTGATCTGGTTGTTGGATCTGGAGATTTTATCTCCGAAGAAGTTCTTCCTGGCTTTTTTTAGTAATGAATTGTAACGTTTAATATTGACCCTCCAGGTCTGTCTATCTGAGGGGGATTTAGATTTTTTCCATTTGCGCTCCAAAGTGCGACATTTCTATTTCAGCTCTCTATGGAGCTGTAGATACCAAGGAGCCTTTCGGGGGTAGGAGATGGTTTTTGTGGATATTGGAGCGAGGGAGTGATAGATGGATTCGGAGAGGGAGATCCAATTGCACCAGTAGGTTCTATATTCAGATGTCAATTTTACTGTAACATGCAATCTAGTTTTTTGAAAAAAGCAAATGAAAGAGACAGTCCAAAGCAACCAAGTCAAGCAAAAAAAACACAAAGGGCATCCAAGAAAGGGTTAACATCCAAAATGTATTGAAGGACCTGACACAGGCCATGTTTTGTGGAATGCCTGAATCAGGAGTCTACTAAAATAATATAAAAATATGCATTGGCCACCTTATAAAAAAAACTTATAAACTTATATAAACAATTATCATAAAATAACGAAATACAAGTGTAAATATAATAAAATAACTTCTTGAACAAATAAACCTTATTATTTAGCAGACACAAATAATGCAAAAATATTAACATGATTTAACACTTACACTGATGATAATTTCATCACGTTAATATTTTCACATTATTTGCGTCTGCCAAATAATGCAGTTTATTTTTCAAGATGTTATTTTAACATATGTACAACTTATAAACATATAAACAATTAACTTAAAGAATATAAGTTTTATAAGATAATACATGCATATTTTTATATTATCTTTAGAAGACTCCTGATGCAGGCATTCCACTAAACTGATCCTGTGTCAGGTCCTTCAATAAACTTTGGACGCCAACCCTTTCTTGGAGGCCCTTTGTGCTTTTTTTTTGCTCTACATATACAATAAAGCAAACTATGTACTTTAAGGTTTATGGGTTTCACTATCAAGTCACCTTTTTCTTGAGAAAGCTTCTCCTCCTGGCGCTGGTGGCGAGGCTTATAAGGAGCTGCACCACAACCAAGTGCTTCTGCCACAAATCCGTCTAGGAAAGACAAGGAAGCATCTGCCTATATAAAATGCAAGATAAGAAAAGTAAGAATAAAGAAGACCCACTACTGGATAGAGTTAAGCTGTCACTTCTCAGAATCAGAAGAGTCGAGTATGCCAGTACACCTTAGTGTCAACAAGTCCTTCAGCAACTGAAATCCATCATCACCAAGGTGAACAATATCCGACATGGCTGCTACTCAAGTCCCTATCCCAAAAGAGCTCAACCCTTATTGGTGCACTGAGCAAATAGCAACAACACAGTAAAAGAATATTCAAAAAGGTGTTGCTATGTTGGCAAATATAATATGTAGAATGGCTAAGAACTGGTATATGGAAAAAAATTCTTAGAATAAAATGTATTTCTGTGTTGCACAACTCTTTCTTACACCCTACAATCAACACAGACCTAGTGCTTCAAGGATAACCACCTCCTATACAGGTTAAAACCACGAGATATACAGGGTGGGCCAAAAGTAGGTATACAGTATTTATTCATTATTTCTTTTTAGTTTACAGGTATTCAATGGGTATAATACAGAACTGAACAACAATCAAGTAAAAGCGAAACAATGTAATTGATACAAATGTTATTTGCGACACCTGTAAACTAAAAAATTCATAATGAATAAATACTGTACACCTACTTTTGGCCCACCCTGTATAGTAACGCCATACAGTCACAACTGCTTTTCATTATGAAAAACTTCAGAGTAGACTGTGTTGTATTATAGAGTCAGACCTGATATACCCACTATATTATCAAGCCACGTTAGGGTTTTTTTATCGCCAGCCGCAATGGTAAAAGCTCCGACACTTACTATAAGCGTCAGAGTTTTTACTGCTGCGGCCGGTGATTAAAAACTCCTAACACAGCTTAATAAAACAAGGGGGGGAGGGGGATAATCATATTTCAGCACACCAAACTACTGAAACATTTTTTATATGCATGGAATGGCATCAAATTTTTTCTGAAAGTTTAGATGTAGTGAAAAAAAAAAAATGCTGATGAAAGAAAGAGAGACATTTGTGTAACACCAATGTCATTAATTTTGCCTCTACTGTTGCACAGCAAATACATGGCCCTCTGTCATTTTGAAGAGGATTCCCAAGTACTCTAAGGAATGGGTCAGTTCCAGATTACTCTTCCGGAAACTGATGATCCACCCCAGGTCCTCTAACAGCTGCACTACTTGTGCCACTGCTTCGCAGCCTTCTGCCTGGGACGGGGCTCTGATTAGCCAATTGTCCAAGTATGGATGCATCTGAATACCTGACTTGCATAGGTGTGCTGCTGCCACCACCATTACCTTGGTAAAGGTATGAGGCGCTGTGGCCAATCCTAAAGGTAGTGCCAAGGACGGAAAATGCATCTTCAGCAAAGCTAACAATAAATCAATGGGTCACGGGTCAACAAGTTAGTGTCTGTGACAGTTCAAAATTTTAATATAGTGCTGAAAATAATCAAGTTTTTCTTCCAATTTCACAGTACTGTAATGTAATAAAATGAAAACAGCTGCACAATAGAATGTCATTGCAGTAATCTGTTAAAGTACTAAGGCTTAAGTTCAACAAAGCGAAATGCAGAATTGCACAGAGCATACAAAGTAAATATACAGTTGTATATATAGTAATCATAAAAAAATAAATAATAATAAAAATAAAACAAGCGAACTTGCACCATTGCTGTCTCAATTAGAACTAGAGTAGTTTGGCAATTAACGCAGTACCAATTAGCAAGAGGCTTATATTCATCAATTGTAGCTTTATCTGCTGACGCTGCATCTGGAGACAGGAAAATTCACTACGGGTTAAGGGTCAAAGGCATGATGGGTCTCAAAAGATGACCTACTGTCAGCTCTGCTCTCCAGGACATGAAACCTGAGATACTTCCTAAGTGCTTGGAAGATGGGAATATGCTAGTAAGCCTCTGTGATACTGAGACAATGACTGAACACACATTTACCATCTGAACTAAGGCACTCTCAGGATTGCATTGACAGACTTCAGATCTAGAATCAGTCTGCAGTCATCCGAGTCTTTCTTGAGCACAAAGTATATAGAGTATCTGCCCAAGCCTGAGTATGCATCTGGGACAGACTCCATAGCCTGAATTCCTATTAGGCGCTTTACTGTCGTCTAGATTTTGGTCACTTTCTCTGGAATTCCAGTCAGGAAATCCACAAAAAAATCCTGAAGTATAAGACAAAATTCGAGCTTGTAACTCTCTTGAGCGACATCCACTGGACTGATCAAATCTGATTCCAGTCCTCCCAGAACTCCAAGAGTCTCCCTCCTATTCAGAAAAGCTCAAGCTGCGGTCTGGCATCATTGGGACATCTTGGGAGAGGTTGCTCTAGAAAGACCCCAACGTCTGCACTCATTTGTAGCCTCCAAACCTCTGCCAAGTCCATGAAAGAGTCCCTGTGCTGATGAGCTTGCCAATTGGTGAGACCTCCTGTAGTCACGAAAGGAACTCCTACATGACCCCATAACACTAGTCATAAGGTTGGCCAACCCTTTGCCAAAAAGCATCTGCACTTTGAAGGGTAGTCTACTTAAGGAAGCCTTAGATGCCGAATCATCCACCCATTGTCTCATCCAAAGCGTTCTGCAGGTGAAAATAGAGTACGCAGAGACTTTACTCATTACTCTAATCACATCATATAGAGTATCGGCTACATAGTCCACTTCCAAAAGCAATACTTGGGGGAAAGTGCTCTCCTCCACAGCCAGAGCCTGATACAACATCTTGTGGCAAGCGCACACCCCAACTACCACTTTAAGACCCAAGGCTAAAGCCTCAATCTGCTTTTTGAGCATGAGATCCACCCTCTGATGCTGTGCATCCTTCAAGATAACTCCACCTTCACTAGGAAGCGAAGTTCGCTTAGTAACTTGCACTATTACTTAGGTTGTGTAAATAGCTGCTGAAAATCCAGAGCCATTGGATATAATTTGCACATGGCCCCGACACCCCTTAAAGGGCCCTCCAGCACATCCCAATGCTCTTTCAGCATCATGGTGATCTCTGGACACGAAGAAAAAGCACAGTTACTTACCGTAACAGGTGTTATCCAGGGAGAGCAGGCAGATATTCTCTACATGTGGGTGACGTCACCGATGGAGCCCCCTAGCGGATGTTTTCGCAAGCAAACTTGCTTGAAGACCTTCAGGCTTGCGATTCGCTCACGCATGCGCGCGTGCCCCTCCAGCCCTGCCTAGGGCATGCATCTCCTCAGCGTGTCCTCAGTTTAGATAGCAAGCAAAGAAGCCAACCATGGGGAGGTGGATGGGTTGCGAGAATATCTACCTGCTGTAACTGGATAACACCTGTTACGGTAAGTAACTTTGCTTTATCCCAGGACAAGCAGGCAGCATATTCTCTACATGTGGGTGACCTCCAAGCTAACTAGAAAGGGATGGAGGGAGAGTTGGCAATTTAGGAGAATAAATGTTGCAAAACTGACTGACCAAAGTGGCCATCACACCTGGAAAAAGCATCCAGACAGTAGTGAGAGGTGAACGTATGAACCGAGGACCAAGTGGCAGCCTTATAGCTTTCCTCAATGGGAGTGGAGCGGAGGAAAGCAACAGACGCCACCATCGCCTTGACTTGTGGCCTGTGACTCGACCCGACAGGGAGAGACCAGCCTGAGCATAACAGAAAGAAATACAAGCGGCCAACCAGTTAGAAAAGGTCTGCTTAGAGACAGAGCGACCCAAGCGATTAGGATCGAAAGAAAGGAACAGCTGGAGAGAACAATGATGAGCAGTGCGCTTCAAGTAGAAGGCCAGCATACACTTACAATCAAGAGAATGTAGAGCCACTTCCCCAGGATGAGAATGAGGCTTCGGAAAAAACACAGGTAGAACAATAGATTGGTTGATGTGAAAATCAGAAACAATTTTAGGCAAGAACTTAGGATGGGTATGGAGAACCACCTTATCGTGATGGAAGACAGTGAGAGGTGGGTCCGCTACCAAGGCTTGAAGCTCACTGACCCGACGGGCAGAAGTGAGAGCAATAAGAAACACAACTTTCCAAGTAAGATACTTTAAGTGAGCCCTTGCTAGTGGCTCGAACAGGGGTTTCATCAATTGAGCAAGGACCACTTTAAGGTCCCAAACCACCGTAGGAGGTTTGAGGGGCGGATGAACGTGGAAAAGTCCTTTCATGAAGCGGGAAACCACAGGATGAACAGAGATAGGCTTCCCGTCAATCGGCTGATGAAAAGCAGCAAGGGCACTAAGGTGACAAAAGGCTTTCAGAGCGAGGAAAATCGCTCGAAGCTCCAGAAGATTTATGTGAGAAAGGCGGTCTGCACGGGACCAAAGATCCTGGGTGCGCAGACCGTCCAGGTGAGCCCCCCAAGCATAGGTCGACGAGTCCGTCGTGAGGACCTTTTGCGGAGGAGGAGCATGGAACAGAAAACCTCTGGAGAGATTGGAAGAGAGCATCCACCAATGGAGAGACCTCTTCAACAAAGGAGTCACAATAATGCGTCGAGAGAGAGGATCCTGATCCTGGTTCCATTGGACGGCAGAGGTGAGACGGCAGAGGTGAGTCACCTTGAAGCCGAGACCCTGAAGGAGCAAGATGGTCTGACTTGTCGCTCGCAGAACTTCGTTGCGAGAAGACGCTTTGATTAACCTGTCGACGAGGTAGGGAAACACTTGCAGGCGCAGGGCTGCAGCCACCACAACCAGACATTTCGTGAATACCCTCAGAGAGGCCGCCAGGCCGAAGGGAAGAACACGATACTGGAGATGGAGATCCCCCACCCGGAATCTCAAGTACCAGCGAGAGGCCGGGTGTATCGGAATGTGCGTGTATGCCTCCTTGAGGTCCAGTGAGCATATCCCGTCCCCCTTGTCCAAGAGGGGATACAATGTGGGAAGGGTGAGCATTCTGAATTGTTCCAGGATCCAAAACTTGTTCAGAACATGGAGGTCCAGGATCGGCCGCAGATCCCCTGTCTTCTTGGGTACCAGAAAGTACCGGGAATAAAATCCGGAGTTCCACTGCTTCTCAGGAACTTCCTCGACCGCCCGAAGGCAAAGAAGAGCCTGAGCTTCTTGTAGGAGGAGGGGAAGCTGAGACTGAGCAGAAGGAAACTCTCTTGGAGGCAAGTCTGGGGGTATGCGACTGAAGTGGAGGGAGTACCTCTCCCGGATGATAGACAGGACCCAACTGTCGGAGGTAAGACTCTCCCACTGGGCATAGAAATGATGGAGACGACCCCTGATGGGGAAGGGGGGAAGGCTCCAGGAGGAAGGAAGCCCGAAGGCTCGGACTGGAATTGTCAAAAGGATGGCCTGGTCTTCGCTGGGGCCGGCGGCTGAGTCTTAAGTTTACGTTGTTGCTGCTGCAGGGGCCACTTCGAAGGAGGCCTAGAGAAAGCAGGAGTGGATTTTTGTGGATACCTCCGGAGAGGGATTTTATATGGGCGAGCCGGAGGGGCCTTAGGTTTAAGTTTCACTAGAAACGCAAAGGACAGCTCGTGGTCCGAGAGGCGCTTCGTGGCCACCTTGATGGAATCATCGAAGAGCTCATGACCCACACACGGGAGATTGGCAAGGCGATCCTGTAGATTCGGATCCATATCCACAATCCGGAGCCAAGCGAGGCGACGCATGGCAATCATAAAGGCTGAAACTCTCGAGGACAATTCAAAGGCGTCATAAGAGGCCTGAAACATATACAGGCGGAGTTGGGAGACGGTCTCCTCAAGGAGACGAAACTCCCGACACCAAGGCTCTGGTACGACCTCTCGGAACGAGCGGAGGCATTTATACAGAACCGGAGGTAGGATGTGAAGATGAAATTGTAGTTAAGGACATGGTTCACCATCATCAAATTTTGATAAAGGTGGCGACCGAATTTGTCCATCGTACGGCCTTCCTTGCCCGGAGGGACGGCAGCGTAAACCTTCGAGGGGTTAGACTTCTTCAAGGAAGACTCAACCACCAAGGATTGGTGGGAAAGCTGAGCACTTTCAAACCCTTTAAGCAGGATAGTCCGGTAACGGGACTTCAACTTGGAGGGAATAGCCATGACAGCATTCGGCATTTCCAGGTTCCGGAGAAACGTCTGCCGGAGAACATGATGCAACTCCCATTTCCGCCAGGTATTCCTGGGTAAAGCGGGAGTCAGCCTGAAGATCCAAGTTCAAAACTCTGCCAATGTCAGAGATGAACCGAGAAAAGGAGGAGGTCCGAGAAGAAGATTCATCCTCAGGGGAAGACTCCGATCAAGACCGGGGTGCAGCCGAGAAAGAGGGAGAAACTTCCCTGGAATAGTAAGCCGGAGCCTCAGAATCCCGTGAATGGGAGACCGAAGAGGTTCGACTAAGGCGTGTAGGGGGCATCGAGGAACGGCCCCGCGCCATATGGACCGGGGAAGACCCTGGGGCCCAAAGAAATCGCTGAGAAAGCCTCAGAGAAGATGGGGTATAGGAAAAATCCCCAACTGGCTTCGAAGCAGTCCCTTTAGAAGCTGGCAAGCGCCTCGATGGGGAACAAACACTAAAGTCCAACTCGAGGACAAGCATGTGTCTAGACAGTTTCGAGGACGGAGACCTGCCCCGACAAGGCGGGGAAGCCCAGGGCTGTTTAGAAGAGGTGAGCCTCGCCGCAGTAGCGGGGGGAAAAAGTGGCCCCCCAGCTTGGACCTCCCAAAAGTCACCGGTGACTCAGGAGAGGAAGACCCGCTCGAGGGAATCCGACGAGTCTTACGGTTGAGGCCTCGAGAGACGAGGGGACGCTCAGGCTGGTCAGACCGCGATTGGGTCAAGACCGAGGTCAAAGGCGTCGAAGTCGGGACTAGTTGGCTTACCACTGAGGAAAATTGTGTGGTAATAATAGCCTTAAGCATAGGCACCGAGAACAAAGGTAGGTGGGTCGGAGGTGCAGCAGTGCGCTCCTTTGGGAGCGACCTCAAGGAAGAGTATTCCCTACGTGAAGAGGCACTCTTAGATTGATGTCTCGAAGATGCCGATGAGGCGGCGCTAACATGAGACTCCGAGGTAGGCTTCTTCGCTGGCATACCTGAGGAGGAAAGAGGAGACTTACCCGAAGCCGGGGTAGCAGGAGGTGCCGAGACCAGAGCCTTCGAGGCCGACGGGGACTTCGAGGCCGAGGACTTCAAGGCTGAGGCGCCCGAGGGCGTTGAGGCCAAGCTCAAGGCCAGTCCCGCAGGATCAATGGGGCCAAAGAGTTGGAGAATCTTGGCCACCCGTCTACGAAGAGCCCGCGGTTGTAAAGTCGCACAACGGGGACACGACTCAGCGCGGTGCTCTGCACCCAGGCACTCCACACACCAACGATGAGGATCGGTTGCACTTAGTGCAGTGTTTAAATCCGGAACGAGGCCGGGACATAAGAAAAAGGAGAGCCGCAGCCCCGCGAGGCCAGGCGGCCAAAGGAAGACCGGGAACCCAGTCAAAAATATACAAACTGAAAAAAATGAAAATAAAGAAAACGAAAGACGCGAGTACAGTGACTCAAAAGAAACAAACCAAATAAGCCGCAGTGGAAGAGGGACAATGAGATTGTGCGAAGCAAGGGAGCAGTGTTTCTGGCTCCACGGAAAACAGAGAACTGAGGACACGCATGCCCTAGGCAGGGCGGGAGGGGCACGCATGCATGTGCGGGCCAATCGCAAGCCTGAAGGTCTTCGAGCAAGTCTGCTTGCGAAAACGTCCACTAGGGGGCTCCGTCAGTGACGTCACCCACATGTAGAGAATATGCTGCCTGCTTGTCCTGGGATAATATGTGGACTGGGTCTTAGAATTGCTTAACAGAGAAGATCGAGCTGTGGACTTCTGCGGGGGATCCAACTTTAACTCCCACAGGGAAACCACAAAGACTTCCATTAAATCCGACAGGTTAAAAGGTCTACACAGTGGTTGGGTCCTCTCCTTGGTTTATGGTTAGCACAGACTTCTGGCTATGAGCACCCACCTGTGACCTGGACTCCCAGCCTGCAGAGTCATTTTGGGAGAGCAGGGCATCAAGCCCGACTCCTCGTCATCCCAATCTTTCTTAGATCGGACCTCTGGATCCTGAAAATCAACCCTCTACAGTAGAATCGAGCTTTGCACAGGGGAACCCCCCTGAGGCTCCTTTAAGTTTCTGATAAATTTCAAACATTAAACTCACAAAATCAGAGTCAAAACCCTGCATTGGATCTCTTAGGATCTCTGCAAGGCCATATCATGTCTCCTCACAGGTTCAGAGGTATCTGAGTGCTTGTGTTTCTCCGACAATGCTGAGTAGCTCTCAGGAAGCTCTAAAAGGGGTTTCTGACTGAACAGCTGGCTGACTGCGACTCCAACTCTTTGAAGGGATCAAAGGAGGCTAAACCCAGTGTTCCTGCCTCCCCCCCCCCCCTAAACCTCCCTTCATGTGTCCTGCAGCATGTGGCGCATGGACACTCCTCAGCTAGCCATCACAAATTAGGCATGATATAGGGATAAAATAGCCTGAGGATTCCATTTCTAATGATTTTGAGTAAAATTGAGGTGTTTTTGAGGCAAGGCAAGATGGATTGAAAAATCCAAGATAGCCACCATGGCCACAATTTCAAGACAATATCAGCCCAGGAGAGCAATATTAAAAGCCAAAAAGTTCAGAAAAGGGGTTTTTGGAGGTGAGGGATCTGAATCATGGCCCCAGGAACCCCCAAACAGTTGATTTTCGGAGTTCCCCCACCCAATGTCTCCCATAGATGGTAATAGACTACTCACAATCCTGTCAGGTGACTGCCTGAATCAGCTTCACACAGCAGCTGGGATCTGGAGAAGATTTTCTGCCTCAGGTAAGCATGCAGATCCTCCAGAAGCTTGTCTCTTCGGGTTGCCTTTTAGTCAGGTTCCAAGAGCCTGAAACCCTCAATCCCACTAGTTCCAGACACATCTTTTTTAGGGGGGCTGTTGCCAGCAACCGCAAATACCTCAGGACCAATACGGAAGCCCATCAGCCTGCGCTTAAGCGCCTATTAACCAGGGGTGAGCTATGTTCTCAGGGGACCAATCCCCGAGCTGTTCATAAAGTGGACCAGATGTAGAGCAGAAGAAAAGACACCTATACAGCCTGCTTGCAGAAGGAAACACAGGGAGGTGGAGCTGAAGAATCTGTTTGATGCCTTCTGCAAGTTTCCCACTATTATGGGTATAAAACATATAGTCTAGACTACTATACCCTTTCCAATGGAAAGGCCCCTATACACGGCCAAAACAATACTAGATGGGAGGGATCTATCTCCAAGGCAAAAGACAACAGCTGACCGCTTATAGGAGGCGACAGAGAAAGAACAGAATCTGAGCACAGTGGCAAATCAGGCCCCAATGAAGATTTTAAAATGGCAGCGGTTCCCACTGAAATAGAAGCCGCCAGCAAAGTTCACTCTCCCTCAGTGTGTGCACTCGCTGAGTCCCCCTACACAATATTCTTGGCAAAGGCACTTTTTAAGATCCTGAGGCTGCTGATGGAAAGGCTATAGAGTCATTGCCGGCACAAAAAGTACAGATCCCAACCACATCCAGAGCTCGACACTGGCAAACCGCACTGTGCTTCTGGTGCTGCAAGCTTATCTTCCCTCTGGCCCAGAAAGGGATGCCCCTAGGAGAGAAGAAAACTGGCAGTGTCAAATATTGGAGAGAAAGACTGGCAACTGCAAGGAGCAGATTGAAAGAATGACTTGTTCCCGCTAGTCAATGTATTTTTATTATTATTTTATTTTTTCAATTGCTCGTTTGGTTATACAGTATAGCAAGCAGACTGGCTGTCGGCTTATAAGCAGAGCAGACCAGTCAAGGTTTTTATTTTGTTTTTTTAAAACTAGGTCAAAACCAAAAATAAAGTAACATAGTGACATAGTAGATGACGGCAGATAAAGACCCAAATGATCCATCCAGTCTGCCCAACCTGATTCAATTTAAATTTTTTCTTCTTAGCTATTTCTGGGCAAGAATCCAAAGCTTTACCCGGTACTGTGCTTGGGTTCCAACTGCCGAAATCTCTGTTAAGACTTACTCCAGCCCATCTACACCCTCCCAGCCATTGAAGCCCTCCCCAGCCCATCCTCCATCAAACGGCCATATACTTACACAGACCGTGCAAGTCTGCCCAGTAGTTGCCTTAGTTCAATATTTAATATTATTTTCCGATTCTAAATCCTCTGTGTTCATCCCACGCTTCTTTGAACTCAGTCACAGTTTTACTGAGTTCAGGATCTAGGAAGGGGAAGAGGAGAGGGACTTGGCTGCCCAGATGTGACACCCCTGGGACTTGAGAGTCTCAGTCCAGCAGCCAGTAAAACAAAGGAAAGAGGGAGTTCTTAACTTTTCCATACAACAAAAATGAATAGGGAATTCTCACCCCCAGAAAGGAATCAAAACCTCAGAGAGACTGTACATGCTTACCACATGTACCATCTGCTGAGAAAGAGAACAGACTGGCTTCCAGGTGACTGCAAAGCCCACTTATAGATTAAGTCAAAGCTCAGTGGTTCTCAGCCTCCATTTGCTGGTAGAAGTGCATAATACCCATTTGTGCCAGTCCAGAGGGATGCTATGGAAGATACTTATTCGGAAAATATTCATAGCATCTCTCTCATTGGTTTTTCTCTCTACATATCAGTGACATATATACAGTCAACTCTATGTCATCAAGAAAAATGGAATCATGTCTGTAAAGCTATTTACATTATACCACCTAATCTGAAGATTACAGAAGTTTGACAAAAAAAATTTCAGCTGGTAAGATATGCATGGGAAGAAAATCTCTCATTCCTTCATTTTAATGCTATTGTCACAAGTGTTACAAAAACCTGTAAGGACTGTTTTAGGCTTTCAATTTAATTTCAGCAAAATCCAGGAAGGAAGAACATTTTTTCAAAACACTTTAAACTCTAACCCTGGCTAAAAACATTCCAAACTGTTACCAAGTACGAGAGTATAATAATTCTTGTTTCCATGCTCCAACATACTTCAAGGACCTTAATAATAATAATAATAATTTTATTAAGAGAGTTGCCTGTCTACATGACCACCTCACGTTATGGATTCCTACCTATCACACTGATTTTAACAGTAAGGATTACTAGGCCTTGAGGAAAACTGTTAGTAGAAAAACATTCTAAAAATAAAATGCAGGATAGGATGTAGATCTTACCACAAGATCCTCACAACTGGCATTGACTGGAAGCAGCTTTTTCATGACTTCTGGGTTTTTGTGAAGGATTTGTAACTCAAAAGCACATTGTCTCAGGCACGTATCAAAAGAAGAACTAAACTTCTCAGTGAGTTTATCAACTATATCAGCAGACGGAGTGAGAGCTGCCAGCTTAGTGACAGCACCCAGGAGCCAAGCCTTAGTCTCAGAAGTCACAGAGTTGAGCTCGAGATATGTGGACAGTTTTGCCATGATGCTCTCTGGATGCACATCAGTTTTGAGGTAGGAATACTCTCCCAGCACCTGCGAGTAACAATATTAAGTGACATCTATATACAATACACTTGAGGCTGGTAGCATCTGCACGGCGGAGCCTATACTGTTCTGTTGGTGGCTGTATGGGTGCATTCTCTGCATTTCATTGCATGTCTTTTGCAAGAGTAATGTGTAATTGGGAGAGAGGCATCAGGCAGCTCTGCAACATGGCTTGGGTAAGCCAAAGCAAAGAAATCCAGCCTGAGAGGAACCAGAGACAGTGACTTGCATGGGCTACATGAGGGACTACTAGCCAGTAGCCTCACATGTTCAATGTAAAAAGGATAGAGCAGGAGAAAGGAGGGGAATTGAGGGAGTACAAGGATAAGGGAGTTAGGGAATAGGGTTAAGAAAGGAAAGAAGGAGGGGATAAGATGGCAGAGGGCACAATGTGAGGGACACTCAGGACACACTAATTTAAGGTTGAAGTCTGGATATGAGCAGGGGAGATGAGAACAACACGGAAATGCTGGGAAGGGGGAAAACCTGACCAGATACCCAATATGCAGGTGCCAGCCAACATTCAGCCAGGTCCCACATAAGTGTCATTCAAGCCCTTGCCAATATTCAGCTAGGCACTCACAAAAATCTGGTGGCCGTTCAGACCCAGATATTTAGTGCTAGTGCCCACACGTGGCCTAGCATTGAATATCCATGTCTAACCCAGCCAGTAACAGGCTTTAAAAAAAAAAAAAAAAAAAGACAGCGCCACGGGCTTAATATCGATCAATATATTTTTTAAGCAATTTTCTAATAGAAACATAGAAACATGATGGCAGATAATCTGATTTTGCTTTTTCTCATTTGCATTATTCTTCCACCAGATTATGTGGTACTTTATTACTACATTTTCCACAGATTAGAGGAGTACGATATAAACAACAGCTCAATTCCTCTTTTGCTTACGCTGCGATTACAATTTGGAATAATCTACCCGTTCACATTAGGAAAGGGATTGGGCCTTGTATACCGCCTTTTTGTAGTTTTACAACCACACTCAAAGCAGTTTTACATACAGGTACTTCAAGCATTTTCCCTATCTGTCCCAGTGGGCTCACAGTCTATCTAATGTACCTGGGATAGTGGAAGATTAAGTGACATGGTCTCAAGGAGCAGCGCGGGGTTTAAACCCACAACCTCAGGGTTCTGAGGCTGTACCTCTAGCCACTGCGCTACACTCTCCTCCTGATATTAATTAATTTAGGGTTTTGTAAAAATCTGAAAACTTTTTTCTGATTTGTTGTAATATTCATGGTATGATATTTTAATTATTGATTGCTTTTGTATTCTCCTGTAGATTTTACGGCTTCTTTCTTTTTTTTTTTTTCTTTTTTTTCAAATTCTTTATTCATTTTTTCATCTTACATCAAGTACGCAATATTACATCAATTGAACTTATACACATCACTTGAATTTCTTTCTATTATCATTTTAAAAACATAAATTTACTCCCTCCACCACCCACCCTTCCCACAGATATTGTAATCAAAAATATCATATAAACATTACATTCATAATTATTGATTAAACCTTTAATATAACTATATACCACCCCCCTTCCTCTAATTATAAATGTACTTATGGCTTCTTTCGATGTAAATCATCTTAAACCTTTTTGGTATAGTGCAATTAATAAGTTGTGTATTAGATTAGATAAAAGCCAAATGGCCCATCCAGTCTGCCCATTTGCAGCAACCACTATCCCCTCTTCTCCCTAAGAGATCCCACGTGCCTGCCCCACACTTTCATCAAACATCCTTACCCAGCTGATAACCTGAAGAAACCTCTGGGGATAATGAGCATTCTTCTCCAGCAAAGTTAGATATGACTGGACGGCATAAAGTCTTAGCTGTTGGGCTTCTTTTTCATCATCAAATCCTAAGCAGAAACAGAAGCAACACATTCTACTTAGTCATTTCAACTGCAAATATTTCAAAACATATGATAATGTAATTTTAAGCAAAACTATAAAAACAAAAACCAGACCTGTCTGGTTCTGTCCTCTGCAAAAGATCAAATATATGCAAAAAAAAAAAAATGCATAAGTGCATCTCCAGAGAACAGAGGGACATATCCCTCAAACTGATTCAAATATTTTTTCTTTGTAGTATATCAGCATATGCCATTAGCCAAGTAGCTCCAGAAACTTGTACAACACAGGAATGCTGCAAAAGTGTGGCATTAAGGGACTTGTTTTCAGTTAAATATATATTGATTGATGTAATTAAACTACATTACTCTTAGTCAACTGGTAACACCTCCAAGTTTACTGTGCTAATTGTAGTGCAATTAGTACACAAATGTATGAAAAATGAGCTACCTGTAGCGAGAAAACACATTTTTGATATTATGAATCAGACAAAACTGGCAAGTAAAGCCTGTGTATTGTGTAAAAAGCTGAAACCATAAACAGTCTTCTCTAAATTTTGGCAAATGAATGGATCTCCACTGTCCTACCAATAAGCTTACCATTGTTTCTTAGAATATGCACTTGTGACTCCAGTGCTTAAATATGTCTGTGACTCCTCAGAATTCTAGGTTGCTAAGACAATGTCTCCTTCTAGATGAGGAAAGATTAGATCCCTGGTCATAAGATTCCCTTAATCTCCATAACTGAAGAGATGTTTCAAGGTATTGTTAGTATCAGGGTAACAACTGTGTTTTCTAAGATCCTGTTCATTTGGAAGACCTCTTGTCTGATAGGATAATGTAAGGTTTGGGGGCTCAATGGGGTGGTACTGAGCAGTAAATAAGACTGATGGTACGGCAAATTTTTTAAAAAAATTTTAAAGTCTTTTCTTTCCTTATTTTATTGCTGTTTTATACTTGGCTTGTAGTCTGCTCCTTTTGTGGGTCTGAGTCAGCTATTTTCTTTTTTTTTTTTTACTTGCTAGTACAAATAATCTAATGCATACTATTGGCTTATATCACACACACTCACGCACACACACAATAACTGCTGGGTTCACAATCTGAAACAAACTGTCCTGTAAGCATATGATCTATGCCTGTGGTAGAAACCTCTACCATAGATTTGTAAAAGCCAGCACTAGGAACTAATGAAAGGCTGAGTGCCATCAGCCTTTTCTCCCCCGACATGGGACATATTTCATTGGCGAAATCTAAATTTACTTCCTGCTTAACTTTGTAGAAAGCACAAACTGCTAATTCAACATATTAGCTATAAGTGATGCCGTGCCTCAGAGACCGAGTCATCCAGCAAGATATTGTTATGCCATTCTTCGGTCGGAGTCTCAATCACTGGCAACTGGCATGTGCTGTCTGCACTAAATTATTTTTTAACTGTTTTCTTTTTGTACATATAAATCTTTTTTAATTTGTTTCTTGTGTGTTTTTTATACTTAAAATATATCGTAAATATCCAAAAACTCAACCATTTTGATAAGATAGTGCACAAATTCAAAAAGCACTTATCTGGATTATCTGTCAGCACTGTTTCAAGCCCAACGGGGCCACCGTTTCACCCTGTATGGCTTCGTCAGGGGAAATAATTGACAGTGCCTAAAACACAAAACATTCGATTATATTTTACTGTATATTACTTAAACATGATAGCACATTTACTATTCAAAGTTTAACTGAGCAACTTACGGAACAGGAGAAATACCTAGCTCCTCTGCATGAAACTATTTAAACTACCCAATGCGGGCCTGCTAGTACTTACGTCACTTACGTAACAAACGTAAGGGAACTATTTTTACTGAATGGGCAAACGTATCCAATGAACATGCAAAAAAAAAAAAAAAAATTCATTGGATACGTTTGCCCATTCAGTAAAAATAGTTCCCTTACGTTTGTTACGTAAGTGACGTAAGTACTAGCAGGCCCGCATTGGGTAGTTTAAATAGTTTCATGCAGAGGAGCTAGGTATTTCTCCTGTTCCGTAAGTTGCTCAGTTAAACTTTGAATAGTAAATGTGCTATCATGTTTAAGTAATATACAGTAAAATATAATCAAATGTTTTGTGTTTTAGGCACTGTCAATTATTTCCCCTGACGAAGCCATACAGGGTGAAACGGTGGCCCCGTTGGGCTTGAAACAGTGCTGACAGATAATCCAGATAAGTGCTTTTTGAATTTGTGCACTATCTTATCAAAATGGTTGAGTTTTTGGATATTTACGATATATTTTAAGTATAAAAAACACACAAGAAACAAATTTAAAAAGATTTATATGTACAAAAAGAAAACAGTTAAAAAATAATTTAGTGCAGACAGCACATGCCAGTTGCCAGTGATTGAGACTCCGACCGAAGAATGGCATAACAATATCTTGCTGGATGACTCGGTCTCTGAGGCACGGCATCACTTATAGCTAATATGTTGAATTAGCAGTTTGTGCTTTCTACAAAGTTAAGCAGGAAGTAAATTTGGATTTCTACAATTTTGACTGATACTTCCTTAGTAATTGTATTTTGGTTCCACCACATATTTCATTGACCCCTCTACTGAAAAAGGCCGACCTTGACCCCTCCATACCATCAAATTACCGTCCAATAGCAAATAACCCTCTCCTAACCAAGTTATTAGAATCCATCATATCCACCCAACTCTCATCCTACCTAGAAAGATTCTCTATTCTCCTACCCCACCAATTCGGCTTCAGACCCAACTTCAGCACCGAATCCCTTTTGGCCTCACTAATCTCTAAGGTGCAACAACTCCATTCTCGCAACAAATTTGCTGTTCTCCTACAATTCGACCTCTCCGCAGCTTTCGATATCGTCCACCACGATACCCTAATCTTCCAACTCTCCGAAATAGGCATAAGCTCCACAGTCCTAGATTGGTTCTCGAAATTCCTACGCTTCCGCTCCTACACCGTTAACACAAACGGTACCTCATCCCCCCCCCTGGAAGCCGAAATGTGAAGTCCCGCAAGGCTCACCCCTCTCTCCTATCCTTTTCAACATCTACATGTCCTCTCTGAAACTCCTTCATCTATCTCCCCCTAGAAACTCTCTACTCCTACGCTGATGACATCCTCATCCTCCTCGAGACCGACTCGAACCTCTCTAACCTTGCTGAGAACATATCCACATGTATAACGAATCTCCAATCCTGGGCCCAATCTGTACAAATGAAACTGAATGAGTCCAAAACAAAACTACTTTGGCTCGGCCCAATATTAGATCATTTACCCACCTCCATCCCACTACCTTCCGGCCCCACTCTTCAGCTTGAGTTTTCAAGCAAAGTCCTAGGCATCGTCATAGACTCCTCTCTCTCCTTCAATGATCACCTCAACAACTTGGTAAAAAAATGCTTCTTTAGCCTTCATATGTTGAGGAAAGTGAGATCCTGCTTTCATCATTCTCACTTCGCCGTCCTCGTTCAATCCACTACTAGACTGGACTACTGCAATTCCATCTATATAAGCCTAACTAAGAAAAACCTCCATAGACTTCAGCTAATTCAGAACGCCGCGGCTAAGCTTATTTTTGCAAAAGGCAAGTTCGATCTCTTCTCCCCACTCCTCTCCAAGCTTCACTGGCTCCCAGTATACTCCAGAGTCCTCTATAAATGTGCCTGCTTAGCCTTCAAGATTCTACATGGCGTCCTTCCTCCAGTTATCCCACTCTTTTGGAATTCCTCAAACCCACACTCCACCAGACCCTCCCAAAAACTGAAACTATCATTCCCCTCTATAAAAGGTATATCCCACGCAGGAAAACTTGGAACATCCCTCCCCTTTAGAACCACAGAACTCTGGAACAACCTCTCATCCCCGCTCAGAAATTCAAGCTCCTTCCAATCCTTCCACAAACACTTGAAAACTTGGCTCTTTTCAAAAATCTAATCACCTCCCGTTCTCCAGTATCCTGTCCCTCTCTATCTCCTTAGTCCCTCTCCTATATCCCCTCATTGTAGTTCCTTTCCTCTTAATTCTGTAAACCGTACCGATCTCTACGCTTGCGGAGATGGCGCGGTATACAAACCTAAGGTTTAGTTTAGTGTAGATAATAAATCTGAATCCTCAAATTCTGGATAAATTATACGAGGGGGGCTTAAAACATATGGGGAAAAAATTTAAAATAT
Organism: Geotrypetes seraphini; assembly: GCF_902459505.1. NCBI lineage: Eukaryota > Metazoa > Chordata > Amphibia > Gymnophiona > Dermophiidae > Geotrypetes > Geotrypetes seraphini. The sequence continues at coordinate 21,004,066 of NC_047097.1, forward strand.
GTATATCTTGGAAGAGAGATAGAATAGGGGAAATTTATTTTGCATTTAGCTCACATCATTGTTAGTAGTAGCTCAAAGTGAGTTACAGTTTGGTACACAAAGTATTTGACAAAGAAAATTAAGTAATCCCATGGTATAAATGCTGCTCCTGGTGGAATTCTGCACAAATATTAAAAATAAAATGCTTTTTCTATACCTTTGTGGTCTGGACATCTTATTTTTCCAGTTTCTCTTTTCTGCTTTCCACTCTGTTGTCTGCTTCCCCTCTGACATGAGCCACCTTCAGGGGAAAGAAAGTGACCCGAAAAGGTGAGGGGAAGGGGGCAGATGATGGAAGTGAGGAGAGAGAGAAGGAGGACAGATGATGGAAGTGAGAAGAAGGAAGAGAGAGCAGAAGGCAGATGGATGTCAGTTGAGAGGGGAGAGCAAATGCTGAATGGAAGTGGGGAAAGAACACATACTGAATGGAAGGAGGAGATAAATAAAGGGCATATGCTGGATGGAGGAAGCAGATAGAGTTAGTAAATAATGGAGGGGTGAGAGAAAGGGGTGACAAGCTGTGGGTAGACACAGTGAAGAGAGGGAAACAGGACTAAATAGTAAGAAAGAATTTAATTTAGATGGAAGCAGAAAATAGAGAAGGAAGACCAGAGAAGAAAAGGGAAGAGAGAGGAGAGAATGATATCATATCTGAGTGGAGGAAATGAGAAGAGAGAGATGCTAAAAACCACATGGGGAGGGAAGGAGAGAGATGCCAGACCATGAGGGGAACAGAAGGAAGATGCTGGATGTCAGACCAAATTGGGGGGGGGGCAGGAGGAGAGATGGCAGGGAAAGACAGACAGTGGATGGAAGGGGCAGATGCTGGACTGAAGAGACAGAGGGCAGACGCTGGATGGAAGAGAGTGAAAAGACAATGAAAGCAGAAACCAGAGACGACAAAAGGTAGAAAAAAATAATTTTATTTCTATCTTGTGATTAGAATATATAAGATTTGAAATATATATCTTGCTAGAGCTGATGTTAGACATAACTGGGGAGTGCAAAGCCCAGGCAGTGCTTCTTTAGCTTCCAGCTGGCTTAGGGCTCTCTCTGACCAGGAGGCAGTTGCCCTAGTTGCACTCTCCTAACACCATTCCTGCCATGTGTGACTGTGGTATTCTGTTACATGATATTTGTGTAGCATTCTGTAATAATTTGGCTTATTCAGTTTTCTTGATAGTAGAGGGGATATATGTGAAGGGGAGGGGAGACAGGGGTTTTGTTGATCTTTGCCCTGTATTATTTGTATTTATAAAATGACAATTGTATAAAATATTGTTTCTTTTTATACTTTAATAAAATATGTTCAATATAAAATCATAACTATTTGAGGCTTGTGCGGATGGGATCAGATGGTTTGTGGGACCGAGCTCACGGGGACGGCAATGGTTTTTTAAAAAATTTCAGTCTTAGTAGTCTGCCGGTCCACAAAATAATTATTTTATTTCCGCCGGTCCATAGGTGTGAAAAGGTTGAAGAACACTGATCTAAAGCAATCAAACAGCAGCAGCAGCCAATCAGGAACTGGATCATCAAAACACTGCAATCCTGGGGTGTCAATATGTACACTTGCTGCTGTATAAACATAAAATTGCCATGGAAACAACCATGTCAAATCACCGGTAGGCGCTGCATCTAGAATCGCTTTTTTTTTTTTTTTTTTTTTAATATAGACACCTTAAATGTAGGCCAGCATTTTAAAGGCCTACATTTAAGGCACATAGGGATGCTTAATGCCACTTGCACACAAACCACGCCGGCTTACTGTCTAACTTTGGGACGTCATTTGGAGAATTTGGCCCAAAATATGTTTGGTTTTTTTTTTTAAAAAACTCAGAATATGCACAAAAATATAATTTGTAATTTACAATATCGACAATGATTCAGCAATTTCTGCAAGACATTTGTTTCTATAACTTAAGGTTTTTTTTCTTGAAGCAAGAGCAGAAAGATACAACTTGAAGCAAGCATCCTCCTGAATTCCATTCACATTCTAAAGCCAAGAATGCATCAAGTACTACAGCAAAGGTTATCAGCCACAACACTTCTGTACTGGGACCAATGATAACATGCTAAAAATGTAGCATACCAACATCCTTCTCAGAATTCTCTATTAGCCTTTTGTCACAAAATGAATTGTATTTACCACTGCAATGTTCTGATATTTCCTTACCTTCAGCAAGAAGCCTTAAGAAGTTGTTTGGGATGTATGGATGCATCATATCACCACCCACAGAGAAGATCACATTCATGGTCTGGATGAACCACTCATTGCTAGGAGAATATGTGTTCAAAGTGTTAAGGCCATTTACAAGGATTCTTTGCTTATAGTCTTTTTTTTGGGAGGGGGGTTCCTTTGCATTTGCCAATATATACACTAAAACAAGCCCACTGACTACTTCTGGAATGAATGCTATCAGGAAACAAAGTATATATTTTTAAACATCAGTTTTTTGCACAACACATCTTAACTGATTGCTCCCCACTATGAGCACATGTGATAAAACTGGTAAAATCCTAGTCATGGACCTTTCTCATGAGAAGCACCAAAAACTCCTTTCCTTCCATATAAATTAATAAGAGCTGAGAAAGATTTGAGAACAATGCTTTGTGAGCATGGTGCTACAAAACATAAAAGACCACCTGAAAATAGTAGTCCTATGTAGTTTCCTCACAAATGAGCAGTGGAAAGGCTGAAAAATAATCACTATTATAAACCCACTCATATTCCAGATATTCATCTGGGGGCAGGGTTTATTGAATGAGGCTGTGAGAAGAACCCAGAAACTCAATGCAAAAATATTCATCCACAGCATAAAACAATTGCAATCACTTCTTGATGAAGAGGTTCTACCTTGGTTATCTTTACTGCACTTACACTGACCCAATTAGAAAATACACTTCCCAATTTACAGTAGCTTTTTCACTCTTCCTCTCTTACAGAGGCCATTAAATAATTCATCCCCAAATTCTAGTCTTGCTACTAAAAAATTAGTGGTGTAAAAGAACTTTAAAAGCACACTGTAGAATCCAAGTGGGAAGTGATTTCAGCTAGGTGAAGCTTGTTCAGAAGTGTTTCTGGAGACCTATCACATGTAAGGAAACAGAACAACTGTTTTTTGTGTTTTTAAGAAAGAAAAGAAAAAACATTTATGGGGCATTGATAGTATCTTGGTCTGTACTTACCCTAGCACTGGATATATATTAGACCCTTACTGAGATTCTTATCCTGTGTCCACAGGAAATAAGTAAATCAAGCCCTTATAGGGAAATGATAGCACTTGAATCTACACAGCTAATATACATAAGAATAGCCTTACTGGGTCAGGCCAATGGTCATCAAGCCCAGGAGTCTGTTCTCACTGTGGCCAATCCCGGTCACTAGAACCTGGCCAAAACCCAAGAAGTAGCAACATTCCATGCGATCCACAGCAAGCAGTGGCTTCTCCCATGTCTTTCTCAATAATAGAGTATGGACATTTCCTCCAGGAAATTGTCCAAACCTTTCTTACCACAACCTCTTAACTATTGTTAAGACAGATGTCTCCACTCCATGCTTTCTCTTTTGCTATGGCTTCTTCATACCGTCTCAGTAATTGGGTTGCAACCTTCACACGCTGTTGCTTGTACAGATCAGTAAGCTGTTTGGGCATCCATCATGTGCAGACTTTCCTGTATTCCAAGTCATCATGCATTATGGCAAATGTAAATCCATAGCCGATATCCAAATTTTAAACCAACTGAGATACTGTTAACTGTCGGTCTTCTCTAATCAAGGCATCTGCCCTGTCAATGTGCTCTTGTGTGCGCGATGTTGATGGGCAACCAGAACGACCTTCATCGGTTACACCTGTTCTTCCTGTTTTAAACCTTTCATGGTGCTATATCCATACTGAGTCAATATTCGATGGTGAATTTCCAAGATTTCATGCCTTCTGCCCAAAGAAAGCGCACTACTGCACGTTGTTCTTCGATGGTGCAATCTTGCAATGGAGCATCCATGTTTCTAACTTTGTGGCTGCCATATGAATAAAGGCCAAACACTGCACTGTGTGTGGACAAACTATCCAACAGGCAATGTATGAGTACATATGTTGCATTTTGCTAGCTCTGTTCTGGTTATTGCATAATTTAACAATTGCCTTTAATTTTTGATTTGCCCTCATACTTTACTGGGCAGACTGGATGGACCATGTTGATATTGTTACTATGTTAAATCAGTATGGCACAATTTATATTAATATCCGTTCCAGTTAGGGAGTCTAGAGTAACACCAAGAACAAAATTAAGTCTCTAATGTCTGCTAAGGTTTCAAATTGTCAGTATACTCTCTGGAGAAAGAACTTCTTTCATTAAAAAAACCTTTGGAATTCACTGTTGGTTGACTGAGCAGATTTGTTTGTTTATTTCTCACCTGCCCTTATCCAGAGCGAGTTACACATTAACATACAAAATAAGACATTAACATTTGCCATACAAATCAATACAAAAACACACTATAACAAATTACAAACTTACATATAAAATCAAATTGCAAATGACATGCATTTCACATCAACAAGGAATATCGTTTAAGGCAGAAACTGGCGAAACCCTAACATACATCAAAATATAAAATTATATAAGATATACAAGATGCCTCAATGACAGACATCATTATGCCAGATAAAACAGACCAGACTATTGAACACCTCCATGACCAGCACTCAGCACTTAACAGTCATCACTCCTTCTCCCTCAGCTAACTCAGACTCTATATTTCATCTTACAGAACAGGTGTCTTTTTCAGCATTTTCCTAAAGTTCTGTAAATTTTGCTGTTGGCGAATGTATCCTGGAAGGTTGTTCCACTCCCTGGGGCCAATGCAGTGAAAGACACTGTTTCAGGAAGAGGAAAGCCTTAAGTCCCGCACAGATGGAACAGACAGATCACAATGCTCAACTGAGCGAACCAGTCAAGCTGGCTCATGTGGCAAGATGCTCTGGACCAGGTGTTTAGGGGCCAACTTCTGTAAGCATATGAAAACATTTACTAAAAGCTTGTAACGTATCTTGTCCCTTACTTTCAACCAATACAACCTTATAAAATATTCTGTTACATGCTCGCATCTGTCCAATTTAACCAGAGAGCATACCACTGAATTATAGGCCACCTGAAGCACACCCAAAACTGATTCTGGTACTCCCAAGAACACCAGACTGCAATAGTTGAAAATGGACAAAACCATCGACTTTAACACCATCCTAAACATTGCAACCTTCAAATAAGGTCTAAGACCATTGATTAACCAAAGATGAAAATACACTTTCCAAATTACTGCATACATTTGCCCTCTCTTAGTGAATCCCGAGTCCAAAACCCCTCCGAGATACTTCACCTCGCACCACACCAATACTCTCTCCCCCAACAACTCAACTGTCTCCGGAACATTAGCACTCTCCTCCTCCGCCAAATTTGGCAGAGGGAGGAGGAGGAAGCTGAAACAAAAAAGTGGAGGTAGAGAAACTACAGACAGACATTTGGTATATTTTGGGCCACAGATTCTCCTGTTAAACAAGTCTTGAAAAACAGACTGCAAGTATTGGTTCCTTATGGGACTATTACAAGAAAGTCCAACAAAACTCACAAAAGGCAAAGTCAAGATGACGAAAAAAAAACCAAACAAACATTGCAAGGTACATTTCAGCTTAAGGACAGTTTAATAGAGACAAAGAGATGCAAAAGCCTTCTTCAGATAACGAACTGATAATTTTAAGAAATTCTTGTCTATCTTGAAAGGAAAATGCAAACAATACAGAATGAAAAGCTGTTAAAAATAGACTCATTTGAAGGATATTTTTCAGCAAGTTCAGCAATTTTGCCAGTTAAGTTTATAATGGTATATTCTTCCTTGCTTTGTCTTAAATAATCCAGCATTTTCTGGACTATGGCAGTTACATTCTGTCCATTGGTAATTCTGTACAGCAGTTCTAATGTCTGTGGAGGAAACAAGATTATTTAACTAGCAACACAGAACTGAAAATAGTCTCAAATGCAGACTAGGGAAGCTAATGTTCAGTTACAATCTCAGACGGATCAATTGCTGAACTGTAATTTTACTAACTCTTTTGCTCAAGAGAGTTCCTGACAATTTTTGGAGTAAATATATGGTTCAGTAATGACTGGGTGACTTCTTGAAATCACACCACATTGAGATATCAGAAATGGAAGATTACCATTTTCTTTTCTGACAGCATCATTTTCACTGAAGCTAAGTTTGGAATGGATCAGCCACTATACCTTACAGGCCTGGAGTATATACCACAAGACCCAATGGTAAATAACTCATGATAAGTAAAGATGATAAAGGATCATCCATGAGAGTTGTCTCTGAAATTAACCATGTTCTAAGGTTCCATTAAAGTTAAAATTCTTAAAAAGCATATACTTTACCTCTTTCTTAATGATCAGATCAGGATGGTCTAAGCACTCAATTATTGTCATTTGGTGTTGCAGTGCCAGACTTGGATCTTGCTGGATCACATAAGTAAGAGCCTTGAGACCTACAAAGGGTAGCAACATTAAAATGTGCACTGCAGACAGCTAAAAATCTGTAGCAGCCTTCCAAATACTGAACAGTCTTACCTAAATACTTGAGATTGATCTTCGGAGACAAAACAAACTTTCCAATGCATGTGGCAGCCTTCTCAAACAAGTCTGATTTTGGATAAATGGTATAAATTGTCTGCACACACTCAAATAAAATAGCTGTAAAGAGGAAAAGTAGAGCGTGAACATTTGCAAACTGAGAAAAAAAAGATACAGAAATAAAAAGCAATTATAAAACCTAGAGTGATTTGTGCATAGATTCCCCCTTTTCCCTCTAGAGTTGCAGGAGAAAATTGCAACAAAGTAGATGGTTTCACTTCTCTGTTTCTCCTGTTCCAAGTCTGAACTGATTTGTAAACCTTGAACTGGGTTCTTTTCTAGCAACACTGCTGCCAAATCAAGACAGCAATCTGACCTAAAAACTCAGAGATTAGAAAAATATGGCCCAAAGTATTTCCCATTGTCCTGGGAACCACAGGTTTGATTAAAAAAACAATTTTACAGGTTGCCTATCCACATTACCTTTTATGAAATGCAGAAGGAAGCTCTCTGGCACTATGCAAATACAGGTACAAGATCCTTTATCTGAAATCCTTGGGAGCAAGCATATTTCGGTTTTCGGAATGGTAATGTTAAGTCAGAAAAAGACAGATCATAAGGCCATAAAATTGCCACCAAACTTTTTTTTTTATTTCAAAATAAAGCAAACATTAAACATTTCAAACACAAAACTGTTCACCAAAGAGCCTTCAGTCTGTCATATGCCTGTACTGGCTGACATGACCCTGCCTCAAATTTTCATGTAGGACAGATATAAAATAAAATAAATATATAGGAGTGCACATCCCAACAATTTTCCAACACTGCCAACAGCTGATGAACGAGGACCAAGTTGTTTATGGAGAGAGTGTGCACAACTGAGGAAAGAGTTTTACTTTCCCATTTTACAAAGCTGCTACCACGGATTTGTGAAGGGGCCAAAACAGTGCACATTACTGGGGAAAGAGTCGCAAACATTAAACACTTCAAGCACTTCAAACACAAACTTGTTCCAAACATAGGGGTCCTTTTGCTAAGGCGCCTATAGAATATAATGGGTACCTTAGCATTTAGCACACACTAATCTTTAGTGCGTGCTACATCAGTTAGCTAGCCTTAGTAAAAGGACCCCATAGTCTTTAGTCACACACAGTCTTTCTTAGCCAAAAATGTCTAATATGCATCATCTTCTGTCTGTATTCAACTATCTAACGATGGTGCAGGAACAGACTTTTTCCCATTTCATCTGTCTAATTAACAATGGTTTCTGTTTCAGTAGTCTCTCTTTGATCGAATAGACTGTCAATCTCATGCTCACTGATAAATGCAAGTTGTTCCATGCCAGCAATTAACTGGTCACACATTTTCACCATATCATCTATAGGGATTTTTTTTCTAGTGTTCACACAGTCTTAATCATCACTACTATCTTCAAGCTTTTCTTTTTTTTTTTTGAGTTCAATATTTTTTATTGAGTTTTTTGAAAAAATATAAGAAACAGTTCAAGTACAGGGTATCAAAAAATAAAACAAAACATTTAGTATAACAAATATTCAGTTGTATTGTGCAATGTAGAATTGAATCGTTTTAAAATATCTAAAGTACTAGGACTGTTCATGAAAAGATAATAAAAGAAAAGATAAGAGGAAAGAGAAATTGAAAGAAGAAAGAAAAAGAATAAAATGAGGAAAAAGATGAAGGTAAAGAAAAAGAAGATGAAGAAGAGAGGAGTGTCTATGAAATAGATTGAACATATGAGTCTAGGAATTTCCAGGGTGATTTACATTGTGTCAAACTTTTGGAAAGTCGAATTATATTTTTCTTTTCATAAGCATATGATTCAAATTTATGATACATGCTCAAAGAATTCCACCAAAAGGTATAGTTTAGTAATGAAGAGGACTTCCAATTTTTCAAGATGTGCATAAGGGCAGTCACAAACATTGCATCAATGAGTTTAGGAGGACAGTTAGACTGTGTAAAACAAGGGTGTTGAGATCGGATTTAACACCATTTCAGAATCACTGAAGGACTGCACAACAGGTGCATCTTAGTCAATATTCAGCTATTCATTAATATCGGCTGCCTCTAACTTATTAACATTTTCAGATGACAGACTTCTGGCATAAGCAATGAGGTTTGATTATCATTGTTTCATTATTGACTTGGAAACCTACAAAGTCTTCCTCTACAGGTTCATTTTCATCGAACATTGTTGATGGTCAAAGTGTAGAGTACTGAAAATCCCATAATTTCACTCCCAATATTTTTCTGTGAGTGCAGATGAATCTCTAATGTTTATAGGGATCCTCAGACCACCGCTCGAGTAGCATAACTCACAGTGGTCCTAATCCTCATTAGTCCCAATAACATTAGTTATAGCCAATAAAATTAATTTGAAGTATTTTTTCTTTAATTTTAATTAATTTTATAAATATAAGTTACTTAGCTTTTCTTAATTCATTCCCCTTGCTTGCCGACGCGTTTCAAAATACATGAACAAGGATACATGAACAAGGTCAGTCCTAAAGACTATTCATTAACAGACGCAATAGTGCTATCATGTATGTTGGCTCTTTCCAATCATTGCCAACTTTAATTTATGTGTGCCTGCAGCACTGGTACATGAAAGAACAGTTACCATATCCTTTGTATCCTTAAAACCAGATGGTGCTCGTTCATCAGCTGTTGTCAGTGTTTTTCTAGGAACATAGCACCAGTATTAAGCTGTTTTACCAGCATTGTAAATTTGTTCAGGACTAAGATTTCCAACAGATATCCTCTTGAGATATTTAACACCATGGTGCTTCTTAAATTTCTATAGCCAACCTTCTGAATATTCACACTCACTGTCAATGTTCAGTTTTTGATAGTATTTTTTGGATTGCTTCATTACCATCAAAACAGTCAATAGCATGTGTTCACACCTTCTTTCCCAAACCCACTCAATCAGCACACAATCTACTGTAAAACTTAATTTTTTTGCCCTAAGCAAAGTTTTTCTAGTTTTCATTAATTTCTGGTCACTCTCGTTGTAAAACTTCAACAACTTATCTTTCTGAGTGGAATCTGCATCTCTCTCTGTTACTTTCCAGCACATCTACAAAAGTCCTAGGGGTGACCATAGACAATATATTATCATTCCATCCACATATTTCTATGGTGAGTCTCTTCTTTTCTTACTCTACGTCAACTCCATTCTGTTTGCTCTTTTCTCAATCGCAATACCATGAGAATTCTCTTACACTCATTATTTTTTTCAAAACTCAATAACTGTAACTCCATTTTTATAGGTTTTCCTTACTATCAGCTTCACAGGCTTTAATTTGTCCAAAACACTGCTATCCATTTACTATATAACCATTCCAAGTTTGACCATGTCACTCCTCTTTTAAATTCTTCCAGTTACTTATAGGATCCCTTTCAAAAACTTAACATACTCTCATTTCAGATCCAAACCTCTGGTCATCCCTTATTTTTCGCTACTCCATTACTTCCATACACTCCCCAAAGGACACTTCATTCTACTCAGTGAAATCTCTTTAACAGTCACCTCTTTCAGACAGACATTTTTAGACACTCACAGAAACTCATGTTTCTCTGTTATAGCCTCAATCTTATGAAACTCTCTTCTTCTCTAAGGTCTGAACAATCTTTTTACATTCAATTAAAAACCTATTATTTTGCACTGGCTTTTATTTTACCTTCTGACATATCTTAAAAATTATGATTTTCACCCAAATTCCTAACATCACATAAGTCACGATTCCTCAACTGGTTTTTGATGCATAAAAATAATTAAATTCTCCTCCCCTTCCTGTTTCAGCCTTTTCCATGCAATCCCCTTATACTTTTAAGATTCTTTCCTATACCATTTTCCTTATGTACCTGGTTTTTTTTTTGGTCAAAGACTTTGCCCCAACCCTAATTTTTCTAATCTAATCTAAGCCTTAGATTTATATACCGTATCATCTCCTGAATTAGGGGGTCAACTCGCTTTACCTAAGACTTCAATAAACAGGGAAATCAGTTTAACTAACATGTGGAATTATTAAACAAAAGACAATTAACACTCCTTAGTACCATTTCCCAAAAACTGTTGAAATAGCATTATTTTCATCGATTTACAAAAAAATCTGGAGATAGTTCTAATATAACTTTTCTTTATATTTGCAGTCCATCAAATAAACTAAATTAAACTCCAAACTTTTCTGCTTCTGCCACCCTGAGTGGAATCTACAGCTCTTCTTTGTCACTTTCCATCCCTCTGACCTGAATTTTGCAGAGATCAGCAGAAATGCATGCACCTGCATTGGTTTCAGCATATGTTACATCGGGAAAATTGATTACTTCCGGTTCGCGTCAAATTTTGTTTTTCAAAGCTTTTCGGTTAGAATTTCGGATAAAGGGATCTTGTACCTATAAGCAAGCATTAGCAGTAAATTTGAGAAACTGAGACTATATATTCTGGCTTAGGAGAGAAGTTCATTGCTTTCATGGAATGCACAAAATTAAGGAACAAAATGCCTTTGGGAAAACCAAACTAAAAAGAAAACGAGTAGACAGAAAACAGTGGGCACTGATGATATTCAAAAGGTAAGATTTATTGTTTCTTACTTCACAAACATATAAAATTGATCAATGACTCAATACAAATCATATTTCGGTCCGAAGGCCTGCCCCAGAGGTCAAAGTTTGCCAAATGTTTTAGTTGCAAAGGATGAAAATGTAACATGACACAAAATGAAAGACAGAGTGATTTCTTATATCATCCAAAAGAACTGCAAATCACAAAACAGTAGCAAAACACTCAAAACTGTGTCAAATTGAATACGGTCTTTTGGTGACATAGCATACAATTTGGCACTGGAAATGGAGAAGGGACTTCTGCCTCAGACAAGCAAGGGTGGCTTGCCTCTTTGGGTTGCCTTTTATTCAGGTCCTAAAACCTGAAACCCTCGACCCCCTCATGCTCCCACAAAATCTTTCAGGGGGGACGCAGCCAACTTCCACCAGGCCTCCTGGCTAGTCACGGGGTATAATCAGCCTGTGCTCCAGCATCTGACACCGCAGGGGTGAGCACCGCTCCCACAGAACTTAATCCCCTGCTCCAAGTTTTAGAGCAGGCCGGTAAAGCAGGTTATCTTTTAAAAGTGTGGTCCTTCTGGCCCTTTTTCCAGGCAGAGCTGTCCCAGGACTACCAGGAACCTCTTAGCACAGGGAAGCCTAAAAAAAAATCTAGTGCAGAGCAGAGGAAGACACCTTCCCAACTCGCTTGTAGAAATTAAGACTGAGGAGAGAGTGAGACAAGGAGGCAGAGCTGAGAAAAATGACAAGTTGGGGTTCACAATCTACCTGTAAGGAATTGTATGCTATTTGCACAGGAACTGAGAGTTAGCACTCATGCACTTGCTACTTCCTATTTAAGCAGCAGGTGCATCTGTGCTACCTGCAAACATGATAGCATGTGATAAGTTACCATGTGCAAACTTCAGTGCAGAGTCCACACCCATTTCCCACCCCATAATGGAGTATGCAGCTAGCATCTGTTTAGCACATGTTAGTAAAAGGGTCCCTTAGTTTTTCAGCCTGTCACATGCAGATTTTTTTTTCTTTTGTATTTTCTTCATTTTATTTTTGACCACTTCTCTCTTTTATGCATTTCCTTAGGATTTTTCTTTTATTCACACCTGTCATCCCATGCTTTCCTGTCAGATTCTGTCTCTATCCCTTTTAATTCTGCATCCTTTTACCTACCCTCTGCTCTTCCAGGAAGGTTATACTCCCATTCCAAATGAGCTCAAAGTACAAAAGTGCAAGAGGTAACTACCAGGCCAAAAATAATTCTACCCACATGAAAAGCAAGTGCTAAATCCTCATTTTTACCCGTAGAAAGTTCACAGTGTGCTTTCCCTTTGAAATCCAATGCAAAGCCTATAGACGAAGAGTAACTGAGCTTTACATCAATGCAAATACCCTGAAAACTGCCTCCTCAAAGAACTTACTACAACATGGCATTATGGGGAAAGCTAAACCATATAGTTGTCCCAGTTAAATGCATTCCATCTGCTCAATGTATCTGAGTCAGCAACAGGAAATTAACTATTTCTGGAAAGAAACATATCACAGATTTATAAGTTTCATTTGTTCAATGACTTAAAAGAAATACATTTTTCCTCTTAGACCAATCTTCTTTAAATAATCAGAAGAGAAATTCAGGAATCCTGCAAATTAGGAACAAATAAAACAATCTTAATTTCAGGTATCATGTGAACTTCCCCCAGGTTATAAACTCATGCAAAAAAAATAAAATTCATATTTCTACATACAGGATTTGTACTTGACACCCACCATAAGTAATATTGTGATTTATCTCGGCTCTTCTTAAGGATTCATCCAAAACGTCATATATTAATTCACTTGTCCTGTTACAGTGTAAAAAGTCACTTTGTGAGAAAAAAAAACTAGAGGATGATAAAGCAAAACTAATTTTCAACAGGTTGTCCAGTTTCTAGGGCTGGGCCAGTGGTTCAGGGAGAGAGGTGCAAGAAATCTAGGTTTGATTCCTGAACACAAAGCTTTCTCTTGAGCTGGGGATACTGCAAAGGTAACGCTCACAGTTCCCACCGGAGCAAGAAGTCTCAGCAACCAAATACACATAACAGAGACCGCATAGGGGGTGCACACACTAGATTCTAGAGAGAGTCACAGTGTGTGGCCCCCAGCTGAGGACCTCACAGGAGGGTGGCAAATAAAAAAACAATGTGCATAATAAAATCCAAAGTAGCTATGAAGGAGCCACCAGCTCTAATTAAGCTAGAAACCCAGAGGAGCAGAAGGAAGCTACAGGGCTTAAACCAAAGAAGTCAGATCATCTAATAAATTGCTAGAGAAAATGAATAAACTTAACATTTTATTGACAAATTTTGTCAAAATTCTATGCCAAAATTTTGGAATTTACTTAGCAAATGACTAATGTACCTGGTATATTGCAACAGTAGTTTGCTCAAAATTTTCCAAAAGCAATTTACTAGGATGTGCTATGCTAATAATAACAATATATAGCAGACCTAAATGCTTCAGCAAAAGGTATTACTGCTCAGCCCTGTAGATTAGTTACCCATGAGAAACAATGAAAAAGAGATAAAATTAGGTTACAGTGTGACAGTGCTATCAAGATTTAAAGTCCCAATACACAGTGTCCTCCAGGTGTAACATCTCATGCCATCATCTTCCAAACTAATCTTGCACAAAGGAAACCAGTTACCTTGGATCATCTTTTCCTAGAAACCTCAAGATTCTTAAGAGCTGAATTTGTAACCATGGGGCTGGAACGCTGTGGTAATTAAAATCCACAGGAAGCTTCCCTCCAACAACCTGCTTCAGAATCATTACAAAACTCCCCGTCAACTCTTTGTAGCAGGATGGATTGTCCTACATAACAAAATATATGCACAACTTATTTTAAAATATTGTCTAAAAAATATCAAGAAATAGGCTACAATGTGAACTAGCAACTACTGATGTGGCGATCATTCGTGTGAATTATTATTATTTTTTTTTTTCACTATTTTTATCCCAGGGCTTTTGCTCATTTTTAATAACCTTCTCCCATTCAATAGCTCAGTTATAACAATAGTATGAACATCCTCTGAGCCTAGCTAATAGGGGTCACTACTATATAATGCTTGGGAAGAGCTCCAACTTCTGTAATATTTTCAGCTAGAATTACAAATGTGCCCCACTGCATTAACCTGAATTATTAGTAACTAGGTTCCACTAAATAAAATTGGACTTGTGGTAAAATAACTCATGTTAATTGATATTAGGATATGCTATTGCAGTACAGCACTCTACGAGTAGTAACGCTGGCCGCTATATTGTAAGGTAACAGGAAATCGACTTCTCCTATAACCCCACTCCCCTTCTTCATGCAGACATGCTGATGGATTAGGTAAGGTCACTGCAGTTACGTATGGGCATTCTAAATTTTTAAAACTTCATTGTAATTTGGTTTCATCTACAACAGCGGTCACAAACACGCGGCCCACGGGCCACATGTGGCTCTCCAGGTTTTATTTGCGGCCCACGGTCTGGAGGCAATCATTCTCTTCCTTTTGGAGCAGCAGCCGGCTCATTCGTTCAAAGTCGCGGGTTGGCAGCTCCTTGCACTATCCACTCCTGCATCGGAAGCCTCTCCGATGTCACAACATCAGAGAGGCTTCAGACGCAGGCACAGATCTCGCAAGGAGCCGCCACCCGCAGCTTTGAACGAACGAGCCGGCCAGACACGCTGCTGCTCCATGGCGTACCAAGGGGGGGGGACGGTCCACTGTTCTCCCTAGAGTGCGGCTCGCGGCTTGTCTAGAGCAGTGGTGCCCAACCTGCTTCCCTTCCCTTTGCTGCCATCGGGGATCAGGCTGGCACCGTGTTCTTTGATCTCCCTGCTTCTCTTCCCTGCAGGGCCGACCAACTCTCGCGGCCCGACATCAATTCTGACGTCGAGAGGACGTTCTGGCTAGCCAATCGCTGCCTGGCTGCCCGGAACGTCCTTTCCGACGTTAGAATTGACGTTGGGCAGCAAGAGTTGGTCAGCCCTGTGCAGAAGAGAAGCAGGGAGATCTCGGCCTGTTCCCGATAGCGGCTGCGGCAGCAGCCTATTCCGCAGCTGCGGTGGCATGGGGGAGGGTAGGAATGAAGAAAGAAAGAAAGAAAGAAAGTGGGGTGGGGGCAGGGAGCCAGAAAAAAAGCAAAAATGGGGCACGGAATCAGAGAAAGACAGACATAGAGAAAGAAAGAAAAAGTTGGGGAAGGGAATGAGGTCTGGAGAAGAAGAAGCATACAGGAGGCTGAAAGAAGGGAAGAAGTATTGGATGCAGAGTCAGAAGAATAAAGTGCAACCAGAGACTGATGAAATTACCAAACAAAGGTAGGAAAATGATTTTATTTTCAATTTAGTGATTGAAATGTGCCAGTTTTGAGAAAGAAAAGATATTGAACTTTAAATGTGAGTGCTGCAGAAAAAAATAGAGTACTTGTAGGGCCAAAGAAAAAATAGTTAATGTCTTATTAAAGACATGACAATTTTGCATGAGGTAAAACTCTTTATAGTTTATATATCTTTCCTTTTAACTGTTAAAGGAAAGTTTTATAAACTATAAAGAGTTTTACCTCATGCAAAATTGTCATTTCTTTAATAAGACATTAACTATTTTTTCTGCGGCCCTCCAAGTACCTACAAATCCAAAATGTGGCCCCGCAAAGGGTTTGAGTTTGAGACCACTGATCTACAAGATTATCAAATAAAAACACATCCTTTTCTTTCACCCAGTCCCCCACCTTCCACTCTCAGAGGAAATCATTTGGCAGGTACTTCTGCACATGATTACAGACACATTTCAGACCTTCCAAAACAGTGGGAGCATACCTTCAGAATGTGATCATCTGTCAGATCTCATATCTTTTAGACTTTTATACTGCCTTCTTTCCCAAAAAGGAGACTCATCGTAGTTTACATCATGAGAATTATAAAATAGATGAATATAGCATACTTAAATACAAATAACAGAGTTTAAAAATCCCTAATATAAGCAGCCATGTACTTTGCTCTCACTAGGGACAAGAAAAACAGTTAAGGAAACTAAAAAAATGGTTTTCCCTCCGTTCTAAAGAACTATACTATTCAACCATCTGATCAAATTTAACCATGTGTCTTAAAGAGCTTAATTATAAGTATACCTTAACCAACTGAAGATAAATATGTAAAGAGGCTGCCATGACACCAACATCTCTGTCACAAAGTGCTTTCCGAAACCAGTCATGAATGTGCTGAACTTGATTGGGAGCGATGAGATAGAACTTATACAGCGCCAGCACTGCTTTTGCCCTTATTATTTCTCTAAAGACAAAAAATACTTTTTAAAGATCACTTTGATTTTACAGTGGAGGTTTGCTCAGCAAAGGTCCTTCTCCCCTCCCATCTTGTGACACAAGTACTAATCTCCATAAACAACAGAAACTAGAAACATCAATAAGATACTGTGGAATACTAAAACATCATCACCTGTCTTTAAGAAGCTGACAGTACCAGATTACAATCTATATTTTAAATCCAGAATGATCCCAAATATCAAAATAAATCTCAAGAGGAAAACAAAATTTAAAAAAAAGAAAGAAAACCCCTCAACACTAAACCAATGCTAAGACATTAATCAATATATTTCTATTTTCTATTACTATAAAGGAGTAGGAGACTATCAGTAATTTTATATCATTAAAGTAGCATCCACAACTGCTTAACTGCTGTTACACTATTGTTTTAAATGCAAAAACACTACCCAGTTTAAAACATACATCATTGGTCTACCAACCCTGATATATAAGGTCTGCTCAAAAGGTTCCAGGGCAGTTTGAATTGTGCACCAATGGGAAGTTGTTTTGAAACGCGTTAGGCGGCGTTGAGTAGCTTGAAACCTCATGAGTAACCTCCTTTTTTCCATTTGTTGATATCTGTTTTCATCTTCGAGCAACAGCAGTTTATGAGAAGGTGTGTTTTCGTGACTGGCTACTTTTCATCATGTGCAACCTCAATGAGCAGCACTATAGCGTGATGTTCTGTTTTAAACTGGGTAAGACTGCTTATCCTATGATACTGTGATATTTGGTATGGAAATGAGAGCAAAAAGTCAAATTTCTGCAAATAATAATAAATTACTGCTAATAATGACTGGTGTTGCCATTCAGCAAATTACATACAATTGGAAGGATTGCAGGAGATTGAATTACACCTTTTGGTGGAATTCTTTATGTCACATCTATAAAATGGAAAGATTCATTGCGTTGCAAAGATGATATTTTAAGAAGTTTCAGGATGTGTGGAAACCATTGACAAGATATTGTACAGAGTAACTGGATACGTTTCCCTTAAATATATCAGTTTAAAAGGGTAGGGTGGGGATTGTGGTATTGATGTGTATTTATATGATTATTAGTTATGTGGTAGGGAGGGATGGGAGGGGGAGGGGTAAGAAGTTATGTAATTAACCAAAGATAGAATGTAAGTGAAATTTGCATTGATTATCTGATTGACTATGTACTTACACTTTATGTAATTTTGAAAATGAATAAAAATTTGAAAAAAAAAGACTGCTTACAGAAACTTATGAAATGTTGAAAGTGGCTTCTGGAGAACATGTCATGAGTCATGGAAGGTGGTCTGAATGCATCAAAATTTGTGAGTTTTGCGCAAAAATGGAATGACAGTTCTTCCCCAGCCATCTTGCTCTCCTGACTTGGCTCCTGCTGACTTCTTGTTTCCTAAACTTAAATTCACGCTGAAAGGAAAGCAATTTGACGCCATTGAAGACATAAAGCAAAATTCGACACAGCAACTTTTGGGGATTCTTGAAGATGCATTTAAGAACTGTTTCCAGAATTCAGGAGCTAGTTGAATAGCGACCTTTTCCTGCTGGGAGATAGAGAATACTGGATAAACAGGAGGAGTGCCAGCCAATAGGACCACCTGTTAATCAGTTTCTCTATCTCCGCCTGCTGGTAGATGTAGGCTATCCCATTGGTCTCTGGATTCATCTGCTGCTGTTGCTAGGGAAGGAGTACTTTGAAGAGGACCCAATGGAATAAATTGTAAGATTGTTTAACTTTTTGGACAGACCTCATACGTACCAGTACAGTCTATTGAACTAAACACATGTTGAATAAAACTACTGAAAATGTGCTGCCCAAAAATCAATGCATAGTTACCAAGTCAAAATTGCTTTAAAAGTTCTTGAAAATGGTGATAAAAGCTGTGTGTATTGTTTGTATTTATATTGGACATTGTGATGTATGGTTTGTATTTGATTTTACATTTGAAATTTAATAAACATAAAACCTGGAAAAAAAAAAGCTGTGCCAAGTTTATTGCACAGACATAACAGTGGTGTGTGAGCCAGTTTGGTCCCTGAACCAATTTTATACTATTGAGAAAAGTGTTTTTTGCAGCATTTTCATTCCACACTGATACTTATTGACTTTATAATAGACAGGAGATGCTGTAGTGTGATTAATTTTATTAGCCGCGACCAATAAATGCATTTATCATAGCATTAATAGTGATTAACATGCAGCTCTTTTAATTATTATTCAAGTCATCCAGAAATATCTAGAATATGGACAGGGTTGTTAGATCTGGTGAAAAATGTGCTGCGCAGTAAACCAGGTGAGCACACACAAAGCAAAAATCAAGAATCAATCTAGGAATAAATACCACTAAATAAGAATGACCAGACTACTAAACAAAGCACACTAACATCATGGTTTACAATATGCAGATTTAGGAGTAAGAAGCACAAAGAGAAGTTCTAGTGTACTCGACCAGTACTTTAAAAGAGAAAAAGCCTTTGTTAAAATGACAAAGTGAACTATGCCAAGTGTAAAAGACAGCATGCCACGATTTTTCTCAATCTCGTCAAATGAGCTGCAACAATACATACTTGGAATGCTGTAACTTGTCTTCTATTAGTGGAAGTACAGCTGGGATCATTTCCCGTGGAAAAATCTGACAGACAACTGTAAGAGCCATACAGACTTCAACTAGATTAGTGCTCTGTAGGTCCTGTAAAAAAGTGAGAGGACAGAGTTATGTTTAAGGGAATACTAATCTATATTTATTTATTTTAAATATATTATCATCCACCCTAGGCTGCTTACAATAAAAACAAACATTCTTAATAACTTTAGAAATAAACTTACATTAAAACCAATAAAACATCATCTTTATCGTACATAAACTGTAATAAATAAAACAAACAGCTCCCTAAATTCACAGATCTTCTATGTTCAATAAAACGCCTGGACAAAGAAATGGGTTTTTAACAATTTCCTAAACCTCAAAACATTATCACATATATAATAGGAAATTTCATATTTTCGATGTTACTGTTATGTGCTGAGTTTTTACTGCTAATCTATAAGCAAAATTGTGTGCCTTGCAACCTCAAGAGAAGCACAAGGAGAGCTCTGAACAGTTTCTAGACTTCACTACAGCATATTAAAAAGAAGTTTTCCCAATTATTAATCTAACCTGTGTTGGTCTTTCTAAGAAAACAAAATCATGTAATATAATTATTTCACAAATCAAAGTATAGAAACTAACATAGGTGGAACAATGTCAACCTCAGAAATGTAGGCTACCCTGGGATAAATACTCAGTGAGTCACTTGCTATTCTACATGTCAAACCACAGCTGTGAAAACCAATTCAAAGGAAAGCAGAAAAATACTGTAACAACAAAACACACTTCTACTTGTCACAAAAAACAAAACAGGTACATACATGTATCACAAACACTACACTACAACAGAAGCCAGGTCAGAAGCCAGAAACATAGAAACATAGAGTATGACGGCAGAAAAGGGCCGGTGGCCCAACAAGTCTGCCCACTCCAGAACCCTCCCTCCCGCAAGTCTGCCCATTTAATCAATATGAACCCACCTCCTTGTGGTATCCATCTTTTGGGCATAGCTCTGTGGTGCCCCCACCTGTTTGTTCCATCGACTCTTAAAGTCGAGCATGCTACTGGCCTCGACCACCTGGCGTGGAAGATCATTCCATCGATCAATAACCCGTTCGGTGAAGAAGTATTTCCTGGTGTCACCATGAAATCTTCCCCCCTTAAGTTTCAGCAGATGCCCTCTTGTCACCCTGGGATCCTTTAGAAAGAAGATTTCTTCCTCCACTTTAATGTGACCCGTGATGTATTTGAATGTTTCTATCATGTCCCCCCCTTTCTCTTTGCTCTTCGAGAGAATATAAGCGCAGTCTGGTCAGATGTTCTCCATAAGGGATGCCTTTCAGTCCTGAGACCATCCTAGTGGCCATTCTCTGGATTGACTCCATTCTCTTCACATCCTTTTAATAATGTGGCCTCCAAAACTGGACACAGCACTCCAGGTGAGGTCTCACCATGGCTCTGTATAACAGTAGTATGACTTCAGGCTTTCGGCTGACAAAGCTTCTTCTGATGCAACCCAGCATTTGACTAGCCTTTGCTGACGCTTTCTCCACCTGATTGGCAGCTTTCATATCTTCACGGATGAGAACTCCCAGGTCTCTTTCTGCAGTAGTTCTAGTTAAGTTTTCCCCGTTCAAGGTGTATGTTCTGCATGGATTTCCGCTCCCAAGATGCATTACCTTGCATTTTTTGATCTCTCGGCTGCAGGACCCAAACAGGGAACTGGAATCACCCAGGACTCAAGTCATATTCCTGGGACAAAATCAGCATGTATTCTGACATTCCATTTGTCCCGTTGGGATCCAAAAGGTCACTAGAAACAGGGGCTGACTTGTTTGGAGAGGACACCCCCCTCCCCCCCGGTCAATGGCTGTGCACCTGTAGGCTGTGCCACCTGTCCTGGATGTGTCAGAAAGGCTCTCCACATGAGATTCACAAATCCCAGGGAAAAGCCTGGTGCAGGGGAAGTAAATGAAGCCTGCAAGTCCTCCTGCTGAGCTCTCGTAGGATCCCCAGATGCTACACACCTCTGTTTTGCATCACTGCAAGAAAACGGTCTTGAACAGTATATTTTACCCATGATAGACCCATAGAGGTTCACCAGCCCTGAAGGACAAAAATGAGGCTGAGCCTCAGGCTTCCATCACTCCCAGCTGACTGGGAGCAAAAACATGGGGGGAGGGGGAGGCAGACAGAGGTGGGATGGTATAGCTCATTGATAGAACTGCTGCCTCTGCACTCAGAGGTTGTGAGATCAAATCTCAGTTCTACTTTTTGTGATCCTGGGAAAGTCACTTAATCTTCCAGTGTCCACCACTTTGAATGTCAGCTCTGAAATGCCAAAGCCACAAAAGACAGTATACAAGTCTCCATTCACTTTCCCCTTTTGAAAAAAAGATTGTTTGAAACCCAAGATGGCTGCCGGCAGTAAAATCATGCAAAAAACAGCCTGTGGAGACTTTTTGAAAAGCTCAAACACACAGAAAAAGGGGTTTGGGAGATGGAAGATCTAAGTGTTCCCTCTAAGGTGAGCGCATGAGCGATCGCTCACTATTTTCAGTGGCGTCGCTCATACGCTTTCTCTTGTCGCTCACTCGAGGGTGGGCGGAGGTGAGAGGAAGCGGCGGCGGCCTGTGTTTTAAAGTTGAAAGATGCAGCGGTGGCTCCTCTCAAGATCTCCGACTACATCGGACTTCCGACGCAGGTGAGGATTCGTGAGAGGAGCCGCTGCCATGAATTCAGTGTTGTACCAAGGGGGGGGGGGCGGTCTGCCCCGGCTGTGCACCCGCCCTAAGGCTGCAGTCGGAGAGGAAGTTCAGATCAGCCAATCACTGACTGGCTGGGCGGAACTTCCTCTCCGACGGCAGAATTAACGTCGGGGGATTGCTAGTCGGCCCGGTGGGAAGCAGAGAGAGCTTGGGGCAGCCACGGCGGTGGCTTTGGGGCCTGTTTCCCCCGATGGTGGCAGCAGTGGCTTTGTGGAGGGTAGGGAGAAAGAAAGGGGGCAGGCAGGGAGACAGAAGGGAAACAGAAAAAAAGAATGGGGCATCAAGAGAGAAAAAAGAAAGAAAGGGCAGGGAGAAAGGAAGAAAAAGTTGGGGGAGGGAATGAGGTCTGGAGGAGAGGAAGCATACAGGCTGAAAGAAGGGAAGAAAGATTGGATGCACGGTCAGAAGATGAAAGTGCAACCTGAGACTCATGAAATCACCAGACAAGGTAGGAAAAATGATTTTATTTTAAATTTAGTGATCAAAATGTGTCTGAATTTATATATGCTGTCTATATTTTGCACTATGGCCCCCTTTTACTAAACCGCAATAGTGTTTTTTAGTGCAGGGAGCCTATGAGCGTCGAGAGCAGCGCTGGGCATTTAGCGCAGTTCCCTGCGCTAAAAACTGCTATTGTGGTTTAATAAAAAGGGAGGGGGGTATATTTGTCTATTTTTGTATGGTTGTTACTGAGGTGACAGTGCATAGAGTCATCTGCCTTGATCTCTTTGAAAAAAACCCAGAATAGGAATGATAATTAACATTTTCTCAGCGTATAGTGTGCTTTGTGTTTTTTAATTTTATTGTTGGTAGATCATTTTGACTTGGTCATTTTAAAGTAGCTCGCAAGCCCCAAAAGTTTGGGCACCTCTGAGCTAGAGCGTTGAAGCTATGTATTTCAATTTTATCCCCCCTTTTACAAAACTGTGGAGCGTTTTTTAGCGCCAGCCGTGGTGGTAGCAGCTCTGATGCTCAGAATTCTATGAACATCAGAGCTGTTACCACCGTGGCTAAAATCCACACTACAGTTTTGTAAAAGGGGGAGGGGTTAGTTTGTGATGACATATTCCATACTAGGCGAAGGTGTTTTCTGTGTTCTGTGTGTTCGAAAGACATGGTTTTTTTGTTAGGATTGACGATGTAGGATTGATCTGTGCTGGTCTGGCTTGTTTAGTTTGGCTTGTTTAGTTTTACAATGGGTGTATTGATGTACTGCTCACTGCAATATGTAAGATGCTGCCTTTTCCTAGGCAAGGTGGATGCTGCCTTTTCCTAGTTGAAAAGGTGGAAAAGACTTTTCTGCTTCAGATATTTTTTGCAACTCTCCAAAACCAAAGAATCTTCAGGCTGTAAGTGAGACCGACAGAGACCTCCAACCCCAGGGACCTCGAAGCATGATGAGGGTGGGTAAATATGCAGCCAGCACCCTGACACCCCAAGGGTTCTTACTCAGGGCACCCATAGTCTGCACTCAAGCCACTGAGAAACTCAGAAGGCAATTTGCCTCCCAGGGGAACGGACCCCTAGCCCAGAAGAAACACAGTAGGCTGGTTCTCCAGGTCCCCCTGAAGGATTGCCCTGAAAAGCTGCAGTTCGGCTCAGCAGAACCTGAATTCTTTCACAGGTAGAAAATCCCCCAGAAGCGAGTCTTAGGTCACCGGAGCCTCAATAAAATGAACTTTAGAAAGGAAAAAGAAAAAAACTAAGCAGAAAAGATCAGAAACACCTCTACACAGTTCGCTTGCAGAAGACAAAATGGAGGGTGCATCGGGCTCCACCTCCAAATGGAAGGTGCTCAAAGCTGTAAGTATTCTCACTTCTGCAAGTCCAGGTGCGGGAAGAATTGATCACCACATGTACAAAATCCAGAGTAGATGTAACAGAAATATATGTACTCGTGTGTATATATATATATATATATATATATATATATATATATATATATACATATACATATATACACACACACTTCAACGTTACAAAGAGCATTATATATGTACATACTGTGCCTGATAAAACACTGATTATACCGACAGTAAATGATAAGAAACTAAGTATACCTTTAAACAGATATTTCAGTAAGCTTCAATTTACAACAACATTTTCAGAGGTAGTGGATTGAAGATATTATTAGTGTTGTACCTAGTAGTCTTTCAGGGTGCGATCTAAATCGCACTGGGTCCCTCAGATATTTGTGGAACTTAGTATTCACTTTGGTAACTTGGATTTCCACAGGAAGTGAGTTCCAGGCTCTTAGGATCAGATAGTTAGAAGATTTGCAGTGTTTTTATTTTATTATTTTATATCTTTCATGGATGGAAATGATAGTCGGTCGGTCAGAGTTGCGGTATCCTACTGGTCTGCTTTATAGTTCAGTGATTCTAGGGAAGCTGCCAGGAGCATCTCCACATAGGATCTTAAATGCCCTAAGCATAGCTTGAACTCAACCTGTTTTGCTAACAGGAGGTCAGTATAACTCAACAAGTAGTAAAGTGACATGATCTAATCTTGATTTGTAAAATATTAGTCTTGCTGCAGTATTTTGTACCAGCTGGATTTCTTTTTATTATTAATTTCACAAAGATACCTGAGAGTAGTGTGTTGCAGTAGTCCAGTGAGAACAGAATAATTGATTGTACAATTATTCGATAGTTTTGTCGGTAAAAGTGTGGTCTAACTCGCCTTAATTTTTGGAGTGTACAAAATGATTTTCTGACTAAATTGTTAACATGGACATCAAAGAGCTATCCAAGTTAATTCCAAGAACTTTGGTTGATTTTCCAATGTTAAATGAATTCCATTAGCTAGTCTAATAGTGGGTAAGATGAATTGTGCGTGTAGTCCAAACCATAATAGTTTGCTTTTTACTGTGTTTTGTTTAAGATGGTATCTTGCTGCCCATTCTTGTACTCTCGTTAACGCTCTTGACAGCTCGATAGCCATGTTTGTTAGGTTCATGTTTGCAGGAATTAACAGAAAAAAGCATTCCCCAGGTCTCTAATCAATAGAATCTAGAGTGGTCATGAAGATGTTACATAGTAGCGGTGAGATAGAGGATCCTTGTGGTATACTACATGGCAGAGTCCAATAGTCAGAATAGGATGTCTAGTACTCTGTAGGAAAGCATCACAGTGTCGCAATCTCGATCCGCTACCTTATTTTGTTCTACCACTGTGGCAAATATGCCTATGCCAGGAAAACACATAAATCAAATGTATAGGAAGAAAATTATAGATCTGGAGCAATAGGTTCCAAACAAGAAAAGAAACACAAATAAGGTAAGAGGCTTGCAAATGCATATTCAGCAAGAGGTGGTATGTCAGAAAATCTTATTAAAAAAATTCTCCCAGCATCATGAAATATACTGGTATGACAAATAGAGAAAAGGATAATGGAGGATGCTGTGAAAGTGGTCTATAGTTTTCAAACAGAGCTATGCAGTTCCTAATAGCTTGCAGCTTTTTTGTTGTTGTTGAAACAAATACAAATGAAGAAAAATAGTGTTCCTAACAAGGAAGACTTTTAGCAAACTTGACAAAATGAGAATCAAAATAACTCTGGCTAGTAGTATTAGAGGAATATTACTGTACCTTCAGAACTGTATTCACAAGTAGAAGCAACAAGTCATGATTTTCATGTAAAAATAAAGAAACGGCCAAGTACCCTACAAAAAACCAAAACATAATAAATGGCAACACTTTTTCAGTAGAAGCTCAAGGCAAGTTACAACATGTGCTTCTCTCTCCCTAAAGAGCTCACAATCTTCATTTGTACCCAAGGCAGTGGATGGTTACATAATTTACCCGAAGTCACAAGAGTACCAACAGGATTTGAAGCCTGGCTTCTCTGACTCTCAGCCCACTGCTCTATTCATTAGATCAGGGCTGCCCAAATCCGGTCCTCGAGATCTACTGGCAGGCCAGGTTTTCTGGATATCCACAATGAACATGCATGAGAAAGATTTGCATACCAAGAAGGCAGTGCAGGCAAATCTCTCATATGCATATTCATTGTGGATATCCAGAAAACCTGGCCTGTCAGTAGATCTCAAGGACCGGACTTGGGCAGCCCTGCACTAGACTATTCTACTTCACATGTAAAGCCCATTTTACATCACAAAAAATTGCACCCTCCAAAATACAGGACAGAAAAACAGAAAAAGAGCTTTATCAAAACTGAATGGCTACATTCGTGCATAAAGAGTAGGTGCTTCCGGAGGGTGTGATAGGACAGAGTACGGTATTGGGGTTCAAGAAGGGATTAGATATTTTCCTGAAGAAAAAGGGGACAGAAGGGTATAGATAGAGGATTACTATACAGGTCCTGGACCTGATGGGCCGCCGCGTGAGCGGACTGCTGGGCATGATGGACCCCTGGTCTGACCCAGCAAAGGCACTGCTTATGTTCTTATGAAAGTGTGTACACTTCCCCCTCTCCATTCGCGGTTTCTATACTCGCGGTTTCACATATTCGCAATTTTTTTTGGGGGGGGGAGAAAAAACCCATGGTTTACCACGTTCCCGCCTCTCTCCAGCCTTCCTCCCGTCATCCCGGCCTTACCTGGTGATCTATCAGGCTTTCGGGGCAGGAGCAATCTTCCAACGCTCCTGCCCCGAGTAGATCGCCAATAGGAAATGGCAGCCCTGAGCTCCCGTCATAGTCTCAAGAGACTATGGGAACTCACGGCAGTCATTTCCTATTGGCAATCTGCATGGGGCAGGAGCGTAGGAAGATCGATCCTGCCCCGAAAGCTTGCTGGACCACCAGTTAAGGCTGGGATGCCAGGTGGAAGGCGTGAGGAAGGCAGGGGTGGGTCAGAGCAGGACGAGAAGATATTCACAGTTTTTCTCAATTCGCGGTCCGACTCTGCCCCTATCCCCCGTGAATACTGAAGGAGAAGTGTACACACTTTTGCACAGTCTGCACACAGGTGGAGAAATGGAGTTGGAGTTGCAATATGTGCATGTATTTCATAAAACATATGTGTACATGCATAAGACTACACTATTTAAAAAAAAAAATGTCAGTCTCACTCTGGCAAACATATTTACTCATTTTTTTCCAGAGCACAGTCATTTGTGCACTACTGAGGCTACTTCCAAGAGGCTGTCTGAGAAAGATACAGAGCTGTTTATGCTGCCTTTATACAACAAGCACCTTTTTTAGACTTCCCATGTAGGTTTCTTGCTATAAAATTAGCTTCTATAAATAGGGTACGGTGTCCTGGTATTTCATACAGCTATAACTAACGTTATGTAAACTGAAAAGAGTTCTGCAATATACAGAGGAGGGGAAGCTACTGCTGTCCCTGGGATCAGCAGCATGGAATGTTGCTACTATTTGGGATTCTGTCACTGTGGAAACAAGATACTGGGCTAGATGGACCATTGGGTTGACCCAATTTAGCTGTTCTTATGTTCATCTGGAGAGACTGTAGTGTTCAACAAGAAAATAATTAAAAACAATAATCTGTATCAAATGTTTTTCTGTAAAAGAGAAGGGCATTGAAGGGGGAATTCTATAAGAAGTCGTAGGCGGCATATAAATGGAGATGTTGTAGTTATTTATGTGCACAAATGACCTTTTCTAGGATGCCCACTAACAAAAGATATATACCATCCATGTGGGGCTCATGATAATATCTAGATGAAGGCATTTATACCAGTTAAAGGGCCAGAGTAAGAGAGTGTACCTTACAACTACCGTATTTTCACGTAGATAACGCGCACCCGTGTAAAACGCGCACATGGGTATAGCGCGCGGGAAACACAAATTTATGTTAAAAAAATTTAATATAGCGCGCACACGCATATACCGCGCATGCTAAAACCTCCTCCCGCCTACTCCGAACCAGCATCCTCCCCCCCCTTCCCTGCGTTTTACAACTTTTTTTTTTCAATCCGATCCGGCATCCCCCCTGCGAACCGGCATCCTCCCCCCCGCTCGTCACCCCCCCCTCCCCCACGATCCTACATCCCCCCCAGCACCAAACATCTCTTACCCGATTGGGCACCGGCACCAATGCACAGGACGTGCCAGTGCCAGTGCCCGAAGATCCTCCCTCGTTGGTTTGGGCTGGGCTGGGCTGGGCTGGGCGGTGTGGTACAGGAGAGATCCTCCTTCTTCCTGCGCCGGGCTGGACTAGGCTTTGAGCATTTGCACATGCTCAAAGCCTTCTGGTCTCGCTCTCTCCGAGATAGAGAGCGAGACCAGAAGGCTTTGAGCATGCGCAAATGCTCAAAGCCTAGTCCAGCCCGGCGCAGGAAGAAGGAGGATCTCTCCTGCACCGCACCGCCCAGCCCAGCCCAGCCCAAACCAACGAGGGAGGATCTTCGGGCACTGGCACGTCCTGTGCATTGGTGCTGGTGCCGGTGCCCAATCGGGTAAGAGATGTTTGGTGCTGGGGGGATGTAGTATCGCGGGGGGGGGGGGGGGGACGCGAGCAGGGGGGGAGGATGCCGGTTCGCAGGGGGGATGCCGATCGGATTGAAAAAAAAAAGTTGTAAAACGCGCTCACGCGTATAACGCGCAAGGTTATGCACGGTTTGTAAAATCATGTATAACGCGTGCGTTATATGCGTGAAAATACGGTACACACATTTTCAGCTATTTGCACTAGTATTCTTAAAACAGAAGTAGATGCTTACTGTTCTTTTTAGAATAGACTTTAGAAAAGAGGCAACATAACCAGCACCTACAGTATTACACAATTACCCTCAACAAGGCAGATTCTTTCCTAGAAAATATAAACGCATTTTAACGTGTTGTCTAAGCTAAATACCACCCACTATGCTTCTTATAGCAGTACGATTAAACATAAAGTCACTTATATTGGAGCGCTTTATCACCTACCGACTCTTTTTTCTAAGAGGTTTCCTTGTTGGGCCAACTTGATGGCATGAATGTAACCAAACGAAGCTTCATATCCCAGCATTTCACAATATATCAGTCTCACCATACATTCCTTCATCTGTCTCTAAAACAGAATACAAGGAAAGATTAAGATTGCTGCATAAACAGTTGTCCTGTTCCTCTAAATGTTACTGCTATTGCTTAATTCTCTATCACTGTACACAGTCTACTCAAGAGACACAGATTGTGATAACACTTTACTGATGAAATGCCTATTCCAGGTTCACATGATTGTTTTGCACTTTGCATAATGAATTTTATCATTCTAGTCCGGACCAATTTATCTACTAACAGAATATCTTTATTTACTTCAATTTACTAGGTACTTAAATTTGCTAGGTGAATAACAACTAATAAGTACACTAGTAAACTTCATTAAGGAGTAATTTTATGAGGAAGGGGAGCAAGATAGTATCTGTTAGGTGGGAATTCCTGTGATCTCTGCCTGCAAGCTCTAAAGGGTTAGGAGAAAATAAGTTTGCCTTTTGGCAGATGATACACAAATGTGCAACAGAGTGGACAACCAAGAAGGTAGACAACGTGAGAAGTGATTAACAACAATTAGAAATATGGGCTAAAACTTGGCATCTAAGCTTTCATGCAAAGAAATGCAGAGTGATACATTTTGGTTGCAGAAATCCAAAGGAGCTGGATAGGAGGCGATAGGGACCTTGGAGTGATTGTGTTTGAGAAAGGTGGCAAAACAATATGGCAAAATGGTTGTCAAAGCCAGAAGGATGTTAGATTGCACAGAATGAGACACAACTGGCAGAAGACAGGAGGTGCTAAAGACCCTAAACAAATGGATTGGCAAGGCCCTAGGAGTACTGCATTTACTTCTTAAACTAAACTAAACCTTAAGTTTATATACCGCATCATCTCCACGGATGTGGAGCTCGGCACAGTTTACAAGAACTTAAAATATAGGAAGAGAAGGAAAAAAAAGGTTTACATGAACTTATATATAGAAGAGAAGAGTAAGGGGGGATATAATTACATTTTAGTGAAAAGCCAGGTTTTCAGTTGCTTACGGAATAATTGGAGGGAGCCCAGGTTCCGCAGTGGGGTAGTAAGGTCGTTCCAAAGACCTGTGATTCTGAAGAGAAGGGATTTTCCCAGTTTGCCTGCATAGCAAATACCGTGTAGAGAGGGGAAGACTGAAGACTGAATTTTGCTATGAATATAAAGATTTGAAGCAGTTCAGAGAAAGGTGACCAAACGACATGGGGTCTGCACCAGAAGTGTCGCAAACTGTGTGCCTCGACATACTGGGGAGGAGGAGAGACGCTGGCACTGGTTGCTCTCCATTAATATTGTTCTTCAATTCATATTGTGCTTCTGTGTGTTTTGGTTTCAGTCCTTCCCTATTTTTTCAAACAACTCATTACACTACCTTAAGCATCTCTAATGCTTCACATCACTTCATCTGGATATAATCAACATACTCGGACCGCTGCTGTTCAATGTATTTATAAATGACCTGGAAACGGGGACGAAGTGT
Source organism: Geotrypetes seraphini (assembly GCF_902459505.1). Lineage (NCBI taxonomy): Eukaryota > Metazoa > Chordata > Amphibia > Gymnophiona > Dermophiidae > Geotrypetes > Geotrypetes seraphini. The sequence goes on from NC_047097.1 coordinate 21,034,427, forward strand.
GAAGTTATCAAATTTGCGGATGACACTAAACTCTATAGAAGGGTTAGAAATGTGGAAGAGTGTGAGGACCTACAAAGGGACTTAAACAAACTGGAGGAGTGGGCGAATAAATGGCAGATGGACTTCAATGTAGGGAAATGCAAGGTCATGCATATAGGGAGAAAGAACCCGATGTTCAGCTACCAAATGGGGGGATTAGTATTAGAGGGAAGTAACCTTGAAAGAGATTTGGGTGTACTGGTGGACACAACAATGAAGTCAACAGCACAATGTGCAGCAGCCGCGAAGAAGGCAAACAGAATGTTGGGTATTATTAAGAAGGGTATTACGACCAGAACGAGAGAAGTCATTCTGCCGTTATATCGGGCAATGGTGCGCCCGCACCTGGAGTACTGTGTTCAGTATTGGTCACCGTACCTTAAGAAGGATATGGCAATACTTGAGAGGGTCCAGAGGAGAGTGACACGAATGATTAAGGGCATGGAAAACCTTTCATACACTGAAAGATTGGAGAGATTGGGGCTCTTCTCCCTGGAAAAGCGGAGACTCAGAGGAGACATGATAGAGACCTACAAGATCATGAAGGGCATAGAGAGAGTAGAGAGGGACAGATTTTTCAAACTTTCAAAATATAAAAGAACAAGAGGGCATTCGAATAAGTTGGAAGGAGACAGATTCAAAACGAATGCTAGGAAGTTTTTCTTTACCCAGCGTGTGGTGGACACCTGGAATGTGCTTCCAGAGGACGTAATAGGACAGAGTACGGTACTGGAGTTCAGGAAAGGATTGGACAATTTCCTGCTGGAAAAAGGGATAGAGGGGTATAGATAGAGGGTCCTGGACCTGTTGGGCCGCCGCGTGAGCGGACTGCTGGGCACGATGGACCTCGGGTCTGACCCAGTGGAGGCATTTCTTATGTTCTTATACTGGGTTGGAGTATCAAAAGTGTATATTTCTTCAATAGGACACCTCAGCCCCACCACTCTACCGCTATGCCAACTCAAGAAAGCGCCACATAAATCTCCCGCTTTCTTGAGTTGGCATAGCGGTGGAGTGGTGGGGCTGAGGTGTCCTATTGAAGAAATATACACTTTTGATACTCCAACTTGATTATATCCAGTTGATTTGAGAGGGTTGGTATTAACATTACATATTGGCCATTGTTATATAAGCTAGTAGTGAAATCACATCACTTCATAACACACCCCATTATTCTAGTTATTCACATTTTTCAATAATATTTCATCATTTAGTTTTCACAGTTATCTACTTCACCACTTCATGTATCCTTTGAAGATCTACATCTCTCACAACAGACAAAACAGGATGACATATAGGCAATTTTCTAGTTTCATTTCTCCATTACTTCCCTTAGCAACAGTGGCTGCTTAACATCTGATACAACAAGAAGGCATATAAGCAATTTTCCGATAACCATTTAATCGTTTTTTTTCCTTTATCTTCATTCCTCAACCGCTTCTCTCAGCAACAGTGGCCACCTAACATTAGTTTCTGCATTAACTCGATATTATTTTCCCTAGTCTCTGTCTAAAAAAATTAGTCAGGGACCGCTGCTCAGGCAATATGCCTGATGGGCCGCCGCGTGAGCGGACCGCTGGGCGGGATGGACCTCTGGTCTGCCCCGGCGGAGGCGACTACTTATGATCTTATGTTCTTTGATGTATTTCATCCATGCTCCATTCATCCTTTTGCTCACACACTACAGAGCAGCTTCACCTTGTCTTTTCCCAGGATTCCTTAGCGACTCATTCAAAATATACTTTCTACACTAATTTTACTCGGTTCATAGACAACGGCGCGAAAGACAAAATTACAGTTTTTAGGGGCTCCGACGGGGGGGTTTTGTTGGGGAACCCCCCACTTTACTTAATAGACATCGCGCCGGCGTTATGGAGGGTTTGAGGGGTTGTAACCCTCCACATTTTACTGTAAACTTAACTTTTTCCCTAAAAACAGGGAAAAAGTTAAGTTTTCAGTAAAATGTGGGGGGTTACAACCCCCCACACCCCCCCACAACGCCCCCACAACGCGGCGCGATGTCTATTAAGTAAAGTGGGGGGGTTCCCCCCAAGCCCCCCCCCATCGGAGCCCTAAAAACAGTAATTTAGAGCAGCGCACGCCTCCGCACTGCGCTCAATTGTCTGGGCGCGCCTTTGTCCCGGCGCGCTTTTGACCTGACACCATTTTACTCAGGGTTCTCGCATGCTGCACATTTACTCACTATCCCAGCTGATCACCAAATGTCTCGAGATCACTCCCTTTCCTATCATCACCATCCTCTCCTTACTTCTTCTGTGTCCCAAAAACATCGCATACTTATTTATTTTTTCAATCAGAATAGTACACAATCATCAGCTTTTACATTATTCACCCTATGCACAAAATCATCATCCTGTTTTTTTTTCTTATCATCTGCTTTCAATCTGCAACATATGTCATTGATGCAGCACACTGTTCTCATCACTCCCGTACACAATCAGTTTGATCCACATTCTCTGTCACTCCTCATCTGCCAACCCCCCTTCCTTGCGCACGATACACTGATCTTTTATACCACTCTCATTTTCATGAACGTCACAATTCGTCATCTATTCAAAACCAGCTGGCTTCACGCGGTGTCTTTTCTTTCACTTTTGGTAGCAATACTCACCCTGTGCATTTGCTCAGAAGGAGAATTTCTTGCCTCTGATTTAAAGTAAGTATCCATCCTTTACTTTGGGGTCTTTTTATAAAGGTTGGTTCAACACTCATTTTGAATAGTCAAACGTTTGGTGTACAACAGAGTCCTGTAATGGGTGCAAATGGGCTTTCACCCACGGGAAACCTCTATGGTGACTATCATAGATCCTATCACCTGGAGGTAGTGCCATGCCATGGGAGCCGGCATCACCAAGAGCTCCACAATTTGCTGAGATAATTTCATCCTGTGCATCTCGGGCAGAAAGACATGGCCCTCCGCTGTGTCAAACCTCAAGCCCAAGTACTAAAAGTATGTCTAATGTTTCAGATGGTTTTTCCTGAAGTTGATAATCCAACCCAGCTCCTACAGCAGCTGGACCTCTTGGGCCACTGCTTTCTCTCCCACGGATGGGACTCTGATCAGCCAATTGTCCCAAGTACGAATGCACCTGGATCCATGCTTTGCACAGATTTGCTGCCACCATGACCTTCACTTTGATGCAGGTGTGAGGAGCCGTCACTAGACCGAATGAAAACAGTGAGAATTGGATATACCTCCCTAATAAACAGAATCTCAAGTGCTTCCTGTGATCTAGAAAAATGGGAATATGCAGATAAATCTCAATAAGATCCAGAGAGGCTATAAATTCTCCCAGCGCTACCAAGGCAACAACTAACCCTTCGGTCTCCATGCAAAAGCACAGCACTGTGAGTGCTGCATTGACCGACTTTAGATCCAAGATTGGTCTCCCATCTTCTCAGTCTCTCTTTGACATGATGAAATAGACAAGAGTAACTGCCCAAGCCCAATTCTGTTATTGGGGCGGGCTCTACAGCTCAGATTTCCATGAGCTGCTTCACTGTTGCTTGCACTTTGACCGCCTTTACAAGTCTCGAGCTTGTAACTTTCACAAATGACTTCCAAGGCCCAGAGGTCTGAGCAAATACTCGCCAAGGCCTCCCAATGAACCTACAACCTCCCACTTATCTGCAGAGGCACAGCTGCCAAACTAACGTCATTGTTGTTTCTTGGAGGCTGCAGATGGATGGGAACCAAATCTCTTTCAAGAGCCCAGATATGACATTTGTGCAGTACCCCCTGCATACTGGCGAGGTCTTCAGGAGCCACAAAAACTACTCCAAGCCAGAACAGGGAGCCAGAAGGACCACTTCCAGGACTCCCTTCTGTTTCCCGTCATTTAGCGATGTCCACGCGATAACACTTCGCTATAGATGCCAGATCGTTAACTGAGGGCTCTAAAGAAGGATATCAGGGAAAAATGCTTGAGTACCTGAATAAATTCATGTAAACTGTTCTGAGCTCCCTTGGGAGAACAGTATAGAAAATTGAATGAATAAATAAATATCTGAACCATCAATTGAGCTGACTACAGAGGAGCCCATGGCTTCCACCCCTCCTCTCGTGCCCCTTGGCATGTAGAACACGGACACTTCTCAGGCTGACATCCATCGCTTATCTGGCATGAATCCAAAGTATCAAGACCTGAGGAGTCCATTCCTATCAAGGGGTATTGAGGCAGATAAAGGCTTTTAATTCCAAACTGGGAAATCCAAGAAAGCTGCAACAGCAGCAGCAGCAATTGTACACTAAAAACAGCCCGGAAGAGCTAAATCAAAATTCAAAAAAAGAGTTTATGGAGGTAGGAATCCTGAATCCTGGCCCCAGAAACCTTTAAAAATGCAATCTTCAGAACCCCCCCCCCCCCCTCCCCATAGGCCTCTACAGGTTGTACTCACTGTGCCTGTACTGATGCTGTTCAGCTTCAGTGAAAACTGCAATCAGGGGAAGACTCTACTTCAAACAAGCATATAGTAAGTTCAGATTTCTGTTTCTTCAGGCTGCCAGTCAGACCCAAGTCTGGACTGAATCTCCAACACCCCCCCTCCCCCAAAGGATCCCTCTCAACAATGAGGAGAGGGGAAACGCAATCTGCACCCGCTAGAGTCACAATGGCTAATTCAGGACCACACAGCCTACGCTCAAGCTCCAGATAAATCAGGAGTGAGCAGAGCTCCCAGAGGAACAGTCCTTGAGCCTAAAGTCCAAATAGTGCAGGCTGGCTAGGCAGGTGTCCTGTACAAAGGGGAATCCCGCTACCAATTGGAAATGTGAGTCTAGAAACAGTTTTGATCTGACACAACAATTTCATGGATAACTCAGGTGACTGAGTCCAAATGAAGGGCCACACAAAGGACCCTTCAGGGGGAGAGCCTGTCTACGAGGCAGCCCTCTTCTACGGTGTTACTGATTTATGTGATGATATTGTACAGAACCAATGGCTTCCAGAATCACAGCTCTCTCAAAGGGGGGGGGGGGGGAATTAATGTTAGCAGAAGTCTGTGTACTCTCCTTACCATGAAGTGATATACCTTTCCAGATCTGCTAAGGTGCACCTTTACTAAGAGGCAGCCCTCTTCTAGAGTGTTGCTGTTTGACATGATGACCTTGTTCAAAGGGAGAGAAGCCTAGGTCCAATGGCTTCTGCAAATACAGTTTTCTTGCAGGGGAATGAGATTAATGACAGATTTGGAACACTGCCATCAAGTGAAGATAGCAAAGGTTAAAGGCCAAGGAAAACCACACTATGCTACTACAGCTGGCCTGAAAGAAGACAGGGTGAGGAAGAGCATAGCTAGAAAATAAAAATTAGAACAGAACAGATGTCAAGGCTACACACAGCAGGAAGTTCTCAGGAGATGATATACTAAAATGTTAAAAATTCATCTTCCTTTCCTAAAGAAATATGAGCACGTGAGAAGAGCAAAATAAGTTATAAGTACAGTGTTTTTGGGTTTTGTTTTGTTTTTTTTTTTGGGGGGGGGGTTGTTTGGTTTTTTTTAAGTAAAGCAAAAATATAAAGCCCATGAAATCTGTACGCACACAGAAAAAATTGCCCGGCTCCTAAAAGTTTAGACTGGTACCTAACTTTCTAAATATTTTCTACAGACTTGTGCAGGTTTTTTCCTTACAGCCACGTAATTACGTGCCTCATCTGTCAAGGTACACACTCAAGCCTGAAGAATTAAGTTACCGTGTTTCCCCGAAAAAAAGACCTACCCCTAGCATGATTTTCAGGGTAGGTCTTAATCTAAGCCCTACCCTCGAAAATAAGCCCTAGTCGCAGGCAGCAGCAGCACTTCCCCCTGCACCCCCCTCCCCCTGATGACCCATCTCTCCCTCTCATAGAAACCAAGAGACAGGAATACCTTATAACAGGTCGGCAGCAATCTACACAGGCTGATTTGTGGCCTTCTATCTCCTGGGTGTTCCTCTGCTGCATCACTGATGATGTCAACAGCAACATGACAGAGGAAAATGCCCGGGAGATAGAAGGTCGTGAAGCAGTCTATATAGATTGTTGCCAATGCTGTTATAAGGAATTCCTGTCTCGCGGTTCAGATGGGAGGGAGAGATGGGTCAGTGGGGGGGGGTGGCGGGGGGGGGGAATAGAAAGTTGCTACACAGGAGGATAGGAGGAAGGGAGGGATAGAAGCTGCAAGGGTTATGCTGCACAGGGGATGGGAGGGAGATACTGCACAAGGGGATGGGTGAGAGGGGAGGAAAGATGCTGCACATGTGGAGGAGAGAAAGGAAATAGGAAGAATTGGGGCGGAGGAGAGGAAGGGAGAGATGATCATTACATGAAAAAAATAAGACATCCCCCAAAAATAAGACTAGTGCCTTTTTTGGGCCCCAAATTAATATAAGACAGTGTCTTATTTTCGGGGAAACACGGTAGTACTTTCCTCCTAAATGAATGGGCCTGATCTTATTGCTGGACACTATCTTTAAACAAATACATTTACAAGTGAAGCCTCTGCAGCCTCTTCCTTACTTCAGGCTGGGGATTTTTCTACAGTTAGATTTAGTTTTGACATAGAATTTGGATTTTAGATTTAATTTTGCTTTTCTAAGCTCAGAGCAAGTTTCAACAGATGGAGTAGAGAGATTCCACTCCCAGATGGCTTACAACTTAAGGACTTCATTTAATAATTTGCATTACAGGTTAATCAAGAGAAGTACGTCATCTTGTCCTCTCCTTACAGAGACATAAGGAACTCAATCTGAGAGCTTTGACAAAATCCTGCTACGCCTTCAACCAACCATCTGCTCATCAATGTTTCCACCACACACATGACAATTTTCATTAAAAAATGCCCAGATAAGTGAGCAGTTACTCAGATAAATTTATCTTCCTCTTTTGCAGGTAAAAAACCGACACTGTTTGCCTAAAGCAGGACTTTGTACCTGCTGAAAGGGAAATGTGCTTGTAAGAATTCCATAATGTTTAAAAATGAATCCAATAACATATATGGGGGATATTTAAATAAAAAATTTTAAAAAGAGGACTTAATACAACAACCTTACAAATTCAAATAAAATGAATGTTTGCATTGTTTTTGTTAAAAAGAAAATACTTGACTATAATCCTAGTGGCTGGTTTGGTGCCCATATAGTTTACTGAGGGGCAGCAGTTATGATCCAAATTTAAGTTTGAAACTCAAACAGACCTGCAAGTCAGCTTGATTGAAATTCTGAAATGGTACTTTTTACACAAGGAATTTAAACCCAGAAGTTCCTAGAAGAAAAAACATTTCACTGAAACTAAATTGCCCCAATACAATTGCTACATAACATTTGACCTCTCTTAAAAATTCTTGAATTTAGGACTCTCAAACAACGTCCCACAGACATTTTCACTTCCAACTTCAAGTCACATTAACATTACATAGACTAGTAGTACTGCTTGTAGATTTCTGGGGTTGTTTTCTAATGCTTTACTTACCAAGGTGGTACTGGGAGAAGACACTGTTGCTTTCAGATTTGCTAGCTCCTGATGTATTAGTTTTTCTTCTTCCTAAACATGAGTCAAAAGCAAATTTTAGTTTTGAGAGTTTTTTCCAAAATGATCAGATGTAAAAAAAAAAAAAATAGTCTTCTCTGTAAACCCTGACCATCAGTTTTCAGTGTTCATACAGCATTTTTAACATACATGTGAAAAAAAAGTTAACTAATTAAAAAAATATGTAGAGCATGAGATCACTCAAAAATACATTCACATTGAAAAGCACATTTTCTACCCAGTTAATAAAGATTAAATTTACTAACTATGAGGGCCGATGCTCACAACTACCACCGGCATTAGCATGTGATTAACACCAGGTTTGCATGCACATTATAAAACACTCAGGCCTTGATTCTATAAAGGGCGCCTAAGCCATTCCTAAAGTTAGGCATTCTACCTGCAAGGTAGAATGCCACAATTAAAATATGTGCTGGGGGAGCTGGTTGGGATTTGAACCCATGATCTCTGGAAGATGAGCACAGGGCTTTTAATTATTGAGCTATTGCAGCTTGCAGGCAGGTATCTCTGACTGCCCTGTGATATGATAACTTAGGATCTGCGAAACCCCAAATAGTTATATTTCTAAGAGAGACATTATACATATGAATTCAGACTTCTAAGCAGTCATTTTCCTCTGTCAGCAAAAGAGAGAGATTCACCTTTGCTCCAGAAACCAGCAGTCAGAACTCCTGACTGTGGCATCATTGTTTTGGGACATGATATGTTGTCCTCCTAAAAAGCACTAGCAAGGGCAGTGTAGGGGCCTGTTCTCCGGAGTTATTAGCCTTAGTTTTGGAAATGCATTTGTCAGGGAAATATAGAAAGGTCAATTTTGGCACCAGGTGACGTCACGTTTCAGTATGGCTCCAAGATGAGTGTTTACACCATATAGCCAATAGAAAAGCAATTATGTAATCTGTATCTTAGACTACTGAACAAAAGTGTATAAATGTTATGCTGGCTGGCATAAGGCGGGAGGGAGAGGAGAAGAGATGAATCCTAAGTACAGAAGCCAGCTATATTGTATGTATATTATCCTTCTCTGCCCTGAGTGCTGCTTTTCAGTGTCTTTTGCTAACTTTTATTTATTGCTAATAAATATATTTCATACCAGTAACCAAGGAGTATGAGGTCTATTTCTGATGACGCGATAAGCAGCCTGTCGCTGTCAGGATGGAGCTACCTGCCTCAAAGCCCTCCACTTCCAGCTTGTCTAAGCACCGCATGAAATCCCCAGTAAAATGCCAATCTCAGACCTTTAGATGTTGAGAAGCATTGCCTGACCCTGATCCACATCACCGGCCTCTGGAACGACCTCACTGTCCCGCTGCAGAACCTGGACTCCCTCAAACTATTCCGAAAACAACTGAAAACCTGGCTTTTCTCTAGCATATAATAATCTCTTCTCCTGATTACATCACCTCTTTTAATGCTTTGTAAACTTTTTCTCTTCTCTCTTCCCATATTTTTTAAACTCTGTAAATCGTGTCGAGCTCCACTTCAGTGGAGAAGATGCGGTATATAAACCTAAGGCTTAGTTTAGTTTAGTTTAGTTTATCATTGGCATCCACCACCGACCAGCATCTCCGTCATGCTATGGGGCCTCATTGAAGGAGCACAGCTCTTCATCTCACTCCATTCATCATTCTTCCAGTCGACAAACATCCCAGTATTTTCCATGACAATCTCATCAACAAGTAGTGATTAAATCAAAGAGTAAGACAACATGCAAAAGTAGAAACATTGTCTATGCCATAGTATGTACTTGCAATTTGATTACCCAATCAATTCTACTATCAAAATCCTTGGAGTAATCCTGGACTGATGCCTGACTTTTGAAGACCATACTAATGCTCAGGTTAAAAAATGCTTTTGCACCCTTTGGAAACTTCGCACTATCAAACACTATTTTGACTTCCTCTCTTTTCGATTGCTGGTTCAATCTCTAATCTTAAGCATCTTATAATTACTGCAATATCATATACTTTGGATCCTTTAAGAAAACCATCAAACGATTGAGAGTCATTCAGAATGCTGCCGTCCGTCTCATTTATAGTCTCAAAAAATCAGATCATGTAAGCCCGTATTACAGAAAACTACACTGGCTGCCGATGGAGGCAAGGAACATCTTCAAGTTTGCCTGCCTCTGCTTCAAAACCTTAACAGGTTCATCCCCAATCTATCTATCGCACCATTTTGAATTTCCAGGCACCACATGCACACATAGTACCTACCTATTTGCCTTCCCATCCTTGAAGGGCTGTATCTACAAAAGATTCCTTGATAGATCTCTGTCATTCCAAGCAGGCAAATGGAATAAATGTCTAACCACCCTCATTTCAAATGCACCCTCCTACCAAACCTTCAGGAAATCAATTAAAACCTATCTCTTTGATAAATTTCTCTGACTCCCTTCCTGCCTTATTGTATATCTCTAATATGCCTCCGGATATACCTGACTACTCTTGACTTGCTAATGTAATTTGAAAATCTTCTCGGTAACATCGCTGTCTGTGTACAGTCTCTTCCTCTGTAAACCGCTCTGAACTGCTGTAGTATTGCAGTATCTATAATAATAAAATGCTAAGCGCGCATGCGCACTCTTACCGCCGTGATCCCTGATCTGTAGGTCAGTGGTCGGCAGGAGTGCGCATGCGCGACACTAGGACTCCTCCTCCTGAGCCCCAGACACGCTGACCGCCTTCGATCCCGCGGGCCTCTCAAACTGCGGCGGTAGCAGGGATTGCAAATATTGAGGCGGCTGTCGGCTTCAGGTGCGTGCTAACCTGTGGCAGAGAAACACGGAGCCAGTCCCTATTGCCAGCCATGTCTTCCTGAATGAACTTAGCGCTGGCCAGCATCAAACAAAGACAGTGACCTACCATAGAGAGAGAAGAGAAAAACTCAGAGCCCTCCCCCTGATTACCAGGGCGCACAAAGAACTGACCAAAGGTTAGAATAGAAAGCTGTCACCCAGAGAAGGACAGAACCTGAGGCAAACCCCCCCAAGAGGTGGCCACAACCTGACTAACATGTCTGACCTTCTGTCAGCCAGGTCAACCAACAGAAGACCCTAATCAGTGTCCATGAGAGAGAAGAGAAGCCAGAACAGAGCCCTCTACAGGGTCACCCTGACACCTAGGGAACTGCCAAAAGACAGAAGGAACAAGTAGTGATGAAAGAGTAGAGCGACTGAATACCCTAAAAGCTCCCTGAAAGCTGAAAAAGGCATTACCTTGATATGGACCACAAAGTACCAGAGTCTACACAAGCTAGTCTATAAGGACGGCCTAGCAACAACACGCCACCAGCTGTGAACATAGCTTGTGACATAAGAATGTCAACTTATGCAGGAGGAAAAACTGACCCTTCATTCAGCCTACAAATACCCTGAGAATAAGGTGAGCGGAGACACTCATTCGCTGGAGACCAAAGATAGCATCCCAAATGCACGTCCCAAGCCACTGCCTCCACCTCTTACCTGAAAAGGGAAGCAGAAACCAGAAATAACCATGGCCAGGCAACCCCCAGCCAACCATTACATGCTGTGCCAGCAAAAAACTGACCACTTCTCCTGGGCAAACAGTGGGTCCGCTGACTACCGTCAGTGACAGAAACTGCCCCTGTCCCCCGCATGTAAGAGAAAAGGCTTGATGGAAAAGAAAAAAATGAAGTATCACCTGCCAGGACAGCATGCTGACAGCAGCTGTCCTCCTCACATGCACAGCTGAAAGATAGCGGCCTACCCTTGGCCAGACCAGGATCATAGGGAGTAGTGCAGAGAAAAAAACCTGCCCCCCCCCCCCCCTAGGGTACGCAAGCTGTAGTGAGAACCACCATGCCATACTCTCTCCAACTATGGCCAGACCAGGCCAAAGCCCTCACTGGAGTCCGCCCCAACTTCGGGTCCCTGCTGAAAAAACACCATCAAAGGAGAACACCGCCATCCAGTCCCTGCCCTAACATGGGCAAGCAGAATCAAATCCCAAAATGAAACTTCCTCGCTAACAGATGGCCAGAAAAGGAAAAACGGAACCACTAACCCCATTAACTGAGGCATCACCAAAAGCTTGTTCCTGCTGCTGAAGTGCACCAAAAAACTGACGAACGCTAACGAAGTCCCAGTGACCGTCAACTCCCTCGAGCCTCCGATTCCACATCCTGCCTTAGCAAGCACGCCACCCAATATCATAGTGAAGGAGCGACCAGGCACTAGATACCCGAAAGCGAACATCTGATAACTCACCCTCCCCGCGGCAGTTGCTACAATCAATCCGGCCGCGGGCAAAATCAGCATCCGCTTCCTGCGTGGGAAAACAATCAGCCCCTCCCCACCGGCGCCCTCTGCAGCAAACATACCACCGTATACTCAGCGGCTGGTGCAACTCCTTCAACCAGCCAGAATAAAGAATAAAAATGCAATACTCACTTGCACTGAAGGAGCCGTGACCCCGGGCTCGGCAGGAACCGAGCCAGCAGCTTCATAAGGGTAATGTAGCCGTTGAAAGCCCTTACCCCTTTCAACGATGCCTGTTCCTCTTTTTTTTTTTCAGTCTTCTTGGGAAAGGAGAAGTAGACATCAGGCACAACGACAGCTTGGGGGTAGGGACCTGCAGTGAGCAGGTGTACCCCCAGGAGGGTGAGGTAGAGAGCTGGGGGAGCCCAGGTGTATCCTCCAAAGCTGGCAGCATTCTGCCAGACACCACTCCTCTGCAAACATCCAAGCTGGGACCAACAACCAGAAGAAGAAGCCAGGAGTTGTGAGGAACACATCCACCACCCTGCTGGAGATAAGAGTATACAGTACAGTCAACTCTGCTTAAGTGCACGCTCTTAGGACCGGGTCACCACATGCGCTTAAACAGAGTATGTGCTTAATAGGAGTGGGGAGGGGAGGTTAGGGGGAGGCTGTAGCTAAGTCGGCTCAGTTTAAATATGGCACGTGGGCTGCTGGAGCCTAAAGTACAGGAAAGCTATGCCCTACAGCTTGAGTGGAAGCGGAACACTCACTTTCCCAGCTGTCAGCACGTGATTGCATTTAACCGAAGTGAACGTAACATGAAAGAATAGAGGTTGGCCCTATGACATCAGTGTGCATAAACGGATTGTGTGCTTATCTGAATTGCAAATATCCAGAGTTTACGTCCACTGACTTTAATGTAAAAAAACGGGACCTTGGTGGTAGGGTGCGGATAACCGAAGCCTGCACTTAACCCATGTGTACTTAGCTGGAGTCGACTGTACTGGTTGGCCAGGAGGCTGTGCATCCAATATATCTGAGGACAACTCAATGCTCTCTATCTCCTCCTGCTGGTTGATGGATGTAATCTCACTAATTTCTAAACTAGTAGTGATCTCACTAAAGTGGTCTCAAACTCAAACCCTTTGCAGGGCCACATTTTGGATTTGTAGGTACTTGGAGGGCCTCCGAAAAAACTGTTACTGTCTTATTAAAGAAATGACAATTCTGCATGAGGTAAAACTCTTTATAGTTTATAAAGCTTTCCTTTTAGCTAAGTCTTAATAATAATATTGTAATTTATAGCTAAAGAGACATATGATCATGAAACTTTTATTTTACTTTTGTGATTATAATAATAATAATAACTTTATTATTGTATACCGCAATACCATGCAAGTTCAATGCGGTTAACAATAGAAGAGACTGTACATTTACAGCGATGATACATATTACAGTGTTGTTACATTTACAGAGATGTTACATAAATAGCCGTATTAAAAAGGCATATACTAAAGAAGAGACTGTACGTATACAGCGATGTTACATGTTATAGCGGTGGTACATTTACAGTGATGTTGAATGTGAGGCAATGAAAAGGCAGGGCAGTTAGATAAAACAGAGATTGAGAAAGAGAGGCCATAGTGGCTTGGGGGGGGGGCCTAGTCAGAGGGAATGGAGGGATGTCGAGGTCAGGAGGGTGCAGGGAAGGAGGGAAGGCAGCGTTAGCGGAATTTGTCGAAGAGGTATGTTTTTAGTGACTTCCTGAACAGGTGGTAGGGCGGGGAGTTGGAGATGAGGGCGGTAAGGCAATTGTTCCATTTGCCCGCTTGGAATGCTAGGGTTCTATCAATGAATCTCTTGTAGAGGCAGCCTTTTAGGGAGGGAAAGGTGAATAGGTGGGCGTTTCGTGTGTGGGAGGGGCCTGCTATTTCAAGGTGCTCAGACAAGTAATAAACATACCAAGGGCCTCAAAATAGTACCTCCGGGCAGTGAGTATGAGACCACTTCATTAGTCTATGGATTCATCTGTTGATGTTGACAAGGAACAGTAATTTATGCTGCCAGGCATGAACTATACATTATAAAATACAGAGATAAAGCTTAATTTTATAGCTAAAGTACTCTAAAAGTATTTAACAAAATAGTTTATTATATTACCAAAAAATGTGAATGCAGAAAGATGGAACTTTTTTTTTTTTTTTAATTATGCCCCTTGACTCTCCTAGTTTCAATATGTGCTCTATCAGCAGTTGGAAAACATGAAATGGAACAAGAAACAAAAAGGAAAACAGCCACGGCAAATGAGGAAAATGGTAGCTCCAAATTCAAATGCCACTTTTCTACAATCTTGTCACCGGTGTATTGAGTCAGTCCCCTCACCACCCAAAAAAAATCCCAGTAAATTCCACTCCAGAACAAAAACCACATAGCAGAAGAGAAAGGGATTAAGCCAGTGACAACCATTTTGGGACTTTAACAGTGACAGCATCAAGCCCAGGAGATGAATAATACAGAAGAGAATGGACTGCCCTTCCCACGCTTGCACAATGATCTGAGAGAAGATGGGAAGCCGAGGGAGGACCCAAGTTAAAAACGGGGTGCCCAGTGCTAAATACTGCAAGACAACGTCACTATACTGGTTCCCACGCGCATGACTTGATGGGGGAAAGGCGCGGGGAGAAGAGAACCGAAGTCTGGCAGCTGGACCTGGGCTCTGACGAGGCCTGGAGAGCGGCCCCCGCGACCCACCTGCTTGGAGCTGAGCGCCGTGATGCTGCGGATTAGGGTCCCGAGCCTGGAGGTCCCCGAAAGTCTGCCAGCACCGGGCTGCGACTCCTGAAGCAGGAAGACCGGCAGAGAGCCCAGGGTTTTCGCCATTATGTCGCTCATCTCGCCGCGCCCTCGTCATTCTCAGAGCGGAAGAAAACAAACAATGAACCGGCCTCACGCCAGCCTCCACCGGAAGGCGCCATCTTCTCATTGACATCACGTCCTGTTGGTGTGTTTTGCCTTTTTTTTTTTTTTTTTTTTTTACACTAACAGCTTTATTCACCTGAACATAATACTGACGCCTGAGGGAAAATTTACCGACAGGGGGGCTCTTGAGAACTTCAGTTTGCACATTTTATGTGGAAATGTCTGCAACATCAGAAAGCAAAAGTATCCAGGATCTAGGGCAGACCACCTTAAGAATGGAATGTTCTTCTTTTATGACAGCAGCAGGCTGCCTTTTAGTGGGGAATCCCCATGCTCTTTCTCACTTCTCTGTAAAGTCCTGCCCCCCTATGATGCAGTACTTTTCTTCTGTGGGTGGGATTGGCAGAGAAGGACCAATGATATCAGCAAAAGGGCAGGATGACAGAAAATGAGTCAAAACAGTTGGTGCAAGTAGCAGAGCTAAATGGTAGGCAAGATAGTGGAAGCTGCTGGAGGGAGTGATTGGGGGGGACTGAAAGAGGCATAAAATACAATCAATATGTTCCAGAAAGGAGCAAAATAAATAGTAGACAAAGTAAAGTGAAGGGGTGAGGAGGGGACAGTGCCAGGAAACATCCATATTCTGTACTCCTTCCCCATCAAAAGTACTGGATCTGCCAAGATCCTGCAATTCTGACCCCAAAAAGAGCTGTATACACCTGGATACTGCATCTTTCACAACCTATAAGTAAAGAATCATCCATTCCCTGCACACATAGAAACATAAAGTATGACGGCAGAAAAGGGCCGGCAGCCCAACAAGTCTGCCCACTCAAGAACCCTCCCTCCTTTGAGAATCCATCTTTTAAGTAAAACTCTGCAGCAACCCCACCTGTTTGTCCCATTGTCTCTTGAAGTCGAGCAGATTACTGGCCTCGACTACTTGGCATGGAAGGTCATTCCATCGATCAATCACTCTTTCGGTGAAGAAGTATTTCCTGGTGTCACCATGAAATCTTCCCCCCTTAAGTTTTAGCGGATGCCCTCTTGTTGCCGTGGGACCTGTAAGAAAAAAGATTTCTTCCTCCACCTCAATGCGGCCTGTGATATATTTGAATGTTTCTATCATGTCCCCCCTTTCTCTGCGCTCTTCGAGAGAGTACAAGTGCAGTCTGCTCAGACGTTCTTCATATGGGAGATCTTTAAGTCCTGAGACCATCCTTGTGGCCATTCTCTGGATCAATTCCATTCTCTTCACATCCTTTTGATAGTGTGGTCAACAAAACTGGACACAGTACTCCAGGTAAGGTCTCACCAAGGATCGGTATAACGGCAGTATGACTTCAGCTCCTTCTGATGCAACACAGCATTTGTCTAGCTTTGGCTGAAGCTTTCTCCACCTGATTGGTAGTTTTCATATCCTCGTGGATGAGAACTCCCAAGTCCCTTTCTGCAACAGTTCTTGTTAAGTTCTCCCCGTTCAAGGTGTATGTTCTGCATAGATTTCCGCTACCAAGATGCATTACCTTCCATTTTTTGGCATTAAAATTTAGTTGAATCAAAAATAAGCCCCTCACATTCAATAACGTCAAAATAATATAATAATAAAAATGGAAAAGCAAAAAAGTGTAAATGTCAGAAATAGACATAAACAATTTACAAAACTTTATTCATTTCAGAAATATTATAATATGAAAAGTATCATTAACTTAATAAGACTATTATAAAATCAGTATAAAGATATATAAAAGACTCAAGCCCCACTAGCAAAAAATGTAAGCTTCATGATCATGAATGAAAAAGGGATCCCAATAGCAAAAGTTTCCACCCTTTAAACACTTTTAAATCTAGAAAATATCATCTATATAAACCAAGAAGAGTGCTCAGAAGCAAAAGCATCAATAGTAGAATAATAGATACAATTTTAAATGTATAAACAAACATGTATGCCAGCTTAAAAGATGCAAAAACGATTACATTCAATAACAGTTACAGACAAAGCAAACACAGGCAAAAAAAGCACATGAAAGGGTCACCTGACAATCAAGTGAAAATATCATGCAAAAAATAAAGAGTTCAATCAGGTAAAAAGTGAGAAAAAGTTCAGGCAAAATCCAAACAAAAACATAGTACTTTTCTGCCCAAACAGCAATATGATTTACTAATTACAACACCTTTGGATTTCCTGCTTAAAAAGAACCCCTATTGATATGATGGCTTATTAAATGTATTAGGAGGAGAAAAAAAGTGGAAAAAACATATTCCTGAACTCTATGTAGAAAATATCATTTCGGAAATCCAAAGCACACCTAAGTTTCATCCATAGAAAGTTGCATTCAACACAAGCTAAAACCACACTTAGACCAGTTTATCATTCGCCTACAATTTCTGCAATGTTTACATGTGGTCTGTCACCCTAGTAGTGTCTATCTCGAGTCTAACCCTAACCACGCCCGTGTTCCACTCATGTTCCACCCACGTCTACATACTTAGACGTGACTTTTAGTTGGGGGCACCTATAAACATGCAGACGTGACTTCGAACTCACGTCTATATTCTGAGGGCGCCTATCTCCATCTAAGTCCCAATTAACGCTTGTTAAGACCCTTAAATCGCTCATTAACTATTCAATTCTAACACCTAAACAGTAGGCGCCATTAGGTACACTTTGCAGAATCAGGGCCTCAGTCAAGGAAATTGATCAGATTTGTCAGACAAGACCTGCCTCTAGTGAATCCATGTTGCCTCAGGTCCTGCAACGCACTGGATTCCAGAAACTTCATTATTGTCTGTTTTAAAAGCATTTTCATGAATTTACTTATCACAGAAGTCAGACTTACCAGCCTATAATTCCCTACTTCTTCCTTACTTCCACTTAATCCTCCACTACACCAAGTACATTAGATAGATTGTGAGCCCATCGGGACAGATAGGGAAAATGCTTGAAGTACCTATATGTAAACCGCTTTGAGTGTACAAAAAGGCGGTATACAAGTCCCAATCCTTTTTGGTCAGACCCAATAAGTTAATCTTATGTTCTTATGAAAGAGAAACAGCACGCTACACTTTGGAATATAAAAAGAAAGCAATGTAAATTTACAGTAAAACTGCTTTTTCTGTTTATGAAATTAAAAATAAAATAATTTTTTTTCTACCTTTGTTGTCTGGTCATTTTATTCATGTTTATCCCAGTTTCTGCTTTCTTCTGTCTTTTCTTAATTTTCTTTCCAGGGACCACATCTTTCCAGGGACCACATATCTGCTCTTCTCCAGTCCTCCGGTACCATTCCCGATTCTAGAGAAGCATTGAAAAGATCAGCCAGCGGAACCACCATTTATAGAATCATGTCAACACCTAAAGTGGTCTTGGGTGCCAGTATGCATTGAAACCTTAGGTGTACTCTATTTATGCCAGAGTTTCTTGGCCTAAATGAATGTGTCTATGTTAGGCACCTATTGGCACCTACATGAAAATCCACCCATAATCCACCCCCTAGACACAAAACATGCCCGTGATCCACTCCATAACTACACCTTCTTTCTGGTAGGTGCCTTAGAGTAGATGCCTACTTCGAAGTGGTAAGTGCCTACCATCAAATTAATTGTGATTTAATTATTTTTTTTATTTTAATTTTCAATTAACAGCATCAATTAAGGTTTTTTAGATTAAGGACTCCTTTTACTAAACTGCATTAAAGCTTCTTTTTTAAAAATTAATCTTTATTCATTTTTAAAGCTCACAATAAGTGTAACATATAATACAATCATTTATACTTTAACATCACTTAATATATCATCAAATTCTAACTCGCATTAAATATCCCCCCTCCTTTATACCCAACAGTTATTCATACCAACCACAACCAACATTGAAATCAATGCAATCAACTACCCCATTCAAGCCACCCTAAAATTACTAGGAATAACAATCGACAGATGCTGCACCATGCAACCGCAAATCAATAAAACAATACAAAAATCATTCTCAGTCATGAGAAACTTAAGACAAATTCGTAAATTCTTCGAGAAAACTCAATTTCAGCTCATAGTTCAGTCCCTAATACTAGACCTACTTAACTACTGTAACATCCTCTATCTCCCTTGCCCTGCAACTATAACAAAACAACTACAAACTATCCAAAACACAGCACTAAGACTCATCTACTCATTGAAGAAACATGACCACATTACAGAAGCATATCTCAAATCACATTGGCTTCCAATACCAGAAAGAATACAATTTCAATTCTACTGTCTACTATTTAAGACTTTATACGGAGACAGTCCAATCTACCTGAATAATCGCCTCATCCACAACACCACAACCAGACATAGGAAAACTCACACCCCTTTCTCATACCCCCCAATTAAGGAGGTCAAACGTAAAAAACTATATGATGGCCTCCTGGCCACTCAAGCAGCCAAACTAGACAACCAAATCGCCAATCTACTGACGGCATCCCTCGACTACAAGACTTTTAGAAAAGAAATAAAGACCATACTCTTCAAGAAAGCCCTGAAAAAAGAAATAACACTGCAAGTTTCAATCACCACCTCTCACTAAAGCTAACTACCCAAACAAATAACCATACATAATTCTTACTCTTTGAAAATGTCCAAACTGGTTTTTTTTTGTTTGTTTGTTTGTTTTCTAGTAAGTTCTTGTTGTAATACATCCTTGATAATTATTTTGTGATCCGCCTTGAACTGCAAGGTAATGGCGGAATAGAAATCCCTAATGTAATGTAATGTAATAAGCAAAAGAAATCATAAAATATTTCCCCACCCCACCCTGGACATGTATGAGCGTCAGAGCATTTACCTCACTAGACGCTCTACCGCAGTTTAGTAAAACCCAGCATAAGTTATGGAATCTGGGCCTGTTTATTTTCCCATTATATAGTTGATCAATATTATTATAATCCGCAGTGAACTGAAAGGTATATGTGGAATATAAATGCATTTGTAATTTCTAACGAAGGAGTTTAAAATGGCAGAATGTCCTTGAACTTAGGTGACCTCTGCTCACACCTCACGTGCATTCTGATAATACCTCTCCTGTTCCCTGATTATTTTATTCTTAATATGCCACTTTTTTAAATTGCAAGAAAGTAATTTGAGAAGCTTGTGATGGTAATTAGTGCATCTTTATTCTGTTTCTGACTACACATGGTGTGCATGATTTTCCATTATTTTAATAATATTAAGTACTGTATATTTATGCTGTTGCTAGTCAGGAAAAAGCTGAGCCACAAAGGTTTTGCAAGATCTCATTTAAAAAAAATTCCTTGCTATCAATCTGCTTTTTATGTGCATTAATTAACCTTAAAAATGTTGTAACCAACTTGAGAGAGTATCTGCAGTGCCACAAACAGTAGACAAGATTTTAAAAAAATCTGACAGGAAATTGAAATACTTCAATAGTATGCTGACCTAATAATGCAAGAGCAAATGCTCTTTATATAATCTCTTTCCAGTGTTTCTCAGTATGAATATTGAATATGAATAATGGACATTGAACTTTAACATAACAAATAACAAAAGAAGCAACATAAAATCAGAGATCAAGTGTTTATTAAGTAAGATTTAGTACTAGGCCCTCTGATTATTCATATTCAAATTTAAATTACTATTCAGCTGAA
Source organism: Geotrypetes seraphini (assembly GCF_902459505.1). Taxonomy (NCBI): domain Eukaryota; kingdom Metazoa; phylum Chordata; class Amphibia; order Gymnophiona; family Dermophiidae; genus Geotrypetes; species Geotrypetes seraphini. The sequence goes on from NC_047097.1 coordinate 21,054,796, forward strand.
AGTCAAAGTAGGCTTTTATAGGAAAATCTGGCCTAACACATCCTGAATTCTCTAGAATTAGCATCACTAATATCTGTAAGTAGTATAATGGGTACACCTCATGTCAAAATGATTGACAGCTGTCAGAGATAAGGATCGACCAATCAGGGTTCACTTCTGGGTTAAGCCCCGCCCACACCCCGCCCCACCCACCCATTTCCCCGCCCCACTCTCCGCCCATGCCCCGCCCCTCCCATATGAATGAATGGTGGTAGCCCCACCCATGGCCCCACCCCACTCTCCACCTATGCCCCGCCCCTCCCATAAGAATGAATGGTGGTGGCCCCGCCCATTCCCCACCCCCTCATGTCCCGCCCCAATATAAACTCTTCAATACTGGTGTAATAAGATCATTCCTGGTGGTGCTGTGTCCATGGAGGGAAAAATAGGGGGATGGGTTCCCTGTATATGGGTGGGGGGAGGGGACAGAGAGGGGCATGTTAATTGTAGGTTTGTGAGTATGTGGGGTAGAAAGAGGTGGCAGTGTTCATGATGGGAGAAAACAAAAGAGAGGGACAAGCTGGCCTTGTGAATTGAGGGGACAGTCGGGGACAAAAGAGAGTATAATGGGTACACCTCATATCAAAATGATTGACAGCTGTCAGAGATAAGAATCAACCAATCAGCGTTCACTTCTGGGTTAAGCCCCACCCACACCATGCCCCCGCCTGCCCCTTGCCCCGCCCCACTCTCCGCCCATGCCCCGCCCCTCCCATATGAATGAATGGTGGTAGCCCTGCCCATGGCCCTGCCCCGCCCATGGCCCCACCCCATTCTCCACCTATGCCCCGCCCCTCCCATAAGAATGAATTGTGGTGGCCCCGCCCATGCCCCACCCCCTCATGTCCCGCCCCAATATAAACTTTTCAATACTGGTGTAATAAGATCATTCTTGGTGGTGCTGTGTCCATGGAGGGAAAAATAGAGGGATGGGTTCCCTGTATATGGGTGGGGGGAGGGGACAGAGAGGGGCATGTTAATTGTAGGTGTGTGAGTATGTGGGGCAGAAAGAGGTGGCAATGTTCTTGATAGGAGAAAACAAAAGAGAGGGACAAGCTGGCCTTGTGAATTGAGGGGACAGTGGGGATAAAAGAGAGGGAAGGTCTAGCGATATGAGTGTGTGGAGGGCAGAGTCAGAAAGAAGTGGTAGTGTGCTTTAGGTGAGGAGGCAGAGAGATGAAGAGGTTAGCTGTGTGCATTAGAGGGACAGAGGGAGAGATGAGCTGTCAATATGTTGTGGGAGGACAGAAGGACATATTGGCTGTAGGTGTTTGCTTAGGACAGAGAGAGGTGGCAGTGTGCATTTGGGAAACAGACAGAGAGAAGGGAGCACAGTCTGGTATTGGGGAGGGATATGTTGACTATAGAAATGTGAGTTTGAGAGGCAAAAAGAGATGGCAGTGTGTGTGGTGGTCAGGGGGAACAAAAGAGAGACACGGTCTGACCATATGAATTAGAGATGAGAGAGAGGGATGGGATGGCTGCATGATTTTTTTGTGGGCTGTGGCAAAAAAAGATAGTAAAGAGCATTAGGTGAGAGTAGGCAGAAAGATGAAGAGGCTGGCTGTGTCCATAGGGGACAGAGGGAAGAACGGCTCTATGTGCTCTATGTGCATGGAGGTTCTGAGAGGGACATTCCAGCTTTAAGGGGTACTGAGAGGGGCATGCTAACTTTAGGGTGTGTGTATGTAAGAGAGAGACAGGAAGCACATAGATGGACAGGGTGGACATGTGCATTGAGAAACAGAAAGGGATCGTTTTATTTTACTGTTTATGTATTAAATGTTTATGTTTATTACGAATTTGCAATACTGCCTATTCAGACAAGCAGGTCTTGGCTGGTTACAATTCTAAAAACAGTTAAAACAACACAGGAAAAGAAATCCATTCAAAGACAGGAAAGAGAATCATCTGCATTCGTATCAGAGACACAGGCAACATTAAAACAAGTATGCAAATGAATCAGTCTGGCAAGTCATCTTCACACCATCCATCTCTAAAGGCCAAATTAAAAACCATGCCATGGTCCCTATACTCTTCTGAACCTCTACCTAATTATGTTCTAGGCTTTTTAATACTGTACCTTTTACTGTACATTTTCTGACATTTCAGAGTCATGTGGCTAGTGGCACATAACTAATAAATGTGACAACTTTGTAAAATTTGGTTTGGTGTGACCCAAGAATTAGGTAAGCTTGAAAGTGTGCCCCCCAAATGAAAAAATATTGAGAAGCATTTACTGTATAATTTAAGAAAACCCCACATAAATTATGTTTCCAGTAGGATAACTATACCCTGCTTACAGGTTTAACATAAGGGCTTCTGCCTCTTTCATCAGCTGAGAATACTGCAATCAGCCAATTAGAAGGAAACATGTCACTACTCTTTAAGACGCTGATGTCTGGCGTGACCTATCAAGGGCCTATTTACAGCTCGTCGGGGAAAAGCTCCAGTCACCTTTCGCTTTGCCCGAGCCTGGTGACGTCAGCGTGTGCATTGAGCCTCTTCTTTTTCCCGGAGCTGTCATCAGGGACGAGCACATCACTGTCTTCTGGCGAACAATAGGGGCGCGCTCCCTTCAGCGCCAAGGAGTTCAGCACCACGGGCTCCGAACAGCTCCGCATCAATCCCAGAGAGCCGACGGAGGTTGGCAGAGCTTAGCCAAAGCTCTGCTCCTTCCCAATCCCCCCCGGCCGAAAGCGGTGCTTGGCAGCTCTCAGGCTCCAGCAGCAGGATCCCCGGACGAGCCGGTGTACCGCTTTCTTGAAGGGCAGGAGCTTTCTCAAAGATGGGTCCACGGCTGCCTGTTTGCATCCTAGTCCTGGCGCTGGTAATATGCCAAACGCAAGCTTTTCCCACGCCTGATTGGAATAAAGGTAAATACAGAACCACGGAATAAGGATCGGATTAATAATAAGAACTTCTTCCCAAAATCTGTCCACATAGAGGCGAATTCAAGTTTTTAAATAGAAACCAACAATTGCGAGTTACATCGTTATTTTACAAAAAAATAAAAATAAATGAATCTAAGAAGTTGAAAGAGAACGTGAGGTGTGAAAGGGAGGAGATTCAAATTAATTCTCAGTCAAGTCACTGCTATAGTAACGCGTTAAATCGATTTGTTCACAACAGCCCTAGGAGTAGAACCATGAAATTGTCTAGTCTAGAAAAGCATGGTGATTTTCTGTGCACTGTAATGTCAGATACGCGTTTCTGTTCAAGAGCCTCTTATGTCATCGACCTTTCAGTATTTAAATCTGATCAAGCTATGTTAATTTTCGCCGAATGATAGGTATGCTACAATGTTGTGTGTTTTAACCCAAATTTATACTGTTATATATGGGTTTAAATTATTTATTTATGCAAAATGTTATTTGTATGTCCATCTCCATCATAAAATTCATATGTATTCCAGATAAAGCGGAACAAAATAGAGAGCTAAGTGTAGAAAGACCCTTGAAGGAACAGGTAAGTGAAACAGAATGTTGTATATTATTTGTAACTGAAAATAATTTTACTAATATTCACTTTTAGAAACAGTCTTTGTGCTTTCAGATACTGAGTTAGCATAACAGATATGAATAAAATGTTTTGGAAGGAATGATAAGTGGCTACTGCACTGACTTACGAAATTGTAACTTTGCTGTAAATGTACAGTCTCTTCATCTGTTAACCGCATAGAACTTCCATGGTAATGCGGTATACAAGAATAAAATTGTTATTATTATTATAGAAATGCTCTGCTCTGAGACAAGAATAAAAAGTCCGAGAGCTTGTCTCGACGGACGGCTCTAACGCGGAGCTGGGAGGCCCGCGGGGCCGTCCGTCGGGTAAGGTTTAGTGAAGGGGGGCAGGGTTAAGGTAGGAATAAAGGTTTTGAATCGGGAGGGTAGAGGCCTTCCCGCTGAGGGATTGGCCTCTGATAGGTTAAGTCGCGGCCGTGGGGTGGGGTGGGAGGGTATATAAGGAGGGATCTCGGAGGACCTTAACGGTTTCCGGTCCTCTGAGACAACTTTCCCGCCCTCCCGCCCGTTGGTACCTGGGGGTGAGTGTTTGCTTCAGTTGGCGGTATCTCGAGGTACTGGCGGCTGGTCTCATCATGGGGATGAGCGGTGGGCCGGTTGGGAGCCGTGCCTGGTGGGTCGGATGACCCTGGACAATGGGGCATGTGGGGACATGCCACCCCTCGGACCCTTGCTTAGATGGCAGGGTCGGGGGCCATTTACATCTGAGTCAGTAGCTCGGGTTCTGGGTCGCAATGGTGATACCATTGTGCGGGTTTAATGGATAAACTGTTATTTAATGTTGTTTGTAATGATATTTATAATATGTACAATGTTATTCTAATATGTTAATTTTTCAATAAACAGGGCTGTGGCCAGGTTTCTCCACGCAGGTTTACGTGTCTTCTTGGGGTTTGGTTAGGGGTTTGATGGGCAGGAAGATGTTAGCATTAAGAAAGCGGGCCGCTCCAGCTTCCGCTGTTATTCAGGATGCCTTTCTGCCTGGTGGCTCTCTGTAAGCCCTGGGGAAGACACTATAGGGCTCATTTTCAAAACAGAAAGATGTCTGAAAAATGGCATAAAGTGGCATTTGGACGTTTTTCTCACCAAAATGTCCAAGTTGCCATTTTCCAAACTAACTTTCTAGTTGCGTTGCTCGGCTTTTTGACTGCAGTGTGTCTAAATCTCAAGGGGCATGTTGGAGGCATGTCAGGGGCGTGATTTGGGCGGGCTTAGCTCTTGGACGTTTTGGAATGATAACCGAACATTTTACAAAATGTCCAGGGCACAATTTGGATGTTTGGGGCTAGACCTGTTTTAAAAATGCATAAGGGTGCCCAAAAAGGTGCCAAAACCGGCCAGATGACCACTGGAGGGATTAAGGCATGGCCTCTTCACACTCCCCCAGTTGTCTTGAACTCCTCCAGCTCCCCAAACATCTCATTCAGAGCATTCTGCCACATGTTCCGCCAGGTCCTCTTCAATCTGCAGAACAATTGGAGTTACAAATTCTGTCAGGCAGCTAAAAATGGTAGTGTCTAGAGACAGTCTATTTCATTGTATGGGGCCAAGGGAATGGAATAAGCTTCCTGAGTATATTGAACAGCAGCAGAATATACAGAACTTTAAAAAACAAACAAACTGTTGAAGCGGCACCTTTTTTGCCAGATGAAAGATAAGGTTTGAGACTGTGTTATTAATGAAAAGAAGAAGATAGTAAGGTGCTGGTCGCCTGTGTATTTGATGGTTTGTATTTCTTGTATTATGGAAGTTTTTGTGGGTGTATGCAATGTTTGATGTAATGTTATAGTTTTTGTATGTAAGTTTGTAACTCACCCTGGGTAAAGGCAGGATATAAATGAACAAACAAACACTACATTCCATCCTGTATTACAGCTTTAGATGCTACACAGAAACATTTCAACAGAGCAGAGGGGCACCCTGGGGGGTACTGCAGTGAATGTCACTTTAAAAAGTCCTAGATACAGATCTCACATAACCTGCTTATATTATATGATGAGCCCTCCAAAATCCACCCAAACCCTACTATATCCACATAAAGATGACACCTGCAGGCATAAGGGCTATTGTTGTGGTGTACAAGTGGGTACAGTAAACTTTGAGTGGGTTTTGGAGGGCACACCATATACTATAAGCAGACTGGCAAGACTTTTTAAAATGATGTTCACTGCAGTACCCCCTAGGATGTGCCTCTGCTCTGCTTAGATGTCTGTGTGGCCAGTTTGCTAAGAATGTTGGCTGCTTGAACATCCCAATGGCTTGTTTTATTGCTTTTTTCATTTGGACATTTTTGTATTCAAAAATGGCCAAAAAAAGATAGACAAAAAAAAAACACAAAAATTGTGGAACAGGATCGGATGTACCAGTTGTAGTTTAATAAGAGTTCAAAAAATCATAAAAGCAATCCACTGTATGGGGAGAGGGGATGGGGGGTTGGGGGTCCCGGATGTGGTGAAATATTATCAGGCTGCTCAGCTGCGCGCCCTTTTAGAATGGCAGACACAGACGCCGAAACCGTGGGTGGAAATTGAGCAAGGGTTAAGTGAGGGGGTACCTTTGTTACATCGGCCGTGGGTGCCTGGTAGGGCGCGACTGGTAGTGGGGGTATCCTCGGTAGTGACTTCTTTGAGGGTCTGGAATCAGACCAGAGCTTGTTTATTGGGGAGTAGGCGACATTCCTGGTATACTCCGTTGAGACACAACCCTGACTTTCCACCAGGAAGGGATGGGGGAGTGTTTGCAGACTGGGGGTCACGGGGCTTAGTTTGTGTGGGACAGTTGTGGGACCCGGTTCTGGGCGGTGTTAGACCCTTTACGGAACTCAGGGGCAAGTATGGGTTTGGGATAAGGGATTTGTTCCCCTACCTGCAGGTTCTCCATTATATCAGGGCCTCGGGTCTTCTGGGAGACTTGAGGGGTGGTAAGATGCCCTTTGAGCTGCTATTGGGTCCAGTGCTTCGGAAGGGAGCTCTCTTTGCAGTATATAGGTGCCTTAATTGTCGGGGGCTCCCCTTCCCTACATGAGGGCTTGGGAAGATGATTGTGGTTCAGCTATTCCCTGGGACACTTGAGGTGACATATGGTCGGAGATCTCCTCGGCAGGTATAGCTGCTTTGCTAATCAAGAATGGTTACAAGGTCCTCTTTCGGTGGTACTATACCCCTCAGGTTGTGGCTCGTTGGCAGGGAGGTGCGAGTGACTTATGTTGGAGGGGCTGTGGGGAAGTGGGTACATACTTTCATATGTGGTGGCAGTGTGGGCAGGTGTGTGGATTCTGGACTGAGGTTTTTGTTCGGGTGTCCCGGATCTTAGATGTCCAGATACCGGCTGATTGGCGACACGCCTTGTTGTTTTGGCATCAGTTGGATTTGACTTGGGGTGACTATTTTGTAAGTTGGCATTCATTGCTGCTAGATTGGCCATTGCCTCTCTGTGGAATCAGGCGCTCCCTCCCACGTGGGCCCTGGTGGAGCAACGCTTGCTAAATTGGCAGAACCTTTATCACTTAACGGCTTTGCGTCATGGTAAATTACATGGCTATGCTCATATCTGGCGTTGTTTTCGGGCTTCTGTGGGGGTTTGTGGTAGGGGTGGCTAGGGGCTTTGGGTTTGTTTTGGAGTAGGACTGGATGGGCGATACTTGGGGGGATCCCATAACCATATTCCTTTTCACGTTTTGGTTTCTGTTTGGAATAGATTGTTTCTCAACCTTATTGAGAGATGTTGGTATTGTGCTCTGTCCCTAGGGGGGTGGGTGGGGGGTATGGGCTATGATTTGGTGGGTATTTTTGATTGCTCTTATTAGTCTGTGGGACTTGCACATGTTTCTGTTGTTATTTTGGAGCGAGGTATTTTGCTCTATGTATCTTTGTTCCTGCGTTTCCTGTGAAATTGTACTGTTTGGAGTGTATTTCAATAAAAGCTTTTCATTGAAAAAAAAAAAAAGCAATCCACAAAGGATATAAACAGTCACAAGTGGCCCACAGTAAAATCCAAATAATATATAAAATTATAAGTGACCCGACATGGACTGTTTTTTGGCAAAACTAAAAAATGCTTTCATCAGGGGTCTTAATGGGTATAAAACAATATAAAAGTCACAAAAAATCCAACAGTGGAAATTTGTGTGTGTATGCTGCCTGATTTCAGCCTTTTAACTACAGTAAAACCTTGGTTTGCGAGCATAATTCATTCCAGAAGCATGCTTGTAATCCGAAGCACTCGTATATCAAAGCAAATTTCCCCATGGGAAATAATGGAAACTCAGAAGATTTGTTCCACAACCCAAAATTTTAATACAAAAAACTATTCATACTTGTATTGCAAGCCCTCGCTCATTTAGAACAATCACTACACTCCCGCAGCGTCAGAGAGAGAAGAACCATTGGCTCAGTTTTGATGTTGTGACACTTGTATACTGTATGTACTCGTATTGCAAGACCTTGCTTGTTTAGAACAGTCACTACAATCTTGCAGTGTCAGAGAGAGAAGAGCCATCGGCTCATATGTGATGTTTATATATACTGTATGTACTTGTATTGCAAGACATTGCTTGTATATCAATTTAAAATTTAATAAAATGTTTTGCTTGCCCTGCAAAACATTGCAAACCAAGTTACTTGCAATCCAAGGTTTTACTGTACTTGGATTTTTTGTGACTTTTATATTGCTTTTTATATATAAGATAGCCAAGGACCCATTAAGACCCCTAAGGAAAGCATTTTTAGTTTTGCTGAAACACGGCCCATGTCAGGTCACTTCTAATTTGATATATTATTTGTTTTTTATTGTGGGTCGCTTCTGACTGTTTATATACTTTGTAGATTGCTTTTATTTATTTTATTTTTTTTTGGACACTTAGGGACTCATAATCGAAATGGCAATACGCCTAAAAACCGGCCTAAATTGGCACTTAGACAATCAGTGAGACAAGTTGTCCAAGTGCCGATAATCGAACCGGGTTTTAGATGTATCTAAAAATGACTTAGGCCTTCACAGTGCTGTAGTATGCCCAGAGCTAAAAGAGGTGTTTTAGGAGGAGTGGTGAGGGCAGGATTTGAGTGGGACATGGGCCTACCTAGACTTACTCCCTCTTTTACTAAGGTGTGCTAACCAATTAGCAAGCGCTAATCGAATTAGCGTGCGTTAAACGCTAACGTGTCCATAGACTAACATGCACGTGTTAGCGTTTAGCGTGCGCTAAATCGATTCGAACGCGGTAATCGGTTAGCGCACCTTAGTAAAAGAGGGCCTTAGTCGTACTGCATGTATAACCAAAAGTTTTACAACATTGCCTAGACGGAACTTGGACGTTGTGACTTAGGCCATCTAAAACCAGGTCTAAGTCCACAGAAGGTATCCAAAGTGACCAGATAACTACTGCAGACACAAAGTACAGACCCCCACACACTGTCCAGTGATCACTGACCCCCACCCCCATAAAAATCCTAATAATAACTTTACATATCTGGCTCCAGAACATCAGCACCTGGCAGCCTGGCATAGGAAAGCCTAGTAGAGCTGCACACAGGTGGCTTAAGTGGTCTTGGAGGTGGGTTAGTGAACATGGAGAGGAGGACCCAGGCCCATAAGCCACTCTAATCTGTCTCAATAGCAGTCTATGGACTTTTTCTCCTGGAACATGTTTAAACCTTTTTTAAGCCCAGTATCGGTAACTACTGTTACCACATCCTACAGCAATGAGTTTCAGAGTTATTTCCCTCTATTTGTTTTAAAGGTATTTCCATTTAGCTTAATCGACTGCCCCCTAGCCTTCATAATTATTGAAAGAGTAAAAAAATTGATTCAATTTTGGTCATTTTATACCACTCAGGATTTTGTAGACCTCAATCAAATCTATTTCAAACTGAGGAGCCTTAACATTTATAGTCTTTCTTCATGAGAGGAGTTCCATTTTGGTCATTCTTCTTTGAACCTTATCTAATTCTGCTATATCTTTAAACACAAAACTCAAGGTGAGGTTGTATCATGGAGCGATACAAGGCATTATAATATTCTTGGTCTTATTTACCACCCATTTCCTAATAATTCCTAGCTTCCTGTTTGCTTTTTTGGCCACTGCCACACATTGGGGGGGACATTTTTAGCATATTGTCTATGATGAAACCTAGATCTTTTTCTTGGGTGCTGACCCCTAAGGTGGACCCTAGTACAGTAGGATGCCAATTATCCAGACTAACTAACATTGGTAGAAAGCAGTCCAGATAATGGAAAATCTGGATGATTGGACATAAGTGTTAAGTGTGGAAGACATTTTTAAAATAAATAAATTCCTTTTTGATTGGGTGGATATGAGGGTTAGGTAGCACATGAATGCAGTTGGGGGATGATAGGTTGGTAGTATGCAGTTTTGATGAGAGGAATGGGAAGGGGAGTGGAATTGCATGGGGAAGGATGGTTAGGTAGTAGAATGGTAAAGGGGGTTGATGGGTGAAGGCTGTTCTGAGGAGTTTTGGTGGGCTTGGGTAATTTAGGGGGTGTGAAGGGAGTGGGGAGGTAGTAAGGTGGTGGTTGGGTTGGTTGAAAGCCAGCTATATTGTTAGGGAAAAAGTATCTTGGGTTTAAGGTTGTAAAGTTTGGTACCTGTGTTGGGCTGTGAGGTTGGTGAGGCTGCTCTGTTCTGGAAAGGTGGGGTATTATTGGGCTTCTTGGGTTCATGGCTGTTTTTCTGTGACAGAGCTTTGGTATGGGGAAATATAGTTACACCACATTTAAGAGGAAGGCAACATAGTTGCAGGTGGCTATCCAATAGGTGCAGGACAGATTCACCAATAAGAAATCCAAAAAGGCAAAGGGATGAGGAGTTACAATGTCATAGAAGGAGGTTATATATAATTACAAGGAGGAGACAATTACAGGTTCACAATTGGATTAAGGAACTTGCGAAAAAGGACAAGAGAGGCAGTGGATTGTTGCTAGATCCTTGTTTAGAGGGAAAGCAGAGTTGCTGAGTTGATAGAAGTTTATCAAACAAATATGTTTTCAGTCTTTTCCTTAAGGTGAGGTAGTTCAACTCTGTTCTTATAGATGATTGCAGCATCCCATCCACCCAGAAGCAGCTTTTGGAAGTAAGAAAATGGGCTTTTAAATATATCTGAGTACAAGTGTATGTTAGAGTGTAAGCTTTTAACATTCAACTCATCGATACAAACCCCTGATGAAACCTAGTTTGGGGCGAAACATGGACCACGTTGGGTATTTTGGACTCAATAAAGTTGACATTTTATTTATCTGGGATCTGCTTCTCTGCTTCTATTTGTCTTCCCCTTCCTGGTGCATCCTGGGATGCACCAGGGAGGGGCCTAAGGACCTGATTGGTCCAGATACCTAAGGCCCCTCCCATAGAATAAACGTTAGGCACCTAGGACAATCAGGACCTTAGGTCTTCTTCTCAGTACATCCTGGGATGCCCTGGGAGTGGTATAAGACTCCGATTGGTCCAGATGTCAAAAGTCAAAGGGAGTGGGCATCCCTCTTGCTGGCCATCTTCTAAAGGTATTGGGGGGGGGGGCTCAAGGGTGTCAGGGTGTGATTTTGGAGTGTGGGGGGAATGTAAGGTGGGTGCTTGAGTGTGGGGTAGGGTGTTGGGGAGTATCCAAGAATGTTGGGGAGTGTCAAGGAGTATGTGGAGGATGTCAGGGAGTGTCTAGGGGTGTTGGAATGTCAAGTGGAGTGTCAGAGAGTATCCATGGGGTGTCACGGAGTGTCAGGGTGTTGGAGTGCCAGGGGTGGGGGAGGTGGAGGGGGGTTCAGGGAGTGTCAAGGGTTCAGGGGATTGAGGAATCAATAGGTCCAGTGGCAGGACAGAGTCAAAAAAGGGTGTGTGGAAATGGACAGGTCATGGGCAGATCAAGGGCTGCATAAGTTACTCACATAGTAACCACACCTAAATTTAGATGCAGGCTATATGCTGCAGCTCCCAGGCATATGCTCTATTCTATAAACTGCACCAAATTTTAAGTGTGGCTTATAGAATAACACATTATCAGCACCAAATATAGAATTTACCAGTAAATCCAATAACATACCTTAGTAAAAGGAGCTCTTACTATTATATCCTAATTGTTCATGGAGCAGTTAATTTAATTGTTGCTATACTTGATTTTAAAGTGCATTATAAAACTTGGTGATTTTCATTTCCTTTTCTGTTCCATTAATAAGATTTCTGAGGCAGATACAGTGAGCAAAACACATGCTGCAGGTAAATCCCTCATTTTTAAAGAACCTAAATTTTATTATATGGTATATGATTAATTCACAAAATAAGCATGTATATTTTTTTTCTGTTACTATCTTCTAGAAAGCAATACCGATTTAAGCAATGACTCTTTTGCTGATGACTTGAGACTTCTGATGTTAGCAGTGGAAAAAGAGAGGAAGGAGGGTAAAGGTGACTCGATAAGAAGCTCCCTCAATGATCAACAACATGCTTTGGATGGTGGAGACTCAACAAAGAGCCGCAAGCTAGTGGATGACTATGACTCTACCAAAAGTAGAGTAGTTGATAAGTTTTCTGGTATTTGTCCTCAAATTGCTTCTAGTTGAAAATTATGGGCAAATGATGCCAAACTACATAGTTCCTAATAGAAAACTGATTTAAAAAAAAAAAAAAAAAAAAGCTTCATGTGTAAATTTAAGAATCTGCAAAAAAAAATTAACATGGGAGCACTTAGGACTGGATTCTCTAAATGGCTCCATTATCTGCGTCCGCCTTAAAAGTGGCTGTTGATTGCGTGTCAATCACATGACCGCTCCATATAGACAATTGTACCTCCGGCAAAGATAGGTGCCGAAATGTAGGCCACGGTTTTCAAGGCCTACATTTCCGGTGCCTATCTTTGACGTGAATCGCGTATCTGGCAAAGAAAGGCACTGGAAATATAGACCAGGGTTTACATTTCTAGCGCCTTCCTTTGATATGAATCATGCCTCAGGAGGCACCTACTGGCACCTAATGTCACTTCCAGCATTAGACACAGCTACAGTGGCATTAGGCACCAGTAGACGCCTACGAAGGCATGATTCTGGCACCGTATGTTTAGGCTCCAGTAGGCGCCTTGTCATTTTTCTTAAGTCTGCTTTTAAACAGTGTTTTGGACTTAACTTAGATGCCTGTAGGGAGTAGGGTTACCATATGGCTTCAGCAAAAGGAGGATGAATTGAGGCATCCAGGTTTTACTTCCATTGCTTTCAATGGAACTACAGTCCAGATGTCTCAATCTGGAGCCACATGGTAACCCTAGTAGGGAGCCTACTGGTGCCTAAATTAAAGCGTCGTTTATAGAATATGGGCCTTACTGCCTCCTATTCAGGAGGTACTAAGTGCTTATGTGTTAACCTTGCATTATCCAGTTAGCAGGCTCTAATCCTAATGTGCTAACATAATTTTTAAACATTGAAAATGCATGGGCTAATGTGCAAAAACAGGCAAAATACCACAAAATGCTTTAACATGTTCTGTGGTGGCTTGCCATCATGCACCAACCGGAAATTAAGGGCTTAGCGTCCTTTAGTAAATAGACACCTAAGTTGGATTCATAAATAATGCACACATGCTTGCTTTTATCCGAAGTAGAGGGCCGATGCTCAAAACCTAATTCCGGTGCTAAAGGCGATTAGCACCAGCATCGGTGTGCCACCCGATTCTCTAATGCAGTGTCCCGCAAACCTTTTGATGCCATGGCACATTAAACTTGGTGCCACGGCTGGAGGGCATCCAGAAGTGCATGAACATTGAATCCACACATGCACAGAGGCCCTCCTGCTGTGACCCTAAGCTTATTTCTATGCCGGTAGGGGTTACTGTTGGAGGAGAGAGGAGGGGAGAGGAGGAGAGACACCGGTGAGGAAGAGAGGTGCCAGCACCAGCTGATAGCCTACAGGACGTGCCTCTCTCTGTGAGAGGCATATCCTCTAAATAGGCAGCCAGCGCCTTTCCTCCTTGCTGGCATCTCATGGCGCACCTACAATCTGGCCTGGCACACAGTTTGTGATCCACTGCTATAATGGTTTCAGCATAATCACCACCGGTGTCAGGTCAAAAGCGCGCCGGGACAAAGGCGCGAGCAGACAATTGAGCGCAGCGCGGAGGCGCGCGCCAAAGAAAATTACTGTTTTTAGGGCTCCGACGGGGGGGGGGGCGTGGGGGGGAAACCCCCCCCACTTTACTTAATGGCAGTGCACCTACGATTTTAATGCCTACTAGCACCTCAGAATGCTTAGGTGCCCCTAGGTCCAATTCTATAAATGGCGCCTAGTGGATAATTGACAATCATGTGAAATGGCGCTTAGGAGTTAGGCGCCGTTTATAGAATCAGGGCCGAAGGGATCGCAACACTATCCATGTGCTAACCAGTTAGTGCTGTAGCTGTGCTAATTGATTAGAATAGTAATGCCTACTCTCTGCCCCCCCCAACATGTCCCTTAAAAAAACCCATTTTTTTAGGACATGGTTGGTATGTATAGATTTGGCAGTTATTGCTGGTTGCCTGAGCATATCTCATAATACACCATTTAATCTGCATTAGGTGTGCATTAGCGTGTAAAACAGTTTAATATAAGGGCCCCTAAGTGGATAAAGGGAGCCCTTTTACTAAGCTGTGTTAGCCTATTACCCCTTAATTTGGTACCTGTGTTGGGCAAAAAATGTTATTTTAGTCACTTTCTGCCATTTTACATTTGAGAAACAAATTATATCCATGGCTTAAAAAGCTAAATAGAAGTTATCAGTATATAGTGGGGAAATATTTCCTGTTGACTTGCATGAGAGAGGAATATCAAAAGTGCCAGACAGTGCTTAGTGAATCTGATTCTTGCAGATGATCTGGATGGTCTTCACCAATTAGATGGCACTCCGTTAACAGCGGAAGATATTGTCCAGAAAATTGCCAACCGAATCTATGAAGAAAACGACAGAGGTGTATTTGACAAGATTGTTTCAAAGCTTCTGAATCTTGGTCTGGTAGGTTCTCACCAGTCACACTATATTTTTGTTTGGGGGAGATTTTTTTTTTTTTTTTGCTAAGGTTTTCCTCTTTTCCTTTTATAATCCCTCTACCGTTGTTCACCCCCACATCCCATCTCCGTATGACATACTTGGATAACTGAAAATCCTTGCTAGCCCAAGACTGGGAAGAGCATATCCTCTAAGGTGCAGCTTACTGGCTGGCAGGAATTGTCACAACACCAACAGCCATTTTCTCTTCCTTCCTGAGCCTGTGCAAGTCACTGGCTCCCTATCTGCCATTGCATACAGTTCAAGATCTTATTGTTGACCTACAAGTGTGTTCATTCTGCTGCCCCTCAATATCTCTCCTCTCCTCTCTCTCTCCTTATATACCTCCCAGAGAACTCCATTCCTCAGATAAGTCACTCTTAACTTTACCCTTCTCCTCCACTGCCAATTCTAGACTTAGTTCCTTTCATCTAGCTGCCTCCTATGCCTGGAATAAATTACCCAAGTTTGTCTGTCAAGCCCCTTCCCTTTCCTTG
This sequence comes from Geotrypetes seraphini, assembly GCF_902459505.1. NCBI lineage: Eukaryota > Metazoa > Chordata > Amphibia > Gymnophiona > Dermophiidae > Geotrypetes > Geotrypetes seraphini. The sequence goes on from NC_047097.1 coordinate 21,069,870, forward strand.
TTTAAAAGCAGACTGAAAACCCACCTTTTTTATATAGCCTTCATTTCTTAACCCTACTCTTCTGCCCCCCAGCCCAGCCAGTTGATTATCCGTTCCCCTTAACTGTATCCATGACATCCTGTTTGTCTGTTTTGGCTGTTTAGATTGTAAGCTCTTTTGAGCAGGGACTGTCTTCTTTGTCACTCTGTACAGCGCTATATGCAGTGGCGTACCAAGGGTGGGGGTGGGGGTACACAGCCAGCCCTAGGGGCTGGGTCCGAAACCTCCTGCTGCTCTAAATGGCACCTGTACCTCAGCGTGGTTCCATACTTATTCCGAAGCAGAGTCGGCAGCCATACTGAAGTGCAGGAAGGTCCCGCGATGACTGCATCTGCCATCTCTGCTCCGGAAGATGTAAATGACATCAGAGGGGGGTGGACCGGCAGCCGCAGTCATCAAGGGACCTTGCCACAACTCCCTGCTTCTGCCAGCCCACCTCCTCCGATGTCACTTACGTCTTCCAGAGCAGAGGCATCAGAATTAGTCATTGCGGGACCTTGCTGGTTTGGAAGGAGAGAGGATAATAGGGACAAGTGGAATTGTCCAATAAGAAAAGGTGCAATGAATAAAGATGTCTTTCAACTCATCTGAACAATCAGGTAATCCTTTATTCTTCCAAAAATACTCGACCCGACATGTACATGTTTCGGCCCTACGGCCTGCGTCAGGAGTCTATAGGCAATGTATAAAATCATATGAACATATATGAAAATATATAAACACTATCAAAATATATATTAACACATTCAAATTACTAAAAATATATTATAAAAGAAACAGCAATATTGATTAACCAATGCACACAACCATATATTTTAATACACCAAACATAAAAAAGTATAAATAGCTTATATCGTATAAATGTATCATATAAAAAACCTATATATATTCATATAAAAAACCTTGTGTTGGAAGGAGAGAGGAGCATAGAAGGGTGGTGGAGGGAGAGAAAGAGGGTCAGGGTGGTATGGAAGGGTGGTGGAGGGAGAGAAAGGGGGCAGATGTTGATGGAATTGGTATGCAGGGAAAGGAGAGAGAGACATAAGGGGGAAGGATACTGGACAGAATTGGGTTGGAGGGAAAGAAAGGGGCAGATGCTGATGGAAGTGGGGGGAAGGGATAGGAGAGAGTGAAATGCCAGAACATGGGGGTATGGGAGAGGGAAAGGAAGAAGAGGAGAGGAGAGGAGAGAGATGTCAGACCACTGGAGAAGGGAAGGGAAGAAGATGGATGCCACGCCAATGACAGTAGATAAAAGGAAGACAGTGACAAGAAGATGAGGCAAGCAGAAACCAGAGAAGACAAGGTAGAAAAAAAATTCTATTTATTTATTTTTTTGCTTTAGGGGAGATGCATCACTGTTTCTGTGGTGTTGCATTGAATGCAGAGTCCAGCTTCTTGGTGGTTCAATTTAACCTTTGTCTACGTATTTCAATTTTATCCCCCTTTTACAAAACTGTAGAGCGTTTTTTAGCACCGGCCGTGGTGGAAAGAGCTCTGATGCTCCGAATTATATAAGTGTCTGAACTGTTACCACCATGGCTAAAAACCATACTACAGTTTTGTAAAAAGGGGAGGGGTTAGTTTGTGATTACATATTCCAAACTAGGCGAAGGTGTTTTCTGTGTTTTGTGTGTTCGAAAGACATAGTTTTTCTGTTAGGACTGATCTGTACTAGTCTGGCTTGTTTAGTTTTACAATGGGTGTATTGATGTACTGCTCACAGCAGTATGTAAGATGCTGCCTTTTCCTAAGTACACGCTTGTGTGACATGTGAATTGTTACTATAAATCATGTTTTTCATACAGAGGAGGGGTGTCAAAAAATGATGGGCCCCAGGTGTCACATATGCTAGGTACGCCACTGACTACATTCGTCTGGTAGCGCTATATAGATAACTAGTCTTGAAGCCCGTTACATTAACGGGTGCTAGAATATATGTCTGTCTGTCTTTCTTTCTGTCTCTCTCCCTCCCACTGTCCCTCTCTCTCTCCCTGGTCCCCTTTCTCTGTCTTTCTGTCCCTCTCCCTGCCCCTGTGTCTTTCTTCATTTCTTTCTGTCTCCCTCCCTCCTGCTGTCTGTCATTTTTTCCCTGCATTTCCTTGTGCAGCAGCAACAGCGTTTCGCTCGCCCCCCCCTACTTCCCTGTGCAGCAGCAGCAGCAGCAGTATTTCCCTTCCCCTCCAGGTCCCTGTGAAGCAGTAGCAGCATTTTCCCCCACCCTCCTTCCCTCTTCTTACCACGATGTGACCTGCCTCTTTTGGCCCCTCCCCCTTCCCTTCCCGGGGTCTAGCCTGCTCCAAGGGCTCCCCTTCCCTTATTGCGTTCCTCGCAGGCAGGCCCAGTTTCTCCGTGCACGTTACCTTTTTTTTCATTCTGTTGGCCTCCCTCGCATGGCTACCTGGTCCCGTTGAGCAGCTCGCAGCTGGAGACTTTTTTGTCAGCACTTCACTGCCCGCCCTGCAGTCTGGCCTGCTCCGGGCGAATTTTGTTTTTGTTTAAAAGTGTCACGGCGGCTCCTCTTGATCCCCGCCAGCATCAGAAGCCTTCAAAATTACGGCCCCACACCGCCTCCCTGCTCGAGCAGACCTCCATCAACGAAAAACGGCACTACCATGTGAAGTATATTTTTAAGTTTTAAAGTCGCTGCGGCTCCTCTCATGAGCCGCACCTGCGTCGGAGAAGGCTTCCGACGCAGGCAGCGATCGTGAGAGGAGCCACTGCATCAACTTTAAACTTTAAAAATATACTTCACATGGTAGTGCCGTTTTTCCATTTACGGCTGTGCCCTTGCTTTCTCCCTAGCTCCCAGTGCCCTACCGGTCTGTACACCGCGATCTGGAGAGCAGGGAGTCCAACGATGGCGGCTGGAAAGCAGTGCGGCTGGGCAGCAGTAAGGCTGGGGACTCACGCATGTGCACTCCTGCAAAGCCACGGACATACAGATCAGGGAAAACAGAAGCACAGCAGTTGAGTGCGCATGCGTGGCTAGCATTTTATTATTTTAGATTAATAGTAGTAGTAGTAGTAGTAAATAGGTGATTTCTGCATTTCAGAATATATTGTCCCTTAACAAGACATCTGGCTTGTATGGGGTTTGCCTTCTAATTATTCTACTTCTTTCTATTTACATTGTTTGGGGGTAGTGCTATAAAGGTTTTATGCATGTAAAGCAAATTTTACATGAAGGATTAGTTCTAATTTAATTACACGGCCTAATCCACTCATAAAATTACACATGCCAAGTACACATGTACATGCACAATGTGCTTTCCTGGGGGCAGAACAGAGTTTCAATGTATGAATTTGTTTTAAAGATGCATGTGCTTACACACAGAATATGCACACAGTTTCACCTTCATTGCTGGTATAAATTTGGGTAAGAACATTTGTGTGCTATTGTAGGGGTATATATTATAGAGTCACAATGCCGTTAAGGGTTGCCTTTATAAAATTAAAATCCTAAATCACACGCACCCATGTATATAAAACTCTACTTGATCAATTATTTTTGGATCAGCAGCAGGAAACGTTTTAAAAATGCTTACCTAATTCCTATCACATTATCCGCAAGAGGCAGTTATGATCAAGTGCTAGCTTTTTCTAGCAAAATGTTGCCTCTGGATTTAAAAAAATAATAATTTTAAAATATCTTATATACTGCAAATCTAAGCGGTTTACAACATATATTTATTCTATGTATGTAACATTAAAGCATACTACTCTTCAAGGTATATGGTATTCAAAATCAGAACAATGTTTAACTGGACCCCTTTTTAAATTTTTACTGTAAAACACTTAGAATTTACGATTAGTGTTTTATCAAATTTTTCATTAAACTTTTAATTCATAAAGGCCCTGTTTTACTAAGCTGCAGTAGAGGTTTCTACTAAGCCCTGGAGTGCTAAATGCTCAGACACTCATAGAATTCTTATGAATGTAAATGCATTTAACGCCCCGGGCCATGGTAGAAACTTCTACGGCGGCTTAGTAAAAGAGAGCCAAAAATGCCTGAGAAAATAGATGTGCTGTTAAAAGATTTCTAAATGAACTCCATGACTCAATCTTTCTCAATTCCTGATTATGGGAATGAAGGGGACATCCTGGCACATGAACCCTTAGAATGGTGGAAAACTGGAGCGCTCTTCCAGAGGCTGTTACAGGGGGAAACACCTTCCAGGGATTCAAGATAAAGTTAGACAAGTTCCTGCTGAACCAGAACGTACGCTGGTAAGGCTAGTCTCAGTTAGGGCACTGGCCTTTGACCTAAGGGCCGCCGCGTGAGCAGACTGCTGGGCACGATGGACCACTGGTCTGACCCAGCAGCAGGAATTCTTATGTTCTTATGTTTCAGTCGGACAAAGTGGTTGTTATTCATAAAGGAAGAGTAAAAATCTAGTTACCAGTAGTTGAACACAGAAACGTTCATCTTTAGATAGGATGTCTTTTCCTAAAATACATTAAGCAATTAACATGGAAATTAGCATGTACTGCTAGCACACGGAAGAGCTTGACACTTTGTGTGTGTTAATTCCTGTGTTAAATGACAATCGTTGGGTTTTTGCCAGTTACTGGTGACCTGGATTGGCCACCATGAGGACGGGCTACTGGGCTTGATGGACCATTGGTCTGACCCAGTAGGGCTGTTCTTATGTTTTTATACAATGGGACAGGGAATGGGCAGAGAATGAGTGGGAACAGTACCTCATACAGAAGGCAAGATCTGGTGTGTTGGCACAGCAGTTAACATGGAGCAGTTGGTTGGCATTGTGCTGTCTCTGTGTTAACTATATGGGAAGATGTTGGGCAATTAATCCTGAGGCTTTGCAGTTATTGTGAATGAATTTTTGCAGCTAACGTGTGGTAGCCACAACATTGTAATGCAGCCTAGTAAAAGGAAGCTGGTGGAGACTATTTCAGATCCAGAATTACAGATTCCTACAGGTCATGACTACATCACAGTTATTAGATTATCAACTAAACAAGTGTTAGTGGTTACAACTGAATGCTCATGGCATGACTATCAACACACGCTCACTCTTCGTTTCACATATTTAATTTATTCGTGACAAAGTTCTTTTTCATTCTGTTCAAGGATCCTTGAGGAAGGCAAAGCACTGCCGAAACAGGGCCCGTGTAGGGTCAGGTTTCCAGTTTGTGAGCATCAAAGATACAGCGTGACCATTGTATTTCTTGACATAGACTGTTGTACCTTATGTGTATTTGATTTTTGATCATACAGTACTTTGAGAAATAAATATTTTATCATAAACTCCCTGTTACTCCAGGAACTTGTCATTCCACTTTGTGTGGCTTCTGATGACTATCCATGCTACTCTACAATCACTAGAGTGGGTACTATTGATCGCCCCCACTATAAATGTTAGCAATGCAGCCATTGATTGCATACGGCAGTCTTCTTAGCTTTAAAATAATATTATGGCACAATGGTAGGCCAGTATGGGGAGAGTTGCATTCCTCTTAAAGCATTGTTGTTACTTTTGATCAGTGTATAATACTGAGGGAGTAATTGGTTTATTTACAGATCACGGAAAGTCAAGCATATATATTAGAAGATGAAGTGGCAGAGGCTTTACAGCAGAAAATTGCTAATGAGGCAAAGTATCGTGACAAAGGCTCTGAAGATCCTGATTACCACCCAATTAGAACAGAAAGTGACACGGGAGCAGAGAAAAAGGAGGTGGGAATGGTAATTCCTGGACAAGTAATCAATTCTGTCATCTAGGACAAGAATATAAAGCAGTTGCTCTTTGACTTTGGGGATAATTGCATCAGGCTGGAGGCTAAATAAATGTTGTAAAAAAAAGTTTATTCTGATAGAAACAATATATTAAAGGGGGGATTCTATATATGAGCAATTGAGTCGGGGCACAGCCCTGACAATAGTGACAGGAGAAGCAACCTCCTGTCACTGTTGTCAGGGCTTCTGCTGGGTTTTTTGTTGTTGTGTTTTAAAATCAGGCAGATATTTTGCATGTATTACACATGCAAAATATTTGCCTGATTTAAAAAAAAAAAAAAAAAGTAGTGAATTAATTGCTGTTTTAAAATCAGCCAACAGCAATTGGGCCTTAGTACTGTGATTTGGCAGGAGGGAGTGTAGAACAGTGGCATAATTGTGGATGGGCCTGGGTAGACACAGACCCACCTAATGGTGCACCGTACTGCCCTTTTCCCTCTCTCCTCTATAGCATCCTGGAATTTACCCTTCTGTCTCTCAAGTCCTTCTCTCCCCAATATAGCATACACGCATCCCTAGCATCTTCAGTGATTCTTTTTTGCTGCTGGTGTTGGTCTTAGCCCCAAAGACTTTCCTCTTCCGCAACCCACCAGGCAGGAAGTAGGAAATGATATCAGTGAAGGCAGGATGCAGCAGAGGAAAGCCTTTGTGGCCAGCAGAAAAAAAGAATCACTGGACGTTCCAGGGATGCATGAAAGGTATACTGGGAAGGAACGGTCTTGAGAGATAGGAGGGCAGATGCCAGGATGCCATGGAGGAGAGAGAGGCAAGATGTTGGTTGGGTATTTTTTTTTTTTAACACCTTTTTTTAATATCTCTGGGAGGGGGGGGGAGGCATGGAAAGGCGTTTCCAAGTTAAATATGGGCCCATCCAAAATACTAGGTCTAGCTATGCCACTGGTGTAGAATTGATTTATGTTCCTTAAAGTCTGATAGCTGAGAGCAAACAACTTTCTCTGTCAATATAGGCAGGAAACAAAGGTTGGAAACATGAGGGGTTTGAAGGATCAAGAGCCTTTTTCTTGATGATTGGTCATACTAAGGCCTGTTTCCATAAAGTCAGGCTGTGCATCAATAGGAGCAGTGCCCAAGGTTTAGAAATTTTGAACCAAAAGGAAGGGAGGTGCATGGGTGGGTCAAAGTGGGCATGGTTAGGAGTTATGAATGCAGGGTTATAGAATACTAGGAGTTAGATACACCAGGTATAAGTACTCCTGCCTAAAGTTAGACTCTAAACTATAAACGTTTTCTAGTATTCTATAATGGCAGTTCCATGCAGAATTACTGTTATAGAATCTGAGCTTAGCATGCGTCATCCCGAGAATCTAGCCCTACACGTGTGGGAGGAGTGACCTAGCAGTTAGAGCTTCTGCCTCAGAACCCTGAGGTTGTGGGTTCAATCCCAGTGCTTATCCTTGTGTGGGCAAGTCACTTAACCCTCCTTTGCACCAGGTACCGGAGTTACTACCACGACAAATAGGGAATAACTCTCAGAGTACCTGATCAATGTAGACCACTTAATACTAACATATTTATGAAATATGCACACATCACAATGCTCCACCCAAACTAAATCTCCATTAATGCCTGCACATATAAGTAGCAAAATAGTATGTGGGTGTAATGTCATAAAACAAAGCAGATTCAAACCAAAAACATTTTTTCATTTGTATCTGCAATTTGCTCTCAGAGATGACACATTTTTGCTTTTTTAGTGAATAAAAACTGCTAATATGGTTCTCTCAGGTTCCCATACTTTGTTTTATGACATTACAACCATACACTCTTTTATAACCTCATCAGTTGTTCTGTCACCTGAGGAAGGCAAAACCAGAATCTTTGTTGGGACTATATTTACATTAATAAATTTACTTTGGTTGTATTAAGACATCAGCCATGCCTTTCTTTTTTGTGCCTTTCCCTACATTGGGCATAGGTACTCTCCCTTCTCTCTGTGTTTGCACATATAAGTAACACAATTCAAATACACTTGCAATGGAATCTAATATAATAAAATCTAGGCCGCGCATGCGCACTTCCTATGCGTGCGCCGGTTTTCCATGAGCTGTAGCGACCCATAGGAAGTGCGCATGCATGGCTTACGGTCTGTCCTGCTCCCTGTTGAAAGACGCAGCTCCCTTCCTGTAATTTGGCTGTCTCCAGCACCGTCGTTCCCTCGCGCACCGTACTCTCTCCGCTCTCTCTCTTCCTCCCCCCCCCCCGAGGCGGATGTCGGCCGCGGCGGCCCGAGTCGGATGTCAGCCGTGGCGGCTGCTGGCCGTGGCAACCAAACCCGGAAAGCATTTTAACATGGAGTTCAGGAGGAAGGTATGGGGGGAGGAAAATACTGCACAGGGAAGTGGGTGGGAAGGAAATGCTGCAACACACGGAAATGGAGGGGCAGAAAAGGGGTTGATGGACAGGGGAAGAGGTGCTGATGAACAGGGAGGGGGGTCAGAAAAATGAAGACAGGCCTACTGCTGGACAGGGGGAGCAGGAAGGAGGTGATGATGGACAGGGGGAGGTATAACAAAGGGAGAAGGGCTTCTGCTGGATAAGGTGAGCAGTGATGGGGTGGTGGAGGACACAGGGAAGGTAAAAGGAAGGGAGAGTGGACAGGGGGAGCAGGCAAGGGGTGGTAGTGGACAGCCAAGGGGAAAAAAAAAAAAATGACAGACAGAAATACAGAAAGCGGCTAAGGAGAGAGAGAAAAAAAAATAAAGACAGGCACACACATATATTCTAGCACCCGTTAATGTAACGGGCTATAAGACTAGTAGACTATAAACTTTTACTATTCCATTGGGAAACTATTATAAGACCCCCAGTGAGTTTATCATCTAACTATCTTTTTCCGCTAACTAACTCTTTTCTTTTTTTGTGTGTTTCCTTATTCTTTATTTTCTAAATGGAAAAATAGTCTCAGAGGTGTTAAAATCCAATTTTATGGTCACTCTTTTAGTTGTAATCATTGGCTTTTAACCACCGGCCACCCGCTTAATTTTTATTTATTTATTTATACTTTATCTTTTTATATATATATTTTCTCTCTTCTTTCCTTTTCCAAACTTCTTATAAAAAATGTAATACTTCCTTTCTTCCTTTTCTTTAAAAATGTCAATATCTTAATAAACTGTTAATCTCTTTCTTCTCGGGAAGGCTTGTATTAACAATCCACTTCATCAGCGTTCATTCACATATTTAAGTCCTATAATATTTCATAGAAGAAACACTTGCTGAAAAAACATACACTTCAGTACTTATCCCAAATGTTCAACTTTCAAGTAGCGACCATTCCCAGCCACTTTCTTCACAGGTAACCAGTAATCACTGTGCATAAGCCGCTTCACTGAACATCATAAAAAAGATAAAAAGTATAAATAAACAAAAAAAAAAAAATAAAAATTAAGCGGGTGGCTGGTGGTTAAAAGCCAATGATTACAACTAAAAGAGCAAACATAGAATTGGATTTTAACACATTGGTGGAGCTCTGAGGCTATAACAGCGGAAGCTGGAGCGGCCCGCTTTCTTAATGCAAACATCTTCCTTCCCATCAAACCCTTAATCAAACCCCCAAAAAGACACGTAAACCTGAGTGGAGAAACCTGGCTGCAGCCCTGTTTATTGACAATTAACAAATTTAAATAACATTTACATATTATAAATAACATTACCAATAACATTAAATAACAATTTATCCCTTAAACCAGCACAATGGTATCACCATTGCGACCCAGATCCCGAGCTACTGACTCAGATGTAAATGGCCCCCGACCCTGCCATCTAAGCAAGGGTCCGAGGGGTGGCATGTCCCCACATGCCCTCATTGTCCAGGGTCATCCGACCCACCAGGCACGGCTCCCAACTGGCCCACCGCTCATCCCCATGATGAGACCAGCCGCCAGTAGCTCGGGATACCGCCAACTGAATCAAACACTAACCCCCCAGGTACTAACGGGCGGGAGGGCGGGAAAGTTGTCTCGGAGGACCAGAAACCGTTAAGGTCCTCCGAGTGCCCTCCTTATATGCCCTACCCACCCCCCACTAGGGCCGTGACCTTTGCCCTATCAGAGGCCAGTCCCACGGTGGGAAGGCCTCTATCCCCCCAATTTCAACTTTTCCTCCTTCCTTAACTCCCCCCCCCTTCACTAATCCCGACGGATGGACGGCCCCGCGGGCCTCCCAGCTCCGCGTTAGAGCCGTCCGTCGAGACAGGCTCTCGGACTTTTTATTTTACCACTTAGAAAATAAGAGAATCAGGGAAAACAGAAAAAAGGAAAGAGTTAGTTAGCTGAAAAAGATAGTTGGATGATAAACTCACTGGGGATCTTATGATAGTTTCTCAATGGAATAGTAGAAGTACTAAATCATTTACAGAGCACTTATCTTGCCACAGTACTTATTTATCCACGTGTATACTGCTGCACAATTTTATAAAAGGCCTTTCTCATGTGTGAAACAGGCTATATACACAGAAAAATCTACATAAAATTAACTCCTTAAAGAGCATTTTTGAGAGAAATAAAATAGAAAAAAATCTTCCTTTTATTTTTTTTTTTACATTTTCATTTTATTACAATTTTAACATAATTCACAAGAGAACTCTTGCTTAAGAAAAGCAGACTGAAACATCATCCAAAGAAATTTGCAGAATTAATCTGCAATATTAAAGCATTCAACTATATTTTCCTTAGACTACAATAACTGAGTGGGGGTGTCACAATAGAGCGAAGAGACAACTGCGTTCCCTATAATCAAATTACTGTTTTATACTAACTAAACTTTCCCAGTTGCCAATTTCTTCAAATCCAGAAAGGCTCGTAACTGTTCACATGAATAAAACCCATATTTCAATCCCAAATATTTTACCATGAATTTACATGGATAAGCCAAAAGAAACATTGCACCCAAAGTTACTGTTTCAGTTCTCATTGCCAGAAATAACTTCCTCCGCTCCTGTGTCTGTTTGGTGACATCAGGGAAAATATAAACCATATTTTGCCATGAAACAAAATCTGAGTTACGAAATATAGTCTTAGGGCTCCTTTTACGAAGCCGCGTTAGTGGTTTTAGCACACGCTAAACCTGCGCTACGCGGCTAGAATTCACGCCAGCTCAATACTGGCGTTAGCGTCTAGCGCAGACGGCAGTTTAGCACGCGCTATTACCGCTAACGTGGCTTCGTAAAAGGAGCCCTTAGTCCTGCATTAATGTCTTATTCAAAAACGAATGAAACTAGTAAAGTAGCTCTCACTGAAATATCAGATAGCGTGGTTTTAAGCAGGTCAGTAACATTTAAAGGTTCGGTTGCGCTTAAACTCAATTCTTCTGTTTTTGGGGTGGCTTTCTTCATAGGTAAATAATATATTCGATTAAGGAAAATTTTCCTTCTAAATTATATCATTTGGCACCTCATAGTTTGTAAGATCATGAATCACTTGCTCTAAGTTATGTTATAGTATGTTATAGTATTTGTAATTGATTTAGTGCTCCTTATATAAGCCACTGCCGGCCACGCTAGCCACGACTGCCGGCCACGCTAGCCACGACTGCCTCCCTTGAGCAGGCGGTAGTTTTTAGGCCAGTGTGGGGGTTAACGCATGATGAAACGTCACGCGTGTTAACCTCGCTAGTGCAGCTTGATAAAAGGAGCCCTTAGTCTGGATTGCACTATGTGCAAATATAAGAAAGAAAGAGAGTAGAGATTACATTAGATAGAGGTACATAGATTGTGAGCCCACCGGGACAGATAGGGAAAATGCTTGAGTACCTGATTGTAAAACCGCTTAGATAACCTTGATAGGCAGGATATAAAATCCTAATAAAACTTGAAAACTTAAAACTTAAGATTGGCAAAAACATTTGCTAACGCATTACAAAAATGATGCTCTCTCATTATCTGCCTGTGAAACAGTATTTTACTCAGCTGCCATTAAATGCCTGTGATACAAAGAATTAGTAAATGGTTCTTGAATAACTATATCTGGGTTTCCATTTACTTACAGCTTTATTTTATGTGTATCTATGCAGAACTCAAATAAAGAGGATCAGGATGATTTAATTACTGGAAACACTGACGATATTGAAGATAAGGTTGGGAGTTCTTCAAATGGCTTGGAGAGAAGAAATGAATTCTCAACTGAAGATAACTTTGAAGACCTAAAATATTTCCCCAATTTTTATAGACTCCTGACCAATCTGAAGTCAGGTAGGGTATGTAGTTTCTGAACAGGATGTTCTATATCTGTATCTAAGGGCTCCTTTTACAAAGCCACTGTAGTGGTTCTCCCACAGCAAACACACCAAAGTCCATAGGAATTGAATGGACTTCAATATATTTGCCGTAGGAGAATCACTACCATGGATTTGTAAACGGGGCCCTAAATCTACAATGGTGTGCAGAAGTCTGTAATAAGTAACTCTTAATGCTCTGTGAAATTTCTGTAGGTGGAACATCATACTTCATGAATGACATTTTAGAAGTAATGTCCAACTCAAAATAAGGGTATCCAAGTTAATGGTTGTGCATTTCTCAGGTATGTCAGAATAGGCATTAGTAGATCTTATTCTAAAATGTATTAGAAATGGACATTAGATGGGGGGGAGGGTCACATGATGCCAGCCTCCTAGTAGAAGCAGTAGAGAAGTGCTTCATATGGAACCTGCAAAAATCGGCTACATATATCTATTTCGGGGCCTTTTTCCCTGCTGATTTGATGGTACCAAAATACTCAATGAGCATGAGGTCAGACACCAAACATTCTGAGTGGAGAAACCACAGTAGGCCCGCAAAGACCCAAAAAGCTGCCCAGGGCAAAACTCCACTAAGCGATACCAAGATGGCAGAAAAGTACGCCCAGGCAGTGGCGTAGGAAGGGTAGGGGGCACCCTCTTCTCTATACCCCTGCTCCTTCCCTCCCCCCACTCCACAATCATGGTCTCCCTACCCCTCCCCCATACCTCCACCAGCACAAGTAGCTTTTCTCTAGCATGCTCCTCCCGCCAGTGTTGGTTCATTTCTTCTCTCACATCACTTCCTGGCCCCATGACCCGGAAGTGATTCAGAGGCGAACCAGGCTGGCACAAGCAACAGGCAGGAGAAGTTGCTTATACTAGTGAAGATCTACAGAGGTACAGGGTGGGGGGGAGGGTTGGTGTGAGCAGGACGGGGCAGGGTGGGGCAGAGAGCTGCCAGCACCTCCACCAACATGGCACCTGGGGTGGTCCGCCCTACCCCCCCTTACTGTGTCACTGAGCCCAGGAGATCTCCCGAACAGTTACAGCTGCACTGAAGGATCATTTAAACAAGCTCCAGTCAGCAGTTAAGAAACATTTCATGTGGAACCTGCAAAAATCAGCTGTTGATTAAATTAACAAAAAATTTGATTCATATTCTTGGTGCCTCACTGAAGTGGAGTGTCGGTTATCAGAATGGGAAGATGAGGCCTTAAGAATGGTGTGCTAGCTAGAAGATCTGCAAAAAAAGAATGCTGCACTCCGCAACTGGGTGGAAGAGCAAGAGAATAAGCCATGCAAAAACAATTTCCAGGTTGTTGGCCTCCTGAAGTTAGTGTCAGAACCAGAACTGTGTAAATTTTTCAGCCACTGGCTCACATCCCACCTGGGCCTAGATAACACAGCCACCACATTTTGCTGAGAACAGGCCCACAGAATAGGCACATGAAGGGCCACAGATACTAAACTGCCCACAGCTATTGCCAGCTTTCTTAACTGGGCTGAAAAAGAACCTGTATTAAGAACATACCATAAATAGGAGCGGCTGGTCTATGTATGAGAACCACAAAATCTTCCTGTTCAGCAATTACTCAGTCCAAGTGGCAATTCAGAGGAAGAAAATGACACCCATATTCTCGTCTCTGCATCATTATGGAATTTGCTTTGCACTGGCATACCCAGCCAAACTAAAAGTGTGGCACAATGGAAAAATGTTCACACTGATGAATAAAGAGGCAGCAAAAAAGTTTTTACATGGTTTACCTGCAGAAAATGGTGGTAGAAAGGATGCACAACTGCATGGCGGGCAGGAAATGGTTTCCACTTCCTACCCAAGCTGATATGGTTGGACACTTTAGACAGAAACATAGAAACATGACAGCAGATAAAGGCCTAGTGGCCCATTCAGTCTGCCTTCCCCACCATCCATTATCGTATCTTCTCCCTAAGAGATCCCACTTGCCTGCCCCATGATATCTTGATTCAAATGCGGTCTTTGTCTCTACCACCTCCACCAGGGGACCATTCCCTAAATATACCTTGCATTCATTTCTTCTCCAGTCATCATTACTTCACAGATGCCTGTGGGGGAGTTGTTTGCTGTGGGATAGCTCCCCGCACAGCTCCTTGGAAGTCCCCTTGGCACATATACCCAGTGATGCAGCGAGGGGGTGTGGGCAGTTCACTCAGGCACCTGCCTAGCGGGGGGTGCCAGAACCGGTGCCTCTTCTCTTCTCTCCCTGACAATGGGATGGGTCTCTGAAGGGTACCTTCTTGCCACTACTTCTTCAAATCTTCAAGATCAGCGAGCAGGCTCTATGCGCTGCTCACGCCAACCTCGTCCCTCACTCTGACATCACTTCCTTTTCACAGGGCCAGGAAGTGATATCAGAAGGAAGTCTCAGCCAGTATTCCAGCCTGCTCACTGCCAAAGAAGATGTGAAGAGGTACGGGGGGGGGGGGGGAGCACAGCGATAGTAAGGAAGAGCAGGGAGTGCAGCGATGTTGGGGCAGCAGGGAAGAGCACATCAAGCGGCGCACAGAGTGGTGATGCTGGGCACTTCCACCCCAGGTGCAAACTTCCCTCCCTAAGCCACTGCATACATCAGGGTTGTCAGGGGGGACATATTCTGTTCATGATGGACATGGCAGCTTGGCAGTCTTATGGTCAAGCATCTTGATGCTATATGGATATATTAAATGCTCGCATGAAGTCTGGATGAAGTATATTGAGGGCATCTCTTGAATACATGAATTGCTGTTCTTTCCTGTACCATACTGCAGGGGGGCTCGATATAGCCCACACAATACTGTTCTAGGACTCGGTACTTTTTATTCAAGTTACTTTAGGGAGCATTCAGATACAGAAGCTCTAAATGTTTTGCCCGGGGCTTACTATTACAGACATATTCTATTCTCCTCATCTACTTAATGAACACAGAAAATGATGAAGATTTCAAGCTTGAAAGCGATAGAATAGAAGTTGTAAAGGATTTCAATCTCCTGGGCTCTTTCGTAAACAAAGAAGCAATTAGCAGGGAAGAAATACAGTGGTACTTTGGATTACAAGCATAATCCGTTCCAGGATCATGCTCGTAATCCACAATGCTCGTTTATCAAAGCGAGTTTTCACATAGAAAATAATGGAAACTCGCTTTCCCCCCCCCCCATAACCGGCATCACTCCCTCCTGCTCGCAAAGGCCCCCTCGCTCCAATCTCGGCGAGAGGGAGAATTAGAAGTCCTTGAGCATGCGCAGATGCATGCTCAAGGCAGGCAGGCAGAAGCCGGAAGCCGGAAGATCTTCTAGGCACACGATCTGTGCCTGCGCTAAACAGGGGGGGGGCTAAGTTTAAGTTGTTCGGGCGGGGGGGCCAGTTCATATGGGGGGGCAGTTGGAGCGAGGGGGCTTTTGCGAGCGGGGGGAGCGATGCCAGTTATCGGGGGGGGGGGTGCTCGCAATCGAGTCAACACTCGGTTTGCGAGTCAAAAGTTTGCTGATTGTTTTGCTCGTCTTTCAAAACACTCGCAAACCGGGTTACTCGCAAACCGAGGTTTGACTGTACTCTGCAGAATAGCACTTGGTTGCTCTTCAATGAAAGTTCTTGATAAAGTATTCAAACACAAGAAAATAACACTCCAAATGAAGATCAGACTTGTCCACACACTCATTTTCTCAGTGGTCAATTACGGATGCAAAAGCTGGACACTATGGAGTTCATAATAAAAAAAAAAAACACGTCTAAAAAGTGTCATAAATGGCTACTTGGACGATCAAAAAGCCTTATCGTCCAAGTACCCATAACCAAAGCAGGCCTTTCCACTGTCTCTAAATGCACAGAGAGAAAAGAGGCGTGTGTAGAGGAAGGGAAAGGGCGGGCGGTGGGCCGACCTACACCTAGGCGTGCAGCAGGTATAACCAAATCATTTGACAGGTTGCCTAGTTGGCACTTAGACCTTTTTGACTTACACGAAGTCAAACCAGGTCTAAGTGCCGAAAAAGGGGCCGCTGAGCTGATGGCCGCTGGCGCGATCAGTTCAACGGCCCGGCAACCTACCCACCCACTCACCACAACCATCACAGCAGGAGAGATGCCTCATCTCCCCTACCGCGATGCCATCACTCCTCTACCCGAACTGCCGTGACCCACAACAGGAGAGATACCCTATCTCTCCTGCCGCGGGTCGCGGCAGTTCAGGTAGAGGAGTGATGGCATCGTGGTAGGGGAGATGAGGCATCTCTCTTGCCGCGATACATCACCCCCCCACACACACACACAACATCGTGGCAAGAGGGAGCCCAAGCCCTCTTGCCCCGGCGATCGTGCCCCCCCCTGCCGAGTACGATCGGGCCAGGAGGGAGCCCAAACCCTCCTGGCCCCGGCGAACCCCCTGCCTGAATCTGGCCAGGAGGGAGTCCAATCCCTCCTGGCCCCAGCGACCCCTTACCCCCCACCCCCCACTACAATGACCACCCCCCCCGAACCCTCGATCCCCCCGGCCGACCCCATAGGAGGAGCCTAAGGCTCTCGGGCCTATTATGATTGGCCCAGGTGCCTCAGGCCCCACCTATGGGCGGGGTTTCAGCCACCTGGGCCAATCCGGCCCCATTCTGGAGCCGGCTAGCCTGCCAGATGGGCGGGCTTCGCACCCGTCCGTCTGGCCAACATTGAAAAGTACAGGGAAGGGGGAGTGGGGGTGGGGGGTTGTGGGATCGGCCGTGGGGGTCGTGGGTCAGCGGGGGAGCCGATCGAGGATTCGGGGGGGCGGTCATTGGGGGAGGGGGGTTGTGTCGAGGGCCAGAGGGCCTAGGATCCCTCCTGCCCGTATTGTAGTGGGGGTGGGGGGTATGGGGTCGCCAGGGCCAGGAGGGCTTGAGCTCCCTCCTGGCCCGATCGTACTCGGGGGGGGTCACCGGGGCCAGGAGGGTTTGGGCTCCCTCCTGGCCCGATCGTACTCGGGGGGGTTGCCGGGGCCAGGAGGGTTTGGGCTCCCTCCTGGCCCGATCGTACTTAGCGGGGGGGTGGGGGCACGATCGCCGGGGCAAGAAGGCTTGGACTCCCTCTTGCCCCGATGTCGTCGGGGGGTGCCGCGTGTGCCCGGGGCAGGGGGCTTCGGTTTCCTCCAGCCCCGATGTTGTGTGTGTGTGTGTGTGGGGGGGGGGGGGGGTTGGGGGGAATTCTGTAACCAGTGTTGTTTTTGACAGACACCGGTTACAGAATCCAGCTTTTAGGCGAAGGACTGGCTCCTCCTTTGCCTAAAAGCCCTTGTGTTGGAAGTTTTGGGCTTATGCATTTTTTTGGTTCATTATGGGGTATAAGTGTAGACGTCGTGGGGGTGTACTTGTAGATGTAGTGGTTGGCTGGGTGTTTAAACAGCTGAAGGTAGAGGCAGGCCATAATCAAAACAAAGACGTTTGTTTTGGTTATGGACACTTTCCATGCTTCTGCTTTCAACGTTTAAGGCCTTAGGCCAAAAAGGGACTTAGACGGTTTTTTTGATTATGCCCCTCCACGGAAACAAGACAGAAAGAAGATTGACTCATCTGAGCTTTGGTGCTGGAGGATTTTATGCGTGCCGTGGACCGCCAGAAGAACTAACAAATCGATTCTGGAAGAGATCAAACTGGCTATGTCACTCAAAGTCCAAATGATGAAGTTAGAACTGTCTTATTTTGGTTACACCGTAAGAAGAGAAAGATCATTGGAGAAAGACATCATGTTTGGAAAGAGCAAAGGAACCAGGTGAAGAGGACAACCTGCAACCAGATGGCTGGACACATTGAAAACAACCATACGGATGACGCTGAAGGGCCTTACTGGACTAGCACAAGACCAATTTCTTTTTAGATTTGTAATTCATCAAGTTGCTAAAACTCAAACATGAGTCAATGGCACTTAGCTAACTAACTTAATGTTTTCAAGTACTTTGTTACCACAGTTTTCATTGTTTGATGTGGAGGGCTTTTTTCAATAAGACGTCTAAATCCTGGGGTGTTACACTTTGGGGCTTTGTTCTACCTCAGTTTTACTTGTAAATGCATGGTGAAATATAATAAAAGAAAATCTATTTTGTCACCATGTCATTCTCTACTTTGCATCCCACCATTTCTTCTTTTGCATAGGTAAAGGATGAGCAATTTGTAGCCTAGAAAATGTATCCAGGGAACTATTAGTCACCCAAGCAAATTCTTTTTTAAAATGGCCCTCTTACTGCTCACTCTCTTCACACAAATAATTTATATTATTTTTAAACAAGACTGTGTTTAAAACATACACCACTCTATCCAAAGCATAGCAACATGGTAAATGCCATCAGATAAGACTTCCTATTGAAATATCATGATAAGGGAGGATTCACCGTGTATTTAAAGAAATACAAGAGACAATAGTCAAAGTCTACATTATTTTACAAACATTTTCTTGTCCTTTTCCACAGAGAAAGATGAAAAAGAAAAAGAGACACTGATTACAATAATGAAAACCTTGATTGATTTTGTGAAGAAGATGGTTAAATATGGAACAATTACACCAGAAGAAGGTGTTTCTTACTTGGGTAAGAATGCATGTTTCTCTAGACTGAATAATGTTTTTGACATCTTTTTTGTAAAACAGGTTCACATGTGAAAGCAGGCTCCTAGTTAGTTAACAAATACTGACTAAGCCAACACTGGTATTCAACAGCACATGACCAGACACATGACCAGGTGTCAATGAATATCAGCTGTGACTATCATGGCACCACCCAGGCAGTGCCAGCTGTGTAGAGTCAAGGTGAAGTAGAGAAGCTGTTCTAAGTCAACCATCTAGATATCTCCCAATCATAGTGAGGGTAGAAGGTGCCTGGAGTGGTGCCCTGTTCTGGGCAGGTCATTTTGTCTCTGCTGGACACCATTCTGGGACACTTTAACACCTAGGGCTCGTAGTCATCTGTTGAATGTATAGGAATCTTATAGGGACTGCACTGGACTGGACTTTGTACATTGTTTATTGGTTTGGCTGGGGGGTTGGGAGTGGTATTGGGAGGGGGTGGGGGGGGGGTTGGCTCAGGTAAATGGTGAAATCGAGCTGTGTATGGGAACTCAATTTTTCTGTTGAACGCCATGTATAGTTGAGCCTTTTGTTTACCTTGAAAAAGCAATAAAATATATCTTTCAAAAAAAAAAAAAATAAAAAGACCTGCAGGGCCCATCAGTACATTCCTCTCCCATGACCTACATGTTATATGAAAGACAGAAGAGAACAGGGTCTAGGAGAGGAATGTGCACTGACAGGTAGAGTTACCAGATTTTACTTTAGTAAAATCCGGACCCCCTAGATCTGCCCCCCAGGCCCGCCCAATTCCACCCATCCATGCCCCGTTATGCCCCGGTCCTGCCCCCAATCCTGTCCTAGCCCCACCCCAGTCCCCCCCAAACGACATAATCGTGTGACATCCGCGCATGCATGAATGCCCTCCTGCCCAACCTGATTTTGAGGAAGCTTTTCAAATGCCGGGTTTTGGAAAGCCATTCGGACCCCCGGACATGTCCTCATCAAGGAGGACATGTCCGTGGAATTCCGGACATCTGGTAACCCTACTGACAGGCCCTGCATGTCTTTATAACACCTTGTTGTTGCTGCTGCTACCACTGTCAGTGGGTCTGGCACTAGCCTCTACTTTTATAGGCATGTCTGTGCGGGCAGAGTACAATAGGGGAGGGGAGGACTGCTGGGAGTTGCCGGAAGAAGGGGAAATATTTATTCATTCGATTTTTTAGCCCATCCTCCCAAAGGAACTTAGAATGGGTTACAAATCAGGTGCTCAAGCATTTTCCCTATCTGTCCCAGCAGGCTCACAGTCTATCTAATAGACCTGGGGCAGTAGAGGATTAAGTGACTTGCCCAGGGTCACAACAAGCAGCACAGCGTTTGATCCCACTTCAGCGTACACTGGCTGTAGCTCGCCTAAGTATGCCTATATGCCTAAGTATGCCTATATGCCTAAGTGTGTGCTTTCTAACTTGTTCTGTTTCTTTTCTAGTTTAAAAAGAAATTCCAGCTTGTGACTGCCCAGTACCATTTATTTACTTGCTAAGATTTTTCATTTCATTTATTAAAAATGTATAGACTGCCTTACAATCTCACCCACCTCAATTTCTGCTTCCATCTCTCCCTCTTCCCCTCTCACCTCCATCAGGCTCTCTTTCCCAGCCACATAATTCCCTCTATGCATCCCATCATTATTTTTCTCTTTCCCCACCCATCCCCATTAGTCTCTTTTCATCCTCCAACTCCTATCCATCTTTTCCTCTTTCCTCCACCACTTTCTCTTATCTTCCTCGATCAATCTTTCTCTCCTTATCTTCACACACCCCACCAATCATTTTCTCTCTCTCCCCTACACAACCTCATTAGTCACTCTTTCTCCCACCCCAACTGTTTCTTTTGCTCATACTTTCACTTTTTTTTCTCTTCTCATTACTCAGTTTTTCTCTCTTTCCTCCTCCCCCTCCCCTTCATATTCTTGCTGATCGGCACCCCTTGTAGGCCACCGCTGGTTTCTTGATGTCTCTAAACTCCTCACCCATGCTAGTCACTGCTGCTCTCATCCTTCTGCAGGACTGCTTATGGCACCCAGTTTGCACGCCTCTGGAACAGAGTGAAAAAAATGAATTATTTCTAGCATGTTACTAACTGGCAGCAGGTCTCTAAAGTGCCTTAAATCCTATGCAATAAATTCTGATTTGCCAATAAGAGCCATTTTGTCTGTTGCCCTTACTGACTTTGATAAAGCGGCAGGTGAGTGGCTAGGCCAGTGAAGAGAAATATCCTCTAGGACTCTTCAACTATCTAAAAGAATTTGTTTCCAAGGAAACCAAAATGAGAACAGTCATTAGTGTCTATAAAAGTATCAGGATGCTCAGTTGCTTAGATACTAAGCACATCGTACATTGTCATTGCTCAGGATGATCAGTCTCAGGTGTTTTCTCATACAAATCAAGGCAACTTTGTTTGCTTGTGAACTTCTGTATTCATGTTTGAAAAATAAAGTAAAATTAAGTTCAGGAAAGGAATTTGTTTTATAAATTATCTGTTTAACCCCCCTCCCCCTCCCCTTTTTATGAAGCTGTGTTAGCGTTTTTATTGCTGGCCATGTCGATGAAAGTTTCGTCACTCATAGGAATTCTATGAGCATCCATCAAACAAAAGGCCAGGGAGACGTCTTTTCCAACCAATGATCAAGTCTTTATTTGAACCAGTGGTCCCAACAAGGATCTTAGTTTTGGCGTATTAGAGACACCTTCCTCAGGGGACACTTCTCTATCATTCCCGATTCAGACCTTCTCCTTTAGATTCTGAGCGATTTTACCACATTTCCTGCACGGTGTTGCTACCTCTCCACCAAGATCACCGAGTTGGAGTGGTAGCGATCCAGGACAAGTAGAGTCTTCCTCCATGTCTTAATAACAGACTATGGACTTTTCCTCCAGAAAATTGACCAACCCTTTTTTTAAAACCAGCTATGCTATCTGGTCTTACCATAACCTCTGGAAAGTGTTGCATTAGTCAAAACCATATGTTCACTTGGTGTTATTCTTGATCCTGTATTGAGATGTTTGAAGGATTATCTCAATGAACAAAATTTCAGACTATTGGTGCACGTAATTCCAAATTTTGATTAGTGTATCAACTTGCTGCTCAGCTAGCCTAGAAAAGCGTTACGAAGCTTGCAGATTGCACAAAACGCAACTGCATGGATTTTATGCAGTTTATCTAGGTTTGAACATATTTCACCTGTAAACTTCTCTGGATGCTGAACATATTTCACCTGTACTCAAGAAATTGCATTGGTTACCTATTGAATTCTGGATACAATACGAAATCCCTCTGTTGGTGTTTAAAGTAATAATTGGTCAAATTTCAGTAGTAATAGCCTCGTCTTTACATTTACATCAGCTGTCTCGATCATTGTGATCAGAATCAAATAATTGTTGGATATCCTCTCCTTTCAAACTGTTTCCTTGAATGAGTATAGGTCTAATATATATATATAGGTGGTCCTCTGTTATGGAATGCATTGCCAGTTCATAAGAGGGCAACGAAAAAACTTGATTTCAACAAGAGCCTAAAGACCTTTTTTTTGAACAGGTATTTGGGGCAGAGTACTGACTGTTACTATATGTTGCTTAAACTGGAGTAATTTGAATTAGAGTGATCTGAGTTCATGTTGATGCTTGTTGTATTTTATATGTTATTTTAATTTTCTTAATTTGTTTTATTTTGTTATTAATTTTTATGTATGCTCATTTGTGATCTACCTAATCCCCCCTTTCAGGAAGCTGTTAGGCTTTTGTATCACTGGCAGCAGCGTTATTACCTCCGATACTTAATACTGCCACAACTGGTGATAAAAAAAGCCTAAGGTGAACCCGAAAGGAGAAAATCAAAGATAACGTTGGAAGCGGATGCCTGAGAGGAGGCTCCGTTATTGAGCCATGATGACTCTGCTAAGGAATCTTCCCCCCCTACCTGTGGATATGGGTAAGAGAAAGAGAGCGACCCGCACTGTCACTCCGGCAGCGGCGGCAACCCAGCAGCGGATGGTGCAGGCAACAATAATGGAAGTGTTCTCTCGTTCGGGCAAGTCTGTAGTTCCTACTCCGGGGGAGAGCCTGGTTTGTTCGGGCAAACCTGTGCAGGCAGAAAGGGCGTCATTGAGCCCTGAGCAGTGGATGATACCACTCCAACCCGTAAGTACACTGGTGGAGGGAGAGCTGGTAGCATCGTTCCTTAGATTGGAATCTTCACTTTACGGCTTTGGAGGGAGTCCCGCTCGAGCCCCGTTGGTAGAGGGAGAGCAGGGAGAAGATCAACAGCCCCACACCTGAGGTCTGAGGTGCATCGGGAGGGACCAGCATATAATTTGCATACAATATGAATTGTTGGAGAAACCCACAAAAACTGACATGGAGGCACTATGGCAAGCTATATCGGTTATCTTTTTCTATTTTATCTACTAACTATGGAACAGTCTTTTCCAAAGCTGAGCAACAGGGTATAGATATTGTTCAAATAAAAGAAAAACTAGAAAAACAGGAGACAAAACTCTCCGAAATGAAACAAACAGAGTTTGGACTGTTAAAAGAAAGAACTTATATGGCTAGAAAAATGGAGAGCTTTGAAAACCAGTTGAGGAAGAATAATTTGAATTTTCCTAAATCTCCTGTGATCTTTTCTATTGAGATGGTTAGAAAATATTTTAAGGAAATAGAGTTAGTTACTTATAATTAAAAAGTTCTGGGGAGGCTTCTATTCCTAATGAGATTCAAGGAGATAAAGGGGGGGGGGGGGATTTGGATTTGACAACCTTCTTAGAGAGTTCACTAGAGGTGGTAATTGAGAGGAGGACCCTATTAGTGACATTAGCATTGGAAAGTGACCGTGAATATATTCTGCGTTTGTACTTTTGCCATTTAAATGACCAGCTTTTTGGGTCCAAAATATTTCCTGATATGGCTCAAAAGTCCCAGAGGTGGAGAAAGGAGTTCTTGGCATTAAGGCCAAGAATCCTTGTCTTGGGTAGAACTTTTCTGTTAAAATTTCCCGTAAAATGTTTTATTACCTATCAAACTAAGAATTTCTTATTTTTTGAACCCAAACAACTGTTGGAGTTTATTGAATCAAGAGAAAGAGAAGCATCTGTAGCAAATAATGTATAACTTGCTATACCGGCTGTAGGTAATTCAGAATACTGCTTTCTTATTGTGTTAGGATATATCATTTGAATTTTATTTCCTGTTGATTTTCTCAAAATATTGTGGACTAAATATCTACATAATTTGTTTTTCCTGTTTTTAGGAGTTTCTATTATGTTTAATTGATCTATTCAAGTTGTAATTGTTCTGCTTGATTGTAATAAGAAAGATGCTATAAAAAATTTTTTTTAAAGCCTAAGGTGGCTTTGTAAAAGGGGGGGTGGGGGTGGGGCAAAATAGTAGATAGTGTGGAATATATTTTTTAAAAAATAAAATAAGTAATAAATAAATGTGTACTATAAATCTCTTTTTGTTGTTTCTTCAGAAAACCTGGATTCAGCAATAGCCTTGCAGGCAAGAAATAAACTTGGAAAACTATCAAGTTACTCCCAAAACAAATTTGAAGGTATTCTTTTTAAATATCAATTCAGCCACAACTCATTTTCATTTTAACATCCCCCCAGCTCAGTCCTAGACTATTCTTCCTTGTGTTGATGCTGAGGCCATCTCCTTAGCTCTCTTCCCAAACCACCAGGAGACTTCAACACCTGACTTTCACTCTAGAACAGGGGTGTCCAACCTGCGGCCCAAGGTCCTCATGCGGCCCCATGAAGTATTTTGTGCGGCCCCGGTTGAGGGCGATGCCTTGTTTTCCTCTGCTGCCCCCGGGTGTTTACCGTCTTGCTGGCTCCCTCCTCTGTCTTGCTGCAGCATTTGCGTGGCCCCAGAAACATTTTTTTTCGGCCAATGCGGCCCAGGAAAGCCAAAAGGTTGGACACCCCTGCTCTAGAACCTGACCAAAACTGCTTTTTTTCAGTTTCAGCCAAAACAGAAACTGCCACTGAAAGCTTTTGGCCAAATCCAAAATTCATCACCTGGTTTCAGACAAAACTAAAACTAAAAACTCAAGGTTGATTGTGTGAATGTGGGAGAGTTTGGTGCAGTTGTAAAAGCTACAGCCTCAGCACCCTGGAGTTGTGGGTTCAAACCCACACTGCGCCTTGTGACCCTAGGCAAGTCACTTAATTGCTTCCATTGCCCCAGGTACATTAGATAGATTGTGAGCCCACCAGGACAGACAGGGGAAAATGCTTGAGTACCTGAATAAATTCATGTAAACCATTCTGAGCTCTCCTGGAAGAACGGTATAGAAAATTAAAATAAATAAATGAGGGCTGCTGGCCATTGTATCCCTCTACAGAATCCAAGCCAGAATATAATATAAATAATGAAAGCTTGTATGATTTTTTTCCCCTAAGCAAAATAACTTCCACACACATGGATAGGGTTACCATATTTTTTGCCTGAAACAGCTGACATCATAACTCCATAGATAGGCTAATTCCTAAGGAGCTTGTCATCCCAAATTTACACTGGCTTTTACCAAACTGTGGTAGAGCTTCTTATCACAGGCTGGAAAGGTAAATGCTTTGACGCTCTTTGGAACTGAATGCGCTTCAGAGCATTTACCTCGCTGGCCCGCGATAAGAAGCTGTACCACAGTTTAGTAAATGGAGCCCTTACAGAATTACATACCTGCTAAAATTTTGTATTAAAAGCATTTATTTGGAGCAAACTGCCATTTAAACTATTGTGCAAGTTCATAAGAACATAAGAAGTTGCCTCCGCTGGGGCAGACCAGAGGTCCATCCTGCCCAGCGGGCAGTATAAAAAAAAGAATACAAAGAGTAGAACCCCTCCCCAGGACTGCCTTATAATCCCTGATACTGTAGTGGTGTCGTCAAGGCCAGAAGATACTCCAGTTGCTGCAGCCATTTTTAGAGCAGAGTTGGAATGGGAAGGAGTAACTGAGGACAGCTCCTGTGCCAACGACACCCCTAGACTACCAAGGATTATAAAACAGACTCAGGGAAGGGGGAGGAGACATTCAGGGGGGTTGGGGAGGAAGACAAATCCTGTTTCGGGGCAGGGAAAGAGGAAGGCAAATGGGACAAAGCGCACATTTTTGCCTTCTACTAAAAATACATGGTCATTTTTGACCAAAACTGAAAATGTGGCTAAAAATTTATATAACCTTTTAGCTGAATGTAAGTCCAAAGTCACAAATGAATAAAAGATCATATTGTTCCCCATTCATCAGGACAGTTGTGCTCTTTTTGGTTGAACATAAGAGTTGACCGGTGTCAGGTCAAAAGCGCACCGGGACAAAGGCGCGCCCAGACAATTGAGCGCAGCGCGCACCGCCGCGCTGCTCTAAATTACTGTTTTTAGCGCTCCGACAGGGGGGGTGTGGGGGGGAACCCCCCCCCACTTTACTTAATAGGCATCGCGCCGCGTTGTGGGGGCGTTGTGGGGGGTGTGGGGGGTTGTAACCCCCCACATTTTACTGAAAACTTCACTTTTTCCCTGTTTTTAGGGAAAAAGTTCAGTTTACAGTAAAATGTGGAGGGTTACAACCCCCCAAACCCCCATAACGCCGGCGCGATGTCTATTAAGTAAACTGGGGGGTTCCCCAACAAACCCCCCCGTCGGAGCCCCTAAAAACTGTAATTTAGAGCGGCGCGGCGGCGCGCGCTGCGCTCAATTGTCGGCGCGCGCTTTTGTCTTTCGCGCCGTTGTCTATGAACCGAGTTGACCTACTGGGACAGACCAAAGTTCCATCAAGCCCAGTATCATGTTTCCAACATTGGCCAATCCAATCCCAATACCTTGTATAAAAACACGTTAATATGTATGTAAACTTGTAACCCGTTCTGAGATCCCCTGGGAGGATGGGAAATAAAACCAACCAACCAAATAAATAAAATGTATTAAATGTTAATTCTATTTTCAATATTTCTAGCAGTGAAATGGTTACATTAAATATGTACATATTTATTTATTTGCAGTTGTTAGAGCACAGCTTCGGCAAAAGCACTCATAGTTTCATAGTTTATTTAAAATCTGATTACACGCCTATCAAAAATTCTAGGTGAAAGTACAATATTAATAAAAATATGGGATACAATAATTTAAAACACGGTTATCTTCAAACTACAGGCAAACCATACAGATTATACATGGAAAGGGGAAAGAACTACAATAAAGTTAAAAAAGGAAACATGTTAGGAACAAACAATAGGAAGAAGAAACACATGTTATGCTGATGAATTTCTGTTAAAAGAAAGAAAAAAGACTGGATGAGACAAATAGCAGATACGGAAAGAGTGCCTGGCATCCCTGGATATCTTTAGGCAGAATGAAGTATCTAGAGTTCAAAGGCATCTTTGCATGTAGAGACTTGGGAGTTATGATCGACAAGTCGATGAAGCCGTCCACGCAATGTGCAGCGGCAGCGAAAAGGGTGAACAGAATGCTAGATCACAAACAGATTGGAGAAGGTTATCATGCCGCTGTACCGGGCCATGGTACGCCCTCACCTGGAGTACTGCGTCTAGCACTGGTCGCCGTACATGAAGAAGGACATGGTACTACTCGAAAGGGTCTAGAGAAGAGCGACTAAAATGGTTAAGGGGATGGAGGAGTTGCCGTACAGTGAGAGATTGGAGAAGCTGGGCCTTTTCTCCCTCATACAGAGGAGATTGAGAGGGGACATGATGGAAACATTCAAGGTACTGAAGGGAATAGACTTAGTAGATAAGGACAGGTTGTTCACCCTCTCCAAGGTAGGGAGAACAAGAGGGCACTCTCTAAAATTGAAAGGGGATAGATTCCGTACGAACGTAAGGAAGTTCTTCTTCACTCAGAGAGTGGTAGAAAATGGGAATGCTCCTCCGGAGTCTGTCGTAGGGGAAAACACCCTCCAGGGATTCAAGACAAAGTTAGACAGGTTCCTGCTGAACCAGAACATATGCAGGTAGGGCTAGTCTCAGTTAGGGCGCTGGTCTTTGACCAAAGGGCCGCCACGTGAGCAGACTGATGGGCACGATGGACCACTGGTCTGACCCAGCAGCGGCAATTCTTATGTTCTTATGAATAAAAAGCATTTTAAGGTGCCTTATCACGGGCTAGTGAGGTAAATGCCCCGACGCGCATTCAGTTCCTGTGAATGCAATCACCCATATACACAATAAAACTCATAAATACAACAATCATTACTATTTGCTTAATCTATCTGAAGCGCTGAATTCTTTCAAAAACACATTAGTACTACAATTATACAATTAAAAAATGTCTACCTAAAACGGAAAGTTCTTAACTGCTTCCAAAAGCACAAATGCCCTCACATTGTAATTCACAGGTACATTTTTTCTCTTGCATATGATTTGGACTCATACATACATAGGTGATCATCTTTATTTCTTGACAGCTAGGGTCATGAAATTACAGAATTCTTCATAAGCATGTATCTCTATATTCAGATATTTAATGTTTTCACTGAAATAAAGCCTCAGAACTTCCACTGTGCTCTTTTAGAAATATAACCCCCCTCTCCCCCTCCCCTTTTATGAAGCTGTGTTAGGCTTTTTTTTTTTTTTTTTATCACCAGCCATGGCGGTATTAGCTCCGATGGTCATAGGAATTCTATGAGCATTGGAGCTAATATCACCACTGATAAAAAAAAAGTTTAACACGGCTTCTTAACCAACCTGAAAGTTATCTTTACATAATATGCAGATATACGGTTCTATGCTTCACCTTCAGGAGACAAAAGCACTGAAGACGGAGACAGCACAAAAGAAGCTGCAGCCAACATGGAAAAGGAATACTCAACATTCAAAGATTCCACCAAAAATGCAGAGCACAAGGTTTCACAAAATACAGAAGAACCAACAGGTATTTCATTTCCATGATGTACTCAATAGATGCAAGCGCTTAACTGTCAGATTACTTTTTCTTTTCAGAAGAGGCCTGAATACTACTGAACTCTCTATTTTCATACTGATTTTAATTTTCTGGTGTCCCTCAGTTCCCTTCGCTAATGATTAGTGTGCACTAAGTGGCTGATTCTGTATAGAATGCCAGTATTGACAGCTGCCTAAGAAGCAGCTGAGAATTGCACACCGGTGTCCTATACAGAATCACATCTGTCTTAAAGAACAGATGTCATACCACTCCCCCCAATTCTCTAACCAGTGCCCATGTAATTGCCACTGGTTAAAGAATCTTACCTGTCTGATTGCAAAGATAGGCAGCTCAGCCGCCTCTCTTTACTGAGAGATCCCTTGCCATCAACTGATCGGGGATTCCCTTGCCATGATCACCTGATCTGGCAGAAGCGTCTACTTTTAGGAAGAAATGTAGGCCATCATTTTGCAAGCTTACATTTCAGGCAGGAATGCTTAAACTCGCCCAAGGCAACTTCCAGGCAAACTCATGCCCACAGCAAACTTTGAGTGAGCTTAAATGTTCCTATATGTCTCCCAAGACCCGCGACAAACGCCTATAGTGTAGGTGTCCTGTCTCGGGGAGTTAAAAAAAAAAAAATGCATCCTGATTGGCGGTAAGACGTCTACCACTGCCTACAGTTGGCACATCTGTGTGCAGAATCAGCCCCTAAATGCTAAGAAGCCCATAGGAATAAAATAGGCTTTTTAGCATTTATCATGTGCTAATCATTCGCACACCTTGTAAAAGAGCCCTAAGTTAATAATATAATTAAATTCACTTAGAGGGCCAGTTTCTAAAAGAACATCTAAGTCTGACTTGGACATGTCCCGCAAGACATTGAATGTTGGAAGCACAGAAACATCCATTTTTGGAAGCCAAATCGCTAGACATCCAAAAATCTTTTTTTTTTTAAATCGCCTAGGTAGGCATCTTGGCCGACAGGACGTCCAACCCTTGATGGACCATTGGTCTGACCCAGTAAGACTAGTCCTCCTTCTCAGACTGAGGTAAAAGGTATCCCTCTTGAAATAAGATTTGTTTTGTAGTCATGCACACAGAGGGTTAAATTGATATCTTTCCCCAGGAGAAGGAGTGAATTACATAAAAAAATAATAATTAATGTAATAATAAAATGTAATGTAACCTAGAAATAAAAATATTTATTAAACATATAATAAAAGAGATATAAAGAAGCACTAAGGATTCAGAATTTAAATTAGAAATAATATTTAATAAACAAATGTTGTATAT
Organism: Geotrypetes seraphini; assembly: GCF_902459505.1. Lineage (NCBI taxonomy): Eukaryota > Metazoa > Chordata > Amphibia > Gymnophiona > Dermophiidae > Geotrypetes > Geotrypetes seraphini. The sequence goes on from NC_047097.1 coordinate 21,099,682, forward strand.
CAAATCTAGACAAAGAAATTCTACTTCCCGTCTGTATAGTTCTTCTTGGAGGTTTTTCAGGTTAGGGTATTTGAGGCTTTATGTCCTTTCTATGTAGGAGTACCACGTTGGCGCACTGTTGCTAGTAGACTCTCTCTTTCTCTCTGGAACCAACCTACTACCAACCTACGGACTTGATGGACCTAGGGTCTGTTCCGGAGATGGCGCTTCTTATGTTCTTATGTTACTCTGACTAAAACAAATCAATAAGGGAAAACCCTATCCTAATTTAATAACCCCAAAGTTGCCTAAAATACTTCCTAAGCTAAAAAAAAACCAAAACAGATAATTGATATTCCCTATATTTTGCCCCTATCTTACTTAGTTATCCTTTCTAGCCATTGGAGTATTGTCGTCTCTGCTGTTTTGTTCTGCTACGCACCTAAATTTAATAATGGTTCCTGAGCATAAGTGCATTCTATAAACCGTGCCTAACTTTAAGCATGGCTTATAGAATAGTTTTTTTTTGGCACTGATTTTTTTCTACACCACATGTAGAATTTATCCCTGACAGTATAGAGTATATTATGTTTCTATGTTTCTATTTTGGGCTGCAAAAACCCAAGGGAACAGTACAGTTTAGGGGGTGAAGAGCGGGACTTGGGTATGATTGTATGTGAGGATCTTAAGGTGGCCAAACAGGTTGAAAAGGTGACAACAAAAGCTAGAAGGATGCTAGATTGCATAGGAAGAGGTATGGCCAGTGGGAAAAAGGAGGTATTGATGCCCCTGTATAAGACAATTTTGGAGGCCGCATCTTCAAAAAGATATAAAAAGGATAGAGTCAGTCCAGAGGAAGGCTACTAAAATGGTGCGTGGTCTTCGTCATGAGGCGTATGGGACAGACTTAAAGATCTCAATCTGTATACTTTGGAGGAAAGAGGAGAGGGGAGATATGATAGAGACGTTTAAATACCTATGTAATGTAAATGCGCATGAGTTGAGTCTCTTTCATATGAAAGGAAGCTCTGGAATGAGAGGACATAGAATGAAATTAAGAGGTGGTAGGCTCTGAAGTAATCTAAGGAAATACTTTTTTTACAGAAAGGGTGGTAGATGCGTGGAACAGTCTCCCGGAAGAGGTAGTGGAGACAGAGACTGTGTCTGAATTCAAGAGGGCCTGGGATAGACACGTTGGATCTCTCAGAGAGAGAAAGAGATAATGGTTACTGCGGATGGGCAGACTAGATGGGCCATTTGGCCTTTATCTGCCAGCATGTTTCTATGTAGATCAGCAAAACATATTTCAGCTTTACTGTACTGTGCAGCCTAACCAAATTCTCTTGATTTCATCAGCACCAATTAATCCCTTGTGATAGACATTTGACATCTTTTTGGTTTTCTCCATCTCAAGGGAAGGCAGAAGCATATTTAGAAGCAATCAGAAAGAACATTGAATGGTTGAAGAAACAAAACAAGCAAGGAAATAAGGAAGGTAGGAGCCAGTTCTTTCTCTTTGATGAGAGGATCTGCAAATATATCAAAACAAGGAAAGTAGAATAGTCTCTCCCTCAACTAGTATACATCCTGCAAAATGTATTTTATTTATTTAATTCATTTTCTATCCTGTTGTCCCCAAAGAGCTCAGAATGGGTTATAGGTTAAACATACATAATTTCATTTAAGTTTACGATACAAGTTTTCATCCTAACCTGACACATACAGTTAACCGGTTACAATTTGCCATAGTTATCCGTACAGTGCAAGGTTTTACTATACAAGTTTTCCTTACGTGACACATATTGGTTCTGGTACCAATATACATTTTTTGTAGTCCAGGGCAGAGGTTTAGGTGAAGTATGTTTTTACAAGAAAGAAACTTCATTTAGTCTCACCTCAAAGACTCTTTACTAATTTTGTAATAAGTGTCTTAAGTATGAGAAGAAATTGATAAAATCAATAAATAATGGATAGAAAGGTAGTTTTCTTTCAACTTATCTTTTTTTGTGATACAATATTTGCTCTCCATCCTAGACAGTTTTCCGAACATAACACAGCACGTAAACTTTGATAACTTTCCTCCTGAGTGAGATATATTCCCATCTATATAAACATCACATGGTATTGGCTGTGTCACTTGATCTAAATACCACTTTTGATTTGGTAGACCATCATCTGTTTCAATGTTTGCAATCACTTGGGCTGACAGATACAGTCCTAAATTGACTTGCTTCTTTTCTCATTAAGTCTTTAAGGTACATACCTCACTTTCCCAGTTACCTAGTCAACCACTGATCTGCAGAGTACCTCAAGGCTACGGACTTTCGTCACTTTTATTCAATCTTTTCTTAAGTCCTCTTGCCTCATTAATTCAAGCTCAAGGAATTTCAGTCCATTTCTATATGGTTGACATTCTCTTGCTATTCCCTATAAACCCTTCTATCCCCTCTATGCTCCCCTTGCAAAGTTGCTTAAAATTGGTTGCCAACTGGTTTTCACAAAAAGCACAGTTACTTACCTTAACTGGTGTTATCCAGGGACAGCAGGCAGATATTCTCACGTATGGGTGACGTCACCGACAAAGCCCTGGTACGGACCACTTTAAAAGTGCATCGCCACTTTAAGTCTTTAGAAAGTTTAAGATTGCTTTTCTAAAGCTGAGGAGTCCTTCAAGGGATCTGATCTTCTGTCAGTCTAAAGTGGGTATGGGATCGATTCCATGGGGATGGATGAACTTCTGTCCCCATGCTACGCATTAGCATAGAGCTAATAATCTTTCGAGAACAATTGAATAGCCTTTCTCTTTCTCCCCTATTTTCAGACTATGATCTTTCAAAGCTAAGAGATTTTGTTGACCAAGAAGCTGATGGATATGTGGAAAAAGGAATCCTGGACCAGGAAGAGGCCAGCACGATCAAGCGCATCTACAGTAGTTTGTGAGGAAAGAGGAGATTAGGAAGACTCCCGGCTGCTGAAGCTGTAGGAAATACCACGTAGACCTATTTCTAATTTAATAACCTACAAAAGATTGTTTTCGGGATGGTGTTTAAATGTGTTTAATTTGCATTATACTGGATCTTTTCTAGATGTTCTTATCACTCTGTTGCTATTACACAAGCTCTGCATATTTTATCTGCAGACAAATTGCATCTAAAAGCCAAATTATACTGTAATAATATATTTAACAGGGTAAATAAGGACATAGAAACATCATTAAATTGCTGCCTGGGGAAGGAGCTGCTTGTTCAGACGTCATATTCAAAATATAGTACTATTCACTTTCTTAGCTTTCAGAAATGCTGGCTGCATAAAAAGAACAAAAGCCCCCCAAAATATGTACTTGAAAAACACTTTTCTGCTAGAACAGCTTTAGGATTCATGTTCTGATTTAAAATTACATTAGCCAAAAATCATCTTTAATGTCAGGGATGTCTTATATAAAGTTAAGAATGTAATGTCATTGTAGATCACATTTTGTCAACTGTTGTGTTTTATGTGTTCACAATGTATCTGTTTAAATATCTGTGCCATTAAGTAGACAAATAGGCTTGGGTTACTCACTATCAATGGTGGGAAAAACTTAGTAAGTCAGGCCTAAAGTGTCTCTTGTTTTGCATCTCCAAGCTGTTGCTATATAGGCTGCACAGGAAGGAGCTTTTCTCTCCTGGGCATTATTACTGTTCCTGGAAACTGCAGTAGATTTGATTACTCAAGCTCCATTTTTACTCTTGGTAACATGCCAATAACTGTATATAGCTGTAAAAATCTAAGAACAAAATGCAAGAATGCATTATGGTTTAAGATAGAACACTCACCAAACCCTCACGCACCCTCAAAGATAACAAGACAGACTCATGTTAATACCATGACATTAACCACTTGCAAAATCTCAGGAGAAATATAATTATGTTCGCACATATTTTTTTTTTCACATGTACCTCAAAGTCAATTGACCGTGCATTCACCCAGTGTTTCAGATGGAGTGCTGAAGTCTGACACATCACCTGCAAAAAATATGAAAATAGAATACTAGGCTACAAAATGGTTTAGAATAAAATACAAGAGTACTGTTTTAGAAGACACTTCCACTTGAAGAAAGTCACATAATGCAACTTGAGCTGGAGAAAGTTTAAGTCAAGGCAAAGTAGGAATCTGTTCTAGTAGTAAGAGTAGAGTTTAGAGCATTAGTTTTCAACCCAGGGGTAGATTCTCAAAACTTACCGTGCCCTTAACAATGGTCACTAAACTTGTTCCAGCCAATTGAGCGTGCATATATTTTCGTGGCCGATTATCAAAACAGCTGACCGTGGTCTTTTCCAAGCTTTCTACAGTCTCCGACTCTGCCATGCAAATGTAGTACAACTTGGTCATTAATATTAAAATGGTAGTAAAATGGACTCATCAATATTCAAAGGAGCACTCTGGGCAATTCTCTATCATCGCCGTGTGATTCCCCAAGCACAGTGCCAGCTTTTGGCAACCAAAAATCACCGACTGCTCCGGGGATGCCAGTACTGTGAAAATCACATCTCAGGCATGTGTTTTTAGCTCTGGCTTGTGATAAAATTTCCAGATAGATTAAAGCAATCAAATTTCTATAGAAGGAATAACTCTAAATCAAAAATAAAGGGACGGTATGATTCAGCCTCCCTTGAATGCCTTCTATATAAATAACTCTTTCGGCCCTCAGAAGTGCCATCAAAAGTTCAATAAACTTTCATGACAGTTGGCTTTATGCACCCTGTCGTCATCGGGTCGTTGATATGATATTGTGAAATCTTAAATAAGTTAGATAAAACCGTTAGCTTAATGAAGTAAGTAGTACTTAGCTTGGGTGGTAGGCCAGGAGGGATAAAGTCGCCAACATGTTTCACCCTTAGGGGGTTTCCTCAGGGCACAATCCCTCAGTTTAACTCGTTTATCACGACGTGGCCACCCACATGTTGGCGACTTTATCCCTCCTGTCCTACCACCCAAGCTAAGTACTACTTACATCATTAAGCTAATGGTTTTATCTAACTTATTTAAGATTTCACAATATCATATCAACAACCCAATGACAACAGGGTGCATAAAGCCAACAGTCATGAAAGTTTATTGAACTTTTGGTGGCACTTCTGAGGGCCGAAAGAGTTATTTTGATTGTGATAAAATTTGGCATAAAACAATTACAAGATTCACATGAAATGATAATAGTTTTTTTTGTTGGGGGGAGGGAATCAAAAGCACATTTCTTGAACTCGTGTATTAAAGGCGTATCTTATGCACGCGTGTTGAAATCTGATGCTTGCATCTCCCTTCCCTTCCCTATGATTGACACACCGCCCCTCATATCCACCCATGCCATCCGTGGGTGAAGTTATATGATGTCATTGTTTTATGGCAGGGAAACCCCCACAAAGCCTGTGTTGCTTTTCCTGGCATATACGCACAATTAAGCCTCTTTTCGTGGTGTATTCTATGCATATGCTGATTGCTATCACCAGCGACTCATCACATGTAAATTTAGTGACCCTTCACAAACCTCATTTGCATGTATGGTTTTTTTGAGAATGACTTGTCTTTTTGAAATCATTACAATAACGGCCACGATAGCGGCCTGTCAGATTTTACCGAGCATATTAGAGAATCTAGCCCTCGTCCTTGGGACACACCCAGCTAACCTGATTTTCAAGATACCCACAATGAATATATATATATATAAGACAGTATTGCATGCGATGCCTTCGCAGTATGCAAACCTACTTATGAATATTCATCATGGATATTCTGAAAAACAAACTGAATGAGTGTGGCCCAACAAATGGTTCTGAGCATGACCCTGAAAACTCTATCTACCACTCATTGTGTGAACTACAGCAAATCACAACCTCACTGCCTTTAAATCTGGTTTGTAAATACTCCGGGGCTAGAGTTATGAATCTGTGCTACGTTAGTGCATATTAACCCAGTTAATGTGCTATTTTGTCATATCTTCATTTTATACAGTAGGACCTAGTTACTAATGAAGTAGAGGTGTGGCCAAGTGATTAAGGCTGCAGCCTCAGCACCCTGAGGTTGCAGGTTCTGCTCCTTGTGACCCTGGGCAAGTCACTTAATACTCCATTGCCCCAAGTACGTTATTTAGATTGTAAAATAGAGAGAAATACTTGAGTACCTGAATATAAACCACATAGGCTATAAGTGGTCTATAAATACTACAATAAATAATAATTTGTATTAACCATGTTAACACACACAAAACCAGTAACACACACTATAGCTCATGGAATAAAATTAGACATATCCGACTTTTACTTCACCCTAATAATTGGTAAACATGATTTGCTTTCATTTAGAAATCATATTAAAAAAAAGAAAAGCAAAAGGGAAGAAGCTATCAATGTAGGCTACTATTAAGATTGCTCCATGGTGCTACCTCACCTGGAGTACTGCGCTCAATTCTGATCGCCTTATCTCAAGGAAGATATGGCGGCACTAGAAAAGGTTCAAAGAAGAGCGACCAAGACGATAAAAGGGATGGAACTCCTCTCGTAGGAGGAATGACTAAAAAGGTTAGGGCTCTTCAGCTTGGAAAAGAGACAGCTGAGGGGAGATATATGATTGAAGTCTACAAAATCCTGAGTGGTATAGAACAGATTCAAGTGGATCGATTTTTTGCTCCGTCAAAAATGACAAAGACTAGGGGGGACACTCAAAGTTACAGGGAAATACTTTTAAAACCAACAGGAGGAAATATTTTTCCACTCAGGGAAAAATTAAGCGCTGGAATGCATTGTGAGAGGTTCTGGTAAGAGCGGATAGCGTAGCTGATTTTAAGAAGGGTTTGGACAATTTCCTGGAGGAAAAGTCTATTGTCTGGTATTAAGACAGACATGAGGGAAGCCACTGCTTGCCCTGGATCGGTGGCATGGAATGTTGCTACTTTTTGGGGTTTTGCCAGGTACTAGTGACCTGGATTGGCCACCATGAAGTCAGGCTACTGGTCTAGATGGATCATTGGTCTGACCCAGTAAGGCTATTCCTATGTTCTTAAGATAAGTTATTTTAACACAGGCCCCATTTGTGCGAGGCCTAGTTATTAATAACTGAGGTTAACAGTAAAATAACATGTCTTAATAATAGTCCACACTGATAATTCACCCCTTTCCCCACCAAGTGTGCTGACATTCAAAATAGTCTTTGTAATGTGCGAGTCAGTTTCAGAAAGAAGTAGTCATTAATGTTTCCAAGTTTTTTAAACATTTGATATACCGCCTTAAAATTGTCAAAGCGGTGTGATCTAAGTCTGTACCATTTCAAAGGCAAAAGTGAAAAGGAAAGAAAGTGGACCCTAAGAAAGTTGACGAAGAACTTATTCATATAACTTTAATACCAGGATCACAATCTTTCACCAAAAAATCTGTCTTTTGAATAATATTTTGTAGGGGTTTCTTAAAATATTGATATGTGCTTGGTTTATTGCTTTTCCCTCTAGAGATACAAATTTATTTGGATTTTGCATCATGGAAACGAGTTCCATAAATTTGCATGCAGTTCATAGGAACATTAGCTTAGCAATAGAACGGCAAATAAAATAATAGGTTAAGAAAAGAAGCTAATGATTAGCTAAGCTGTTTAAAACCCAATAAAATGTCCCTCAACTGAAAAGCGCTTCATATTAAGCAAGCTACCTTTCTGGATAGGGAATAGGATATACAGTACAACAGAAATACAGTTTTAAATGGAAGTAATTTAAGATATTTGTTTCATCTATTGATGATACTTTTATAACCCAGCAGTTTCATTCTGCTTCTTTTTGGGCTTCCAGATCAAATGGAACTGGCCTTTACTGAGCTATGGCCATATGGGAGAACGAATTGAGAAATCCGGGTTATACTTCCACCAAAAGCAATGAATGTAAAACCCGGATGTCTCAATCTGTCCTCCTTTTTCTGGAGCCATATGGTAACCCTATCCAGAGGCTCTCTTTCACAACTACCTGAGGATTGTTCCTCTATTTTTACTTGTCCCTCTCAACTCAGGTCAGCCATGGTAACAACAGTCCTCTGTCAGGGCCTCAGACTCCAGCTCCATCAAGATCTTAGCTAAAGCGGACCTTGTCTGCTTACTACATGTCACCAGTAAGCAAAGGCCAAGACTCCTTCTGCCTAGGGACTAAGAATGCTGCTTCCACAGCACCCCCAACCCTGGATGGCCCAGCGAGCAGAGCCCTAACCTAGTGTCCTTATCTGTCATAATTTACTGTGTTACTATAATCAAATTCAGTTCACAACGCTATCATTGAGCAAGCTCTGCTCATAAAGTTCTCATTGGCAAAGCTGATTCATTGTCACCCAGGCACTGGATCACTTGCAAATTAACTAAAAAATCAATTTGGATGAAATGTGAAATGCATTAATTGTAGACTGACAGTGGTACTAAAGCCTTGTCACATGTGTTGGATTTTCTTCTTTGGCTGTTTGTATCTGCTGGGAATCCTTTACTGTCTAAACAAATACTGGCACATAAAATGCAACAAATATTATATATGATATTCAGAGTACAAGCTTTTCTATTAGACTCATTTCTGAAACTATTCTTTATTAAACATCTTTGCTAAAAGTTACAGTATTATGTGACATTCTTGAAGTTGCTTGAAATGACTTGTCAAAATCTACATGGTACTGAGAATTTGTACAGTTAAATATTTAGAGATGGATTATTCAAATACTCAGTGTTCAGTTTTATTTGATACCACTCCACCAATAACATATCTAAGTGGTTTAAATCAAAAACATAAGGCGCAAAAAAAAGTTTAGACTCCTGGCTTGGGGGTCCTTATACAAAGCTGCAGTAGAAAGTGGCCTTGGCCTAAGCTAATAAAGGGTATGGAGGACCTCTCATATACTGACAGACTGAAAAAGCTGGGGCTTTTCTCCCTGGAAAAGCGGAGACTTAGAGGAGACATGATAGAAACCTTCAAGATCATGAAGGGCATAGAAAAAGTAGACAGGGACAGATTTTTCAAATTATGGGGGACCACAAGTACAAGGGGGCACTCAGAGAAATTGAAAGGGGAGAGGTTTAGAACAAACGCCAGGAAGTTCTTTTTCACCCAAAGGGTGGTGGAAACATGGAACGTGCTACCGGAGGATGTGATAAGCAGGAGCAAGCTACAGGGCTTCAAAGAAGGTTTGGATAGGTACCTGGAGGACAAAGGGATTGAGGGGTACAGATAGGAGTAGAGGTAGGTTATAGGGATAGGATTAGAGGTAAGTTATAAAATTAGTCAAGGACCACTGTTCAGGCAAGTAGGCCTGATGGGCCGCCGCGGGAGCGGACCGCTGAGCAAGATGGACCTCTGGTCTGCCTCAGCGGAGGTAACTTCTTATGTTCTTATGTTCATACCCTTATTTATTTAAAAATTTTATAGACCACTACATCTACCATGTTGAGTGGTTTACAATAAGACATCATAGCATTATAAAACATAGCATTATAAAACCTTTTTCTATCACAGATTCATTCAACAAAAGACCTGTTGAAGCAGAAAAGCTTTTGTTTCTTAAAAGGACAGAAATGGCAAAAATCCACAGAACTGCATTGGAAGTGAATTCCAATATTTAGAAACTATAAACATCTGCTCCTTATAATCATCCTTATGTAGGTTTTTCCCATGTGCTGAAAAGCCATTTCTACCACAGCAGGAAATTGTTCAATTTTTCAAAGTAATGGACAAGCACTAATGTTACCATTAACGTGTGGCCATTAACAAAAATTAGCATGCGAGCCCTTACCACCACCTCTTCGTAAGAGATAAGGCTCCTGTGCTAATCAGCTTGCAGCAATGCTAATGCACTGATTAGTGCAGAAACACTCACTCTTCACCCCCAGCCATACCCCCTTAAACAAATGATTTAAAACATTTTAGTGCATGGGTAGCGTGCACACATTTGAACCTAAAGGACCTAAATGCGGTATCCATTTGTGCTGATATGTCCACTCTGTAAAGCTTTGTGAAAGTATGAGAAGTGGGCCATGTAGCTGCCCTACAAATCTCCTCAGGCGGGACAGCCCAGGTTTCTACCCACGAGGAAGCCACACATCTGGTGGAAAGTGCCTTCTGAGAGATTGGCAGATAATGTACAGTTGTACACAGATGAAATAGTCATGCAAATTCATCTGGAAATTGGAAACTTGGAGGCTGGTTTTCCCAGTCTGCTAGGACTGGTGAGCACAAAAAAATGATCTGAAAATCATTCATCACCTCTAGATAATGTGAAATTTTCTTTATGCCTGTAGGCTGGAACGCAGGCAGCTGAACCTTCTGACCGACATGGACCACCGACACTACCTTTGGCAAAAAGGAAGGCCCTGGGTGAAAAGGCACATCCGCCTCTGTAAATCTGAGGAATGGCTCCCTACATGACAGAGCCTGAAGCTCAGAGCTCCTTCTTGCTGAGGCTATGGCTACCTGGAAAACCATCCTGATGGTCAGATTCATTAGCGACACCTCTTATAAGGGCTCGTACGGGGCTTTATTGAGGGTTATTGCATGAAAGGATGCAAATGCAACACTTCCTTCAGAAACCTAGACACATCCAGATGGCCAAAGAGCCCATCTCCAGTCAGGCCCTAAGCACAAGATGCTTGCTACCTGTACCTTGAGGGAGTCAACTGCTAGGCCCTGTTTGAGACCAACCTGAAGAAATGATAGGACTGCAGAAACCAGAGCCCTAAAAGGCTTTACCTTCTGTTCTGCACACCAGTGATGAAAGGTCTTCCAAGCCTTAGCATAGGCTGTGACTGTGGTTGGCTGTTTGGATCATAGGAGGGTAGCTATGACCCCCTCCAAGTAGCCCTTTCTTCCTTAGAGCTGAGTGCTCAAGAGTTATGCCATAAGCCCAAAGCATTCTGAACGCTCCAGGCCATTTGGACCCTGTGGAAGCAGCACTGGGTGAAGTGGCAGTCTGAGACACTCGTCCTGCTGTAGCCGAATTAGATCTGTGTAATATGGGTGGCATGGAAAATCCAAGGCCATGAGAATTGCTATCCTTTGATGGGTTGCTATTCTTCCAGATGGCCATGGGGGAAAAGGTACAACTGTTCCTTTGCTGGCTATGGTTGCATCATGGCATATATGCTGGTGTTTTCTGGCTCTATTTTGTGGCTAAAGAATCGAGGAGCCTTCTTGTTGCCCGGTACCCCTAATACCTTATAATTTTGTTGAAATTGCTCTGGAATAAGGACCACTCCCGCAGATCGATAGTCTTGCTACTGAGATAGTCTGCGTGCACAATGTCTACCAACGCTACCTGCGCTGCCAAAATACCTGGTAGGTGGAAACCTGCCTAGCATAACAATAACTGATTCTCTAGCTTCAACAGAGCACTCTTTGTGCCTCCCTGTTTGTTGATGTATGCCACCACTGTGGCATTGCCCATGAAGACCCTGACTGCATTGCCTTCCAAGGTCTTTTTGAATTACTGCAGCACTAGGTGATTTAGCTTTCAGTTCCAAACTGTTGATGGGCCATGTTATTTGAGAGGCTAACCATTGGCCCTGGACTGGGTGACTATCGCAATGATCTCCCCAGCCATAAAGACTGGCATCTGTCAATAGTACCAGAAGAAAAAGCAAAGAGGCAAGCCTTTGGACAGTGTCTCCACCCATAGCCACCAATGCTAGCTTTGATGTGCTTCTGCTGTTCGGGACAACAGCATCTGGAGTGAGTCCGTCTGCGCAGACCAGTGGGATACCAGCGCATTCTGAAGAGGGTGTAAATGAGCTTTTGCCCTAAGTACCACTTCTATGGTCACTACTATTGACCCCAGTACCTGTAGGAAGTGCCAAGTCACTTTGGCATTGCCAGGAATGCTAAAATCTGGGCTCTTAACTTCAGCTTCAGAAGACAAACACAGCCTTATGCCATGTTAAAGAGGATCCCCAAGTACTCCAGGGATTGGAACGGTTCCAGGTGACTCTTTCAGAAATTGCTAATCCATCTCATGTTTTGCAGGCTCTGGACAACTTGTGTCAATGCCTTGTGACCTTCGGTCTTGGACAGAGCCCTGATTAACCAAACATCCAAGTATGGGTGAACCTAAATCCCTGTCTTGCACTGCTGCCACTACCACCACCTTAGGAAAAGTACAAGGTGCTGGTAGTGCCTGGGAACTTTCTGCGTTCCAGGAATATGGGGATATGTAAGTAAGCCTCCGTCAAATCCAGTGAGGCTAGGAATTCCTCCAGTGCTACTAAGGCAATGACTGAGTGCATGGTCTTCAACTGGAACCTGGGCACATTTAGTGACACACTGACAGACTTAAGATCTAGGATTGGCCTCCAGTCAACTGAGTCTTTCCTGGGCACAATAAGTATATGGAGTATCGGCCCAAGCCAGACTTTGTCCATTTTCTCTGGTCTTCCGGCTGGAGACCCCACAAAGAAATTCCAAAGAGGATGAAAAAATTTGAGCTTGTAGCCCTCTCAAATAATGTCAAGGACCCAGTTGTCTGAACAAACTTCGCCCAGGCCTTCCAGAACTCCTAGTCTCCCTCCTATTTGCGTTAACTTGGGCTTTGGTCTGGCATCATTGGAGCTTCTTAGAAGTGGCTGCTGGGGTCAAGTGATGCGCTCATCGTGAAAGGACATGTGCTGCTGGCCTCCACGATCCGACCCTCAAAAAAACAGTGATATATCTCTCCTAACTGAATTCTCAGACTTCCTATAGTGGCAGTGGATACCATCAATGTTGCTGGGGGCCCTGAGGAGTGTGGAGAAGGGCCAGTGGTATGAAAGCGCCAGCAGCTTTTAATTGACTGTCTGAGTTTGAGGCCTGTTTTCCTCAGTTGACTTTCTGTAGCTATTGCTATGCCATGCTGGGGTATGGGCTGGTGGTGCAGATTTGACGGCCCTCCTGATTTTGGTGTCCTATGTGATCCCGAACATGGCTGTTTCTTCCATGGTTCTGGAGTTTGGCCCAGCTGGTGTCCGCTAGTTTGGCGGCAATATATGCAAGACAGTTTTGAAAGGAATTTGCCTAACTAACTTTAAAGCTATCTGGCTCAACTCCATGGTCTGGTTAGATGTGGTATGATCCCCATGAGTAGGCTGATTGAAGATTAGGAGGACCGGGGTTAGGATTGATGTCCCCAGCAGAAAGCATGAGAATGAGTAGGATAATGCACTCGCATTAGTGTGAGTGTAGAAGACACATGGGGAGAGTGTGGCACAGTGGTTAAAGCTACAGCCTCAGCACCCTGAAGTTGTGGGTTCAAACCCACGCTGCTCCTTGTGACCCTGGGCAAGTCACTTAATCCTCCCCATTACCCAAGGTACATTAGATAGATTGTGAGCCCACTGGGACAGACAGGGAAACATGCTCAAGTACCTGAATAAATTCATGTAAACCAGGAGATGCAGTGTTTTCCTCTGCTTCCCCCAGGTGTTTACTGTCTTGCCGGCTCCCTCCTCTGTCTTGCTACAGCGTTTGCACATTTGTGCAGCCCCAGAAACATTTTTTTCGGCCAATGCGGCCCAGGGAAGCCAAAAGGTTGGACACCCCTGATGTAAACCGTTCTGAGCTCTCCTGGGAGAACGGTATAGAAGATTGAATAAATGGGGGCTATGCTGTGGTTGAGATGCATATACTGTAGGTAGAATGGGGATATCTGAATGAAAGGGAGAAATTTTAGTAGCTGTAGGGCTGAGAAAAGGGTGGGGAAGAAGAGGGAGGGTGAGGTGGTGGTAACAGGTTAAGTGGCTTGGGAAGGGGGAGGGGATGGGGAAGGTCAGTACAAGCAAGAGAAATTGGTAAACAGGGGTAATTGGGACGGAGAGGGAGTCAGTAGTACCTGCCTCCTAATTGGACAGTGAGAATTGTCCTGGATATGATGGTGTAAGACAGATGAGTGGGATCTGAAAATAATGGTGCTAAGTCTCATAAGATGAAAGGAGAGTAAATTTTTAAACTAAACTCACCAGGGAGAGTCCACACGTGAAGGCAATAGCTACAGAAAAGTAAGAATAAGGAAGGGTAAAAATTTTCTGAAATAGAATGAGTGAATGGAGCTATATGGACCTTTAAAAGTACTGTTCCAGGAGATGCAGTCTGCTAGCCAACTGGATAAAGTGCATTTACCAATGGCTGCCTATCAGGGTCAAAGAAACAAAACACTGGCTGGACTGCCTATGGAATTTAGCCTGCTCCAAATAGAAGGCCCATGCTCTCTTGCAGTATAAAACATGAGTATGCTTTTACCAGGAGGAGAATTGAGTTTTGGGAAGAATATGATGAAATCTTGTAAAAAGGTGAAATCAGCTACTAAGGCCTGGAGCTCAGACTCTGCAGGTTGAAGTGACTGCCACCAAGAATAAGAGTGTCCAGGTCAAAAACCAGGTAGTAGTATCAAGTGGTTCAAATGTAACTTTTATCAGCTGGGTGAGAATGACATTGAGATTCCATGATACCGTGGGAGGCTTGACTGGGGCATGAGTAATAACAAGCCTCTCATGAAATGGACAGCTAGAATGCGTACAAAGATGGGCATTCCTTCTGTACACTGAGGGAATTACGAAGGAATGAGACTCATGGTGGGGAAGAAGATTAAGAGAAGGATAGGTGCTGTAAAAACGCTGGTGCAAGCATGGTCCCTTTTCAAGGACACAGTCACCGAGGCGCAAAATCTATATATACCGTGTATCAACAAGGGATCCAAGAGGAAAAAGGAACCGGCGTGGCTCACTGTAGCAGTGAAAGAAGCGATCAGAGACAAGAAGATTTCTTTTAAAGTATGGAAGAGGTCAAAAAAGGACAAAAACTGAAAAAAGCATAAGCAACATTAACACAGGTGCCATAAGGCGGTAAGAAGGGCCAAAAGAGACTACGAGGAAAAAATTGTCAAAGAGACAAAAAACTTCAAGCCGTTCTTTCGATATATTAAGGGGAAATGACCTGCGAAAGATGTGGTAGGGCCGTTGGATGACCATGGAATAAAGTTAGTGTTAAAGGAGGACAAAGCCATAGCCGACAAACTGAACACGTTTTTTTGCATCTGTATTTACAGAAGAGGATATACGCAACATACTGGAGGCTGGCAGGCTATACCTAGGAAACGAAGACAGGAAACTGACTGGGTTGATGGTCAGTCTAGAAGAGGTATGCAGGCAGATTGACAGGCTTAAAAGCGACAAATCCCCGGGACCCGATGGCATCCGAGGGTAATCAAGGAACTGAAAGGGGTTATAGCTGAACTGCTTCAACTAATAACCAATCTGTCAATCAAATCAGGAAGGATTCCGAAAGACTGGAATGTGGCGAATGTTATGCAGATCTTCAAGAAAGGTTCGAGGGGAGATCTGGGAAACTACAGGCTGGTGAGTCTGACCTCGGTACCAGGAAAGATGGTAGAGGCGCTGATAAAGGATCACATCGTTGACCACCTTGACGGACACAATCTGATAAGAACCAGCCAGCACGGCTTCAGCAAAGGAAGATCTTGCTTGACGAACTTGCTGCAGTTTTTCGAGGGAGTTAACAGGCAGATAGACAAAGGTAACCCGGTCGACATTGTATATCTGGATTTTCAGAAAGCATTTGACAAGGTCCCGCATGAACAACTACTTCAAAAAATTGCAAGCCATGGGATTGAGGGTGAAATATACATGTGGATCAAAAGCTGGTTGGCAGATAGAAAACAAAGAGAGGGAGTAAATGGACAATACTCGGACTGGAAAAGCATCACCAGTGGAGTGCCGCAGGGTTCGGTGCTTGGGCCTGTGCTCTTCAACATATTTATAAACTACCTGAAAATTGGAATGACGAGTGAGGTGATTAAATTTGCAGATGATACGAAGTTATTCAGAGTAGTGAAGACGCAGGAGGATTGCGAAGACCTGCAACAGGACATAAACACGCTCGAGAAATGAGCCAAGACATGGCAAATGAAGTTTAAAGTGGACAAGTGTAAGGTGATGTATGCTGGTAACAAAAATCTTGTACACGAATACAGGATGTCTGGTGCAGTACTCGGAGAGACATCCTGGAAAGAGACTTGGGAGTACTGGTCGACAAGTCGAAGCTGTCCTTGCAATGTGCAGTGGCGGCGAAATGGGCAAACAGAATGCTAGGAATGATTAAGAAGGGGATAACGAACAGATCAGAGAAGGTTATCATGCCGTTGTACCGGGCCATGGTACGACCTCACCCGGAATACTGCGTCCATCACTGGTCATCATACTTGAAGGACACAGTACTTCTCGAAAGGGTCCAGAGAAGAGCGACTAAAATGATTAAGAGGGAGGAGTTGTCGTACAGTGAGAGATTAGAGAACCTGGGCCTCTTCTCCCTTGAAAAGAGGAGACTGAGAGGGGACATGATTGAAACCTTCAAGATAATGAAGGGAATAGACTTAGTAGATAAAGACAGGTTGTTCACCCTCTCCAAGGTAGGGAGAACGAGAGGGCACTTTCTAAAGTTAAAAGGGGATAGATTCCGTACAAACGTAAGGAAGTTCTTTTTCACCCAGATAGTGGTGGAAAACTGAACACTCTTCCGGAGGCTGTCGTAGGGAAAAACAACCTCCAGGGATTCAAGACAAAGTTAGACAAGTTCCTGCGGACTGGAACGTACACAGGTAGGGCTGGTCTCGGTTAGGGCGCTGGTCTTTGACCTAGGGGCCACCGCGGGAGCGGACTGCTGGGCATGATGGACCACTGGTCTGACCCAGCAGTGGCAATTGTTATGTTCTTATGTCATGAGAGAGAAATTTCTATTGGATGTCACCTCAATTGCTTATGTACCCCAATCTATTAATGAAACCATATGGGTTAATAGAAACAATGAAATGATTAGCCTTCAATTTGTTCATTTATCTTTTAATATATATTCTTAAATTAAAATGACAGTAAAAACATTGACATATAAAGCTATGAACATCAAATATCACTTATCACACAAATGAAGTATTATTGGATTCTTCCTTGCAAATTAATCGAAATAAAGACAAGCAATTTGTTTCAACATATTTGTTAAACTTTTTAAAAAGGATTAAAGCTGAAATATGAACACACTTTTTGCAAGCAGTTATTCCACTAAAATTCTGCAAACAAATTTGCTACATTTTGATAGTGAAATTTCTGGTAAGCATATTTTTTCTTACACACTTCAGCTCTGCAATTTTTCAGCCAAAGCATAAAAAAGATTTGGGAAATTAAGACAGTTTATGAAAGGAAAAATCAACCATGCAATAATCTTTGCAGAAGGTGGTCAATTTCTCTAAGCTTGCATTCCTAACTGAGATCATAATAACATTAACCAATGAAAGGCAAACAAGGTCAAATCATTTCAGTGCAATTGGAGAGTAAATGGAGCTCCCCACTCAAGACCTGTGAAAGGTATACCACACAATAATCCATCTCAAATCTTCCATTTTATTTATTTTTTGAAAACTCAGTGCATATCTTCTACTGCAGGTTTATAGCGGTCATTTATTTATTGTTGATAGGATGAAGTTGCATAGGGTGCATCATCAGCACATCTGAAAAAAAAAACAAAAAACACATATACACGTTAAATATAAATGTTAACTAATAAAAACACTAAATTTTATCTATCATGCAACATAGCCACTAACCTTGCCATACCACCAAAAACTTAGGCCCACTGCACAACAGCTCAATTTTCATATTAACCATAATATGAAAACTGATTTGTTTCTGAAGACTAAGGCCTTGATTTTGCAAAATGAGTCTAAAGTTAGGCATTGTTTAGGCATCTAAGTTAAGCTTCCTTTGTAGAATTACACTCAGCGGCGTTCAACACTGTTTAAATGTCTAACTTTTTAGGCGCCCTTTAGAGAATCAGGTTTTAGGTGAGAATTAGACGTCTAAACAATGTCCTTAATGTTATAATACTTTATTATTACGTTATTAGAATGACAATTTTGTGCTGTTTTTCATTATAATTGTAATACTGGGAGATGGATCTGTTTGATGCTTTTATTTATTTTTCTTCCATCAGACAGAGTGAGTGACTGGGATTTGAACCAGCAACATTAGGGTAGAAGGCTGTAGGTTTTAACCAGTATGCTACAGAGTGAGCTAGCAAGCTGCATAGCAATTGTAAAACTAGGTCTTATAGGCATTGTAAGGAAGTCTACTTTTGAGCACAGTTTAGGCTTCAGATAGACCTGAGTGGCCTGAGGTCTAAGGATGGAACTAGGCACAGATTGGACGTCCTTAAAGCGATCTGCTAAATAGCTCTCTGGGTTTTTATTTTTGCTTTATTAACCTCAAAAAGCACAGTTACTTATAGTAACAGGTATTATCCAGGGACAGCAGGCAGCTATTCTCACATATGGGTGACGTCATCCACGGAGCCTCGCAAGCAGACTTGCTTGTAGAAACTTTAGAAGTTTCGAGTCAGCCGCACCGCACATGCGCGAGTGGCTTCCTGCCCATCGTAGGGCGAGTCTCATCAGTTCAGATAGCTAGCAGAGAAGACAACCAGGGGAGGTGGGTGGGTTGTGAGAATAGCTGCCTGCTGTCCCTGGATAACACCTGTTATGGTAAGTAACTGTGCTTTGTCCCAGTACAAGCAGGCAGCCTATTCTCGCATATGGGTGACCTCCAAGCTAACCAGAATGAGATAGTGGGAGCGTTGGCAACTTAGGAGAATAAATTTTTTAATACCCTCCGGCCAAAATGGCCATCCCGTCTGGAGAAAACATCCAGACAATAGAGAGAGGTGAAAGTATGAACCGAGGACCAGGTAGCAGCTGTGCAAATTTCCTCACTAGGTGTAGATCTGAAGAAAGCTACTGAAGCCGCCATGGCTCTGACTTTATGGGCTGTGACTCGACTCTGTAGATGTAGTCCAGCCTGAGGAGCTCCCCAAGCGTAGGTCGAGGAATCTGTTGTGAGGACCTTCTGATGAAGGGGCGTTTGAAACAGCAAGCCTCTGGAGTGATTGGAAGAGACACCAGCGGAGAGACTAACTCAACGAAGGAGTGACTCTAATGTGTCGAGAGAGTGGGTCGCAAGCCTGCATCCACTGAGATGTCAGTGTCCACTGAGGAATGCTGAGGTGAAATCTGGCAAAAGGAGTCACGTGTACTGTGGAGGCCATATGACCTAGTAGTATCATCATGTGTCTCGCAGAGATTGAAGAGCGAGAAGACACTGCATGACAGAGTTGAAGGAGAGTTGTTGCGGAAGGAGAGTTGTTGCGGAAGGAGTGCTCCGAGTTGGATAGTGTCCAGAACAGCTCCGATGAATTGAAGATTGTGAGAGGGCTGAAGTTGGGATTTGGGAAAGTTGCTTTCGAATCCCAAACTTTGTAGGGGTCACTAAAAATCCCCCTGAGATGTTTAATCTGTGATAAGCCAGTCGTCTAGGTAGGAAAACACCTGGAGACTATGGTTCCTTAGAGCTGCTGCTACCACCACCAGGTACTTGGTGAATACTCTAGGAGATGAATCCAGGCCAAAGGGTAGCACTCTGTATTGATAATGCAGATTCCCCACCCAAAATCTGAGATACTGACGAGAGGTCAGATGAGAGGGGATGTGAGTAGAAACCTCCTTGAGATCCAGATAATATAACCAATCGTTCTGATCTATATTGAAAATGGGTCTCAGATCGCCTGTCTTCGTTGGAACTAGGAAGTAACGGAGTAAAACCCCCTGCTCTGCTGGTCCAGGGGAACTTCCTCGATGGCACAGAGACAAAGCAGAGCTTTAGCTTCCTGAAGAAGAAGGGCGGTCCAGATATTGGCTTTACCGCATATGCTTATGCAGATGACATTCAGCTTTTACATCCATTTGACCCTTCGACCCCTCAGAAACATTGGCAATTAACAGGAAACTAGAGGAGATTCATCAATGGCTTGATTTGAACAGATTAGCCCTCAATATTAATAAATCAAACGTCATGTTTTTCCCTTGGAAAGATAGCTCTAAAATTCCCTCCCCAATTTCTATTAAGGGTCGCCTTACAACTGATAAGTAATATCAAAATTTTGGGGGTTGTTTTTGATGATAAACTAACTTACCATAACCACATTAGTAATATTGTCAAATCTACCTTTTACAGACTGCGTCAAATTCGTTCTCTATCCAAATTTTTATGCCCAAAGTCTCTCAATATTCTAATTCATTCCTTGGTTATCTCAAAAATTGATTACTGCAATGCTTTATTCAAGGGAATAGCCCAAAAAGAAATTAGACGCTTGCAGATTATTCAAAATGCCTCAATTAAACTTATAATGAAAGCACGGAAATTTGATCATGTCACTCCTCTTCTTAAGAAAGCGCACTGGCTTCCAGTTGCACATCGAATTCAATATAAATTAAGTCTGCTCACC
This sequence comes from Geotrypetes seraphini, assembly GCF_902459505.1. Classification (NCBI taxonomy): domain Eukaryota; kingdom Metazoa; phylum Chordata; class Amphibia; order Gymnophiona; family Dermophiidae; genus Geotrypetes; species Geotrypetes seraphini. Next base: position 21,120,008 of record NC_047097.1, read on the forward strand.
TTCAAATCTCTGGTATATAAGACCCCTGCCTTCATTTATAAGTTACTAATTCCTTATACCCCATCCAGATCACTGAGATCTATCGACCAACATTTATTAGTTATACCATCACTCAAAGTTATCAACACACGGCGGCATTTTATTTTTTCTGTTACAGCTCCTCAAACATGGAACTCCCTTCCTATTTATTTAAGAGAAGAAAATAACTTAGATAAATTTAAAAGTAAACTTAAGAGCTTTCTTTTTAAAGATGCCTATGATGCTTAGGAGTCCGTACCTACCGCTATAAACTCTTACATGGTTACTATCTTATTCCCCTCCTATTGTTCTCTGCCATAATTGTTCCTCTTTCTATCATTAATATTGTATTTCCTTACCCATTCATTCCCTCTGTTTCTTCTGTTATTGTTTATATTGTTAGTTACTAATCTGTTATGTTTGCTTAATGTCTACTTGTTTTTAATAACCCTAGTGTCTACTTGTTTTTAATAACTCCTGTTTTAATCTGTAATTTGAAAGATTTGTTCATCGCTTAGAAATCTGAGTAAGCGATTAATCAAATACACAATAACTTGAACTTGAAACTTAATAAAATCAAACTGAACTTCGCCCTGGTTTACGGAGTCCTTAAGACTAGACAAATAGCTATGCAAATGTCTAAAGAGGAAATGGAGGACCAACAAGACACCAGAACACAATGGAGAGCAGACATAAATAAATACAAGGACAATATATCCGAAACAAAAGAAAAACTATTACGCCAGTAAAATAGGAGGTAACACAACCGACAGCAAAAAACTGATTCGCCTAGTATGACAACTGACATCCCCCAAACCAAGAATCTGCAACCCTTTCTAATAAAATCTTAGCCCAAGAACTAGCAGATTTCTTCCTCAACAAAGTCAAGTTGGTCCAATCGGAAGTTGCTAAGACAGCCACAACAAACACTTCCCAATACAAATATACTGTATACACTGAACCCTTAAAAAGCAGACCAGATCTGGTTGTCATTCACTAACCTTTCCATCCCTGATACCAATAAATTAATAGCAAAGCTAGTCTTACGAAGCAGCCCCCTAGACAACTGTCCTCCATACCTTCTTTCTGAAGCTCTGCATCATATCATTAATTGGCTCACCAACCTGCTAAATAGTTCACTGAACCAAGGGTATCTACCCAAAGAAATGGGTAAAATAGCCTTAACTCCTAAACCGAAAACAGCCCAAGCAGACCTCTCCATAGCATCTTACAAACCGATTGCTGGCATTCCATCCTCACTAAAATCTTTGAGTCTCATACATAGAGCAACACTCCTGCCTTCACACATCCCAATACGGCTTCCGAAAAAAACACAGCACCAAGCTCCTCATCATCACTTTAATCACTAAAATCAAACAGTTGCTAAGCTCGGGTCATCAGGCAATACGGCTCCAATTTGATATCTCCGCAGCCTTCGACTCAGTGGACCACCAATTACTCCTAACCAAACTCTCGGAAATTGGAATAACAGGGACTGTACTGAAATGGTTTGCCAACTTCCTACAAAATCACGAATACTTGGTCAAAAGGCAAGAATCATACTCCAACCCTTGGAAGGCATTCTGTGGCATCCCACAAGGCTCTCCTCTATCCCCAATCCTATTCAATTTATTCATGAGCTCGCTGGGACACATCAAAATGGAAGACAAAACTGTATATCTTATGCTGACATCCTCCTCCTCATTCCCATAACCATCCTAATATTGCTGAAAAAATCTCAAACAATATAGATAAAATTTAAACCTGGGCAACGAACAAGCAGTTACGTCAGAAAGGCTGGACCCGGCAGACGCAGGGAGCTGCGGCAAAGTCCCGCAATGACTGCGTCTACCGGGTCCACCCCCTCTGACATAACTTACTTCTTCTGGAGCAGAACCGGCAGACGAATCATCGTGGGACTTTCCTGCACCTCAGCGTGGCTGCCGACTCTGATGCAGAGAAAGTAAGTCAGAGGTAACGTGACCATTTATTTTTTTTCATCAAAAGGGGATATCTATTAATTGACTGTGTATCCTTTCTTTCTGCACTCAGGCCCAACAATTGTCCCTTTCTATTCCCTCCCTCCTTCCTTCCCATGTCCTTAGTGCCCCCAGTGCCTCCGTCCCGTGCCCCCAGTGCCTCCGTCCCGTGTCCTTAGTGCCCCCAGTGCCTCCGTCCCGTGTCCTTAGTGCCCCCTTCCCGTGTCCTTAGTGCCCCCAAGTGCCTCCTTCCCGTGTCCTTAGTGCCCCCAGCCTCCTTATGTCCCCCACTGCCTTCCAGATTTTGTCCACCCCTAAAGTCAGCCTGCCTACCTATCTCCTTCCCTCCCTGCCGCGCTAAAGCCAGCCAGCCTGCCTACATCCTTCCTTCCCTGCCGCGGAAAAAAAAAAAGCCTCTCTCCTTCCTTTCCCCCGGTCCACGCTGCTGCAGTCTTACCTCCCCGCTGCTGCTGCTAATCGTCGACAATAAGTCTTCTTTCCGACGTCAATTCTGACGTCAAAGAGATCGTTCCAGGCCAGCCAGGCAGTGATTGGCTGGCCCGGAACGTCCTCTCCGATGTTAGAATTGATGTCGGAAAGACTTCTTGTTGGCAATTAGCAGCAGTAACGGGGAGGTAAGACTGCAGTGGCGCGGTCCGGGGGGAAAGGAAGAAGGTGCAGGTCCGGTTGCACAGTAGGGCAGGAGGACCCGGACCTGGCTGGCTGTGCACCCGGGGCGGACCGCCCCCCCCCCCCCTTTGGTACGCCACTGATTACATTATTTTTCCATGTCACATTTCACTCCATTTATTTTTCTATGCTATAGAATCTGGACTCTCCTATTCTCATGGGAATATATTGGGTCACACTTTTGGGGGAGAGGGCAGGGAAGATTATTTTTCTGGAACTGCCTGTTCAATCTGGCCCATTTTTTAAAACTCATTGTCTCTTATTGGTTTTTCCCTCATGCAGCTTTTCATTCCATTCTATTAGAGTTATTTTGTCCACAGACAAAAAGACACTCAATCCTTTTGTACAATTTCCAATTTAAATTATGTCCTTATGTGGATTGACTGTAGTCAAGTTTCCATGTGGCAGCAAGTGAAAGCAATAAGGCTCCTGAAAAAAGTCTGTTAGTACCATGCTCTGCCTACTCATGTTACAGTGACCTTTTCACAAGGCCAACTTTCCATCTAGAACCACATAAATGATTTATCTATTTTCCTTTAACAAAATGCATTTACCTTACAAAGCATAAATGCATTTTACGTCCTTTTTGGATGCTATCTGTTGCCTTTATTTACATTTCCAACAAATTAATTTGGCTTCACTCTCACTTTCTCACTCATTTAATTATTTTATTTATAAGTTAAAAGCTAGAGTTTGACAGTAAAATGTTTGAAGTTATTTTAAAAGCAATTATTGCCACTGGTTGGGTGTACTGCTAAAAATAAAGTCATATTTTCAAAAAAATTCTTAAATTCATAACTCAATAAATAACGAACTGTGGATACAATAAGTATAAAGATAAGCACATAGGGGAAAATGATCTCAAATGCCAGGGTTCTTAACTGGGAATCACCACACAAGGAAACAGTTTTGGAATAATTTTAGATAATATATTTTAGTCCAATGTGCCATGACTGTCAAAACAGGAAAGAAAATGGTAGAGATTATTTGAAAATGAATGGAGAACAAAAACTGAGAATAGCACCATGCCTCTGTATACAGTAGATCAGGGATGTCAAACTCAATCACATTAAGGGGCCAAAATCCAAATTACATGCTAAGTCGCGGGCCAGACCCCGCCCAATCTCCGCCCCCATAATAGTACTAATTATAACACAATTTTTTCCATTCATTTTTCATATATACACACACAATATAATCTTATTAACACATAATGGTTAACCACAAAATTAAACAACACAAAGCACACTATATGCTTCTCAACATTCATTCCTACCAGAACATTCATTCCTACCAGAATCTATGCAAATACAGGACCAAAAACTAAAAGTACTAATATATAAAAAATAAACCCTAAGATTCAAGGCTCTGCATGTAGTACAACCCCCAGAGAAAAAGAAACAAATGTATTTCTTCATGAGCAGTGCAAAATTTAGACAGCAGATTAAAATTCTCAAAATTGACAATTCAAACACTAAATTGAAAATAAAATCATTCCCCCTACCTTTGTTGTCTCCCTCCCTCCATTCTGTGCCTCCCTCTGGCGGGTGTCTTACCTTTTGGCTAGCTCCCGCCTGGCTGTTTTATGCGGCCCGCAGTCCGATACCCCCGGTGTTATCTTGTGGTCAGCTCCCTCCTCCTCATAGCCACAGTGTACACGAAGCTGCGTGCAGCGGCTCCTCTCTCCTTCTGCGCCTGAACCAGAAGCCTTCTTTCTGACATCGCAACGGCAGAGGGAATGCTTCTGGATGAGGCACAGGATGTGGCTTCGTACACACTGCAGATGTGATGAGGAAGGAGACGGCCACAAGATAACACCAGGGGCATCAGGCCACATAAAACAGCCAGGTGGGCCGAATTCAGCCCGTGGGTCTTGAGTTTGACACCTGTGCAGTAGATCCATAGTGCAATGACACCTTGAATACTGTATGCAGTTTTGGTCACCTCCCATCTCAGAAAGATATAGCAGAATTGGAAAAGGCTGAAAGTAAGAAAAATGATAGAGAATGGAACACATTTCTTAAGGAGAAGGACTAAACCAGTTAGGGTTAATCGCGAGAGACAGAAGAGAGGATATAGGATTCTAATATCATGAGATGGGTGGAATAGTTAAATAGATTACTTTTTAATACCTTTAGAGCTGGATTATATATATCGCATCTAAAAAAATTTTAATTAAAAAAAAAAAATCAATGCCAAAACAACACATATAAACTGTTGTTTTGGCACTTGGAAGCCACGCCTAACTTTAGGTGCGACCAACTGTACCAACAGAAACGTGGTACAAAACCTTATGCCTTAAGTTAGGCATAGATGCCTCTTACTATAAATATATGCATAATTTTAAGGAACACCCCAACCTGCTCATGACTCATTTCTGTGCCTCCTTTTAGTGCCACACATAAATTTAAATTTAAAACAATTAATGCAAATAATTGCTTCTTAAGGAGCTAATTATCAGCGCTAAATGGCTTGCAATTAAGTTGCACATGCAAATTGTGTGCACACAATTATGCTAGCACAACTCAAAGCATCATTTACAGAATTTGGGGTGGGTTGGGGGGAAGAAGGTTAGAATTTATACCCCCAAGGGGGAGGATCCTCCAAATCGAAGTCCAAAGGGGACTGGGGGGTCCCATATTGTATCCTGATCCTCCACCGATATGCCAGAGATGACTGTGGTGTCCAGAGCCTTCCCCAAATTCCCCCTAAGGCACTTGGCCCAAAGAACAGAGCCCTGGCCAGAGACATCTGAGCCCCTAGGGACCCCATAGCCTTTGCCAGAAGGCTTGCTTAACCATTTAGGTAAGCTTTGTAGCCAAGAACCACCCAAGAACCCCCCCCCCCTCCAGCTCTCACAGATCACACTGTATGCAAGCAGGCATGTCCAGCAATATGACCAGTGCATTCAGGTCTGTCCTGCCACACAGGCTGACCTCAACCTGGGGCTCCAGCATCTCAGCCAGTCCCCTGCTCTCTTAGGTGTGCAGTCTTTTTTTTTTTCAACTACATAATGAGACTATGAGAGCATCATACCAAGTGCTGTACAAAAAGTGGGATATCACGGGTTGAAAATATGGAGAAGTGCAAAAATTGCTCCCAGCCCACCATCTTCTCTCATTAACGGTGGCAAAGCAGGTGTGGTAGGGAGGCACCAGTGGGCAAATCACATAGGGTGCAACTATAATTCAATATAATCTTTGGTTATGGAGATAATTTTGGAAGGGAAATGCAACATTGCAAATGTAAAAAGCTAGTTTACATCTATAAATGGGCATATACTTGTAAATAAAAGTTTCAGAAAAGCCACTACACATATATCCACAGTAGAGACCGAGGAGAGGTTCAGGGGATGGAGGGGAATCGTGGGAGGGGGGTAGATGAGGGCAGGAGGGTCTGGGATCCCTCCTGCCCATATCTTAAGAGAGGGTTGGGGGGTAGGGAGTTTCTCCAGAGCAGGAGAGCTTGGGCTCCCTCCTGCTCCGATGTTGTCAGGGGGGTCGCGGCTCGCCGGGGCAGAAGGGATTAGGCTCTCTCCTACCCCAATGTTGTCGGGGTGGGGGGTGTCGCGGCTCGCCGGGGCAGGAGGGCTTGGGCTCCCTCCTGCCCCGATCGTGTCAGGAGGGGTGGGGAGTTGCTGGACAGGAAGGCATGGGCTCCTTCCTGTCTGATCCGATCGGGGGAGGGTGGATCGCAGCAGGAGAGATTGGCTATCTCTCCTGCTGCGATAGCGATCCCAAGTGCTGCGGTTGGCGGCAGGGGTGATGAGCCGCGGTGGAGCTGCAATCAGCTGAGCAGCCCCTTTTTCAGCACTTATACCCGTTTTGACTTGGTCTAAGTCAAAACATATAAGTGCCGACTAGGCAACCTGTTAAATGTTTTGGTTATACCTGCTGTACAAATATGTCTAGGTCGGTCCCACCCTTTCCCCTCCTCTAAAAACGCCTCTTTTCTATGCGTTTAGAGGCAGGGGAAAGGCCTAAGCTGGTTTCAGATTTGTCTAAAACCAGCTTTGGTTATGGGTATTTGGACGATCAGGCTTTTATTTAGGCCACTGTTTTAGACTTTTTTTTTTTTTTTTTTTTTATTATGAGCCCCTTAGTTTACAAAGCCACATAAAAATGCCGAAAATTTGGAAAAACTCAGCTCCTTAGTTAGCTCCTCTCAAAATGTGCAATTTTAGAAAATCTAGCAGTTTTACAATAAGTTACAAAAATCAACACCTGCATGCATAAGTGCCAGCCAATATGCATGCAACAGAGAGAAGCCACTTTTTTTGCATTCTTTTTTTTTTTAAATAAATATGGGTATTCTGGCACATATAGTAAGAATATAGAGAACCTTTTGTAAAATACCCAGGAAATTTTGAATGTTCCAACTTAGACAGCCTTTTGATTGTCTTATACAAAATGGGGGTTCTTTTTCTAGTGCTAATGGGAGTGTTTGGGGGAGAGAGAGGTGCCTGGATAGACAAATGAAGGCTCTGAATCTATAAACCAATTGATGCCAGAAGGAAAGCTGTCAGACTCAAAAAAACATAAAAAATAAACAGAGGTAAGCAACTTGTCACTAGTTCAGACTGGCACATACTTAAGTGTAATTATGTTATTTTTAAGTATTTATAACCTGTGAAATTATATACTTTGATTACCTAAGTGTCTGCAATGACTACTATATTAGCAAAAGAGACAAGCTGCAAAGCATTTTTAATCAAATGACAAAAAATATGCAATTAACACAAACATAAAATTAGTAACATTCTCAAGGCAAGAACAGTTCATAATTGGAAAGTTTCTAAAGACACTGACTTTTGCACATTCACAAACAAGATGCTGAATATTTAGGGCTCCTTTTATTAAGGTGCGCTAATGGATTAGTATGCACTAAATGTAAGATACCTATAGGAATAAAATTTGCTAGCGTACCTTAGTAAAAGGAGCCTTAGTTTCTTAACTTTTTCAAAAGATATCCCTGTTACTTTAAGGGAACACTATCAATATTTTTTTTTTATGTACATAAAAAAAAATCCTTTGGTACAAACTGAAAAAAGCAGTGCTCAGCTAGATGCATGATCAGCAAACCCACCATGACCGAACAAATCTTGTCTGCGAGCCTAGTAACTATCCCGAGGAAGCTAGAGGCAGGGTATCCAAAGGCAAGACCCGAAATTAGCCCTATCCAATTACCCACAGCTACACAGAGTTAGGAAGGATGCCGAGATAAGGGCAGGAACCTACCAATACAGCAAAGGGTACAGAAACCAAGCAGACCCCCAGACCAAGTGGTTGAAAGTGTACCATTGCCAGAAAGCACAGTTACTTACCATAACAGGTGTTATCCAGGGACAGCAGGCAGATATTCTCACACATGGGTGATGCCACCAACGGAGCCCTGGTACGGAACACTTTAAAAGTGCATCGCCGCTTTAAGACTTTAGAAAGTTTGCGATAGCCCATACCATGCATGCGCGAGTGCCTTCCTGCCCGACGCAGGGCACACGTCTCCTCAGTTAAGATAAGCTAGCTAAGAAGCCAATCAGGGGAGGTGGGTGGGTTGTGAGAATATCTGCCTGCTGTCCTTGGATAACACCTGTTACAGTAAGTAACTGGGCTTTATCCCAGGGCAAGCAGGCAGCATATGCTCACACAAGCTAACCAGAATGGGATGGTGGGAGAGTTGGCCTTCAAAAAATTAAATATCATCATGCAAACTAGCCAAATTTTTGAGTGCAAGTTGCCAGAATTAGAGGGCTACTGGTAGGGTTAGGGTGCAAGCAGTTTCCCAAGGCCTGCTGTTGCAATGACTGGTCACAAAGAGAGGGAAGTAGGAACAAGACCACAAAAAACCCCAAGACAGACATGACTGAAAAACACACCACACCATAGCTTCAGACCCCTCCTGTCATTCATGATAGCCAGGATACATAAGGCAGGTTCTGGCTGGCCTAGAAGTCCAGGTGTGAAGGAAGGCAAGTCAGATCAATTTATAATATCAAGGTGTATGCCATTGCATTTGCAGCTTTCCAGTCCTCATGGATGTTTATATTCAAATATATTATCTTCAATGCTTCAAGTAGAATGCTTGAAAATCTGACACCTGCTACAGCATGTTGACAGTAATAAACAACTCCTCAAGATATGCTGTTTATTCTCTTTTCGGGAGCACTCTATTGTTGGACGTTATTTTCCTATAAAATCAATAAAACTGATTGAACTAAAAAAAAAAAAAAAAAGATATGCTGTTTATTTTTAACACTTTTCATTGCACCACCAGAAAAATTCAGAGATACTATATGATGGTACCCCCCCCATTGCATCACTTCCAGCTCCCCTTCCCTCCAGTGGGTTCAGAATCTCTCTCCCCCTACCAATCCAGTCTTCATCTGCCTCCTCCCCCCAGCGCTGTCAGTTCAGCACTGCTCCCTGACCTCTCTCAAGCCCCCACTGTCCTTTAAAGTTTGTCAGTCACCAATGACAGCAGCACGACAGCTCCTGGGTCTTCCCTCTTCCGTGTCCCATCCACAGGAAATTACATCAGAGGAGACAGGACATGGCAGAAGGAAGTCCAGGTAAAGTATTTTTGCGCCCTTAATTGCTGGCACCCTAGGCCAGAGCTTCACCTGGTCCAATACAATACAATCTTTATTTATATACCACCAATACCTTCAAGAGGTTCACAGCAATTTACATAAATAATTATGAAGATACAAATTATTAAATAGTACAGTGGTACCTCGGTTTATGAGTGCACCGGTTTGCGAGTGTTTTGCAAGACGAGCAAAACATTTGCAAAATCAGCACCTCGGAAACCGAGCACCCCCTCCCCCCCTCCTGCGACCTGAAGTCCCCCAGACCCACCCGAACCCGCTTCTTACTTTCATCTGGCCTCGGCACTGGCATGTCCTGTGCGTTGGTGCCGGTGCCCGAAGATTGGCCTCCTCTTCTGTGCTGGGCCTTGAGCAGATAAATCCGTTCCTTGGTCCCACAAACTCTGCAAGATCGGGCCTACCTGGCAGAAATAGCAAGATTGGGACCCCCAGCAGCAGAGGCAGCAAGATCGGGACCCCCAGCAGCAGATGCAGCAAGATCGGCAACGGCAGCTGCAAGTAGTGTTCAGCCCAAAGCTTCCCTCCCAGGCGGAAACAGGAAGCTGCGTCAGAGGGGAAGCTTTGGGCTGAGCACTGCTTGCAGTTCAGATTCCAAAGCAGCGTTTGGATTCCGGGGCAAATATGAAGGAAAAAAAAAGTTCGGATTCCAAATCGTTCAAGTTCTGGGGCGTTCAGATTCTGAGGTACCACTGTATAAGCTTTCCAAACCACAAGGATCTCCCTCTGAATTCTCTCTGCATAACAGGCCTATGCAGTCTCCAAAGCTCATGAATTATTCCCATGTTGTGCCAACAAAAGATAACATTATATGTAAAATAATCCTGAATAAATGAAGTATAATATTTTTTAATCTACATATGCAGCACACATAAGCCCACATGAAATCTATTCTGGAGTCAAGTGGTGACTGATCTAATGTTATATACAATTTACCTGATATCATCTTCTTTTAGTTTCTTAGCTGCCTGTGTAGACAGCTTTATCTGCAAGTCAAGTCTCTGTAAGAAATCTTTGGCAGACAGTTCCTCAGGCTCCTCGAGTTGATATTCAGTTTCTTGTGGACTAGGAGAGGAAGAGGTCTCTTCCTGTGCCGATACCTTATCCCAAGACGTACAACTCTCTAAACTTTCATTCTCTGGAGAGTCCAGCGAGTTAAAGCCATTGAATAGTGACTTCTTCTCAGATATAACTGGGATATTCAAGGTTTTCCGCAAAAATATGCAATCAGTAGTAAACAGTTTATTTGCCCTTTTTATTTGTTGCATCTAGAAGAAATATGAAAAGGAAAATAATTATACTAGTTCTGTTTGGAAGTTCCATAATTGAAACAGGTGAAACTGTCTTGACTTCATTACTCGATGTTGATAGTACAAGGTAGTATTGTGGAACACATTGCCTCAGGATGTAAGGAGTGCATCATCTTTAATAAATTTTAGGAAGCTAGTTGAATGCTGTTTGAGAGATATTTTTCATGTAAGTGAGATGGTTGAGAGGAAGTCATTATATGGCTGCCAGTCAATAGGCCTGTTGCACTGAGGCTGGTTTTTAGATTCTTTGACAGTTTAATGCATGTGGTTTTCGGTTTTCTATGATGTTTTTTGTCTAATGTTTATTTGTTAAATTATGAGTGTTTACTTGCAACTCGCTCAGAATTGTAGATGTAGCGAGTAAGAAATTTTTAAATAAATAAAAATAAAATCTCATTTACACTCATACAGAAAGCTATATTACCACAAAACAGTACTTTGTAGCTATTGCTTTGCTGAACATCTAATATAATAAAACGCTAAGCCGCGCATGCACACTCCCACCTGCGTGCATCCGTTTTCCGTGAGATGTAGGGCACTTGAGGTAGGAGTGCGCATGCGCACGAATCTCTCTCTCTCTCTCTGGCTGGTTGTCAGCGTCATCTTCGTTCCTCTCCCCAGCACACCCGAACCCCTGTTCAGCCTCCCATCCGACTCTACCTTCGGCTCCCTTAGTCCCTTGCCGCCGCTCCTCTTCTCTTTCCGCCCCGCGGTCCCGACAAACGTCCTTACTCCAGCAGGGGCCGCAGCACTCTAAACACACTGCTTCGCGGCCTGCTACTGCCCTGATTTGCTCTGCCCGACACAAAACCGCGGGAAGGGGGTGGCAAGGGACTAAGTTGGCCGGTAGTGCTGTTTTTCCATGATGGAGGTCTGCGTGAGCTCTCCCAGAGCCTGGCCCGCACCAAGACGCGCTCCTATGGCACTACGGCTAACATGCAAAAAGAAAACAAAAGAAAACGTTGGCCCCCGCTGAAGAAGCGGAAGGTGGAGGAGGGGCGTGAGGAGCCAGAGAGCTGTATGTAAGTGTGTGTATGCATGTGTATAGCCGAGGAGGAAGTGCAGCAGGAGCAAGGAGGTGGGGAGAGTGGATTTCCCCTACTTGGATGTCAGGCATCAAGAGGATTGGAGTAAAAGCTTTGGTCCTGCGATCCTCACTCTTTTCCTGGGGCTACTGCTGGACAGGGGGGGAGCAGGACGTAAAGGAGAAGAGCTACTGCTGGACAGGGGGGAGCAGGGAATGGGAGGGGTGTTGCTGGACAGAGGGAGATAAAAGGAGAAGGGCTACTGCTATATGGGGGGGAGCAGGGAAAGGGGGTGAGGTGCTGCTGGACAGGGAGGAGGTAAAAGTAAGGGAGAAGGGCTGCTAGCACCCGTTAATGTAACGGGCTAAACAACTAGTAATTAATAACTTGTTAAAAATTAGTTAGCAATGTTTCTGAAATCATGACTAACTTCCTCAGCCTTAATTTTCAACTCACTAGACCAGCATTTATCAGTGTCTGTAACGTTTTGCAGATTATAGTCATACCCCGCTATTTGCTATCTAGACAGGGCCTACAGTAGACTCCTACACTGGCACATTGGTGCGTCACAGCTGCTTCCCAGATATGCTGCAGGAGGTTTTTTGTCACTCCTGTCCCATCCCCTACCAGTGACTCAACATTATACAGTAGGATTTCTTTTGTAGCGGTCGACAACAGTGGGCAGAAATTCAGAAAACCTGCTAGCACCAACCTAACTCTTCTCTCTGATGTAACTTCTCACTTCAGCATAGGCAGGAAATGTCAGAGAGGGCTCAGGTTGGTGCAAGCAGGCCATCTGAATTGCTGCCCACTGCTGCTACCGCCCACTGCCCAATACAGGGAAAAGAGTGAGGCAAAAATAAACAGACTAGATTCTGTAGTTTGTGAACCCACACACTATGAAGAAATTAATGAAACCTTCATACTAAATCTTCTTTAACTTGGCCATACATTGTTAACTGGCTCAATTACAGCGCATCCTTGGGTTTGATGTGGGTATTCATGTGGTAGTTTGCTAGTTCTCATCACAAATTTTAACCAGTTTATTACACAGTAAAACATGCATGACAGTAGATAGTATCCATTTGGTATGATCTCATTACTTTGTCATTATAGGAGTAGTTCTATAAATGTGTTCCTGGTGAGAATTTAGGCCTACAGCCTGGATGCAGTGAAGGGATGCAATCGCCAGCAATGTGGTGGGTTGGAGGGGGGGGGGAAGAAGTATTTGCTTTAAAATTGTTGTTTTTGAACTCATGCAATTTGTAACCAATTTATTATTTTTGACGTGCATTATTGACCTTTTGCCAACTTGTGTCTTTTTTACTAAACCGTGGTAGAGGTTTCTACCATAGGCCGGAGTGCTAAATGCTCCAATGCTCATACAATTCCTATGAGCATAGGAGCAGCATTAGAGTATTTAGCACCCTGGGCTGTGGGAGAAACCTCTACTGCAACTTAGTAGAAGAACCATTTAAAAGACATTTGTTTTGCAAAGTGGGTCTGCTAGGACCAGAAATTCCACAGAAATAGCTTCCCTCAAAATAGTGCAAAGCAATATTTATTTATTTAAATTTAGCTCACATATTTTTCAGTAGGACCTTTAAGTGAGTTATTGTTAAAGTAGTTCCTGTCCTTGGAGGGATTACAATCTAATTTTCTATCTGAGGCAATGGAGAGTTAAGTGACTTGCCCAAGGTCACAAAGTACAGTAGCAGGGTACCTCAACTTCAGAAAACTAATTAAAACCAACCTGTTCAACCGATTTGTGACCAAGAATTCCTAAAGTCTTCACTGCTTATCCTACACCGTATGACCTACCCTTTTTTGTAAATCGCCTTGATCTACTTCCTATTGACCAAGAATTCCCAAAGCCTTCACTGCTTACCCCACACTGTTCGACCTGCTCTTCCTATTGACTTACTCTTATTGTAAACCCATCCCTACAATGTTACCTTACTCTCTACAAACAGTCATGTACTCAAAGACTTCATTGTTTTTTTCTCGCTGAATGTCCAGCTCTTCTTTATTGTAAACCGCCTCGAACTACCTTGGCTTTGGCGGTATATAAACAATAAATTATTATTATTATTATTATTAGAGAGATGCATGGGGATGAGGATCATGGAGATGGAAGAAGTTGCCCAAGGATAAACATAAGAATTGCCTTACTGGGTAAGACCAAAGATCCATCAAGCCCAATAGCCTGTTTTCATGGTGGCCAATCCAGGTCACTAGTACCTGGCCAAAACCCAAAGAGTAACAATCCAGGGCAAACAGTGGCTTGCCCCATGTCTTTCTCAATAACAGACTATGGACTTTTCTTCCAGGAAATTGTCCAAACCCTTCTTAAAAACAATATTTTATCATTTAAAAAGCAAATATATATATATATATATATATATATATATATATATCCCAAGAGGATCCTAAGTGGTCAGATCCTCTAAAACACAGGTATCAAACTCAAAGCCCACGGGCTGAATTCGGCCCACCTACTTGTTTTATGCGACCCGCAGTCCGATGCCCCCAGTGTTATCTTGTGGCCAGCTCCTTCCTCCTCACAGCCGCAGCGTCCCACATCTCATCCAGCATTCCCTCTAATGTTGTGATGTCAGAGAGAAGGCTTCTGGTTCAGGCGTAGGAGGGTCTGGGGTGGAGATTGGATGGGGGCTGGCCTGCAACTTAGCCTGCATTTTGGATTTCGGCCCCTTAATGTGATTGAGTTTGACACCCTACTCTAAAGCGTTTTCCCTATCTATCCCAGTAGGATTATAATCTGTTATCTGGAGCTATCTGCTCAGGGTCACAAATAGCAGCGCTGGGATTGAACCTGCAACTAGAGAATGACACGGTGTCAGAATCCTCACTGCCACCATCCCCACACATAACCGTGGGAAACCATCCCATGCCATTCTTTAGTGTTTATCTCAACCTCAGTCCTTTTACACCAGCATTCTTCAATGCAAGGCTTGAGGGTCAGTGGTTGTGTCCATTCATACTCTTGATTCTTCCTTCTCTCCTTAAAGAATGCAGATGGTTTATTGCGGTTATCCGCAGGGATGGGGACAAATTCTGTCACCGTGTCATTCTCTAGAACCTCACAGTGCTGAGGCAGCAGCTTTAACCGGTGTCAGGTCAAAAGCGCGCCGGGACAAAGGCACGCCCAGACAATTGAGCGCAGCACGGAGGCGGGCGCCGCTCTAAATTACTGTTTTTAGGGCTCTGATGGGGGGGCGTGGGGGGGAACCCCCCCACTTTACTTAATAGACATCGCGCCGCATTGTGGGGGCGTTATGGGGGGTTGTAACCCCCCACATTTTACTGAAAACTTCACTTTTTCCCTGTTTTTAGGGAAAAAGTTCAGTTTACAGTAAAATGTGGAGGGTTACAACCCCCCCAAACCCCCCATAACGCCGGCGCGATGTCTATTAAGTAAACTGGGGGGGTTCCCCAACAAAACCCCCCGTCGGAGCCCCTAAAAACTGTAATTTTGTGCGGCGCGTGCCTCCGCGCTGCACTCAATTGTCGGCGCGCGCTTTTGTCTTTCGCGCCGTTGTATATGAACCGCTTTAACCACATCAAATTTGGTACCTTTCCATTACATTTTCAGAGAATAGTTTTGCCCCCAGTTATCCGGCCACCGGTCTGTTTTTCTTCCCCCAACCTAACTAAAGCAAATTAGCTCTGACATTCCTGCATCTGAGGCATATGACTCCTGCCATTGAAAGGCTATGTTTCAAAAGTTAACACCAGCCTTTTTGTGAGGGGGGGGGGGAGGTGATCACTTGGGTAACCAAGTCTATTTCTACCTTTGTAGTTACCCTGGAAGACTGTTTAAAAGCATCTTAAATAAACTAAAACCCACAGGCAGAGCCAGCATCTCCCTCTGTTAACAGGCCACTTCGGTGACTTTGTAGAGCGCTAGGAAGCCTCTGTAGCCCTTCAAAATACCGCTGTCACTAATTTGAAGGTGGGCCGTCCAGGACCTCCACAGGGCTCCCTCACCGCAGGGGAAGTGCCTCCGGGTGGGGGGCATTTGGCCTATGGCGCCTTACCGTCACTCCGTACTTGAGCGCGATGCCCTGCAGCGTATCGCCGTCGCCCACCCGGTGCTCCACGTAGCTCTCGGCCAGAGGCGCCGTCACGCTAGCCGTGCTGCCGTAGGAGCGCGTCTTGGTGCGGGCCAGGCTCTGGGAGAGCTCGGCCTCCGACTCGGACCCCGAGCCCGAGCGCGGGAAGACGGGCGAGCCGAAGCGGCCCGGCCCCACCTCAGCGCGCAGCGGCGGCGAGCCGTCCGCCATCTTCCCGCCACCGCGGGTACCAGCAGATGCTGCGCAGGCGGAAGGATGCGACCCCCACGATTCGATTGGCGGAGGTGGGGAGGGCCCGCGCGCGCGCGCGCCGCACGCCACGCTGCCTCTCTCCTGGGAGGGGAGGGGCGCCCAGCGGAGCCCCGTGAAATTTGATACTGGAAGAGGAAGGGGGGGGGGGGGGGTCGTGTCGCTCGCGCGCAGCATTTAAATTTAGCTCAGGTCTTTTCAGGAGTAGCGCGAGGCGAGATATGCTGAGGTTGAGACAGGATCCGGTTGCTACGATTTGCCCTCAGGTGTAACATATCTTGGCTGCTCATGCGTTTTATTCCTGTTTGTGTGTCCGTGCCAGAAAGGAGACATTACTATTATTTCTAGAGTGCTACCAGATGTACGCAGCGCTGTACAGAGTCGCAAAGGAGAAAGTCTCTGCGTACATTCTTTTTTTTTTTTTGAGTTCAATAGTTTTTATTGAGTATTTTTAGAAAATACAGGAAGCAGTTCCAAATACATGAAGTCAAAATAAAGCTTTCTGTATAAAGAGCATATAAATCTATATTTAACTATAGAGGAACATAACAGTGAGAAAGGTTCCTACTATTAGAACTGCATGTGAAGAGAATATAAGAAGAAAGTGAGGGAGAACAACAGAAAAAAGGGAGAAAGATGAAAGAAAAATAAAGAAAAGGAAATCAAAGAAAAGGAAGACGGGAGTGTCTCTGCGTACATTCTAAACAGACAAACAAGATGCAAGGGTGGGGATTCAGTTAGGGGCATTGGTCGATGTAGTGGGGGTAAATGTTTCCCTTTTCTGTAGTCTCCTTCACAACTGATTGTACTAAGTATTGATTTAAAAAAAAACAAAAAACAGCAACAACAAATTTTATGCAAAGCTTTGATTCCAAAAGATGAGTAAATCACAACGGCTGGATACAAGATCTGAGCAGTAAAGTCTGGCATTCATTGAATTCAGTATACACTATATAAAACATCATTACCTGGTCTGGAAGCATGCAGGATAAGATGGTCGTCCATACTAAAATAGTGTTGTATAGATGAGCTAATTACACAAAATTATTTTTGCAATTTCTGTTGAATCCTCCCTAAAGTGGTTCTCATCCTGGGTGTTGTGATGCACTGGTGGTGCCCCAGGATGCTTAGTCTCTTCAATCCAGGCAGGTCTGGTGGCACTCACAGGGAAATGGGAGGAGGTAACTGGGTTTCACACTGAAATTCCCTTCAGCAGTGATGCCCCATTTGAATAGTCCCAGGAAGACTAGCAACAGGAGAAGTCCATGTAATCTCCTTTTGCCAATGAGGCCAACTCTCCTTGAAAGAGGCAGAAAAGATCAGTTGTTACTAGTGCTACCTGATTCAGGGAAAAAATTTTTGATTTGATTCGATTCAGCCTATTGAATCGATTTTTTGATTCGATTCGATTTTCCTGCCCAATTGGGTGTTTTGTTTCAAACATCCTGGTGGGTTTATTTCATACTGAATCAGAAGCCAAGGACTGGCCTCAATGATGAGTCGTGAGGCTAAGATGTCAGGAATTCAGCCATGGGTATATAGTTCAAAAAGTCACTTTATTGGTGAATTTGTCACAATAGCTCAAAGACTCGACACTGGTAGTGTTTCGGTGCATGTGCCTTTATCAAGAATCTAAAGGACCATGTTAAAACAAAATAAACATAATTAAAGACATAATTTTTAAAAAAAATCATAAAAACATATATATAAATGTAAAAGATATGGATAAGAACAACATTATAAGCTGAAAATAAACAGCATAATTAAAAACATAATTAAAAAATAATTAAAAACGTGTATAGGAATCACATTATAAACTGAACATGAGCAAGCAGCAAGAGTACATAACGTAATTGAAGCCATGCAATGAAAGAAAAATGTAATTTAACTCTTAATCAAAAACCATGAATAAACACATGTAAATCAATAATATCTACCCAGGTGGTTTAGGTATGGATAAAAAAGTATATGTATATTCAATATGAAGCAAACCGAGGCAATTAAGAACAAATAAGCGTGGAGGGGCATAATCAAAAGGGACGTCCAAGTCCGTTTACGTCCATCTCGCAAGTCATCCAAAGTTAAAAAGAGCCTAAGATACATTTTCAAAAGATACGTACCACTTTTTTTTACTTTCGAAAATTGTTTAATTATACGTTCTGCCGATCTGATCATCCAAGCCGCTAAATCGTCCATCTTTATACCACATTTCCATCCAACTTTCCATCAAAGTCCAAAACACCTAGAACAAGCCCTGTTGGATGTGGGAAGGGTCTGCAAAGTGATGGGCTGCACACCCAGACATGCCACCTAAATAGTGGGGTACCTTACAGGGCACTGCTGTGAATCTCACAAAAAGGGTGCCATGGCTTCTCCTCACTACAGCTCCCTTATAGGTGACGGTGAGCCCCCAAACCACCTCCAGAATCCCCTATCTACCCACTTATCTACCACCCCAATAGCCCTTATGGCTGCAGGAGCCACTTATATGCCAGTAAAAAAGGGTTTTGGGGGTGTATAGGGGAGTGCATATGTTTAAGTATCAATGCAGTGATTACAGGGGCTTATGGGCATGGGTCCTCCTCTCTATGGGTCCCTAACCCACCCCCAAGACGACTTTAGCTGCCTCTGGGCTGGATGACTAGGCTTTCCTATGCCAGGCAGCAAGGTGATGATGGTCTGGAGGCTGAAATTTAAAGTTGTGAATAAAATTTTTATGGGGGTGGGGGGGTTGGTGATCACTGGGGTAGTGTGTGGGGGTCAGTGTTATGTGTTTTCAGTGCTTATCTGGTGAATTTAGGTGGGTGTTTGTGATATAAGCCATGTTTTACATGGTCTAAGTCACAACGTCCAAGTTCTGTCTAGGCTCTGTTGTTAAACTTTCGGTTATACATGCTGTACGACTAAGTCTAAGCCGGCCCACGTCCCGGCCAACTCCCACCCTCGACACGCCTCCCGAAACGCCCCATTTAGCTTTGGACGTTGAGCGGCACTATGAAGGCCTAGGTCGTTTGGAAATACGTCCAAAACCCGGTTTTATTATCGGCACTTGGACGTTTTTGAGAAATGTTTGTCGAAGTGCCGACTTAGGCCGGTTTTTGGACGTTTTTCTCTTTCAATCATGAGCCCCATAGTGTGCCAAAAAGTCATACAAAGCACTTAAAGAGCAATAGAAAAGCAATTACAGTATGATGGGGCAATAAGCAAATAATGTGGAGCAATTGAAAAGCAAAGGTAATATACTGTATATAAGCAACTGAAACATAGAGCAATAAAAAACAATTTTGCACACTACAGTTTAGAAAAATAAATAAAGCAAGTATGGAGAAAAGGCTATACAAAGCAATTATAATGTCATCATAAAACAATTAAGCAAAACATATTGAGGAGTAATAGAAATCACGTTAGTAAAACACAAAGTGAAATGCTCAACGAGGCATAAAACTCAGGAAAATGAGATAACATCTAAAAGGAATTAAACCATCGTGAAAAATAATCTAACGCATTGCTAAATCAAGGCATCACAGCAGTAACAGAATAAAATAAAAGATATGTATGTATATTGTAGGGTGAATGGCAACCTACTATAATCACAGTTGAATACATGGCAAGGACAAACAATACATATAATTAACACAATCCAAGAGAGATATTGTAGTAGTAATGCTCATCCGGAAAAAATGCTAACAGCCATAATAAACATAAGGCATACCGAAGCAGAAAAGTCTGAAAACGAACAGTGTGGAAGGGCAAACGAGACGTGTAAAATACACCAGATGAAAAAGAAAATATGGTCAGTGAAAGGAAATGTGGTCAAAACATACCATTATGATTTAAGTTAAGCTAATGAGTTGACAATTTAAACATAATGGGCAATTAAAGTTGTAATAACACTTTCCCATGAACTGCCAATGTTCCCACATCTTCCCATGACACCAAGGCATCAACAACAGCCCCTTCTCCTTTCCTTTCTCTACCCCCTGCATTAGCTCCCTATTCTTCCAACCCCAGCTGCAGCCACCCCCTTCTGCTGCGCCAACTATACAGAAGGCATTGTGAGAGGCTTTGAGATGTGTGAACAGGAAGGGCCAGATTCTATAAATGGTGCCAAAATCAGCAGCCATCCACAAAAATGGGTAGGTGGTGTTTAAAGAATCATGGCTAATGGTGTCTACCACAAAACTTAGGCTTCTGCAGTGTAGACCAGGGTTTTACTGACCCATTGCAGATGGGTTCTTTTGAGAATTATGTCTAATGGCACCTAAGTCATTTCCACCCCTAACCACCCCTACTTTGACGTTAAGCACCGTTAGGTAGCTTCATGTAGATGCAATTATGATGCCTACTTTTTATGAGATTACATTTTTTTTAACAGCATGGTTGATTACTGCACTGATTAATTAAAACAATTAAGTTAGGCGATTTTAGGGCATTTTCCACTGCCCAACTTATGGCGCTGTTTATAGAATTAGGCCTGACGTGCCTTTTCTCACATTGCAAAGCCTTTCTAGTGCTGGGGGGGTGGGGACTGGCTAAAGAAGAAAGAGTATTAACAAATGCTCTAACTCACAATTTGCTAATGTCACAGAGTAAGGAAAAGAGTCAAACATTTATCTTTATCATCGATGTTGTATTAATCAGATCGTAGGGTCTCTTTTAACACACAGTTATTTCATATCCCCATCCTGAAAACTGAATCTTAAATCATCTCTCCCCTCCGTTGCTCACATCTAAATACGAATGTCCCACACATTCAATTATTGGCAACCACACTTAATGGTCTGTAAAGGACTCCAACGCTGGCACATTTCTTGTAATTCCCAGTGCTTATTATTAGCTTAATTGAAGCATTTTGATCTCCATGATCTTCATCAGGGGAATTTTACCAAGAAATTGCCAATCTCTCAAAATTACTAACACAATCAAACATGCCGTTTCTGGCTGTGCAATCTAATGCACGCTTGGTTGCATAAGAGTTAATACAATATAGATGATAAACATAAATGTTTCACTCTTTCCCTTACCCTGTGACAAAAGAAGAAAGAGCGGCAGGAGTAAGAGGAAAAGTTCCCACTGCCAATAAGGGATTCTGATGTAGTGGCTGATTCTTATGATGTCATCCTCCTGCAACAGCAGCTGCCAAATTATGTCATCAGAGCCAATAATCTGGCAATTTTTCAGAGTTTTTCAATTATAACTGAAAACACCAAATTCTTCTTCAGGGGGGTTTTATCAGGATTTTTCAACTGGAACAAAAACCCAGAAGTTCCAAGAAAATATGAACAAGAATAAAATACATATACAATTATATGAAAAATGAACATATGCTAAATATGATTAAATTGAATATTTCATAACACATTGTGTTGTGCTTCAAGAATAGTGATATCTATGACATCAGTAATAATGGCTCCCCCTGTGGCAGTTGGATTGCATATTGAATGCCAAATAAAATCTGGAAAAAACAACATGCTTTTAGTTTGACTAAACCATATAACAAAAATGCTTTTAGTCAACCACTATTGCTTTCTACAACCCACAAGTTATGCCGCATACAACAGGGCTTGCTTTCAATTTCTAAACTGGTTAGCTTATGTACTATAGGCAGCAGGGATGAATCACCATTTTTCTCATTCATTCACTTAGCTCATTATAGACTATGAAAACAACAACCTTGACATTCTACTTTCAGAAAAGAGTTGCTATAAATACAGAATAAAACTATTAAAAATACAGGTCTAATGTTTTTCTCTCTGTCTTTCATTCACTACATCTGAATAAAGATTTCAGCATTACACACAAAGGAGATAATCCTATGAAGGAATTTAGGTGTCTACTTTATGCAAAAATACAGGAGAACGGTATAGTATAGGATGTAAAGAACTTCTGTGCATGCAAGAAGAGCAGGACTTGGGGGTGATTGTGTCTGAAGATCTCAGGGTGGCAAAACAGGTAGAAAAGGTGATGGTCAAAGCCAGGAAGATGCAGGAATACATAAGGAGAAGAATAACCAGTAGAAAAGGAGAGGTAATAATGCCATTGTATGTCTCTGGTAAGGCCCCATTTGGAATATTGTGTGTAATTTTTGAGACCACACCTTCATAAAGATATAAATAGGATGGAGTTGGTCCAGAGGACTTCACAAAATTGGTTAGTGGTCCTATGCCTTAAGTGTGAGCACTTATACCAACCACGGAGCTGGCATGTGTGGACCCAAATTCCAATGATAATGTATGTAACTTATAGTATGTAAACTCCTGAATTCTGTATGTGGCACCCAGATTTGGGCGCCTAAATTTGGGGTGATCCTGAGATGCACATACAACCTAATTGGCTAACGAGCCATTAACAATTATTAATTGGCTGGTAATAACCGATTATTGACATTAACTGGCACCATTTAGGATAAGAACATAAGAATAACCTTACAGGGTCAAACCAATGGTCCATCAAGCCCAGTAACCTGTTCACACAGTGGCCAATCCAGGTCATTAGTACCTGGTCAAAATCCAAGGAGTAGCAATATTCCATGCTACCGATACAGGGCAAGCAGTGGCTTCCCTCATGTCTTTCTCAATAAGACTATTGACTTTTCCTCCAGGAACTGTCCAAGCCTTTCTTAAAACCAGCTACGCTATCCGCTCTTACCACATCCTCTGGCAATGCGTTCCAGAGCTTAACTATTCTCTGAATGAAAAAAAATTTCCTTCTATTGGTTTTAAAAGTATTTTCCTGTAACTTCGAGTGTCCCCTAGTCTTTTGTAAACTTTGAACCCATTCTACTTCACTCAAGATTTTGTAGACTTCAATCATATCTCCCCTCGGCCATCTCTTTTCCAAGCTGAAGAGCCCTAACTGTTTTAGTCTTTCCTCATATGAGAGGAGTTCCATCCCCTTTATCATCTTGGTCGCTCTTCTTTGAACCTTTTCTAGTGCCACTATATCTTTCTAGGAACCCCCACGAATCTTGAAAAACCGCGAATACGGTTTTTCATGGAGCCTGAAGATGGCAGCAGGAGAGCAGCCGGAGCGCTGCGAGTGCAGGAAATCACTCGCGGTTTGCTCCGACCGCCTCTTCCTGCACGAAGTCAGGCCTTATCCAATCAGGAGCTGCGTGTCAAAGTCTTTTTCCTCCTTATAAACAAAAACTAATTTGATATAAATATTATTATGGTATGCTACATTGCATAGTTTTATTAAGACAGAAAATTGTCCAAACCTTTCTTAAAACCAGCTAAATTAACCACTCTTACCACATAAAACCAGCTAAATTAACCGCTCTTACCACATCTTTTGGCAACACGTTCCAGAGCTTAACCATTCTCTGAGTAAAAAAATATTTCCTTCTATTGGTTTTAAAGGTACAGTATTTCTCTATAATTTCATTGAGTATCCCCTAGTCTTTGTAATTTTTGACGGAGTAAAAAATCAATCTACTTGTACCTGTTCTACACCACTTAGGATTTTTTAGACTTCAATCATATCTCCCTTCGGCCATCTCTTTTCATCTCTTGGTACGTTGTCTAGGGAGTGGCAAGTGGACTTGATAATGCATAATGCTTTTTGAAACTGCATTTGATAAAGCAGTTATGTCCATACTCAGACAATAAAGTTTTGAAAATTGACACATTAGTGATTTAATAATTGAACTGCTATCTGGGTAGTGCATTTGATATGCTGCCTTTCTGTGATACAATCAAAGTAGTTTACATATTATATATATATATATATAGGTATTTTTCTGTCCCTTGGGAGCTCACAGTTTATGTTCCAATCTGAAAATGCCTGCCACAACCTTCTGTAGTAATCTCAGAAGACTGCCGAGGGAGGTTGCAGTAGCCATTTTGAATGGGGAGCAAGCATGGGCAGGAATGACTGGAAATCACTTCTGCCTCAATGAGGCCACTAGATAGATGGGTGCCAGATTTCGGTCTAGAGATTGCAGCAATATTCGGTGACAGAGTCTGAGGGCAGCAGGCCAGTCTTCTTTTGGGGAGGCATTTTTGGAAAGGGAGCTATGCCACCCCATTTTGTTTTCAGCCAAAACTGTGCAATGAATTTTAGCCATAAATTCAGTTTTACTCTCCTAGTTGCTAAAGTGTTAAGTTTTGAGCTCTTTGTTTGAAAGTTTTTATAAAATAAGCACAACAAATGCACCTAATATAGATACCCTGCAGAGCTGCTCAAACCAGTCTCAAGAGCCACACTGGTAGCACTATGCCAGAAGATCTGGAGGACCTGAATATGACCAAAAGACTGGAAAAGATCAGTTTTTATCCCACTGATGAAGAAAGGCGATGTCAGGGACTATACCAACTACAGAACAATCGCCCTGATCGCTCATGCCAGCAAGGTGCTACTAAAGATCATCCAGAGGCGCATGGGTAATGTCCTTGATTGAGAACTTCCTGATTCCCAAGGTGGATTCCATAAGGTGGATCATAGGAATGGTGAGGGAGTACCAGAAGAAGCTCTACCTATGCTTCATTGATTATACCAAGGCTTTTGACTCTGTTGAGTATGACAAGCTTTGGCAAGAACTGCTAGGTATGCCACTGCCTTTCTGCAATTTTTTTAGGGCAGGTTTTACAAAAACTAAACAATGTCCTTAAGCTAACTTCTCCTCCATCCCTCTGTGCATGCTTATCCTCCCCCAACCCCTCCTCTTTACAAAAGCATAAGCACAGGTTTTAGCAGTGGCTGTGGCGGTATTCTTTGGGCTTTGGAACTATTACCACCATGGTCAGTGCTAAAACCCGCGCTACACTTTTGTAAAAAGAGGGGGGGGGGGGGAGGGGGGTTAGTAAGCCATGATGGCAGTATGCACACCTTTTTTTCTGAAGAAATTCTGTTCCCTAAAGCCTGCGATGAGGGTGTTGTGGTTCTCATAGGGAAGCACCATCTGCCAGCATGCAGTAGAAGGCCCTATGAACACTTATTTGGAAGCTTGTCAGAATTTCTTTATGAAAGAAAGGTACATCTCCCAAAATAGTTTTAGCTTTAACAAAACACAATAATAGTCCATTCTTAGATTTGCATTGAAGTGGGTGCTGTACGCTTGTTTCTAGTCTTCTTCCAACCCATTTGAATTTAAAAAAAATATATATTTTCCTTTGTTCTTTTCAGTGACAGTAGTTCAGTACATGAATTTGGTACCTCCTCTTTAATACAGCATTCTCAGAATAAGAGGCTGAATAAACTCTACCAGGCAATCAACTGTATCAGCATAGAGAATGTTTTTATGATCAAAGCATTCAATGAATGGTATCAAAAGAAAAGGGAATGAAATCAGTAATTAGGACTGAAGCAAAAATAATATCTGAATAATACAGTGACAAGAGCTGTTACCATGACAATCCCTCCCTGCTCTGGTGGCTGAGTCACCCTCTCTGTGGATTTGCTGTACTGCGCCCGGATTATTTTCTAAAGCTTTTCTTTTGAATAACTGTATGATGGAAGCTAATCTCTTAACAGAACACCTTTCTGTAGTTGAGCTGCAGCTGGGCAGCCTCGGAACATTACATTTAAAATGCTGCCTTAAGAATAACATGGCTGGATGGTTATCTCAGAGGATTTAATAAATCCAGAAAACATTTTGTGTTCAATGAATGCAAAGAAAATGAACCTCATCAGACACCTTCAAGTAGAAGAAAAGGAGAGGCAAAATCAGTGGGCTTTGTAATATCTTTTATCCCAGGACAAGCAGGCAGCATATTCTCATTGATGGGTGACGGCACCGACGGAGCCCCGGTATGGACATTTTAGAGTGAATTGCACTCTAAGAACTTAGAAAGTTCTGGCTAGCCTGCACCACACATGCGCAAGTGCCTTCCACCCGACATAGGCACGCAGTCCCTGTTTCATAGTTTCCACGGAGCTAAGAAGTCACATTTCAACTTCTGTTGAACTTTTTTTCACTGCCTTCCTGCTCGCGCAGCATTTTTTCTTGACTTTTTTGTCTCTTTTCGATTTTATTTATTTGTCTCTTCTTTTCTAAAAATAGTAAAAAACATTGTGTTTTTTCAGGGGGGGGGGGCGTTCTGGCCACGGCCCAGCGGGGCCTGTTGCCATGATTCAAGCCTCAACCTTCGATTATGCTGCAGCCGTGTTTCCATTCATATCCCGTCTACAATCAGGTTTCAAAAAGTGCCAATGGTGTGCTAGCCCTATATACCTTAAGGATCCGCATCGCTGGTGCCTCCAGTGTTTGGGTCCAGACCACAGGGCTGATTCCCACATCCATTGTTCTTCTCTTCAGAAGCGGACCCTCCAAAACCATCAGATTTAGCAGTGGTTATTGTTCCGCTCCAGAATGGAGGGTGATTCGACACCGGCTCCAGCGTCGGCGTCCACACCGAAATCGACGTTGCATCAGTCGACACTGCAAGAATCTTCCTCGGTGTCGCAGCCAGTAGGTAAGCCAGCTAAGAAGCCTTCCCCTACCCCTTCGGGCCCTCAGTGAGCCAAGTATTGCAGACCTCGAGACATCCCATTGAGGTGAGTGCCTCGTCGTCGGCCTTCTCATCTCCGGAGAGCAAAGCGGCACCAAAGGTACCGGCAAAAAAGCAAGCGGTACCAGTGCAGTCTCTGGACGACAAAATTGCAGCAATACTGCAAGTCCAGTTACATGAGCAGTTACAACACATACTCCCTGCCTTGCTGACACCGGCTCCCCCGGTGCCGGTCCTGTTTGAGCTGTTGGTATCAGCATTTACCCTTACGGCACCGGTTCACTCTGACTCTTGGGTACCGACGCCGGCCCTTTCGGTTCCAGTCTGTCTCCTCAGTACCGACCTTTGCAGAATGGGCATCTACAGTTGTTTGCCTCAGCAAAGAGTTGTTTCGGTGCCACCGGGCCAGTGGTCGATGTCGGAGCCAGTTCGACATCGTTCTTCTTCCCATACCTCCCCTGACGCGATGTTGGTCAGATCAGGGAAATTGGTACGGAAGACCAGAAATATTGAGTCCTCGACTCAAGATTCTCGGGGTTGGTTATCACCAGTGTGGGACACAGATCTCTGGGATGATGTGACAAATGATGAGGCTTCTTCTGATGAAGCTCCTTCTTCTCAAGAGCCTGTTCCTAAACCAGAACAGACTTCTTTTCAAAGTTTTTGAGGCACTTTCTATCCCTCTAGAGTCTGATTCAAAGAAATCTAAAGCATTTTTAGATGCATTGGATTTTGATCAGCCTCCTAAGGAGTTCTTCAAGCTCCCCCTTCATGACATTATGTGGGAGACATTATAAAAATCTCAAAACTCCTTTGACAGTCCCTGGTGCTTTTCATAAGCTTGATGCCCTTTATAAAGTGATTCCTATTCCGGGCTTTGACAAGCCTCAGCTTCCTCATGAGTCCCTCCTGGTGGAGTCCACTATGAATAAGTCTGTTGGGGCCAGTGTATATGCTTCTGTTCCTCTTGGCAGAGAGGGTAAGGCCATGGATCGCTTTGGCAAGCGTTTATATCAGAATGCAATGCTTGCCAAGCGGTCTGGTAATTATGCTTTCTATTTTTCCTTTTATCTCAAGCACTTGATTCAGCAAGTGTCTGCCCTTCAGAAGTATCTTCCTGAGCACAAGGTACCTCTTCTGCAACAGTATACTTCCAGTTTGTTACAACTCCGGAAGTTTATGGTGCGTTCAATCTATAACACCTTTGAGCTTACATCTCGAGCTACCGCCATGGCTGTGGCTATGAGGCACTTAGCTTGGCTTCGGGTATCTGAGCTGGATGTTAACCATCAAGATTGCCTAGCCAATGCTCCTTGTTTGGGCGATGAACTTTTTGGGAAATCCTTAGATACTACTACCCAAAAGTTATCGGCTCATGAAACCAGGTTGATGCCGATACTTTGATTAAAAACAAGAAAAAGCCTCCACCTTTCAGACCACAGTCTTCTTATCAGAGGCGTTTTACTGCTCGACCTCTGCAGACCTCTCAGCCTCAACCTCATAGACCAAGGCAACAATAGCAGCAGCAACCACAACATCAGCAGCAGAACAAGCAAGCTGTGCAACCCAAAGCTGCACAGCCTTTTTGACATGTTTCTACTGGGCGTAGCCAGTCTTCTCATTTCTCAGCCTTGCCCTCAGCCCATCGGGGGGTCATCTTCAGTGATTCATCAATCGTTGGGAACTCATCACCTCAGACATTTGGGTCCTCAACATCATTCATCAGGGTTACTCTTTCAATTTTCAGACTCTTCCACCACACAGTCCTCCAAAAGAATCTGCTTTGAACCCTGCACAGTCCTCCCTTCTTCTGCAGGAAGTACAATCCCTTCTTCTGCTGAATGCCATTGAAGAAGTTCCTCTCGATTAGCAGGGGAATGGGATTGTACTCCTGTTATTTCTTGGTTCCCAAGAAGACCAGAGGACTGAGACCCATCTTGGATCTCAAAGATCTCAACAAATTTCTGGTGAAGGAGAAGTTCAGAATGTTGTCTCTTGCACTTCTTTATTCTCTCCTCAATCAAGATGACTGGATAGATCTCAAGGAAGCCTACACACATATACCTATTCACTCGGCTCCCAGGAAATACCTCAGATTTCAAATCAATCGTTGTCATTACCAATACAAGGTACTCCCCTTCGGCCTGGCATCTTCTCCCAGAGTATTCACAAAGTGCCTGATTGTAGTGGCCGCATCTCTCCGTTCTCACGGCCTCCAAGTCTTTCCTTACTTGGACAACTGGTTGATCAAGGCTCCTTCATCCCAGGAAGTGGTCCAAGCAACATCTCAGACCATTTCTTTCCTTCAGCTTCTGGGATTCAAGATCAATTTCCCCAAATCGCATCCCATTCTGACTCAGCGTCTTCAGTTCATTGGGGCAGTCCTGGACACCACTCTCATGAGAGCATTCCTCCCACCGGATCGTCTTCAGACTCTCATCCGTCTCTGTCAACAATTGCTTCCACTTCAGACCATCTCTGCCAGACACATGATGGTTCTTCTAGGCCACATGGCTTCTACAGTTCATGTCACGCCATTGGCAAGACTTCATCTGAGTATTCCTCAGTGGACTCTGGCTTCTCAGTGGTCTCAGGCGACGTATCATTTTTCACAGCACATATCTGTGGCATCGTCTCTTCTGCAGTTGCTTCAATGGTGATTGACCTCCTCCAATCTTTAGAGGTTTTCTTTTTCATTTACCTCTTCATCACAAAATCATCATGACAGACGTGTCTCCTTATGCATGGGGGGCACACATAGATGATCTGCAGACTCAGGGTCTTTGGACTGCCAGGGAGCGAAAGTTTCACATCAATTTCCTAGAACTCAGAGCGATGTTTTATGCCCTCAAGGCGTTTAAGCATCTTCTCTGAGCAAGTCCTCCTCCTTTGCCCGTACAATCAAGCATTACATCAACAATCAAGTATTACATCAACAATCAAGTATTACATCAACAAGCAAGGAGGCACGGGTTCTCTCTTGTTGGGTCAGGAGGCCCAAAAAATTTGGGTGACAGCTCACAATCTGTTTTTGAAGGCTACATTCAAGAAGAGAAGAATTCACCAGCAGACAACCTCAGCAGAATTCTTCAACCTCACGAATGGACTCTCGACTCTGTAACTCTCCAGTCTGTATTTGCTCAATGGGGCACTCCACAGGTGGACTTATTTGCAGCCCCTCACAATCACCAGTTGCCCCAGTTTTGCTCCAGACTTTACTCTCCTCTACGTCTGGCGGCAGATGCTTTTCTTCTGGATTGGAAGGGTCGGTTTCTATACGCCTTCCCTCCACTTCCTCTCATGTTGAGAACTCTTTTCAAGCTCAAAAGGGAAGCAGCCACCATGATTTTCATTGCTCCACAGTGGCCCAGACAACATTGATTCTCCCTTCTACTTCAACTCAGTTCCAGGGAACCCATACTTCTGCCAATATTTCCTACTCTGATTACTCAGAATCAGGAATCGCTTCTACATCCCAACCTGCAGTCTCTACACCTGAGAGCTTGGTTTCTTTCGAACTGAGTTCCTCTCAAATTATCCTCTCTCAGCCTGTCCATCAAATTATTGATGCCTCCAGGAAACCGGCCACACAGCAGTGTTACCAACAGAAGTGGACTCGGTTTTCTTCCTGGTGTTTTCTTCATCATGATTCAACTTCCATGGCAGTGGAATTGGTGTTGGATTATCTACTTTCTTTGTCTGACTCAGATCTTAAATCTACATCCATTAGAGTTCCTCTCAGTGCTATTACTGCTTATCATGAACCAGTGCAGGGAAAACCTCTTACTGCTCATCCTTTGGTATCCAGATTCATGAAGGGGCTTTTTAATGTGAAACCACCTCTCAAGCCTCCACCTGTAGTCTGGGACCTTAATGTGGTTCTTTCCAGTTTGATAAAACCACCGTTTGAACCAATGGCCACAGCTCATCTCAAGTTTCTTACCTGGAAAGTGGTCTTTCTTATTGCTCTCACCTCTGCACTAGTAGCAGATCTACCTTTCACAGTTTTCCATCATGATAAAGTGATTCTGTGCACACATCCAAGGCTTCTGCCAAAAGTTGTCTCTGACTTTCATCTCAATCAGTCGATTGTCTTACCAGTTTTTTTCCCTAAGCCTTATTCTCATCCTGGAGAAGCGGCCTTGCATACTTTGGACTGTAAACATGCTTTGGCTTACTACCTTGATTGCACAAAGCCTCACAGAACTTCTCCCCAACTTTTCATCTCATTTGATCCAAACAAGTTGGGATCAAAGAGAACAATTTCCAACTGGCTTGCCACCTGCATCTCATTCTGCTATGCTCAGACCGGACTGGCACTGGAGAGCCATGTCATAGCCCATAAAGTTAGAGCTATGGCAGCTTCTGTGGCTTTCCTCAGATCTACTCCTATTGAGGAAATCTGTAAAGCTGCCACCTGGTCCTCAGTTCATACCTTCACTTCTCACTACTGTCTGGAGTCTTTCTCCAGGTGGGATGGGCACTTCGGCCAATCTGTATTACCAAATTTATTTTCCTAATGGCTAACTTTCCCACCATCCCATTCTCTTAGCTTGAAGGTCACCCATCAGTGAGAATATGCTGCCTGCTTGTCCTGGGATAAAGCAGTTACTTATCGTAACAGATGTTATCCAGGGAAAGCAGGCAGATATTCTCACAACCCACCCTCCTCCCCAGGTTGGCTTCTTATCTGGCTTATCTTAACTGAGGGACCGCGCGCCTACGTCGGGTGAGAAGGTACTCATGCATGTGCGGTGCGGGCTAGCCAGAACTTTCTAAATTCTTAGACTGCAATTCACTCTAAAATGTCCATACCGGGGCTCCGTCGGTGCCATCACCCATCAGTGAGAATATCTGCCTGCTGTCCCTGGATAACACCTGTTACAGTAAGTATCTATGCTTTTTATTAAAGTGGGGTCTTATTGATTTCTTGCGTATCAAGGACCCTCTATAATACTCCAGTTCAGCTGGAGTCCAAAAGACAGTTTAAAGTGATGGGGATTCCATACTGAAGACTACAGCTGACATCATCTGTGATTCAAATAGTGAGAATCCCATATCATGTAAAATTCTTCTTTTAACTTTTAAAATTAAGACTTTCCACCTCCCTGTCTTCCTCGACAAATATCTCATTCCACATATCCCTGCACAGCCCCTATTTTCTCAGCAGCCTGCTCTAGAGCAGTGTTTCACAACTCGGTCCTGGAGTACCCCCTTGCCAGTCAGGTTGTGAGGATATCCACAATGAATATGCATGAACTTCATTTGCACACACTGCCTCCATTATATGCAAATTTCTCTCTTGCATATTCATTGTGGATATCCTGAAAACCTGACTGGCAAGGGGGTACTCCAGGACTGAGTTGAGAAACACTGCTCTAGAGCATATTGGCTGTGACTCACAGGGTCTTCCCTCTGATAGCTTGCAAACTTTCATGTAAACCTGTTCTTGAGGTGTAGGTGTCCATACCTGCATTCAAGGCATGGCTTCTGCCACTTATGTCTTTTGTAAAATACTCACCTGCTTAGGCACTTACTTGGCTTCTTCACCTAGGCACTGTTACATCTCTCAGTGTACTGTCATCTCTCAATGGAAATGAGGCAGACTACTGTTTCCAAACACAGTCCCCAGCTCATAAGAAAAAATTTACTTACAGTTTCACGATTAAACACAATGAGACAAGGAAAGGCAAGCATGATGATTTATTTTAAGAAAATGATTACACGTTTGTTCTGTGTACTGTGGAGCAAGTCATATAATGAAACATACTTTCTAAAATAAAACTTTTTATTGTGTACATAGAATATTGTTCTAGTCAACAACTATAAACAGAACAAGCACATCTACAATTTATAAATTCTCTTTGTTGTAAAAAATAAATTAAAGTACTATGCAAATAGAGGTTTTGCATCCTTGGCCTTAGTTTGTTGTTCTTTTAAAAAAGGCTTCTTCTACAAGTTCCCGTGCTATAATAATAAAAACCAAGAAATTACATATTTGTATTAAATATCATCCCTTTGATACTACACTCAAATTTCCTCCCACGTAGTGTTCCATCTTTACGTTAAATATGAGAACATAGGCAGAAAACTGCTACCTTCAATGACAATTAGTATGATTTTCCAGAAGGCAATAAAAAAACCCCCACAATGCTAGTTTTAACAGTATAGTTGAACATGCTACAAACATCTGAGCATGTGGTTCAGGGTATGATGCCAAGTCCATGGGGCAGCACAAATTTCCTGCCACAACAGATACCTTTCTCCAGCATTTTGTGCCAGGAAAAGCCTAGACAAGCCACCAGAATAAATGAGAACTATAATAGATAGAAAACAGTGGAAATAAAAATGTTAGCACCAAAATTCTAGATTTCAGATCCAAAGCAACAGGAAATATTACAACAGTTGTGCTTGTGTCATGGCTTGGAGCAGGTCCAATATGCACAGTATAAGAAAAGTCTCCTATCGCTTGAAGGTGTGAGGTTGGGAAAAGGGGGGAGGGATCAGAGTGTCACAAAGGCAATTAGGAAGTGAGAACAGAAGAGAGTCACCTTGCGGCCAGTGGATTCTAAACTCAAATGCAGTGGTCCTGTCAGTAACAGAATACTTGTCCACTAAGTGGAATTTAAGACTTTGTGTGTATTCAAAGATTGTGTATGTTAATTTGTGAACCACTTTGGTCAAAAGTAGAATATAAATGTTTTAAATAAATAAATAAATAGGCATTTACTCAAGATAGTTTGAAAATTGCCCTTCTCAATGTGACTAAAAGTTTTGTGTGGGTGGAATGGCATGCACGTTTTTACCCAAAGGAAAAAGCACTCCAGGGTACAGTGTTCCCTTTAAAATGTACAGTTCTCCAACTACATTGATGCCACTAGGGGGGTAGTGTTTCAATATTATGTTTTCAATCATTTAAGAACAGGCTCATTCCCTAGAGTCTTGCAAAGCTTCCCTATCCCTCAGTATTAAAAATGTAATAATGAAATAGCACCCCCTACTGGCAGGACTGAAGGTGGAGGATTTCTGCTCTGCTTAGAGAGAAAAGTTCCTGGGAGTGTGCTTAAATCAAGAGAAGAAAACAGCATGCATACATTTGCTTTTTAAATGTATGTAACATATTATGTGCCATATCTCCTCCACCCCCACAAACAGTGGGTGCAAAGTATACGGATGCTTTCAGCAGACATATGTTGCTGTCACGAGGGTTACCAGATGTCCTCTTTTTAGACGACTGTTCAGGTAGATTGTGGACTATCTTTTAGGTATGGGGATAGCAGATGGCTTCTTGTATGCAGGAGGGAGGGGGACAGTTCTTTATGTCCAACTTGTTAAGACTGAAAGCAGAAAGGAAGTCCAACTTTCACCAGACTGCCCTACGCACTAACCCAACAAAAGACAAAAGCATTATGTATCTTGAGCCAGTCTCTAACCTCGAATACTATGACTGGATTAAAATAATAGGATTAACAACTTTCTTTATTCAATAGCTCTAATTTTATCCACTAAACCAGGGATGTCCAATGTCGGTCCTCGAGGGCCGCAGTCCAGTCGGATTTTCAGGATTTCCCCAATGAATATACATGAGGTCTATTTGCATGCACTGCTTTCATTGTATGCTAATAGATCTCATGCATATTCATTGGGGAAATCCTGAAAACCCGACTGGATTGCGGCCCTCGAGGACCGACATTGGACACCCCTGCACTAAACAAACTTACTTTTGAATTCTGAGATTTTTCTTCCCATAAATCTATCACTCTAAGAAAAACAAAAAAATCCTTCCTTTAGAAGTAGAGAAATCTACTCCCCTTTTAGAGGATGCCACTATAACATATCCTGATGTAGCTGCACAGAGTAAGTCTCAAATTATATCAGAAAAAATTACTATACGTACCAATTTGTTCTGTTCCACAGATAAGTTGTCAATAATCGAAACCAATTTTTTTTTTTTTTTTTAAAAGAGGGCAAACAAAACAAAACCATACTTTTTTTCTGTGCATGCATAGTATGCTACATAACACAGCAAAAAATACAAAAACAAACAGGGTCAATTACATGGAAGATCCTAAATTTCAAGTTAAGAAACTGTTATACAAAATTCTGACATTAGCAAATGTAATACTTCAGCACCTTGGGTTTGGCAATACTAATAAGTGCCCCTATTCCAAATGATACAGACACCTGGCATGATAAAAGCATTTAAACCACATCTTGTGATGAGATGCAGGGAACCGATCCTTATTGGTGAAGAATGCTAACTCTTGCGAACAGTAAAAATGAAATGCAACTGTTTATGAAAATGTACTTGTGACTAGGATTACAGTCTTCTTTTCTACTGGACAATTAGTACTCAGTATATACAAATACATCAACATTATATTTTATTAGTATCTTTCCTTCTGGCATACTATCATCGCAGCAATGTCAGCTATCTCAAATGCAGTATGGTCTTCCAGGCTCATGCTACAGATGCTCTCCTTCTACTCGCCTTTGACGAACTGTAGTTAAAAAAAAAAAAAGTAGTTTTTTACAATTTGTGTGTACAGCAGTTCTTACTGGTGCCCTCTAGCAAAAAGAGATGGGAATTAAAGAGAATGGTCAGGACTCAAATGCTGCCAAATCCAGAAATGTGACCTTTAAGATGGAGTCCATGTACCTAATGTATTAGAATCAGAAGCTAACTGTCAGCACACCAGCTGTTAACATCACTTCTAAAATTGGTAAGGAAGACTGGAAGCCTTAATCCTTTAAACCCTGTTAATTCCTGTGCTTAGGTCCAAAGCAAGGTATATACAGCTGGCGTAGCCACAAAGGAGGCAGGCGTGCCAAAATCATTGCCTTCTTTGTTCACTCTAGTGACTGAAATTTTATGTCCTGGTGGCTTTTTTTTTTTTTTTTTAGCTGCCCTTACAAACAGCACTCCTCTATGATGTGAACCGCAATTGGGCTCTAAGCTTGAACTGCACAGTGTGGTACAGAAAGACAGGGGAGAGAGAGAGAGAGCATGAGACAGATTAGGCAAAGGCAGGGGAGAGAAAGAGGGAGAGAAAGCGTGACAGATTAGGCAAAGGCAGGGGAGAGGGAGAGAACGGCAGATTAGTCAAAGGCGAGAGGGAGAGAGACTTAAGACTATGGTGATTTGTAAAACAGAGAGACAACTGCCAGTGATCTGCAGAAACGCTTTAAGAGACTGATTGCTCACAGACATTAAATAGGGAAAGAGCCTTAGTAAAGTAGTTTCTGAAAAAGGGAGTGGATTCCCCTTCCCCCAAAAAAATTCACCGAGGATAACATTGGAAGAATGAAAATGGAGAATTGATAGAAGTCTCAGCTACTGACTCCTAAGGTTTTTGGCTGGTTCCAAAATTTAATGAATACATTCATCTGCCCCCCAATAGAATAACCACTCCACCCCAAAAGGCATTCGCCTCCCTCGCTCCCAAGGACCTCCTTCCCCCACCAAAAAAAAATAAAACCCACTTCCCTCTGGGGAGGGTTTGGGGACTAGAGAATGACATGGGGAAAAAATATGTCCCCGTCACCGCAACCACTGTCCCCACCCCGTCTCTGTGACTACTATCCCACAGCATCCATACAAGTCTCAGTACTGCAATATTTAGCTTATTCCTTCCTTATAAATCAAAGTTCTGGCTGCTGAACTAGAGAAAGAGATGTTCAGTTGGCAGGGCTTTGTTTATAAATATTTAGCAACACAACTAATATACTACTTTAGCCTAAAGAAAAAAAAAAAAAAAAAAGAAAGAAAATAAATAGAATTTTTTTTTCTATCTTTGTTATCTGGTTTCTGCTTTCCTCATCTTCTTATTCAATTCCTTCCATCCACTATCTGCCTTCTCTCTGTGTCTTCCATTTGCTCTGTTACTATGCTTCTCCCTTCATCCCCCAATTGGTCTGGCACCCATCTTCTTCCCTCCGCTCCCCCCATAGTCTGGCATCTCTGTCTTCTTCCCTTCTAGCGTCTTCTCTCCAATCTCTTTTCCCCATTTCCCTTCCTGTGTCTTCAACCCACTCTCTCTTCCTCATTTCCCTTCAGCGTCTTCTCCCCATTCCCTTCCCCATTTCCCTTCAGCATCTTTTCCATTCCTTTCCATCACCACCCTTCCCTCTCGCCACCCAGTGGTCCGAGCATCTCCCTTCCTCCCCCTTACCTTCATGGCGTATTAGTGTAATTTGTGCAATCTGCTGGAGCCTGCCTGAAGTCACATAAGTCTGTGGGCAGAAGCTTCTCCTCCGACAATTTCCGGTCGGTAATAGTGCAATATTGAATTACTATTTACAAATGCTCAGTCCTGACAAAGACCATGAGTACCAATGAAAACATATCTGATGCAAACAGTGGTGGGTTACATGTCAGTAGACCATCAGATACCTATTTTTCCCATGAAGAGGTTATCTTACAATCAAACCACTGCTTGCTCAATTTTCTCACCTAGATCGTTGTTCTTTGTAATGGATGCTTCTGCCCTGGTCCTTGGGCCTTGCTGGGTGAACTGGTAGCCAAACTTTAGAATTGCAGAGTTCATCTCCAGCATATTGGCAATTTCCATCTCTACAGCAGTTCCTAGTTGCTGCCTCTATATGGTCATAAACACAGAACATGATATAAGTCAAAGAGGAAACAGTTACTATGGCACTCATTTTCATAACATTTGGATGTTTCAAAAGGCCGAAATGGACATCTGTGTGCTTGAAATGTCCAAATCATGATTCTGCAAAGGCCGAACAGGGATATCCAACAATGCAGTAAGTTCAGTAGCATGTTTTGGATAGGACTAGGGCAGGCCTGAAATCTGGACATAGTGATTACTGAAAGGGTAGAAATATTCATGTCTAAAAAGAAGGATGTCCTTACTTAAGCCCAGATTCACTAAAGATAGCAATTCAATCGCTGTTGGACGGTTCTCTGGCCGATTTTGAAACAGCGATTAATTCACTATCTTTTATGCATGCAGGTGAGGTGCAAATCACGGAGGTGCAAATCATTTGCATGCAAACTCCCCGACTAAATTGCTCAGTGAGCGATTGAGTTGGG
Source organism: Geotrypetes seraphini (assembly GCF_902459505.1). Lineage (NCBI taxonomy): Eukaryota > Metazoa > Chordata > Amphibia > Gymnophiona > Dermophiidae > Geotrypetes > Geotrypetes seraphini. Next base: position 21,157,484 of record NC_047097.1, read on the forward strand.
ACAGAGCCCTGACAGTAGTAACAGGAGAAGCAGCCCGTGGAGCGGTGAATGGCCTTGTCTCCGTATGCAAACTCCCCGACTCAATCGCTCAGTGAACGATTGAGTCGGGACAGAGCCCTGACAGTAGTGACAGTTGAAGCAGCCCGTGGAGCGGTGAATGGCCTTGTCTCCACAGTTAAGGAAGGGAACACGTGCAGTCACCGATCACGCTCCCTCCCTCCATACTGATAGCCTCCGCCGCTGCCACCGCCCAAGCATCTCCCTCCCTTCATCCCTCCTGATTGCCACCGCCCAAGCATCTCCCCTCCCTGCGACAGACAATTTCTCTAAAGATGCTTCCTACAAGCAATAGTGCAGTAGGTTCAGTAGTGTGTTTTGGGTGGGACTAGGGCAGGCCTGAAATCTGGACATAGTGATTACTGAAAGGGTAGAAATATTCATGTCTAAAAAGAAGGATGTCCTTACTTAGGCCCAGATTTACTAAAGATAGCGATTCAATCGCTGTTGGACGATTTTGAAATAGTGATTGCATCAGAGACGACCTTTCCTGCAGCCACACACAACTTCAACGCCCCGGCTGCTCGTAGGAATCAAATTTAGAAATTGCCTGCCACGAAGGTAAGAGGCAGGGAGGGAGGAAAGGTGGGGTGGAGAAGAACAGACGCTGACGGGACCTGGGGAAGGTGGGGTGGAGAGGAACAGACACTGAAGGGAACTAGGGAAGGTGGGGTGGGGAGGAACAGACGCTGAAGGGAGCTGGGGAAGGTTGGGTGGGGAGGAACAGAGGCTGAAGGGAGCTGGGGAAAGTGGGGTGGGGAAAAACAGAGGCTGAAGGGAGCTGGGGAAGAACAGACGCTGAAGGGAGCTGGGGAAGGTTGGGTGGGGAGGAACAGAGGCTGAAGGGAGCTGGGGAAGGTGGGGTGGGGAGGAACAGAGGCTGAAGGGAGCTGGGGAAGGTGGGGTGGGGAGGAACAGACGCTGAAGAGAACTAGAGAAGGTGGGGTGGAGAGGAACAGACACCAAAGGGAAATGGGGGAGAGAGATTCCAGACTATGGGGGGAACAGAGGGAAGAAGATGGGTGGCAGACCAATTGGGGTGGGGGTGGAGGGCGAGATGGAAGGGAGAGGCACAGTAACAAAGCATATGGAAGAGACAAAGAAGGCAGACAGTGGATGGAAGGAAATGAATGAGGAGAAGATGAGGAAAGCAGAAACCAGACAACAAAGGTAGAAAAAGAAATTATATTTATTTTATTTTTTTTTGCTTTAGGATACAGTAGTATATTAGTTGTGTTGACAAAAATTTATAAACAAAGCCCTGCCAGCTGAACATCTCTTTCTCTAGTTCAGCAGCCAGAACTTTAATTTATAAGGAAGGAAGGAATAAGCTAAATATTGCAGTACTGAGGATTGTATGGATGCTGCAGTGACAGGGTCGGTGGTTGCAGGGACGGGCAGTGACGGGGACAAATTTTTTCTCTGTGTCATTCTCTAGTGGCCATTAATAAGAATGCTGCTTTAGAAATGTGTATGTCCCTTGTTTTCCCCTGTTCAAAATTTGGATGTTTCAGTCTATAACATGGATGCATATGCTGGATGCTTCCTGTACATGGATGTCCATCTCACATTTTCAAACAGACTGAATTCTATTCAAAAATACATGTGGGACAGACATCCTCCAAAAGGTGGTTTACATTCAGGTATTCAAGCATTTTTCCATGTCTATCCCAGTGGGCTCACAATCTATCTAATGTACCTGAGGCAATGGGGGGGGGGGGGAGGAAATGAGTAACTTGCCCAGGGTTACAAGGAGCAACATATGTTTGAACCCACAACTTCAGGGTGCTGTGCCACACACAGTGAATTAAAAAAAAAAAAAAAATCTAAAGCACACAGGAGAAAGATGGGAGGTGGGGGAATATAACATTTTCCCAGCAAGTTTATACAGGACCACAGAATATGACATAAAGAAAAAGCAGCAAGGCCCATTTTCAGTTTGCTATCTTATCCAATGCCAGAGAACTCCAGCAACACAAAGAGCTTTTGTATCAGGGTGCTAAAATATGTGAATGGTACATTATATTTGTTTTATCAAAGCACAAAAACCACCATACCACTAGAACAAAAAATATTTTCTTTTATACATATTTATTAATCATAACATATAAAAATATGTAGAAGAGGTATCAAACATGAACACATAAGTCAGGCCAATCTGAACAACTCAAAATGTTTGTGCTACTTCATTTCATCATATGGCTCAAAAGTTTTTACATTTTTAAATGAACAAGCAGTGGTAATTACACGTGGACAAATACACAGAATTTTCTGAGACAAATTGTTACATCAGTTCCCTTAATAAGAATCATGCAATTATTGGGGCACTAATGCTACATGCAAAGACCCAATATTTATGTTAAGACATATGTCTGCTTTCTGGGCAAAAGTTTTGTTATCTTCATAATGAACCTTTAAAGGCACAAATTTCAGTCAAGTTTCAGTTCACCGAGCCTCAATGTCTCACTGAAGCGCTCAAAACACCCACCATTTCTAAAGCAACAAGCCCCTCCACTTCCATGCATAATCGACAGACATGAAATTAATTGTTGACTTCAATGGAATGAAGACCGCTCAAAGTCTGAATTAATTCATTAGGTTTAACGGTATGCAATGAAATACCCAGCACTGTTCATGATGTAATCTTAAATTAGTACCTCTACCCTGTGAGAAATAATTTCAACCTGCAAGTCTGTAAACTGCTGCTGTCTTCCAACACAATAGGCCACATCTTTGTTATTCAGCAAGGCAGTTATTTTGTGTCTCTAGAACACCCAAATTATATTACTAGGTACCTATGCATCTTATAAAAGCAGCACCCAGACAATGTGCAAATAAAATGCACACCTTTTCTGAGGCAAACAAATATGTGTATGTATATTGTATGAGGTATGCATAAGCTTCACACCTCCAGCCCTGGAAATGCTACTGCAGCACTATGTAAGAACACACTAGAGAATGACACGGGAACTCATTTTCCCATTCCATCCCCGCACGTTCTTTTCCTGTCCCAGTCCTGCAAGCTCGGTCCTCATCTGCACAAGCCTCAAACACTTTAAAATCATAAGTGTTTGAGGCTTGTGCGGTTAAGGTAGAGCTTACAGGATGGGATAGGGACAGGGACAGCAACAAAACACGTGGGGATGGGACGGGGAAATTGACTTCCTGCGGGGACAGGGATAAATTTGTCCCCGTGTCATTCTCTAGTCCACAAATATCAGTGCATACACAGCCGTGCTATTTTAGAAAAGCCCCTTCTCCACATGCAAGAGAGATGTTGCTTGAGGAAGGGCCTTTCTAAAGTCATGTCCAGAATTACCTAGAAATGCAGAGAAATAGTCCCTGTCTGAACGCTACATCGGACACAATTACCTCTTACAACTCCTTGGAGTCGAAGGCTGAGCCATCAGTTGGGAGCCTGTTTCAGAAAGGACCTCTGTTCAATCACCAAAGAAAAATTTACAGGGCGCAGGAGATTCCTGGACATTATTCTGAAGCCTAATCAACTAAGCCGGTTTACTTCTTTATTTAAAATTACAAAAATAAAATTGGCATTATTCACAATCTACTACTATTAATTATTTCTATAGCGCTATCAGAAGCACACAGCGCTGCACAGAGTCACAAAGAGTAAGTAAACAGTCCCTGCTCGAAAGAGCTTACAATCTAAACAGGCAAGACAGACAAACAGGACGTCATGGGAATGGTTAATCAGCTGGCTGGGTTGGAGGGCAGCGGAGTCAGGTTAAAGATTAAAGGCTATATAAAAAAGGTGGGTTTTCAGTCTGCTTTTAAACAAGGGAAGGGAAATGGCTTGATGGACAAACTCGGGTAATTTATTCCAGGCATAGGGGGCAGCTAAATGAAAGGAACTAAATCTGGAATTGGCAGTGGAGGAGAAGGGTCACGCTAAGAGTGACTTATCTGAAGAATGGAGTTCTCTGGGAGGTGTATAAGGAGAGAGAAGCAAGAAGAGATATTGAGGGGCAGCAGAATGAACACACTTGTAGGTCAGCAATAAGATCTTGAACTGTATGCGATGGCAGATAGGAAGCCAGTGAAGTAACTTAGCCTGCTATTCTTTATGGAGGCAATTTTCAAAAATCTCTGTAGAGCTTATAGACCCAGAAAATCATTTTCTACAAAAATTAATTCTGTCACCTTGCACCAAGTATTTTTGCCATCAATTTGTATAAATATACTTTATTAAGTATGTAAACTTGTAAACCGTTCTGAGCTCTTCTAGGAGGATGGTTATAAAACCAAAATAAAGTGATATGCACTACTTTTCCCCTTCTCTCTCAGATCCAAAGAATGAACACACAGCTGTCACACTCTGCCTCCACCTAGAATAAAGTTCAAAACTAGTAGCATGTACTGAGTTCAGGCAGGTTTCCTTCTTGTAGGCAAATCATTTACCAAGCAAGCCAATGTTAGAATTCTACCCCAAAGTAAAATTCAGTCTTACCTGATTAGCAATCTTGACCTCTGTCAAAGTTTCGTTCTCTTTCAATGTTTCCACCAGTGCCAAAATACCACCTCCAGTGATGAAATTTGTTTCTACATTCAGACTCTTCAGTGTTTTGTTAACTTTCAACATATCTGCAAGAGCCTAGCAGTACAGAAGGAACAAAAGATTAGGTTACTCACCTCTGATAATCTTCTTTCTTGTAAATAGCCCCTGGAAGCTTCACCATAGGGTCTTGCATCTATTCCAGCCTTGGCTGCAGAACTTACAAATAAATCCATCCCTTACTCTGAGGTCACCTCCCTGGACACTCCCCTCTAAGCTCAGTAGGTAGCAAAGCCAGGAAGATCTAGTACAAACAGGAAACACAAGAAAAGAGAGGGAGGTGCGGGGACTCCCCGCTACAAGTCAGTTCTGTTCATGTTAACTAAATACATAATTAACGAACACCAAAAAGGCCAAATTTAGCTTAACAAGAAATTTGAACATTTACAAACTGCAAAACAGAGTAACTTTTCACTAAACGAGACACAGCCTGAAGATCAGAAGGGGCACCACCCCGGGACTCCTCTAACCTCTTAACCTTGCATAAAAGGACACATATGGAACTCTCAGCGAGACTGGACAAAGACAGAAATCCAGCTCACCAGTTTCTGGCAGGCGACCTGCGAATTGGACAGAATAGATGGGCGGGTGTGAAGATTCCAGAGGCTATTTACAAGAAAGAAGATTAGCAGAGGTAAGTAACCTAATCTAACCTCTGGAAGCTTCACCATAGGGATGTATCAAAGCCATCCCAACACCTCAGGGGAGGCTCGATGTGGGGTGGGGGTAGAGGCCTTCATGGAGGGTGGCACAGGCCTTCAGGGGGGGAAAGACCTTCAGGGGAGGGGGGCCTTGGTGTAGTACACAGAGGTAGGGAGGGAATGGGGGTTTCAAAGAGATGTGCATATGCCGGACTTTGGGAGAAAGAAATAATGGGTCTAAAAACAGAGAAGAGGGTGAGAGATGGTGGACAATGGGATTTAGGGAGGGAAGGAACAGAAAGGGAGAGAAGTTGGACACAAGGGATGGTGTGGAGGTGGGGGATAGAGATACTGGATAGGAGGGTAGTTAGGAAAAGAAAGGGAGAGATGGTGGACCCTGGGGTGATGGGAAGGATGGAGAGATGCTGGATGAAAGGGGTAGTTGAGAAAAGGTGGATCTGTGGATGGAGACGAAAAAAAGGAAAGATGCCAGACCTCCAGGGAAGGAACGGGAAACGGAAGGGGAGGACAGAGATGGAAGATGGATGGTTAGCACAGAGAAAGAAGACGACCCTGGCAAGCAAGTTATCAGAAGACAACCAGAGCCTGGGATCCAACAAGATTTGAATAATGACCAGACAACAAAAGGTAGAAAAAAAAAATTTATTTTCTGTTTTGTGATTACAATATGTCAGATTTGAAACATGTATCCTGCCAGAGCTGGTATTAGACTGCAAACGTGAGCTAGGATTTAACAGAGAGAGGAAAAGTCTTTTTTGTTTATTTTGTTTACACCACAGCACCAGTGTGGTTAGGAGAAGGCAAAGGGGTGAAGAGGCTATAAAATAAACCCACCAGGATGTTTGTAAAAAAAAAAATACCCAATTGGGCAGGAAAATTGAATCAAATCGAAAAATCGATTCAACAGGCTATATTGAATAAATCGGGCAGCACTACTACAGATACTGCTAGGCCATTGGGGCTGAAACCACTAACATGTCCTGAATGGCACTCTGAAGCTTAAGCTTCTTCGGTTCTGGCAGGAACACCCAGTTCCTGCCTGTGTGGAACCAGACTCCCAGGTACTCCAAGTCCTCTGTCAGCTCAAGATAGCTCTTCTTGAGACTGATCACCCAGCCGAGACTTTCCAGTAATGGGACCTGTAGAACCACCCTGTGACATTTCTCCAGCAAGGGAGCTCTTATCAAATAATCATCGAGATTGTAAATACCACCACCATGACTTTGGTGAAGGATCTGGGCGCTAACGCCAACCCGAAAGGGAGCGCCGCGAACTGAAGTGCCTCCCTAGCATGTGAAATCTCAGGAACCTCCTGTAGTCCAGAAAAATCAGGATGTGGAGGTACGCTTCTGCGAGATCCAAGGATGCCAAAATCTCCCCTGGCACCACCGCTGCCACAACAGAATGCACCGTTTCCATCCCGAAACGCAGAACCCGCAGGAAGGCGTTCACTACCTTCAGGTCCAAAATAGGCCTGCAATCTTCGGAGTCTTTCTTTGGCACGGTGAACTATATCAAATATCTCCCGGAGCCCAAGTCTCCGCTTGGAATTGGTGCTATGGACACCAGATCCAGCAACCTGCGCCCCAAGGCTCACACCTTGCTGGCTCTGTCCTGGTATCAACGGCGAAGACAGGAAGGAGTCCAGAAGACTGAAAAACTGCAGTCGAAGGCCCTCCCTGAGCACCTCGCGGACCCATTTGTTCAAGGTAATCTTCTGCCATTCTGGAAGGAAGTCTGAAAGCCGCCCCCCAATCCGGGAGGGGAGGAACCGCCAGGGACCTGGCATCATAATTTTCTCATGGAAGGGGCAGAAGGACGGGAGTTGGAAGACTGTTGGCGTGCTGCTCCTACAAAGCGAAGTCTTGAGGTAGCTCCATAACGCTGTCCCACAGCCGTAGACCTGGCGAACTATGAAGTGTGCTGGTAGGGATGAAAATTTGGCCGTCCCATACCCCTGGCTGGGCGAGGCTTAGAGCAAGGGAGCACTTTGGGCTTACGATCCTGAACACTGGCCATAAGGTCATCCAGATCCTGGCCAAACAAGAGTGAACCTTTAAAAGGTAACCTGCTCAGCATAGCCTTAGATGAGGAATCACCCAACCACTGCGAATCCAGAGCATTTGCTGGACGGATACAGAATAAGCTCCCAGTTTAGCAAAAACTTTCAAGATGTCAGAGTGCATCTGCCAAATAATTCACCCCGGATATCAAGAAGTTGAGGTCCCAAAGGACAACCTCCTCGGGATCCTGGCAGAGCTTGGTGTGACATGCCTGGGACATGAAGTAAGTGGCTGCCACAGCTCGCACTCCTGCCGCAGCAGCATCAAAAAGACGCTTGAGAACAAAAATCCACTCTCCTGTCCTGAACATCCTTCAGGGATAACTACTCTGTCCGAAGGTAAAGAGGTACGCTTAGTGACCTGAGCCACAGCTGAATTCGCCTTCGGCGGGACTAAGCATTTGATGAACTCCAATGAAATAGGATACTTTACCATGGCCCTAGCACTCTGCACGGGACCCTCCGGGAACTCCCAGACCTCCAAAAGCATTCCAGCCAAAATCCACATTGTCCAGAAATGCAGCAGATAGTGGGGGACTTAGGCTCATGACTGAACATTGTGCCTGAACTGCTTGGGCCTGAATCAAGTTTCAGTGTTTGCAGTGACTCCAAAATAAGGTTGGGCAGGCGGCTAGACTTGAAGAAGCCTGCGCACTGCCTGGTCAACCCCCAGGTCCCCGGAACCCATTGTTTTGGATTCCCCGAGATCCGCTAAATTTGCCACATCCGCGGAGTCCGCCGAGCAAACATGCGACAGAAAAGGCACCGAAGCAATGGCGGGCACCAGTCACTGGCTTTCTGGTGCCCCAGTAAAGGAACAAAATCGACATGCTGGACTCCAAAGGTGGAACAGACTTCTGCACTGGAGTCTGAGTGGGAGAGACAGGCATAGTAGCCCTTTTTCTCATAAAAGCCCAATACATCATATCCACAAATTCTGGCAGAAGTGCCCTCTGCACCCATTTTAGGTGTCCCAGAAGCTGCAATCGCATCTCCGGGGGAATCGGAAGAAAGTAGGGCTTCTCCGGAGGAGGGTAGTATGGGATCTGCTGCATTTATGGAATGAATTCATGCCATCCTATCCTGAAGAGGCCAAATATGAAGTTTGGAGCAAAAACAAAGCTTCTAAATCCAAAAAATACACTTTAAAAACTTTAAAGAAAATCCAAGATGGTTGCTGTGGGTGCCGATTTTGCCCTAAAACGGCCCGGGAAAAACATAGGGAACCCAGAAAAATAGCAATTTTGCGATTTTACAGGTGTGTGTGGTGGGGACTAGGGCATGCTGGGAAATCACCCAAAAACCCCAGCTAGTGAATGAGAGAAAAAGGAGACACTGACCAAAAGAAAAAGAGGATGAAGCACACATAATGCAATCTTAAGTAAATGTTTTTCATGAAGACATTCAACAGAAGGGCTCACTTACAACGGCTATGGGGTCATTGCTCCTAGTTGCTGCAAGGCTGAACTTCTTCACATGGATGTTGGTTTCCAAAGCTTTTGCAAATTCTTTCAGTGTTGGAATTGGAATGTTCTGCAGTTTGAGGACATATGGACATCATCACTAAAGTTGGTCACTTCCCTATAGATCTGCAACACTTTCCATATAACCAGCTATACAACTATTACCTAGCCCAACAATTTATTCTGCTCTTTTAGGGTTTCCAGTAGAGAATGACACGGTGGGCTGTTACCCACAGGTAGCTCGCCGAAATGGTGGGGGGGAAAAAAATGCTCAATATGGGTACGGGGACAAAGCCCATCCACCGCCCTAATTGGTCCAGGTGCATAAGGCCCCTCTCGCTATAGGAGGGACCCTTAGGCGCTTGGGCCAATCAGGGACATAGGATCCTGTGGGTTGGGCAGTGGAGGGGCGGGCCCCGCCTCATTTGGATGGAGGCGGGCCTGCTGGCTGGACGGTGTGAGTTGTTGTCCGGCCAAATTGGAGGTAAGCCCAAGGAAGGGTTCCGGAGTGGGGGCATTCGTGGGGGGGGGGTCCGGCAGGAGGAGTTGGGTACCCTCCTGCCGGCGACATTCATAGGGGCGGGGCCGTTGGGGGGGGGGGGCGGGTTTTGTCAGCAGGAGGAGTTAGGCACCCTCCTGCTGCGATCGTTTGGGGGGGAGGGGAGACTGGCGGCCGTAGCTCCGTCCGCTATACTAATTGCGGCAGAGAGGTATAGCGACCGCGTCTACTTATCATGTAGGCCAGCATTTTGCTACCCTACATTGTAAACCTCTCCTGCTCTGCTAGGAGACCCGTAGGGCCGCCTAGGTTCGCTTAAGGCTAGGCAAGCTTAGGCGGGCCTCTCTAGGCTCCCTGGAGGCGCCTTCAATATAGGCAGCCTCCAAGTGGAGCTTTTTTTTTTTTTTTAGAAAAAATGCCTCCCAATTGACTGATTAGATAGCTGTAGGACGCCTATAGCTGCCTAAAATCAGGAGCACTTTGTAGAATCAAGGCCACTGCATCTAAATTAAAGAAAGTAAGGGATAGGCACATGGAATCTCTTATGGAGAGAAGGAGATAGTAGATGCTGTGGATGGGCCATTTGACTTTTAGCTGTCATCATGTTTCTTTGTTTGTCATCATGTTTCTATGTTTAAAATATGAGCCAGACGAGACTGATGGTTTCACAGAAATAAGCACCCCTAAAAATTAGCCCTCTGAATTTCTGTGGGAGAAGCAGTTATGGCTTCTGCAACACAGAAATTTTGAATACAGTGAAACATAGCTGTTAAGAGTACAGATACACACACACCAAAAACACCCAATATCGCACATTACTTCATTGCCATAGGAGAGACAAATATACACTGATCAGAACCCAATATTTTGGGAGATTTTAATTTTCTTAGTAATTTAATTTACCATTTATATTCTTCCTAAGCTATCAGAAAATAAAACCCATAAATATAATAAAATCAATAAAAATATTTTACAATTAACTTCTTAAATCACAATTAAAAGAACAATAAAAATCAAAGAAAGAAATGCAGTGGGTTAAATATCTCCAGGGCGTCAGCCATTATGTGAGTCAAAAAATTTGCAGAATGGAAGCCCATGTGACAAGTGTGAGCAGAATTTACAGCCAGTACCTTAATGTTGTTGAGATTCACTTCCAGTAGACTAGGGTCATTTGCTTTTATCCGCTGCAAGCTTTCTTCCACATTTGTGGGATTAGGTGGCTCCTCAAATACAGGTTTAACCTTTTCACCTTTCACTACATCTGTAGCAATACAATTAAAGGAGAGATTTAAGGCAATATGGAAGGAAAATTCCTTAGTGTAATATTTTAAACCATTATTCATATCATTGTACAGTACATTTCAGATCAAAACCAGTTTTGAAACTTACCTTTTGTTTTTATTTTATTTTGGTTTTTATTTTAAGTCCTTAATTTGTCCTGTCTATATGTTCTTGTAAGTCTCCCCTTTGTTTTTAATATTGTAAAACGCTTAGAATTCATGATAGGTGTTTCAACAAATTTTAATAAAACTTGGAAACTTATCATATGTGTTATGTGTCAGATTGCAAATGTCACATAAAATTGTGCAATTAAAGCAGACATCCAAACCCTGGATCTTGCACATGTAAACTCTTAGAACATTAACACACCCAATAATCTATGCCAAATGCTTATATCATTTCTCAGAAATATTGGGTGATATAACTCTGATACATCACCAACCCCCCAACACACACACACTTTTTATTAAGCCCTGTAGAAGAGCTGAGAGTTCTTGGTGAAGAAGTGTCTTCTGATGGGAACTGAAAGAGGACTCTCTTGGTGGATGGTTTGGAGGTGTTTTTCAGAGGTGAAGAGCATAACCTTGTCTCACAATTTGTAGGACCCTGTTGTCTGATGTAATGAGGGTCCAACATTGATGGAAATGAGTCAGACGACCCTCGATGGGAAAAGTCTGTAGGACGCTGGCTAAGTTCTCTAGTGCAAAGTCAAAAAGACTTGGGATTTTTGTTGAGTTTCAGATTAGGTCTTCTGAGACCTCTGTTGCCTAGGGCGGTCTTTGTGTTGGAGCTCTAGACGAGGTAGATGATGGGATGTATCTTCATCTAGGATAATAAGAAGAGCACTTGGGATTATAGAAGTGCTTGGTAGCCTGAGGTTTGGAAGCTTTTGATGCAGATAGAGTAGTCATGGATTGTTCATCTGATGATCTTTTGGGTAGTCATGGATTATTCATCTAGTGATCTTTTGGGTGGTCTCTTCTATCTTTTCCCCAAAGAGCTCACCACCCAAGCAGGGAATGTTGTCCAAACATTCTTGTACATTACATGACTTTTATTCCACCATTACCTTGCGGTTCAAGGCGGATTACATAAGAGGTTATTCTGGACATTTCCAGAAGTGTTACAGAGTAGAGTGGGTTACTTCGGGGGACTGAAATGCTTCCTGCAGTGTTACTTTGTCTTGATGGATTTCTTGAATAGCAGGGTTTTTATTTCTTTTCTGAAAGTTTTGTAGTCTGGTGTTGTGATCAGTAGATTGGATAGTTGGTGGTCTAGTTTTGCTGCCTGCTTGGCCAGTAGGCCAGCGTACATTTTTTTGCATTTGATTTGGGGGGGGGGGGGGGGAATGGTGTCTGGGTTCTCCTTTGCCTGTTTGTGGTAGTTCAGATAAGGCGGTTGTTCAAGTAGGCTGGGCTTTAAATAGTAGACAGTAAAATTTTAATACTATTCTTGCTTGTATTGGGAGCCAGTGTGAGTCGAGGTATGTGGCGGTGATGTGGTCTTATTTCTTCAGCGAATAGATCAGTCTCAGAGCTGTGTTTTGTACTATTTGTAGTAGTTTTATCATGATTGCGGGGCAGGAGAAATAGAGGATGTTGCAGTAGTCTAGAAGTCCTAGGACTAGGGATTAAACCATGAGCTGGAATTGTTTTCTGTCGAAGAATTTTTGGATTTGCCTTAAGTTTCACATGACCGCAAATGATTTCTGCATTGTTTTGTTAATTTGTGGTTGCATGTCTATCATCACTCCCAAAAGTCTTAGGGTAGGGTTGAATGGAGGTATGTGATTGAGTTTATTACTAAGTTTGTTATGGTTGGAGTTTTGTTTTTTTTCGAGAAGTATAAATTTTGTTTTGTCTGGGTTCAGTTTTAGTTTGTGTTCTTTCATCCATGTTGCCACTGTTTCTAGTGTTCTATGTATTGTGTCTGTCATGGAGGGTTGATCAAAAGGAAGGAGGATGGTGATATCGTCTGCATAGCTATAAGAAGTTAAGCCTAATTTGTCTAGGCAGGTGCCAAGGGATGCAATGTAGAGATTGGGGATAATGGCAACCCTTAGGGTACGCCGCAGGGGTTGGACCATGGTTCTGATTTTTCTTTGTCATGGTCTACCAGGTCAAATGCTGCGATGAGATCTATTGAATAACCAGCATTTTTTTGCCTGTGCTAAGATGTTGTCTAGCTGTGTCCAGGAGGGAACCTAGTAGTGTCTCTGTGCTGTAGTTGGATCTGAAACCAGACTGAGTAAGGTGGAGTAAGTTATGGTATTCTAGGTAGTTGGTAGCTACGAGGCCTATTGAGACTATGAGTCTGTAGTTGGATGGTAGATCTGTTGCTACTTTTGGGTCTTTTATGATCGGGGTGATGATGATTTTGCTGAGGACTTGTGGCAAAAGGCCATCTGTGAGCAGGGATTGTATCCAATGTATGAGGAGAGTGCAGAATTTTGGGCTGGAGGCTTTTAACAGGTATGGAGGGCAATGGTTGATATTGCAGGCTGCATGGCTGTATTTTTTGTAGTCTATTTAGGTCGGACTATTGTATTGTGCTGAAGTTGGACCAGGTTCTGTCTGCTGCAGCTGATTCTTCTTCTGGGGGGGGCATCAAGGTGGATTGGGGTTCCTGCGAAGGTTGACCTGCTGTTGTAATTTTGTTTCTAAAGTATTCAGTTAGCAGGGTGGCTGAAGGGGGTGGAGTGTCGTTATTGGCCATCTAGGGTTTGGTGTCTGTGAGTTCTTTTAGTAACTGGAATAATTTTTTTGTGTCTTGAACTTCTATGCCTATTTGGTTGGTGTCTAGATCGAACACTCATAGCCACACTTTGCCTCCTCATGGGAATAGATAATACCGATGCTCTTGAGGTGATATCAAAGGTGTCAAATACTGATCTGTGCCATATACATTCTTGTTTCCAGAAAGTCATTGGTAACATGTTGCAAATTATTTAGTTGATCTAGAATGAACTGTTCATATTGGGTTAAGTTTATGAACTAATGACCTCATGTAAAAGTCCTATAAAAACTGTAACTCAAATTCCTACTGGTCAGCATTGATTTTGAAACAGTCTGCGACCAGATCTTTCTCTGCCTGGAGAGATTCTAGCATAGGTTTTTGGAGCTGCTAGCTTTTTTCAATGCAGACTATTAGGAATGACCAATGCTGGAGCTGCAGTTTGTCAAATCCTGGACATGATTGAACCCTGTATAAAGAACCCAATTTCCTTAGGGCACTGGGAACCAACAGTGCTTCCCAATTCTTAAACATGGTATTCTTTATCAGACTGTGAAAAGAGAGCTTTAGACAATCTTTTGGTAGCTGTTCATAGTCTATTGCATCAAAATGTTTTGCCCTGGGTTCAGACTCTGACTCTTTCTTGATTGGCAGGGCTTGACCTATCTGCCAGATAAAATTTGTAAATGAAGAGACTCTGGTGGTGATCTCCTGTAAGGTGGTGGAGGAGATGGGCCTGCAGAGATCCTATATGATTTCTCAGCTAAGAGCTCTGGAAATTCAGAGGAACAATGACTAGACAAGTCAGAGTTGTATTTTTCAGTGCCCTGTCTTGGAGATGGGGAATGTCGAGACAGGTGATGTTGAGACAGACATTGAAGCGGGGATGAGTATCAACTATGACATAAGAATAGCTTTACTGGGTCAGACCAATGGTCCATCTAGCCCAGTAGCCAATCCTCACAGTGGCCAATCCAGGTCACTAGTACCTGGCAAAACCCCAAAAAGTAGCAACATTCCACGCTACAGATTCAGGGTAACCAGTGGCTTCCCCCATGTCTATCTCAACAATGGACTTTTTCTCCAAGAAATTATCCAAACCTTTCTTAAAACCAGCTACGTTGAACTGCTCTTACCACAAACTCTGGCAATGCGTTTCAGAGCTTAACTATTCTCAGAGTGAAAAAATATTTCCTCCTATTGGTTTTAAGTGTCCCCTAGTCTTTGTCATTTTTGAGTAAAAAAAAAAAGAAAAGAAACGCACAACGATCCATTTTACCTGTTCTACACCACTCAGGATTTTGTAGACTTCAATCATATCGCCCCTCAGCTGTCTCTTTTCCAAGCTAAAGAGCCCTAACCTTTTTAGTTTTTCCTCAAACGAGAGGAGTTCCATCCCTTTTATCATATTGATTACTCTTCTTTGAACCTTTTCTAGTTCCGCTATATCTTTCTTGAGATAAGGCGACCAGAATTGAACGCAATACTCAAGGTGAGGTTGTACCAAGGATCAATACAGAGGCATTATAACATTCTTAGTCTTGTTAACCATTCATTTTTTAATAATTTTTAGCATCTTGTCTGGTTTTTTCACCACCACCGCACAATGGGTGGAAGGTTTTATTGTATTGTCTACAATGACACACAGATCTTTTTCTTGGGCACTAAGCCCTAAGATTCGACTCTAGCATCTTGTAACTATGATATGGGTTATTCTTTCCAATATGCATCACTTTGCATTTGTTCACATTAAATTTCATCTGCCATTTGAACGCCCAGTCTTCCAATTTCCTAAGGTCTGCCTGCAATTTTTCACAATCTGCTTGCATTTTAACAAATTTGAAGAGTTTGGTGTCATCTGCAAATTTAAACATCTCACTTATCTTTTCAATTTCCATATCACCTATAAATAAGTTAAATAGTACTGGTTCCAGTACAGATCCCTGCAGGCACTCCACTGTTTACTCTCCTCCATTGAGAAAAATGACCATTTAACTCTACCCTGTTTTCTATCCGATAACCAATTCCTAATTCACAATTGAACATTGCCTCCTACCCCATGACTCTTTAATTTTCTCAGAAGTCTCTCATGAGGAACTTTGTCAAAAGCTTTCTGAAAATCTAGATACTACATCAACGTTGAGAAGTATTTCTGGATGTTAACCATCCCTTTTTTAATAATTCCCAGCATCCTATTTGCTTTTTTGGCCGTCGCCGCACATTGGGCAGAAGGTTTCATCGTATTGTCTACAATTATCCCCAGATGAAACCTTCCGCCCAATGTGTAGCGGCGGCCAAAAAAACAAATAGGATGCTGGGAATTATTAAAAAAGGGATGGTTAACAAGTATAAGAATGTCATAATGCCCCTGTATCACTCCATGGTGTGACCTCATTTGGAGTATTGCGTTCAATTTTGGTCTCCTTATCTCAAGAAAGATATAGTGGCGCTAGTAAAGGTTCAAAGAAGAGTGACCAAGATGGTAAAGGGGATGGAACTCCTCTCATATGAAGAAAGACTAAAACGGTTAGGGCTCTTCAGCTTGGAAAAGAGACGGCTGAGGGGAGATATGATTGAAGTCTACAAAATCCCGAGTGGAATAGAACGGGTACAAGTGGATCAATTTTTCACTCCATCAAAAATTACAAAGACTAGGGGACACTCGAAGAAGTTACAGGGAAATATTCTTAAAACCAATAGGAGGAAATTCTTTTTCACTCAGAGAATAGTTAAGCTCTGGAACGTGTTGCTAGAGGATGTGGTAAGAGCAGATAGCGCAGCTGGTTTTAAGAAAAGTTTGGACAAGTTCATAGTCTATTATCGAGAAAGACATGAGGGAAGCCACTGCTTGCCCTGTATTAGTAGCATTGAATATTGCTACACCTTGGGTTTTAGCCAGATACTAGTGACCTGGATTGGCCACCGTGAGAACAGGCTACTAGGCTTGATGGACCATTGGTCTGACCCAGTAAGGCTATTCTTATGTTCTATGTCGTCGATCTGACATAGAATGAGAAGAACTTTGACACCAAGATGACGTTTCTGTCCTGACGTTGAGTGATGCTTGTGGGGAGTATGAGACCTGGCTCTTGAGGACTGCATAGAGCACTGCTCGGATTGGGCCAGCACCAGCTATACATTTTCTCTCAATTTTCAAAATGTATATAGATGATGATGACATATTCAACCCCACACTAACAGCCTCTTTTACAAAGCCAAGCTAGTGGCTGCCGTGCAGCAACAGCCCCAAAGCCCTTTAAATCTCTATGAGCTTCGGGGCCGTTAGTGCAGCGCAGCAGGCCGTAAGTCCCATGATATCTGTATAAAAGAGAACTGGAGCTGCGCTGAACTAGAGTTGGGGTAGGACTAATAAATGATTCTAGTAGCTGTGATTCAGCCTTTTTGGATAAACTATGAATTTAAATAGATACGCTGACCACTGGCACTGAAAATCCACCCCTCCCACCAGTTACTTACCTTTTCCACTTGCTTTGTTAGATCCATCACTGGATCCTTGTTCATCGCTTCGTGCTCTGCTGACAAAATGCTGAACTCCAAGAACAGCTGCAGACAAAGAGACAGCCTTAAAGGAACAGAGCTGAACATTTCAAAATTCTGAACCGTTGGGAGGACAACTTTCCAAGCCATTTCCACGAGTGAAAAAGCTATTTAACTCTCATAAAATCTGAGTTTTAAAGGCTGCTCACCTTCAATGTCGGTAATTTTGCTACATTGTTTTGAAGCGCTCCCAGGGATGGCAAGGGAGCGCACTATATAACAAAGGACATAATTTTACAAATTATTATGATTCAAACTAAGTGTATGGCTCCTTATGAAAAATTTACCTGCACAATTTTCTATTCTTGGGCAAACCACAACCAAAGCAAAAATATGCGCATAGGCCCAAATTCTATATATGGCGTACTAAATTGTGTGCGCACATTGGTTCGCACAGCCAATCTGCATATGCGACTTATTGTTAACAAGCTAATCTGCACTGATAATTGGCAACACCTAGTAACTGATGCTAACTGGCACTAATTAAAAGTTGCATACACAACTTGTGAAGCTTTATAGCATGTGCCTACCTTCTAGTGTGCGAATTTCAAAAGGGTCACGGCCAGGACAGTAGCATGGGCATTCCTAAATGTTAGGTGCACTGCTACAGAATATGGCCAATCTGCACACAACTTTGGCGCAGGCAATTAGGCCTGGTTTCCCTTAAGAACATAAGAAACGCCTTCACCGGATCAGACCGAGGTCCATCCAGTCCGGTGCTCCGCACACGCGGCGGCTCATTTAGGTACTCCTTTTTGGAGACCCGACTTTACCGTATCCCTCAATATGATATGCATCCAACTTGCGCTTGAATCCCAGTACAGTAGTCTCCGCCACAACCTCCTCTGGGAGTGCATTCCAAGCACCCACCACTCGCTGTGTGAAACAGAACTTCCTGACATTTGTCCTGAACCTGCTGCCACTCAGTTTCAGGCTATGACCTCTTGTCCGTGTCACATCTGAAAATGTTAGCAATTGCTGCTTCCTGGTCTATTTTATCAAATCCTTTTAATATTTTAAAAGTCTCTATCAAATCCCCTCTCAGTCTTCTCTTCTCGAGGGTAAACAGTCCCAGTTTCCTGAGTCGTTCTTTGGAGCTCAAATGCTCCATTCCTTTGACAAGTTTCGTGGCTCGCCTCTGCACTTTCTCCAACAGAGTTATATCCTTGGCCTAAATGTGTTAACCTAAATGCCGTGTACAGCTGCTAAGCGTGATTCTATATAAGGGCAAGAATCCAAAGCTCTGCCCGGTACTGCTCTTAGGTTCCAACTAATGAAGTCTTTATATTGGGAGCTTTCTATAGAATCGTGCTAAGCATCAGCACCAATTTTTTTTTTGCACCATATATGGAATTTGGCCTACAGTTTCTACTTTGCTTATTGGTTCAAACCCTGTGGGTAGAAAGTACATGCAGTATTTGAAACAAAGTGAGAAGATCAAATCACTGTCCTTGCAGCCATATGTCAACAGTAGGGCTAAGTGAGGTCTTATCTCAGTCAACAAACTTAGGGGCAGATGTGTGAGGGTGCACTGAAAACAAGTGTGGTCCTTATTTTTCAGCTTGACTCCTAGTGGTTGAAGCATGAAACTACCACTAGACCTTGACTGGCAACATCTTGATGCCAGTAGCCTAGGAGGACAGAATTGCTCCTGTTTAAATAGCTGCCTAGGAGTATCAGGCCACATATCAGCAACCTAGTGCTTCCAGGAAGGAAGAAAGGAAGAACAGCCGCTCGAAGCTTTTTGAGGAATAAAATAGCTTATGTTATTCATTTACTGTGAGCGTGGTACTTAGTTACTATAGGATTTTCTCTCTTTCTTCATTCATCTTACATACCATGAATTCATTTTTAAAGATCTCATAACAGCTTACACAATAAAAACTTATATAGCAGAGAAATTGGAACTCTAACAGAACTCTAACAGTCCTCACTATCTAAATTTATTAAAATTTGATATACCACTTAAAAATTGTCAAAGCGCTGTACATTACATTTAAAAAAAAAAAAAAAAGAGTATCAAATTTTGGGGATATACAATTAAGACGTAAACCAAAACAAGACAGAGACAAATAGGAAAGAGGGGTAGAACTACAGTTGCAATAGGAAAAATACTCTTCCCCCCTAATCTTTCCCATATGCAACCATAAACAACCAGATTTAACATTTTATGTGACAATATACATCAGTAGGCTCTCTTAATTCCCCCAAGAAATGTTTTATAGACTTGGGACCACACATTAGAAAGTGTTAATTTTGGTTTCTGCAAAAACAGTCACTAGTAGGCTCAGGCCAAATAAATGTAACATTTACTCTGGTCTAAATAAATTAATATGACCCCTGAGATCATTCAAAGTTAAAAAACAAAGTTAAATCTCAAATTCTATCCCCTACTTTTTGGTAATCAATGGAGGTCTTTCCAATACTGATGTAATATGCTTACATAACAAAATAGCAGTGATCGCTAGTCTTTAGTTATGTTTTCCCCCAGAGATGTTACAAATATTCAGGTAATCCTATGGGCATGGTGCAACAATGCAAATATGAAATAATCCAAGCACGTACAAGTGAGACCAGTTCAGATTGTTCAAAATAAGGACTGATGCAACTTGTTTAAGGTAAAGGCAACCAAAATCACTCCTAATACTTAATTTCATACACAAGGGATACTAACTGGCCTGCAAACTCAAATACATAATTACAATCTGAAAAAGGTCTAATTGACCATATAATAGCTCAGTTTAATCTTGGTTGAGTTTTAATCTATTCCAGCATAAGCAACACTGAAGCCATCAGTGGCTCCTGTGATAAATTAAAGAGCAGTAATATTCAATATTTCACTGCAGGTTAAAGATTATATACATTTATGTGTCTTTATAAAATAGGCTCCAGGTTCCAAACCAAACACTGCATAAATATCAACACTAAAATAGATTTTTATACCTGCTCTACAGCAAAGTGTAATGTCTGTGTATGCTCAAAGTGTATGTTTCATAAGATACATGTGAATTACAACACCATCCAAACTTGAAGCAACTACAAACTGTGTGCATGCTTATATGTGTGTATACGACTGTGCAATTTTGTAAAAGGCATTTTCCAAATGTAAAAAACTACTTTATACAATCCCCCCCTAGCCAACAAGTATCATATTTTTTGGACCTAAGACACACCGGACCATAAGGACGAACCCACCTGTAGAGGAGGAAAAACCAAGAAAAAATTTGGTTCTGAATTTTTCCTTCTTGGTTTCTTCTCCTCTACACATAGGTGCGTCTGGTGCTGGGAAGCCCGCAGCTGCCCAAAGCCCAAGCTACCCGCAGCTGCCCGAAGCCACCCACAGCTGCCTGCAGCCCCCCAGTACCTTTTTTAGTGGAAGTGGTCCAGCGCGGTCTCCTGGACTGCTGCCTTTGTCTTAGAAGAGCAACACACAATGCAGGAGCGCAACTTTTGCGCAGCACTGTGACTGGCTGCTGTTGTGGAGTTGGAACTTCAGCTTCAGAACAAGAGCTTACAACATTATAAAATCTGTTTGTCATTCCCTCTATAGTTCCCCACCCTATCTGCCTTATCATAGTAACATAGTGGATGACGGTAGATAAAGACCTGAATGGTCCATCTAGTCTGCCCAACCTGATTCAATCTAAAAAAATTTTAGTTTTTTTTCTTCTTAGCTATTTCTGGGCAAGAATCCAAAGCTGTGCCCAGTACTGTTCATAGGTTCCAACTACTAAAGTCTCCGTCAAAGCTCACTCCAGTCCATCTACACCCTCCCAGCCCATCCTTCACCAAACAGCCATATACAGACACAGACCGTGCAAGTCTACCCAGTACTGGCCTTAGTTCTTTAATATTTACTATTATGTTCTAATTCTAGATCCTCCGTGTTCATCCCACGCTTTTTTGAACTCTCTCACTGTTTTCATCTCCATTACCTCTCTCGGGAGCGCATTCCAGGCATCCACCATCCTCTCCATAAAGAAGAATTTCCTTACATTGCTCTTGAGTCTACCACCCCTCAACCTCAAATTATGTCCTCTAGTTTTACCATTTTCCTTTCTCTGGAAAATATTTTGTTCTACATTAATACCTTTCAAGTATCTGAATCATATCTCCCCTGTCCCTCCTTTCCTCTAAGGTATACATATTCAGGGCTTCCAGTCTCTCCTCGTATGTCTTTTGTCGCAAACCTCCTATCGTTTTTGTCGCCCTCCTCTGGACTGCTTCAAGCTTTTTTGTGTCCTTTGCCAGATACGGTCTCCAAAACTGAACACAATACTCCAAGTGAAGTCTCATCAACGACCTGTACAGGGCATCAACACCTTTGTTCTTCTACTGGTTATGCCTCTCTTTATACAGACCCAGCATCCTTCTGGCAGCAGCCACTGCCTTGTTGCACTGCTTTTTCACCTTTAGATCTTCGGACACTATCATCCCAAGGTCCCTCTCCCCATCTGTACATATCAGCCTCTCACCTCCCAGCATATATGGTTCCTTGCGATTATTAATCCCCAAATGCATTACTCTGCATTTCTTTGCATTGAATTTTAGTTGCCAGATATTAGACCATTCCTCTAACTTTTGTAGATCCCTTTTCATGTTTTCCACTCTCTCCTCGGTGTCTACTCTGTTAGAGATCTTGGTATCATCAGCAAAAACGTAAACCTTTCCTTCTAACCCTTCAGCAATGTCACTCACAAACATATTGAACAGGATCGGCCCCAGCACTGAACCCTGAGGGACTCCTCCAAGCGACTTCCATTAACCACCACCCTCTGGCGTCTGTCCGTAAACCAGTTTCTAATACAGTTTTCCACTTTGATTCCTAACTTCAGCCCTTCAAGTTTGTTCAAGAGCCTCCTATGAGGAACCGTGTCAAAGGCTTTGCTGAAATCTAAGTAAATTACATCTAGCATATGTCCTCAATCCAGCTCTCTGGTCACCCAATCAAAAAATTTAATCGGGTTTGTTAGACAAGATTTACCTTTAGTAAAGCCATGTTGCCTCAGATCCTGTAACCCATTAGATTCTAGGAAGCTCACTATCTTTTCTTTCAGCAACACTTCCATTATTTTTCCCAACAAACGAAGTGAGGCTTACCGGCCTGTAGTTTCCCGCTTCATCCCTGTGACCACTCCCATCTCCAGAGATTTGTTGAATAAGTCTCTAATAGGACCCGCCAGAACCTGTGATGGATCCCGTCCGGTCCCATCGCTTTGTCCACCTTCAGTTTTTCAAGTTGTTCATAAACACTTTCCTCCATGAACGGCACAGAATCTACTCCATTTTCCCATGTAACTTTGCCAGACAATCTCGGTCCTTCTCCAGGATTTTCTTCCGTGAACACAGAGCAGAAGTATTTGTTTAGCACGTTTGCTTTTTCCTCATCACTCTCCACATATCGGTTCCTAGCATCTTTTAGTTTAGCAATTCCATTGGTCATCTTCCTACTTTCACTGATATATCTGAAATTTTTGTCTCCTTTTTTACATTTTTAGCCATTTGCTCCTCTGCCTGTGCTTTCGCCAGACGTATTTCCCTCTTAGCTTCTTTCACTTTCACCTGGTAGTCCTTTCTGTACTCTTCTACTTGGGTTTTTTTAATATTTCAGGAACGTCAACTTTTGCCTTTATTTTCTCCGCCACTAGTTTGGAGAACCATGTCAGTTTCCTTTTTCTCTTTTTATTTATTTATTTTCTTTACATAAAGTTCCGTAGCTAATTTTATAGCTCCTTTCAGCTTAGACTACTGTTTTTCCACTTCTCTTATGTCCTCCCATCCTAACAGCTCTTTCTTCAGGTACTCTCCCATTTTATTAAAGTCCATACGTTTGAAATCTAGGACTTTTAGTATTGTGCAGCCACCCTCCACTTTAGCTCTTATATCAAACCAAAGGAAGATCTTGCTTGACAAACTTACTGCACTTCTTTGAAGGAGTAAATGGGCAGATAGACAAGGGTGACCCGATCAACATTGTCTATCTAGATTTTCAGAAGGCGTTCGACAAGGTTCCGCATGAACGTCTACTTCAAAAAATTGCGAGCCATGGAATCGAGGGTGATATACTCACATGGATTAAAAATTGGTTGGCGGATAGGAAACAGAAAGTGGGGGGTGAATGGACAATACTCGGACTGGAAAAGTGTCATGATTGGAGTGCCGCAGGGTTCGGTGATCGGGCCTGTGCTCTTCAACATATTTCTAAACGACCTAGAAATTGGCACAATGAGTGAGGTGATTAAGTTTTCGGACGATACAAAGTTATTCAGAGTAGTGAGGACAAAGAAGGATTGCGAAAACCTACAAAGAGACAAATACGCTCGAGGAAAGGGCTACGAAATGGCAAATAAGGTTCAACATGGTTAAGTGCAAGGTGATGCATGTCAGTAACAAAAATCATATGCATGAATACAGGATGTTCAGTGCTATACTCAGAGAGAGTCCCCAGGAAAGAGACTTGGGAGTACTTGTAGACAAGTCACTGAAACCGTCCACACAATGTGTGGCGGCAGTGGCGAAAAGGGCAAACAGAATGCTAGGAATGATTAAGAAGGGGATCACAAACAGATCTGAAAAGGTTATCATGTCATTATACTGGGCCATGGTACGCCCCCCCCCCCCCAACTGGAATACTGCGTCCAACACTGGTCACCGTACATGAAAAAGGACATAGTACTACTCGAAAGAGTCCAGAGAAGAGCGACGAAAATGGTTAAGGGACTGGGGGAGTTGCCATACAACAAGAGGCTAGAGAAACTGGGCCTCTTCTCTCTTGAAAAGAGGGGACATGATAAAAACATTTAAGATATTGAAGGGAACTGACTTAGTAGAGAAAGAGAGATTGTTCACCCTCTCCAAGGTAAAGAGAACGAGAGGGCACTCGCTAAAGTTAGAAGGGAAAAAATTCCGTACAAACTTGAAGTTTTCTTCACTCAGAGTGGTAGAAACCTGGAAACGATTCTTCAGGATTCAAGACAAGGTTGGATACGCAAGTAAGGCTAGACTCAAATAGGGCACTGTTTTTTGACCTAAGGGCTGCCGCGTGAGCAGACTGCTGGGCATGATGGACCACTGGTCTGACCCAGCAGCGGCAAATCTTATGTTCTTATGCTACTTCCCAAGTGAGCACCTACTCGTACATTAGATATGCTCTCTCCATTTGTGAGGACCAGATCCAATATTGCTTTTTCCCTCGTGGGTTCCGTCACCATTTGTCTGAGCAGAGCCTCTTGAAAGGCATCCACAATCTCCCTACTTCTTTCCAGTCCACATCCGGAAGGTTGAAATCTCCCAACAGCAGCACCTCCTCTTTCTTTCCAAACTTTTGGATATCCACAATCAGATCTTTATCAATTTGTTGTGACTGAGTTGGAGGTCTGTAGACTACACCCATGTAGATAGAAGTTCCATCTTCTCTTTTCAGAGTAATCCATATAGCTTCTTCATCTCCCCTACTTAATCAGCATGTATAGATTCACCATTTTTATCATGTTTGTCTGCCACTACTAGATTGTAAGCTCTTTCAAGCAGGGACTGTCTCTTCCATGTTAATGTACAGTGCTGCATGCGTCTGGTAGTGCTATAAAATGATTAGTAGTAGTAGTTATTATATATGGTGAATATAGCACAGTTACTTACCGTAACAGGTGTTATCCAGGGACAGCAGGCATATATTCTCACATGTGGGTGACGTCATCTACGGAGCCCCGGCGCGGACAGCTTTTCAAGCAAACTTGATTGAAGTTTCAAGTTTGCACACTGCACCACGCATGTGCGTGCCTTCTCGCCCACTAGAGGGCGCATCCCACCTCGTGGTCCTCAGTTCCATAACTAGCAAGGAAGCCATCCCCGGGGAGGCGGGCGGGTTGTGAGAATATATGCCTGCTGTCCCTGGATAACACCTGTTACGGTAAGTAACTGTGCTTTATCCCAGGACAAGCAGGCATGATATTCTCACATGTGGGTGACCTCCAAGCTAACCAAAAAAAGGGCAGGTGGGAGGATGGCAATTTAGGAAAACAGATTTTGCAAAACTGACTGGCCAAACCGGCCGTCACTCCTGGATAAAGTGTCCAGACAGTAATGAGAGGTGAATGTATGAACCGAAGACCAAGTGGCAGCCTTACATATGTCCTCCATCGGAGTGGATCGGAGGAAAGCTATCGAAGCTGCCATCGCTCGGACCTTGTGCCCCGTGACTCGACCCGGGGGAGGAAGGCCAGCCTGAGCGTAGCAAAAGGAAATGCAAGCGGCCAACCAGTTAGACAGAGTGCGCTTGGAAACTGGATGCCCTAATCGATTGGGATCGAAGGACAAAAACAATTGAGGAACCTTCCGATGAGGCCTGGTGCGTTGAAGATAAAATGCCAACGCCCTCTTACAGTCAAGCGTGTGAAGCGCCGTCTCGCCAGGATGGGAGTGGGGCTTCGGGAAGAACACAGGAAGGACAATGGACTGATTGAGGTGGAAGTCAGAAACAACTTTAGGTAAAAACTTAGGATGGGTGCGGAGAACCACCTTGTCGTGATGAAAGACAGTGAAAGGGGGGTCCGCCACCAAGGCTTGCAACTCCCCGATCCGCCTGGCGGAGGTGAGGGCAATTAGAAACACCGCCTTCCAAGTCAGAAATTTCAAGAGGGACTTGTTGAGTGGCTCAAACGGGGGTTTCATCAGTTGAGCCAGAACCACATTCAAATTCCACACGACAGACGGAGGCTTAAGAGGGGGACAAACCCTGAGTAACCCTTTCATGAAGCGTGTCACCAAGGGATGGAGTGACAGAGGGCGTCCCTCCAGAGGTTGGTGGAAAGCAGAAATCGCACTGAGATGAACCCGCACCGAAGTGGTTTTCAAGCCGGAGCGCGACAAATGAAACAAATATTCTAAAACCGAGGATACCGGAACTGATACCGGATCCAGGTGAAAAGACGAGCACCAGGTGGAAAACCTGGTCCATTTCTGCGCATAGCAAAGCCTCGTCGAGATCTTGCGGGAGGCTTCCAACACCTCCTTCACCGATTGAGACAGGTCCGGAGGAGTCAGGGAACAAGAAACCAGGCTGTCAGGTGCAATGACTGCAGATTGGGATGTAACATGGATCCTTGACTCTGAGACAGCAGAGAAGGAGAGACAGGCAGGGGAAGAGGCTCTCTGGCACTGAGCTGGAGCAGCAGGGAGAACCAGTGCTGACGCGGCCACCGAGGTGCTATGAGAATCATCGTGGCCGTGGACGATTTTAGGTGTACCAACGTTCGCATGATCAGAGGGAACGGAGGGAATGCATACAGGAACCTCCCTTCCCAGTCGAGTAGGAAGGCATCCGCTTCCAGACGGTCCTGCGAGTACATCCGAGAACAATATAGTGGTAGTTTGTGTGTCTCCGGAGAGGCAAACAGATCCACCTGTGGCGTTCCCCAGCGAGCGAAGACCTCGCGTAGAACTGCTGAGTGTAGAGTCCACTCGTGCGGTTGCAGAAGTCGACTCAGTTTGTCCGCCAGGCAATTCCGTTCTCCTTGGATGTAGACCGCCCGGAGGAAGATGTTCCGGGAGGCCGCCCACTCCCAGAGGCGAAGAGCTTCGGAGCAGAGGGGCCATGATCCCGTTCCTCCCTGCTTGTTCACATAATACATTGCCACCTGATTGTCCGTGCGGACGAGGACCACCTGGTCCTGCAATATGTGAACGAAGGCTCGAAGTGCTAGGAAGATGGCTCGCAGCTCTAGCACGTTGATATGACACTGACGGTCTTCTGACGACCACAGGCCCTGCGTGCGAAGACCGTCGAGATGGGCTCCCCACGCGTACTCCGAGGAGTCCGTGGTCAGGACCTTGCGAAAAGGCGGAGTGCGAAACAATAGCCCCATGGACAGATTTGAAGAGTCTGTCCACCAACGCAGCGATTTCCGCAAGGGCGGAGTTACCGAAATGAGGCGAGACACCGGGTCGCACTCCTGGCGCCACTGGGACGCGAGGGTCCACTGAGGGATCCTCAGGTGTAGCCTCGCAAACGGCGTGACATGTACCGTCGAGGCCATATGGCCCAGCAGCATCATCATGCGCTTGGCCGACACCCTCGATAGTTGGGAGACCTGGCGGCTCATCCGTACCAAGGTTTCCACCCGCTGGGTCGGCAGGTAGGAGCGTAGGCGCACCGTGTCCAGCACCGCACCTATGAATTGAAGAGACTGCGACGGTCTCAACTGAGACTTTGGAAAGTTTATCTCGAACCCGAGAGTTTGCAGGAAGGCAATAGACTGTCGGGTCGCTGAGATAACCCCCTCCCTGGTCGGGGCTTTGATGAGCCAATCGTCCAGGTAAGGGAACACATGGAGTCCACGTGACCTGAGGGCTGCTGCAACCACCACCATGCACTTCGTGAATACTCGTGGGGACGCGGCCAGGCCGAAGGGCAGTACCCTGTACTGGAGGTGGAGGTCCCCCACCTGGAATCGTAAGAATCTTCGACAGGCGGGGTGCACCGGAACATGGGTGTATGCTTCCTTCAGGTCGAGGGAGCACATCCAGTCCCCTTCCCCCAAGAGGGGGTACAAAACCGGGAGAGATAGCATTCGAAACTTCTCCCGGGCCAGGAATTTGTTGAGCTTCCTGAGGTCCAGTATGGGGCGCAGGTCCCCGGTCTTTTTTGGGACCAAAAAGTAGCGGGAGTAAAACCCCGTACCCCACTGGTCCTTGGGGACCGGCTCGACCGCCCGAAGCTTCAAGAGGGATTTGGCTTCGGTTATAAGGGTCGGTAGCTGCGAACGGTTGCAGGGGACTAAACTTGGGGGACTGTCCGGCGGCGAGGACACAAAGTTGAGCGAGTAGCCCTCGGAGACGATCCGGAGCACCCAAGCGTCTGAGGTAATCCCGGTCCATGCCTCCCGGAAGAACCGAAGACGGCCCCGATAGGAAGGGGTTCCTGAGAAAGTGCGGAGGGGAACCCGCCCCGTCCGCTCAGCCCGTCAAAAGGAAGGCGCTGGCTTAGAAGGGCCCTGCGCCGGGGCTTGGGGTTGTCCCCCTCTGCCTCGCTGAGACGGACGTCTCGGAGGCGGTCTCGAGAAAGCCGGGGTCGACTTCTGAGGGTATCGGCGCGGCGGAGGCCGAAAGGGTTTCTGCGGCGGGGGCCTAGGTTTGGGGCGGACCAGGGATGCTAGAGAGCGCTCCTGTTCCGACAAGCGCTTGGTCGCCGCATCCAATGACTCGTCGAATAACTCGGACCCCACACAAGGCAAGTCTGCCAGGCGTTCCTGCAGGTTTGGGTCCATGTCGAGGGTGCGAAGCCAGGCCAAGCGGCGCATGGCCACCGCGAGGGCCGACACCCTCGAAACCAGCTCAAAGGCGTCGTACACTGCATGGAATAGGTACAACCGCAATTGAGACAGGTTGGACATAAACTTGTCGAATCCTGCTCTTTGGGAGTCCGGTAACGAGTTTCGATATTGAGGAAGGTCCTTCACCATACCACGCAAAAAGGAGGAAAAGGTGAAGGCGTAATTTATAACCCTGGTGGCCATCAGGGAATTTGAATAGAGGCGACGGCCAAACTTGTCCAGGGTCCGCCCCTCCCTGCCTGGTGGAACCGCCGCAGAAACCCGTGAGGGCTGTGATTTTTTAAGAGCAGACTCCACCAGAAGAGACTGGTGTGAGAGCTGCGCCTTATCGAACCCTTTAGGGGGAATCGTCCTATACTTCGATTCCATTTTTGAAGGCACAGACGTGACTGTAAGAGGGTTTGACAAGTTCTTCAGCCAGGTTTGCAGAAGGACACTGTTGAGAGGGAGTCTAGGCACCTCCCTAGGAAGAATGGGGAGGTCCTGTTCCTCCAAAAATTCTTTGGAATACCGAGAGCCTACCATCAGGTCAATCCCCAGGGCTTGGGCCATGTCCTGAACGAAGGATGAAAATGAGGACGGCCTAGCCTGGGGAGAGGGGGTTCTCGACCGCCCCACCGAGGAGAGGGGGGAGGCCTCATGGGAATAATGAGGATCCCTAACCGATCCCGAATCCCAGGATCCCCTCTCGAGGGCCCTCGAGGGGGAAGGGGAAGTTATCCTCCTCGCAGAACCCTTGGGTGAGGACCCCGGGGTTCGTGGGACACTCTCCCGTTTCCTCGGCGAGGCGGCCCGGGAAGACTTCCCATGGGGTGAGCGGAGGAGCCTCGGGTTGTCGAGGCGCAACTCCGACACCTGCAACGCCTCGCCCCCGAACGACGAGGAACGGTCGCGCCGAGGCGAGCCTCGGGGCCCGCTTAGACTTCCTCGATCGACGCCCCGTCCGAGGTCGCGTCGAGGGCGAGGCGTGTCTGGAAGACCCGGAGGAAGAGGAGGAAAGACGGCGCACTCTGCGCAACTTTTCCTTGGGCCTTACACTCCGCTCAGGGGGTTCCCCCGAGGTCGAGGTCCGGGGCGGGGCCGAGACCGAGGTGAACGGGGTCCCAGTACCCGAGACCGAGGTCGCCGAGGCCGGGGCTCCCGAAGGGAGCCGAGGCCGGGGCCTCCGAGACCGAAGGCGTCCAGGCCGAGGTCGAGGCCGCCGGAACCGCAGCACGCTGCAACACTTCCAGGGCTCCCGACAGCTCCGATGAGATCAGAGCTCGGAGGAGATCCTGGAAGGCCGGAATCCCCACGAAGGTGGGGAGTTCCGAGTCCGGGGCACACTCCCTGGAGGGCGACCTCGGTCTCGAGTATTCCCTCGGGGTGTGCGGAGTCGAGGTCCGATGCGGGGCCGGGGTCGACCCACCCGCCTTGGCCTGACTCGAGGATGGCTTCTTTGCTGAAGGGGATGGAACAGAGGACTTACCCGAAGCTTGCTTCACTGACGACGCCTTCGAGGAAGAGGGCCGAGGTGAGGCCGAGGCCCCCGAGGACGCCGAGGCCGAGGCCGACGTCGAGGCCTTAGGCGGCGCGTCGACGGCGAACAATTCGGCCATTCTTGCCTTACGGCGACGGAGGGCCCTGTTTTGGAAGGTAGCACAGCGATCACACGAGTCTGTCGGATGTTCGGGCCCAAGACAGACAATGCACCACCGGTGAGGGTCAGTGATGGAAAGCAACCTCTCACACCGGCTGCACTTTTTGAATCCCGTAACAGGACGGGACATCCACGAAGAAAAAGAAGAAGGCCGGGAACGTACCGACGTCCCGCGGCCACGGCTTCCGGGAGCCCCCGGAACCCGACGAAAAACGAAAGACTTTTTTTTTTTTTTTTTTTTGAAAAGAAACGAAAGGAAAACAATACCGCGAACTAATTCGAAGGGAAAAACAAACTAAACGCGGCAGCTAGAAGGCAAAAACACTGGAGCTCAGATCCACAGGGCTTTCTTGCTCCGCGGAAAAATTTGAACTGAGGACCACGAGGTGGGATGCGCCCTCTAGTGGGCGAGAAGGCACGCACATGCGTGGTGCAGTGTGCAAACTTGAAACTTCAATCAAGTTTGCTTGAAAAGCTGTCCGCGCCGGGGCTCCGTAGATGACGTCACCCACATGTGAGAATATCATGCCTGCTTGTCCTGGGATAAAACATTTTATACTTATAATATATACATAGGTTCTGGATGTAAAGTACTGGTAAATATAAGGTATATTTACCAGTATTTTGGATCTAAAACAAAAAATTTAAAGCCTAATATCAGTAGGAGTTGGAGTCAGGATTGGTATTTTGATGTACTCTGGGAGGACTGGCTAAATAAATTAATAAATAGCCCTGGATATTAGGCATTCTCAATGAGAGGTCAAGCGTATACTTGTTTTTTGAATTGCCAAAGCTGGCATCCCACTTCAAGGGCTAAACAGGGCATGTGCAAAAACCCATGAGAGATTATAACAGATTCTTACCTGCAAGGTCGCTGAGTTCAGTATCCGTAGCACTAGTCAGTGCTTCTTCCAGTTCAGGGTCAAGGGTCACCTTCTCCTCTCTACGAGTTTCTAAGGGCTTGTATTTAGGTATAAATATTTTTCCTAACAAAAGAAAAAAAATATTATCTAGAGATTTCAAAAAACATTCCTGCAGGTAAATATAATAATAATCTAATATAATAAAAGGCTACTCGCGCATGCGCACTCCCATCTGCATGCGTCCGTTTTCCGTGAGATGTAGGGCATTGCAGGTAGGTGTGCGCATACACACGAAGCTAGCTCTCTCTCTCTCTCTCCCTCTCCCCAAGGCGGATGTCGGCCGCCGCGGCTGACCGCCCGAAGCTCTCTCTCTCCCTCCCCTCCCAGGCGGATGTCGGCCGCGGTAGCTGTCGGCGGCCCGAGGCGGATGTCGGCCGCCCGAAGCTCTCTCTTTCTCTCCCTGCTCTCCACCTCGCGCAAACCTAAATCCAGGGAAAACGGCACTATTGGTAGAAGTTTATTTTTAAGATTAAAGGTGCTGCGGCGGCTCCTCTCACGAGCCGCACCTGCATCGGAGAAGGCTTCCGACGCAGGCAGCGATCTTGAGAGGAACCGCGGCGGCAACTTTAAACTTAAAAATAAACTTCTTCCGGTAGTGCCGTTTTTCCTGCTGTGCCCTCTCGATCTCCTTAACCACAGTGAGTGCGATGGTAAGCCAGACCGTGGG
The DNA here is from genome assembly GCF_902459505.1 of Geotrypetes seraphini. Lineage (NCBI taxonomy): Eukaryota > Metazoa > Chordata > Amphibia > Gymnophiona > Dermophiidae > Geotrypetes > Geotrypetes seraphini. Next base: position 21,188,931 of record NC_047097.1, read on the forward strand.
AAGCAAAGGGGGAGGGTTGGGGGAAATGCTGCTGCTGCTGCTGCTCAGAGAAGTGGATGGAGAGGGAAATACTGCTGCTGTTGCTGCACAGGGAAGTGAGGTTGGGGGAGGGAAATGCTGTTGCATAGGGAAATGAAGGGGGAGGGAATGTTACATATGGAGCAGGGAGAGAGACAGATAGAAATAAAAACAGACAGACAGCGGGAGGGAGGGAGACAGAAAGAAAGAAAGGAAGAAAGACACAGGGGCAGGAAGAGGGACAGACAGACAGACAGACAGACATCTATTCTAGCACCCGTTAATGTTAATGGGCTTAAAGACTAGTAATAATAATAATAATTTATTTTGCATACCGCCATACCCAGGGAGTTCTAGGCGGTTCACAACAGATAGATGAATTACATACAGTGCGATTGAAAAAAGAACATAACAAGGCAATCGTAGGGTCAAACTAGTTTACAGTGACAATTTGGGTGAGGGAAGGGCTAAATACAGAGCACATACAGTATGTACTGTAAGCGAATACAATTGAATTTCTGAGAAGGGGGGACAAAGCATATTAGATGAAAGGGGGGAGCAACAATCTTAGAGGGGTGGGGGAGGGATTTGGTCCATTGAAAAGTAGAGTTTTGAGCTTTTTTCTACAGTGGAGGTATGAAGAGGCGTCCAGTATAATTTGGGCGAGCCATGAATTTAGTTTGGCCGCTTGAAAAGAGAAGGTTCGTTCGAGGAATCTTTTAAGATGACACGATTTCAGTGAGGGAAAAGCGAACATAGTTATTCCACCTTCTACTCCAGCTGTAAGAAGGAAAAGGAAGCCAGTTTCAAAAGGTTCAACATTGGTATCCTTGTATGACCTGGAAAGAAAATCATCATTGTTTACCTGGTTAAACTGGATATCAGAAAAAATGCCCACCAAATACATCTGCATAATATATCTGGGATAGAAGTAAGAATTTCTAGGAGCTTGTTTAAGCTAGAAGAAACAATATGCCTAGATTACTGGCCAACATTCAGTCATGATGGTTAGTGCTTACTTATTTATGAAGACTTGATATATCGCCTAAATAAATGTAGTGACACCAGGAAGTTCACAAACAAATACAATTGGAAACCATAAAATCAGATTACAATGGTCAGAATAGATAAATTGAGTGAGTGAAGGGGCAAGGAGGAAGGAAGAAAGGTCAGATAATCAACAGCTTTTTAAAGTCAATTTGGGGATAATATTCAGGTCACTCTCCTTTTAGGCATGCACAAACAAGCAGAAAATGGTCAGTCTCACCTGCTGAAAATGTAGAAGCAGCTCCTGCGACTGGCACAGATATGACCAACAAACTGCATTTATTAGAAAAACACAAACTATGCAAAACAAGAGAAAAATGAAAATAAATAAATAAATATGGACAAATGGAATAATGTTCATTTTTTTTCTTCTGCAGCAAATAAAGCACAACACAAAATAAAAGTACTAAAAGAATAGAGAGAGAGATGGAAAAAAAAATTCAAAAATGCAACTGAAACCAAAACTGGCAGGCACTACTGCAAAGTTCCAAGAATGTTTTCACAAAACTAAAATGTGTGCATCATTTCAAATAATTAGTAAAAACGATCACAATATATTTTTCAAATAAATATTTTACCAAGACAATCAGGGCTTTTTAGTAATGCTGAACATTAACAGATGTACAGCTTGAGAATGACACGGGGACAAATTTTTCCCGGCCCCGTGGGAACGTATTTTTCCGTCCCATCCCCGCGAGTTCTTTTCCTGTCCCTGCAAGCTCTGTCCTCATCTGAACAAGCCTCAAAACACTTTAAAATCATAAGTGTTCGAGGCTTGTGCAGTTAAGACAGATCTTACAGGAATGGGACATGGACAGTGACAAAACTTGCGGGGACGGGATGGGGGAAATTGGGTTCCTGCAAGGATGGGAACAAATTTGTCCCCATGTCATTCTCTATGCACAGCATTAATAAAGGCTTTCCTACTTTCTATTCATTACTACACCAGATGGCTTCTCCTCAAACTAGAGGCTTCAATCCCAGACTGAAACACCTTTCTCTGAAGAGACCCTCTCATAAACTTAGAAAAACATGATAGAAAAATATGATTGAAACCCAAAAACTAATAAGTTTTTTGGGTAGATATTTGGTTTACTAGCTTTCCAAATTAATATTTCTTAGGAAACAGCTGCACATTATGTTTAAGGAGGACCAGGAGAGATCACTACAAACTGCATATCTGCAAAAATATTTAGGGAACCAATACCCAGTGTATCTTTTAGGTACCATTTGTTAGCTTTCATATGCATCAGCTTACACCTCAAATAAAAAAGTTACTGCCATTGGATCTGATTTTATGAAAGGATGCTTATCTGAGGAGCCAACAAGGTGCCTATTTTATAAAGGTCACACCAAATGACCAAAAGGAAGCAGTACTGTAAATAATATTCTTCAAAAACACTTCCAATAAATATCACATATATTTCCATATCATTTTAAGGAGTTCTTTAATCAATGGAGAGAAGTATCTTTTGAGTTCTGGGATAATCATATATAAGGCCAAAGGTTAGCTACACGTATACAAAGACTTTACCTACCACCTTCCAAAATTATAATTTACCCAGAAACTCCTTATGTACATCACTAAATATATTTAAAAAATTTTTTTACAACACCAAGTACAAAGACAATATCAGATCAGCCCAAAGGAATCACGTTTTGAGCCAGTAACAGTTCTGTTTTTAGGGTTTCAGCAAGCACTTATTCATTGCATTTAAATCCCTATTAATATGTTTTGTTTTTTTAAATTCTAGTTTCTTCCATCACATTTCTGTCCCCATCCTTCTACTCCATATTTAAACAGCTACAGCAAGAGTGTATGAACAGATTCAGCAAAGTGGAGATGCAGCTGGCTCCCTGAAACCCAAAGGGAATCACACAGGGGCCCCATAGCCTGTGTTCAAGCCTCTAATAAATCAGGCCTCTAATAAAGCAGGCTGATGATGCTTTTCAATGAAATGGGGTACTCCTGTTGGGACCTTGTGCATCCGGTCTGGGATTTTCTGGAAGCAGGAGAGTGGCAACTGTGAGCTGTAATCGTGGATTCGCTGAGTACCCTCCTTTATTTTGTTTTGTTTGTAACTATTTACATTTATATTGTGGCTCTTTACTGTTTTGTTGTTTTTGATGCAGTAAAGGCTTTCTGAGTGCTATGAGGGTCTGTTCTATTGTTACATTTTGAAAGAATCTGTTTTTTCCCTCTCCCGCTATGATTTTTACTCCCAGCATGGATTTTTGGATTGTCTATATGGACTATTACCAGTAAATTCTAGGACTTCTGCTATTTTCCCCATCCCTGTTTGCTCTCCTATTGGTGGTCTTAAACACAGAATAAGACCTTTCTGTATTCAGGTGGAGTTTTTTCTGACCTGTGATGATAAAGTGAACTTACTTGTCTTCAGCTTTTGCTGTGCTGTTAAGTTCCACAAATTTATGTGAGGTCTTTTCCTCCACCTGTTTATGGTTTCCCCACAATAGAAGGGAATAGAGTTTTTGATATTTTTGACATTACACTTCTTCCTCCGTATTCGCAGTTTCAGCACTTGCGGTTTTGCTTATTCGTGATTGTCCGCATGCTGACTCCGCCCCCAAAAATTACATCATGATTAAAGTTCCTTTTCTTTTACTGTACTGATAAAAAAGTTTAGCTTACCAGCATTCACTCTGAAAATCGCTGCTTCCATGCTTTCTCCCACAAAATTGATGATTCAAATATTTCACCTTGAAAATCGCTGCTTTCCCAGCTTCCCAGTGTGCACAGAGAAAAACGCTGCTTCCCAGCATCCATGGAGAACATCGCTATTACCCTGAAAATCACTGGGGATCTTTGGGCATCGCCTGCTTGCCTGCTAAAAGCCTTAACAGCTTTGTGAATCACTGTTTCCAAAAACCTCAAATAACTATTGAAAAGTTATTTGTGGTTTCAATAGTAAAAACTCTGGCTGTTTCCAAAAACCACGAATAACGTAAAAAAAAAAAAAAAAAGTTATATTGCGGTTTTTCCATATTTGCGGCTATGTTCCGCCCATATCTACCGTGAATACGAGGGAGAAGTGTACCTCCTACCCATGACTTTCTAATTTCCTCAGAAGTCTTTTATGAGGTACTTAGTCAAATGCCTTTTCAAAATCCAAATACAGAACAACTGGTTCAAAATGGTTAATGAACTTTAAAATCAAGTCGTGAAATAAATAAGCAGAACAAGATGCCTACCAAGGTACATTAGCTAGATTGTGAGACTGCCGGGACAAACAGGGAAAAATGCTTCAGTACCTGAATAAATTCATGTAAATTGTTCTGAGTTCTCCTAGGAGAATGGTACATAAAATTGAATGAATAAATAAATAAATAAAAGAAATCATTTAACAGTACCAGTGTTCTCCCCAGAAATCTTTTCCAGCCGGGTGGCATGAAAAAGTAGCCGGGTGGGGCAGGACGGGGAAATTTGGTGGTGAGGAAAATTAAATATGTACTATTTTTATTAATTATAATTATTTTCCAATGCTCAATATGACTTCCTTTTTTAAGGTTTGACACTTGTGCCAGAAATTTTTACTAAATTTAAAAAGTATCCAATTCTAGAAGTGAATAATTAGATATTTGCCCTCTTTCAAAGGGAAATGCGTTAATGAAGTCATTAAGGTTCAATCTAGCCATTTATTTCTGCATGAATTTAAACAACTAAAAAAAAAAAAGAAAAAAAGATAACTATAGCTCATCCAGTCATAAAAGAAATGGCTCTACAGCACTCTAATAATGTTTGATCACTAGGTTCCTTCCTGAGGTCTCACTGAGGATCTGAAATAGATGTGATCCCCACTTCCAGATCTCTTCCACATAATTTATGGAGAGGTGTTACTGAGCCTTGAAGACCTATGTGATTGCACTACAGCAAAATAAAAAAGTAGCAGATAAAGATCATAGTGAGAGCTAGGGCAAAATAGTTTAGGTAAAGATACAGGTAATAATTAGCAATGTATTAAAAATATTTTATTTTCATTTGCTTATAATGTCATTTGAAAGCTGCTTGATGTTAATACAACTTTAATTTAATTCTTTATAGTGTGTGTATGTGTGTGTGTGTGGGGGGGGGGGGGAACAACACCTACGTCAACAGTAAAGTTAGAATAGGGTCATTAAATCCAATGGTGTACCTAGTATATATGACAGCCAGTGCTGATCATTTTTTAACAACACCCTCCTCTTTATAAAAAATATATTTTTAGTAATAATCCATGAGTCACACAATAAGGGTGCACCTAAGAAAAGGCAGCATCTTAAAACACTGCAGTGATCACTAGAACACCAACACACGCATTGATCCTGTACAGTTGATGCTAATAGAAAGCCATGTCCTTTTCATACACAAAGAACACAGATACACTCTCACTCAATATGGAATAATCACAAACTAAAAATAGAAATATGTAGACAAAAGTTAAACTGAACCAAGAAACTAGACTCTGCATATAATGCAACACCACAGAAACAGTGACACGTGTCCCCTAATAATGTGCAAAATATAAAGACAGTAGATGTAAATTTGAAAAAACTGCTAACATAACAACCACCACTTTACAAATTAACAAATAGAAATAAAACAAATAATGAGAAATAAGAAAATACCATTTTATTGGACTAATCCATTTTTCAATTAGCTTTCAATTCTTTCTTCAAGACAGTTTAGTATACTGTTGTTATGGTATCCTGTCCTGACCTGAGGAAAGGGGTTTAGCCCCCCCCCAAAAAAAAAATTGCCTTATTTCCATTTCCTATTTATAAACTTGAATCAATAGTTACAATACTACTTGATTCTACGTAAAGCAACAACAAAAAGTTTTTCTACCTTTTGTCATTTCTGCTTTAATCATCTTCTCTTCACTCTTTTTTTTCTATTCAGCATTTGTCCTCACTCCCTTGCTTGCAACATCTGTCCTCTCTTTGCCCCTTCTACCCAGCCTCTGCCCTCTCTCTCTCTACCCCTTCCATCTACTGTCCATCCTCTCTCTGCTCCTTACATCCACTGTCCACCCTCTCAGCCCTTTCCATCCAGTGTCTGCTCTCTCTCTGTTCCATATGGCATCTTCCCTCTTTCTATGTCCTTTCAATAAACTGTATATCCTGTGACCTTTCTCTCCTTTGTACACGATTCATTTCTGCTTCACCTCCTCTCCATTTTTTGTCTCCACCCCCTCCCCTATGCTCTGGCATCTCTCTCTTCTCCTTTCCTTCCTTCCTTCCCACTCCACCCCCATTCCCTGGCATCTCTCTCCTATCTCTCCCTCCTTCTCTGGCACCTACTCTCCTTTCTTTCCCTCTGGTCTCACATTTTATGTCTCCTTAGTTTCCCTTCCATCCACTCATGCCCTAGCATCTCTCTCCTCTCCTTCCATCTCCCCCTACCACTCCATTATCTGGCATCTCTTCTTCCTTTCTCTTCTTCCTTCCTCCTGGTCTGGCATCTGTCTCCTCCCCCTCCCCCCATATACTCCGACATCTCTTCCCCCCCCATGGTCTGGTAGCAACTTTCCTTTCCCTCCCTCCCATGGTCTTGGCATCTCTTTCCTCTCCTCTCCCTTCCCCGGTCTTCCTTCTCCCCTCTCTCTCCCCAATTTGGTGCTACAGCAGCACTTCTCTTCCCCCTCCCCCTTTGGGTGCAGCAGCAGCACTTCTCTTCCCCTATCTCCTCCCCAATTGGGTGGAGCAGCAGCAGCACTTCTCTTCCCCCCTCAATTGGGTGCAGCAGCAGCATTTCTCTTCCCCCTCCCCCCCAATTGGGTGCAGCAGCTTTTCTCTTCCCCCTCCCCCCCAAAAAAAAAAAAAAATTGGGTGCAGCAGCAGCAACATTTCTCTTCCCAAACAAGGTTAGACGTAATGCTAACATGTTTTTTGCAGATGGACTTTTTTTCACTCCCTTACAGTTTCATATCTTTGGAAAGATATTAGGTCTCTGAAAATCCTCACTAAATATTTGAACCCCCCCCCTCCAAAAAAACCAAACAAACATGTTCTCCGATCATATGTTTAAGTTCTACTAAAAGGTATATTGGTTTAGAATGTATGCAGGACACAATGCAAAAAAGGTAAGTCAGCTGAAGTAAATTAAAGAGAGCTTCATGCATACCAAAATGCGTGCTTAAAGGCGAGAAGTCTTTGGTTATGCTCGGTTGGAACCAATGTGATTTATAAGGTATACATTGCACATGTAGTTAAATGCTAATAAGTGAGCCGAGGGAGAGGCAGAGAAATTGCACTGAAAGACTTACTGGACATTCCTTTAACTCAACTCATTCTCTCTCTCACATGGAAATTATTGCGAATTTATAACATAAGTAAAACTCAGAACTTGTTAATACATTCTCAGTGCAACTGCTAATATCCCAAAAACACACATCTCTGCTTTATTGTTTGTTGCTAAACAATGTTTCCTGTTATGTAATCAAAGGTTAAGTACTTATCAAGTTAATCTAGGAAAAAGTTACTCTTTTGCTACTCCTGGAGACAGTGATAAACACAGACAGCAACTCCTTACCTCTGGTTGGATATGTCGCTTCCCTGTGGCAGGAATACTTAAAAGTAAACACCCCCCCCCCCCCAAGAAACACCTCTATGAAATATCACACTCAATCAACAAAAGTAGAGATGAAAGAGATGCTTCAAATGAGACTTTATTGCACTAAAACAAACATCAGACTCAACACAGCCTGTGTTTCGGCACCTTAGTGCCTTCTCAGGAGTCAAACTGTTGATATATTCTGTTTGGAGAATGAGTGTTATGCTTCCTGTTAGCTTGATTTATTTGGACTTAAGAGACTGATATTGCAGCGTTTGGGCTTTTTTTGCGTTCCATTATATGAAGTGTCATTCTCCAAACAACAGAATATATCAACAGTTTGACTCCAGAAAAAGGCACTAAGGTGCCGAAACACAGGCTGTGTTGAGCCTGATGTTTGTTTTAATGCAATAAAGTCCCAGTTGAAGCATCTCTTTCATCTCTACCTCTGTTGATTGAGAGGGAATCCTTAAGCCATCTGCCTGTTTCTTTAGAACAGTTTAATTGAGAGATAATGTCTCTAGCTTCATTGCAAGGTTCCCTATGTTCCAAGTGAACATATTTAGATTGCCAACAATCTGGAGAACCTCAATTTGCCAACTCGGCAAGTCCTGGAGACACACCTATCAGTTTGGAATTCAGAACATGTACAGTGAATAAGCCTAAATGAATTCATTATGGCTGTCAAGAGTATCTCCAGCACCACCAGCTTAAAACCAACCTGGGAGGCATGTGCAGAAAAGTAGGGATTTATGCTAAAAACAGAGTCACCGCTTGGTAGGCCCTGAATGTAAGCAAATAAATCAGCTGCAATGATTTCCTACTCAAAGAAAAATATGAACATAGGATTTAAGCGTGAACTCATTTATAAAATTACCCCTTATTACTACACTGAGATCTGCAAAATATGAAACCAAAATGGAGAATGAGGTGTTTTGTTTCATGGGAACTTAAAATGAATATGGTCTTTTGGCACAACTCTTTTCTACATCTGTGGATGGAGGATTTTTAAATGTCAGCATACTTTATAATGTGTGTTGCACAGATCCCAAAAGTCCCAAGAAGTAGAATTATAAAAGATTCCATGGTGGAAAGTATTTATTTACACAGACCACAAGGGATACACTCACATACCTTTATCTCTATCTCTATACACCACACATATACCCAGTAAGGTATCATTTCACTGTGGCTTTACATAATAAAAGGCTTCATTTAACATAGCAAAATGTCTCCAGCTGAAATACCTGATTTATTTTTAAAAAAAAACAACAAAAAGCCAGCATTTCAACGTCTCCACTAAATTACATCTTTTGGATGTTCAGTTATGATTTGATTCTTACTTATTTGTGCTTAATTGTTTAATTCTATGAGCTACTCCATCCCATAATCTACTATTGTGTTATCTCAGCCCACAAACTATATACTATACAATAGCTCTGTGTGAAATTCTAGTGCATAGAATCTTTCACTAGAATACGCCTACACAAATCTGTATTACAAATACATAGATCAGAAAACCACCGAAGTGGCCTTGACTCCCAGTGTAAGACAAAAGAACAGGATATGAAAAGACAACTATATATGTACATATGTATATTCTGAATAAGGTCTAGGCAAGAAGAGGCTATTGGGCCTATGGTAAGTCTTTTGATCTGTTTTTACAATATGGCAATACCCTCATTCAACATGTATTTTTTGTGTAATTGTAAGATACTCTTGACAGAATTCTGTGCAATGTACAATTTCCACAGAAATCCCCAGTCACACAGAATTTACCTTTTCTGTGCAGAATCTTGATTGTGGGAGTGTCTCTGCACAGGCTAACACCACAAGTATGAATCAGTCACATGATCCACTGCCCGAGACTTCCTTCCTTTGCTCAGTCGCCATGTGACTATGCTTTCTGGGTCAAGGAGCGTAGCCAACATGTGGGCCTAGGCCCACCAGCAGCAATGCATTTAGTCAGTGCTGGTGTGAGGGAAGTAGGTAGGTAGGTTGGGCTCCCACGGTCCTGCATCTCCCTCCCTAAAGTGTCACTTCAACAGGTCCTGGCAGCGATTCTAACTGCCGTTAACCTGGAAACCTCTCCTCCAATGTGTCGTCCCCACCCCCACCCCCCTCTGTCCTCAGCCAGAGAACATTAGCAACAAAATTAGTTATTAGGCAACAAAATTAGTTATTAGGCAAGTGCTTAGCAAAGCTTTCTAATGGGCTTTTCTAAGAGCATCCTGTGATGTTTTCATTGTACTGTTTGCCAGTTGAATGCTGAGCTACAGTAACAGCAGTTTGAAATTTAAATCTATTTCCATAGCATCCATACCAGATCAATCCAGAACCTGTGGAATTTGTCCACTGACCAGCAGATGGAGACAGAGAAACAAGGTATGGATGTGACTTGCTTCATAAGGGCTCAGTTATTTGTCTCCAGTGAATCGTCTCATAACATGTTAGGAAATCAGAGCACTAAAATTTCACCTGAGAGAGACACCCCAACTGTAATGCTCCCAAAAGCACAAGAAGGGCAAATATAGAGCTTTAACATGGCTGCTTCTATTCTTTAAAATGTCTTCAGTATTTTCTATTAGCCTGAACAGGCCACCATTAGAGGCAAGATTCTGGGTTTGTCTGACCCAGCTTGGCATATCTTATGCTCTTTTGAGGGTAGAAGGGGATTTCATCATTTCTTGTAGGACACTATTTACAAGTAGACATGTAGGAGCCTAGTGGTTAGCGCACTAGGATTGACATCCAGGGTCCTTGTGAATTTAACCCTTCATTGCCCTCAGGTATAAAAATTAGATTGGATAGTAAAACTTCTACCACTGAATTTCCAGCTACTGCCAAGTGAGACTCACTCATGTCAGCTTGAAATCAACTTGTGTGGGTTTCCCTTTCCTGGAATGCTACGTGGGTCCTCAGGGATGGCTGAGAAGTACATGGGTACAATAGTGCCCACCCTCCCAAATCCCCACAGATGGAGGTCACACAAAAGGTAGGCATTGTTTAGAAATGGTTAACTGTTTACATGACTGAAATATGAATGGTTAACTATTTTGAAATACTTATGCCCCTAATAATAATCAATTAGAATCCAAAGAAATCTCTCTTGCCATATACAACCAAGAATGCAAAGAACGGGACAATGATATTTAAACACTGGGGATATCTCAGAACGCTGCTCTGATGAATTTATCAGCGTAGCAGCACTCCTCACTGAATTCACCCTGTGTATATGAAAGCTGTTTTTGCTACTCTTTATTATATATCAGCCATTAGCTTTTATTAAAAACTTTATTTAAACTTTTTAATCTTTATCTATTTTTTTTTTCTAATTGGTTATATCCATTAAATCTTCTACAATATTTTTCATGTTCTTCAACTTGTCATGTTATTGGACTTCATCTTATTATTTAAGCTTCAAGTTTCAAGTTTAATAGTTGTTTGATTAATCGCTTAATCGTATTTCAAAGCGATGAACAAATTAAAATTACAATTTCTGGGAAATAATACGAAACAGAACAATACATATTAACTTACAATATTAAAAAAAAAAAAATACGATTACAAACTAAAAACACAAGGAAAGGAGGGAAATGAAATATAAATCATTATAGGAAAGTAGAACAAAAAAGGAAAAATACAAAAGGAATAACAAAAAAAAACTGTGTAATATAGTACAATAAAATATTCTAAGCTGCAGTAAGTTTCGTCAATTATCAAAAGCGTCTTTAAAGAGAAATGTTTTTAAGTTACTTTTGAATTTCTCAAGATTCTTCTCTTCCCTTAAATAAAGCTTATTCATTTAGGCATTCCAACCTCTATCTAACATTCATAAATGGACTTAGCATTTTTTCATAAATGCACTTAGCTTTTTTTTTTTTTTAAACTGTATGGCCGCAGTGGGGAACAATCTTTTATGGTACATAAACATCCTTTAAATAGGACAAGGAGATCTGGACAAAAGGCTATTAATACATACAATCTTAAGAAATACAAATAGATACATAGATAGTGGTGTGTAGCAACAGGATCCTATGCTTCAAAGCCTCATGTGCACACATAAGCCTGACAAGCAATATGACTCAGAAAAATTACCATATAAAGCTGGAGCCTCAGTATGATACTAGCACTTCTATAATACTATCCACAAAAAAACATATTTATCTATCTTCACTGTATGCTCCTTCCCTTTAAAGGCAATATTTCCCTCAAAAATTAAGGTCATCAAAGAGAACAGAACATGTTCCAGAAACTCAAAAAACAATTAAAAAATAAATTGAAAAGTGTACATCTACAATTTCACACGGCAATTCCTTTTTCTCCATTCACAGTTGAAGGAACGTCGGTTTGAGGACATGGCTGAAACAGGTATAGTAAAATGTGTCTCAGTAGGGTAGCCTGAGATGTGAAAGCGAGTGCCAGAGCAGGCAGGTATATTTTAAGTAGTGACCGAATGCATACAAGAGGTATCAACGATATGATATACATATAACTGTTTACCTGGGGAGATACGAGGGTGAGCTCATCAGAGGCTGAGGGGATAGGATGTGTCTGTACTTTTATGCAGCATGCCTGGCTGTGTGAATAACTGAAGGCATGCAAGCTTCTCTCGCCATCCATCAGACCTTTTTGAACTATCCCTCCTTCCCACCTTCCTCTTGTACTTTCTTCCTTCCATCCATCCATCCATGCACTCTCTCCTCCTTCAGCTGCCACCCAACATTGCACTTTCCCTTCCTTGCCATCGACTTTCACCCGCCAGCCTCTCCCTCTAGCCCCACCCTTTCCTTACGATTCAATCTTCTCTCTTCTCCTCTACTCCACCCTTTTCCTTCCTTACTCATCTTCTCCCTTCCAGTATGCCCTGTCGACTCCTCTGAGAGACTAAGGGACTGCCCCTTTCTTTGCTGGCAGGACCAGGAGACAGAGTGTGTCTGTCTATCACTTAAACAAAATTCACCTAAAATTTAAAAAAACCCTGAAAAACTGGTATTTTAATAAAATATCAGGATCATTTGCTTTAATTATTTGTTGCAAAATTATAACTTAAGGTGGTTTCTTTCAATTTTCTGTTCACTGGCTCTAAGAGGAGCAATGCAGGCCAGTTATTTTTCATAGAACCACTGCCATAAGGGCCATCTTACCTTTCTTTTCTCCAGTAAAAGGTACATAATCTTCCCTGTCCTTGTACTCCAAAGCCTCTTTTTCCAAGAACGACAGGAGCCGCTCTCTGTCAAACGGTCCTGAGGCTTCTTTAGTGGTTTGGTCTTTCTGCCGTAAGCCTACTGGCAAAAGAGCATTCTGGCAAAAAAACAAATTTTTGTTTTAAAATCTGGTCATTAAAATCAAAACTATGATAACATACAATATAATATTACACTTTTCAAAGGGACCTGAAGCACATGCCAGCAGATATTTACATAGAATATTCCCAACCCTCCCTCCAATGAAAACAAAAACTTTTCTAAGAATATAAACAAGGATGAACCAAGACAATAGTAAATAGTGATAAGGTGAGTAGACCCTTCAGCAAATAGGACCAATCAAAAAACATTTGTGGTTCCCAAGAGCATAAATCCGAGTGAAAGTGCTGGGTTAGGAGTTTTGTTTCCAACTATTCATTAATTGCTCTGCTAAGCCTGTTAGTATAACTATTCTAGATGAGTCAAAAATATTCCAAAAAATAAAATGTGGGAACTCAAAATTCAACCTCAAATACACACAGTAATATCATGGTGGAACCCTAAAAATGATCCAAAACTCTTTGGAAAACAGAATTATTCTACGATATGTAATATAGTATGTATATTTATAAACAAAACCCAAAATCAAAGTACCATATATATATATTGGCCATGTTATGTCCAAACACAAATCTGCACTATACAGCTACTATATATCATTTCTATAACCCTTCACTGTATAAATACTTAAGAAGTAGTCTGTTCTCCTTAGAGCTTACCATAAAACAACCCCAATACCTTACCTCAGGATCGAGCTCATCAAGAACGGTTTCCAGCTGTTTCAGTTCCTCTTCAGACAACTTATTCAGAATTTCATCTTCATCGATATGTCTAAACTTGTCAAAATCCTTCCTGAATGGCAGGGCCATGGCTTCAGAGCTACCACCCTTGCTGTTTTAAACCCTGCTGAGAGTACAGGAAGAAACAATTTATTTTATATGAAAGAGATCACTGCTTAATCAGAAATGGAAAAGGTTGAAAAGCAGACATTCAATGGTCAGAGTTAGATGTACAGTTATCAATTTAAGACTACCATTAAGAGAAGTATTTTACCACCAACTCACACTATTTTATCACAGGTGATGAGACCTAGTTACTGATAACTATGCATAACCATACAATAACATGCTTTAACAGTAACCCTTCCACATGACATAACATTTTCCTGAATAGTTTTCTATTTTCTAAAATTTTATTAGGATATTGCTCAGAAGATGATATTCAACAAAATATTGGTCTATTTCAAGCAGCTTTATGATCCGCCTCTCCATATTACATTACCATGCAAATATCACAAATACGGTGTCAATTATCTTTCTAGGACATGAAAAGGTTTGCAAAAAGGACACCTAACCAGACAAAATGTATTTGCACACCCAAATATTCAAATACAGCTGCAGCATATCTAATACAGGTGGCCTGGAAAGCTCCAATATGTAGATGCAGTGACCATATTTAATACAAATCATTTGGAAAGCTAGACAGGTGTCCGCCCCACCCCGATTCAACGAACACCGATTCTCTCTACACCTATTTTTTTAAAAAAATGTTGCATTTTTCTACCGAAGCCCTTCATCCGAGGGAGTTTAGCTGCCCTCACGCGTTCATACGCCTAGCACCCATACAGTCAAAGTCCCGGAACCCTCGCCCCTCCTCTCTTCCAAAGGCCTTGGCATCTCTCCTGCTCTCGAGTGCAGCCTGTCTCCCATTCTCCTCTCCGACACCTTCCCCACATTCTCTTTCTCAACCCCCACCTCCGCCACTACCTAAAAATTCCTCTTCCCGTAGTCACTGGCAGCAAATTCATCCACTCTGCTCGCAACTAGCCTCGAAGCTATTTCCTGTCCCGCCCTGCTAGAAACAGGAAATTGCGTGCGCGTGGGGGGGGGGGGGGGGGGGAGGTTGAGACGTAGCAGAGTGAAAAGATCTGGGGCTATAGGGAGGGTATTTCCTGTTTCCTGCAAGGACCAATCGTTATTCAATTTCCTTTCGAGGCTAGTTGCGAGCAGAGTGGATGAATTTGCTGCCAGTGACTACGGGAAGAGGAATTTTTAGGTAGTGGCGGAGGTGGGGGTTGAGAAAGAGAATGTGGGGAAGGTGTCGGAGAGGAGAATGGGAGACAGGCTGCACTCGAGAGCAGGAGAGATGCCAAGGCCTTTGGAAGAGAGGAGGGGACGAGGGTTCCGGGACTTTGACTGTATGGGTGCTAGGCGTATGAACGCGTGAGGGCAGCTAAACTCCCTCAGATGAAGGGCTTCGGTAGAAAAATGCAACATTTTTTTTAAAAAATAGGTGTAGAGAGAATCGGTGTTCGTTGAATCGGGGTGGGGCGGACACCTGTCTAGCTTTCCAAATGATTTGTATTAAATATGGTCACTGCATCTACATATTGGAGCTTTCCAGGCCACCTGTATTAGATATGCTGCAGCTGTATTTGAATATTTGGGTGTGCAAATACATTTTGTCTGGTTAGGTGTCCTTTTTGCAAACCTTTTCATGTCCTAGAAAGATAATTGACACCGTATTTGTGATATTTGCATGGTAATGTAATATGGAGAGGCGGATCATAAAGCTGCTTGAAATAGACCAATATTTTGTTGAATATCATCTTCTGAGCAATATCCTAATAAAATTTTAGAAAATAGAAAACTATTCAGGAAAATGTTATGTCATGTGGAAGGGTTACTGTTAAAGCATGTTATTGTATGGTTATGCATAGTTATCAGTAACTAGGTCTCATCACCTGTGATAAAATAGTGTGAGTTGGTGGTAAAATACTTCTCTTAATGGTAGTCTTAAATTGATAACTGTACATCTAACTCTGACCATTGAATGTCTGCTTTTCAACCTTTTCCATTTCTGATTAAGCAGTGATCTCTTTCATATAAAATAAATTGTTTCTTCCTGTACTCTCAGCAGGGTTTAAAACAGCAAGGGTGGTAGCTCTGAAGCCATGGCCCTGCCATTCAGGAAGGATTTTGACAAGTTTAGACATATCGATGAAGATGAAATTCTGAATAAGTTGTCTGAAGAGGAACTGAAACAGCTGGAAACCGTTCTTGATGAGCTCGATCCTGAGGTAAGGTATTGGGGTTGTTTTATGGTAAGCTCTAAGGAGAACAGACTACTTCTTAAGTATTTATACAGTGAAGGGTTATAGAAATGATATATAGTAGCTGTATAGTGCAGATTTGTGTTTGGACATAACATGGCCAATATATATATATGGTACTTTGATTTTGGGTTTTGTTTATAAATATACATACTATATTACATATCGTAGAATAATTCTGTTTTCCAAAGAGTTTTGGATCATTTTTAGGGTTCCACCATGATATTACTGTGTGTATTTGAGGTTGAATTTTGAGTTCCCACATTTTATTTTTTGGAATATTTTTGACTCATCTAGAATAGTTATACTAACAGGCTTAGCAGAGCAATTAATGAATAGTTGGAAACAAAACTCCTAACCCAGCACTTTCACTCGGATTTATGCTCTTGGGAACCACAAATGTTTTTTGATTGGTCCTATTTGCTGAAGGGTCTACTCACCTTATCACTATTTACTATTGTCTTGGTTCATCCTTGTTTATATTCTTAGAAAAGTTTTTGTTTTCATTGGAGGGAGGGTTGGGAATATTCTATGTAAATATCTGCTGGCATGTGCTTCAGGTCCCTTTGAAAAGTGTAATATTATATTGTATGTTATCATAGTTTTGATTTTAATGACCAGATTTTAAAACAAAAATTTGTTTTTTTGCCAGAATGCTCTTTTGCCAGTAGGCTTACGGCAGAAAGACCAAACCACTAAAGAAGCCTCAGGACCGTTTGACAGAGAGCGGCTCCTGTCGTTCTTGGAAAAAGAGGCTTTGGAGTACAAGGACAGGGAAGATTATGTACCTTTTACTGGAGAAAAGAAAGGTAAGATGGCCCTTATGGCAGTGGTTGTATGAAAAACCACCTTAAGTTATAATTTTGCAACTTTTTAAAATAAAACTAATCAAAGAAAAGGACTTCCTAGGCAGAGGAAGGAGGAAGTTTCTGCCATCTTGTCCCTCCTTCCTCCGCCCGACGCCCTTAGAGCCCCTGCCTCCTCCAGTCACCGGGGATCGCTGAAAGCCTCCTACCAGTGCAGGTTACTTATCTGGCTGCCTCTGCCCAACTTTAGCTGGATGTTGCGACCCAGATCCCTGAAACCACGCGGATCTCAACCAGAGAAGGGTTACTGGCCGGTTTTCAACCGCCCTCAGTCCCAGCTCTCCCACAGCTCTCTTCTTTTGCTCCTGCATTGTACCTTACAGTCACTCTCCAGCCGCTAATCAACAACATGTCACCCCCCACTACCAAACTCCTATGCACACTATTACTTCTCTCCCTACTCACAACAAACTGGAGAACAGCAGGCCACCACTTTTCACCAATACCAATAGTGACAACAACATACAGGCAGACACTATCACCCAAGAAACTTCACCAGACAAGAAACCTTAATAGAATGCACAACAGCCTCACAAGAAAGCATCCCACCCACTTGGGGATGAAAACCACCCCCCAACACAAAGAAGTCGGGTCATAAACTCCCCCATATACCCAAGAACCTCCTTCACCCACAGATTAGCCCCAACTACCACAAACATCTGAACTTTTAAGATAATATAAGAGTCAAAACGTGTATTTTTGTTTTTGATCCTACATTTTGTCCTCTCCTTTTCTCTTTCCTTCTTCTTTTCTTTCGTTTACTTGCATCTGCTCTGAATGATGGGTGGATGGAGGTTGGGATTGGTGGTTGATATTGAAAATTGTCTGAGCCTGGTATTTGCTACTTGTGTTGCTCTTCTTTTTATATTGCTGGTTCTCATGTTGGCTATGCTTGTTTATTGTGCTCAATAAAAATGATTTAAACATAAAATTACTCTTATTATGATTAGAAGTAGAACTGGCCAATAGTCAAGTAAACTTATTCCCTTGAAATGAAATAAGTGAGCTCATTTAGTAACATGTCACAACTTGGGCCATGAATGGCCTATGGAGATGAGAGAGATTCTGAAGAAAAATCACAGCCCTTAAAGCAGGCGGCTCTGTGCCAAAACACTAATGGTACTGGTCTGTTGGGCTACAATACAGTAATTTGCGGAAATATCTGATTCCAGCCTTTGATGTTTGAAATCAACGGTATCGCAAGCTGTGAGAAAAGTGTTGGTTAAAAAAGAAATAATTTTAAGAAGCTAAGCATTGCCATACTGGGACAGACTGAAGGTCCATCAAACCCAGTACCTTGTTTCCAACAGTGGCTCATCTAAGATTTCTCATATCAATGTGGCGTGAGGCTTATTTAATTTCCTTAGATTCAGGGGCAATGTTAGGAAATTCGACTTTACGGAGAGGGTGGTGGATGCCTGGAATGCGCTCCCGAGAGAGGTGGTGGAGAGGAAAACGGTGACTGAGTTCAAAGAAGCGTGGGATGAACACAGAAGATTTAGAATCAGAAAATAGTATTAAATATTGAACTAAGGCCAGTTACTGGGCAGACTTGCACGGTCTGTGTCTGTATAAGGCCATTTGGTGGAGGATGGGCTGGGGAGGGCTTTAATGGCTGGGAGGGTGTAGATAGGCTGGAGTAAGTCTTAACAGAGATTTCGGCAGTTGGAACCCAAGCACAGTACAGGGTAAAGCTTTGGATTCTTGCCCAGAAATAGCTAAGAAGAAAAAAAAAAAAAAAAAATTAAATTGAATCAGGTTGGGCAGACTGGATGGACCATTCAGGTCTTTATCTGCTGTCATCTACTATGTTACTATGTTTAATAGCTATGATGACTGACTACATGCAAATCAACTTGGAAAGGGCATTCTCTGTGTTCAATTAGACCAGATGGCAGCATCCCAACTCGCAGTAAGCTTACAAAGAAAGAACCACCCTTTCCTCCTTTCACACGAGTTAACATTTGAAAGTTTTCCAGGCATTTAAATGGACTAATATTAAAATCCTACTCTTGGCTGCTTGAGCTACCCTAAATGCCACTTTTTTTGGCAGACTTTGCTGACCTGTTTCAACATGTTAAGAAAAAACAAAACAAAAAAACCCCCAAAGAGGACACATTTCATTCTTCTGTGTAAGTTGTCTTATTACTCTGTTAGCTTTTTGTGCATATACCCACCACTTCCAGAAGATAAATGCCATGTTTTTAAGGGCATTTTTTTTACTCTGTTATTCAGAAATAAAATGAAATTTAAATTTGAATTTTGACCTCTTTTTATCTTGAATATTTGTGTTGTTTTTGACTGCAGGGAGGGAAGCAGAGCTTTCCTTTATTTGATTTTTGGCTTCCAAAGAAATAGAATCTCCAGTGAAAGTAGACCACTTGTTTTGTGGCACTCTGTTACTCGCATATCATATGCTTGAGAATTATACAGTGTTTCATTGTTTTCTGAGAAATATTTAAGGCTATGGATTGATGTAGTGAGCTGTTTTCATTTCGTGTTTGCAAACAGTGACTGTGGTACAACAAAGTAGTTTTGTTTCAGTCTCTACAGGCATGTCTGAAAGAAACCATGCATGTTGCTGATTAAATATGGGTACATTTGACTATGAAATGTTGCTGCCATCTCTTCCAGATCCTTAGCAAGTTCTATTTTCTTTAGTTTTTCTTCCGGAAGAGTTTCAAGTTTAATGAGGATTTGATTAATCGCTTAATCTAAATTCTAAGCGATGTACATTTCCATAACATTACAATATAAAAGGGATAATACAATAAATGAGACTAAAACAGACTATTGACAAAATTTTACAAGACTGGAAACAGAGGGAAAGGATGGGATGGGAAAGAGCAGACAAGGTATGTTGCATCTCCACTGGACTTCCTGCACTCTGGCTGGGGAAACAGCAGTAGAATAGGGTATGTGCACTTGTACTATAGGTTATTTTCTTTTTTTGACTCATTTTATAAGAGAATGCCTATGTGTGAAGTCCAAAAGGTGCCAATTTTATAAAGGCAAAAATAAAATAGTTAATGCCTACTGATTTCTAAGTTTTACTTTTTTTTTTTTAAAAAGAGGAACCATCAAATTCAAGAAGCCTAATTTTGACCTGGCAGATAAACTCATAAGCTTCAATTGCTTGTCGTCATTTTTTTCTATCCTTTCAAATTATTTATTTATTTAAGTATTTACATACCACTTATAGCCTAAGTGGTTTACATTTAGGTACTCAAGCATTTTTCCCTATCTGTCCCAGTAGGCTCACAATCTATCTAATATAGTAACATACATAACATAGAAAATGATGGCAGATAAAGACCCAAGTGGTCCATCCAGTCTGCCCAGCCATACATGCTCCATAAATTAATTTAGTTTAAATAGTCCTTTTTCTTAGATATTCCTGGGCCAGAAACCCAGAGCCCTGCCCAGTAGCCTGCTAGCCCTGAAATATCTGCAATTATGTATGGAAATATATACCTGGGGCAATGGGGGATTAAGTGACTTGCCTGAGTCACAAGGAGCAGTGTGGGGTTTGAACCCACAACCTCAGAGTGCTGAGGCTGTAGCTCTAACCACTGCACCAGAATGTTTTTAGATATTCCCAAGTGTAACTTTTTAATAAAATATCTTCAAAGCTGTATCATAATTAAAGACTTAGGGCTCCTTTTACTAAGCTGCGATAGTGTTTTTAGCGCACATAGGCTCTTAAACCTGCGCTACGCAGCTAGAACTAATGCCAGCTCAATGCTGGCATTAAGGTCTAGCGTGCGCTAAAACCGCTATTGCAGCTTAGTAAAAGGAGCCCATAGCTCAAATATAACGGTTTCTCGTGGTCCCTCTCTGCAACTGCTCCACAACCAAAGTGACCCCTGAAATCTGCCTCTAGCCCTCTGCCCCCCCTCCCTCAAAAAAAAAAGATATTCCTCGTGCCCTACCATTCTGCAAACTGCCATACTTCCAAAAAAACTACTCAACTGCCTCATTAGCTCATGAACTGATCCTATTTACAAAAAACAACCCCCCCCACCTCCGCAACCATACCACCATCAACTGCTACCCCCTACAAAAAATAACACATAGAGCTTTCACAAAACAGAAGACACAGAAATAACTAAGTGGGATGAAACTTGGTATGTGGAAAAATAGATGAAAATGCACATCAGGTTTGAAAATGGGGCAAATGGGACCATAAATTCCAAGAAAATAAGCCCCCCCCAAACCCCCCCCCCAATGTCCCAGTGCATTTCTGTGGATAAGGAATTCAGCTTCTGTAGCATTAAAATGTATCTTAACTGAAACATAGCAATTAGAGAATTCCTGCTTTCAAACTGCCTCTCCCCTGTTTAACTCTCCCAGTCATCCCAAACCGCCTCACCCTCAAAACCTGCTCCACAAACTACCCTGCACAACTCTCCTACCTCCCCACAAAATGCCCTCACCATTAAAAACTACCACCTGCAACTGCTTAAAAACCCTACAAATCAGCCAGTTTCCTCAAAAGTGCCCTCTACAGACCCTCTCATATAAAACAGAGTTACACAAACACATGCACATCTGGATTACAGTACATCACATTTAGGGAATTATTTTTATTTTAATTTACTCGGATATATATTTAATTAGCTTGCTTTCTACTGTGAATCCCATTCACTAAACATTTCAGCTTTCTTACTGGCTACCAAATGTATACACGCACACATACTCGCTTTCTCTCTCTCTCGCTATGTGTATATCTGCAAGTGTGCTCTGCATTCTTGCCTTACTTGTTATTGATAGTAATTTTCTACAATTTACATTGAATCCTTGCAGATATTTTAATTTCTGAATGAAAAAATTCTTCAATCACTTAAGAGAATAATTTTATACTTGTAAAATTGCATTGAATGGAGTATACTGCTTTCACAACCGCAGTTGCCAGGTGGTTAACATTCATTTGGCAGGTTATTCAAAAGCACTTATCTGTATAGCGGTAGTCGTTATATATATAAGTTTCCTTTCTGCCAGTATTTAGAAGTAGTGTCCAGTTAGGGCCACTGAATATCCTACAGACCACCTCAGGTAGAATGAAGGTGGAGCATAAGTGTTGCACCTGATTGGATAGTCAGCCATATTCAGAAAGCCATGTGAATAAAGATTTTATTTATTTAAAAATTTATATACCGCATAATAACTGCGTTTTACAAAATTACATGCATACATATTTAACAAATGCTAAACATGTTTCAACAAGACGAACTCAGGAAGACATTAACAAACAGTATCATTATCAAAATCTTCTTTAAATTCATCCTAAAAGATGGAATCACAAGATCCTATAAAATCATTTACAAGACAGGATGGCATTAACAGAGAATAGCATTAGCACAGGAAGGCATTGACAAATAATTGCATTTTCAACCTATTTCTTAAAGTTCAATCTCCCATCACAGAATCGCTGAATACCAGGCAAAAAGGCTGAGCTGATATCACCACTAGCCATAGAGCTAGCGGTGACCACTTCTAAATATGTATATTCAGTATTGCCCACTCTCCATACAAAAGTACTGAATATATAGAATACTGTATGTTCTCTGGGGTTAAGTTCCTAGAAAACCACTTGAATACTGAAAACACAAATATAGAATCATTGATCCTATGGGAAAAATGGAATAGGTTCCTTTGTGACCCTGTCACTGTATAATTTTGCTACTTAAACTCATCATTTCATTACCCTTCTTGTAAAGAACAGCTTGCTTATTACATTGTATGTATACACTGTTGTTGTTTTTTTTTTGTAAAAGTACAGTGTGTACAGTCTTTGTGTTGGCCTCGAAGTAGCAGTTGCACCTGATCCTCACAACCCTACTCCTTCCCTTACTGAGGCAGTAGCGGCAGCGGTGAACAGAAGAAACACCATAAACAAGCTGCTTCTGGCCAGCTCTGGCAGGGCCTTTCTTCTGCTGTGTCAGAAGTGATATGGCAGACGAAA
Source organism: Geotrypetes seraphini (assembly GCF_902459505.1). Classification (NCBI taxonomy): domain Eukaryota; kingdom Metazoa; phylum Chordata; class Amphibia; order Gymnophiona; family Dermophiidae; genus Geotrypetes; species Geotrypetes seraphini. Next base: position 21,211,738 of record NC_047097.1, read on the forward strand.
GACCCTGCCATGGCTTGCTGGAAGCAGCCTGCTTCTCAGGATCAGCTGCCACTGCTGCTTCAGGGCTGAGGGAGGAAGGGGGAGTTGTCAGGATGGCTGCTGCTGCTTCGTGGGTAGGAGGGAGGGAGATTTGTGGCTGTCTGCTGCTTTGGGGTCTGGAGGGAGGGGGGTTGTATGGAGGTTGGCAGAGGAGCGCAGGAGACTTGGGGGGGGGGGGGGTTGGTGTGGGGGTGGGTTGGTTGGCAATTTTTTTCCCCATTGGTTGAGAATGCCAATTAACTGAGATTCTACTGTAAATGGAAAAGATGGGGTGGGAGAGTGAATGGGGACTTATAAATGAAGTGAGGAGGAAAGCAGTGATTAAGAAGGAGTATGGACTTAGGGATTTACAGTTGGGTAAAGGGTATGAGAGAGGGAGTTGCACGGGGATAGAAATTGAACCCATCTCCACCTATCCCCATAAACTTCAGAAGTAGTTATTTCATTTAATTATGCTACTAAATTTACAAATTTAATTATGCTATTAAATTTACCAATACGCAAAGACACTTTATTAATTTGGAAATATTAATTGGGAAGAATACATACTTTGTAAACAGGTCTCTGCCAGAACCTCTAAATATAAAATATAAATACTCCTGCTGATGAGGACCGTCAAGCTATGCCATCTGAAGACTTCTTCTGAAGGTCGATGGGGGTTCCTTTTGCCAAGCTTTGCAGGCAGCAGTAGCGTCCAAGTCGTAGATGCTGGCACATGGTGGAAGGAAGTTCTGGTTGCTTTTGGAGGAGGTCCTCAGCTGGCGTTGCTTGGGGATCCCCACCAGCCACAGCAAGGATCAGCAAGTTCTTCAGCACTGGAGAAATAAAACCAGAAATGCATTTCTTTTTCTTTTGAACACAATACAAAGACATCTGCTATATACATTCCCCAAAGCTAACATATTTCATTCAATAAATTCCTTTTTTACCTTTGTTGTCTGGCGATTTATTTTTCCATCAAGTTGGTTCTGCTCTCCTGTCTTCTGCAAATTCTTCTTCAAGCGATTGCTCTCCATTGGTTCCTTCTACCATGGTCAGTCCAGCATTTCTCTCTTCCCTCACTCCCTTCTATCCTGGATCAATCTCCCTCTTTTCCCCATCCCCACTCTTGCATAGCATTTCTTCCTCTCTCCTCTACCCCATGTGCAACATGTCTCCCTCTCTCACAGTCTATTATCTCTTTCTCTCATTCCCTCCCTTGCTGCAAAGGGAGTGGGAAAAGAGAGAGAGGGATCCAGAGTGCATCTCTCCCATCCCCTCTACTGCCACATCCAATATTTCTCCCTCTCTCATCCCCTGGACCATATGTATTATCTTCCATCCCTGCCCACCAGCCCCATACCCAACGTTTCTCTTTCTGTCACCTCTCTCTAGCACCATGCCACATCTCTCCCTCCGTCACTATGTCCAGCTTTCCTCCCCCTTGCATCCCCTTCAGTCTGTCCTCTATTCCTGCTCCAGCACCATGTCCAACATTCCTCCCTCTTAAATCCCTTTCAATCTGTCCCACCCTTCTCCACCACCATATCCAATATTTCTCCCTCTCATCTTTCTCTTCCCCATGCATCTCTACCTCACTCCTCTCCCTCCTTATGTCCAACAATTTTCCTCTTTTTCTTCCATTCCCCGTGTGCTCCAGCTCTTTCCCTCTCACTCACATACCCAGCAATTTTCCCTTTCTGTTCCCTCCCCCACTTCAGCATCTCTTTCCCTCCCTCCATCCATCCTATGTCCCAAGTTCATACCCCCTTCCTCGCTCTCTTTTCTGTCCCAAGTTCATGCCCCCCTCCCTTCCGTGTCCAAATGCACTCCCTCCCTCCCTTTTGTGTCCCAAGTTTGTGCCCCTATCCCTCATTCCAGCCTTTGTCCCAAGTTCATATCCTTATGTCCGAATGTACTCCCTCCTTTATCCCAAGTTCATGTCCCAGCTCTCTCGCTTCCTTGGTCCAATCACTCCCTCCCTCCTTTCTGTGGCTCAACTACTTCCGTGCCTCCCTCCTGCGAGACTGTACTGGAGCCGTCCAAGTCTGCCACCTCCTTTCTGCCTTATGCACTTGGCAGGGCCACGGTTCCTGAACGCTGCACTTGGCTGACCCAGAAGCCTTCCCTCTGACATCGGCTCTGACATTGGAGGAAAGGCTTCCGGGTCGGCTGTGGGTGGCATGCTGAAGCACTGCATGTTGCTTTGTGGAGGGGTCAAGTGTGGCTGGAGGGCAGGAAAAGGAGGCACACTACTGAGGTAACATTCAAGCCCCTCGAGGTGCCTCCATCCCCTCAGGATCTCCATTGTCCCCATCCCTGTGCAGCTCTCTAGTATAAGATGGGCTTGATTATATGAGACTTGATTATGGAAGGAGGGAGAGGGGTGAAAAGGTCATTTAAAGGACATGGAAGGGCTGGGTGGTGACAGTGAAAGACTGTTGGAAGGAAGCAAGAGAGGAAAAGAATAGATTGTAGGCTCTTTGGGGCAACAGCATTGTAAATATGCAAGATTTACTAATATTGCTAAATTTATGAAACTTTTTCATGAACTGTCTCAGTCAAGCTTTCTATAAGTTCTATTTGTACTAGATTATGAACTATGAATCTGATTCTTTGGTTGCTTCAGAATTATATCTCTTGTTAATTTACTGGAGGGGAGAGTGTGGCACAGTGATTAAAACTACAGCTTCAGCACCCTGAGGTTGTGGGTTCAAATCCATGTTGCTCCTTGTGACCCTGGGCAAGTCACTTAATCCCCCATTGTCCCAGGTACATTAGATAGTATCCAGCAGGGCGGCTGCAATTTACCTGGATACAGGTTCAGAAGTTCCATAGGATGAAAACTCCTCTTTATGCAGAAGAGAAGAGCTTATTTATTTATTTATTTATTTATTTAAGAAATATAAAGTAAATATAAAATTTAAAGTAATTTTGTATCAAATGAAGGAATAAGAAGACATGTTAAAATTCTCCTGTTCAAATTCCTTCAAAAACAGTTTGAAAAAGCTATGCATTTTATTCTCTTCCCTGACATCACTTTACAGCATTAACATACAATAGCATGACATACAGACTTTCCAAACACATCCTGTGGAGCCTGGTACGTTTACAAAAACATATATTTTCAATGTAATTATTCAGTTAACTCTCTATGTCCTGGACCAAATGTAAAATACAGTGTAAAGACAGACAATTCACTTGCATCAAGTCCAGTAGATGTCGGTGTTTCATTTTTTCTCCATATGACTGCTAAACAACCCCTGACATCCCTGACCTCTCCAGACACACATCATGTCAGTATAGGCCTGCGCCCTAATCTATAGAAACAGGCATCCATGTACCGTATTTTCACCCATATACCGCGCACTCGGGTATAGCGCGCGGGGAACACAAATTTATGTTAAAAAAATTTAATATAGCGCACACACGCGTATACTGCGCATGCTAAAACCTCCTCCCGCCTACTCCGAACCGGCATTCTCCCCCCCGCTCGCTTACCCGCATTTTACAACTTTTTTTTCAATCCGATCCGGCATCCCCCCTGCGAACCGGCATCCTCCCCCCTCGCATCACCCCCCCTCCCCCGCGATCCTACATCCCCCCCAGCACCGCAAAACATCTCTTACCCGATTGGGCACCGGCACCAGCACCAATGCACAGGACGTGCCAGTGCCCGAAGATCCTCCCTCGTTGGTTTGGGCTGGGCGGTGCGGTGCAGGAGAGATCCTCCTTCCTGCGCCGGGCTGGACTAGGCTTTGAGCATTTGCGCATGCTCAAAGCCTTCTGGTCTCGCTCTCTCCGAAATAATCTCGAAGAGAGCGAGACCAGAAGGCTTTGAGCATGCGCAAATGCTCAAAGCCTAGTCCAGCCTGGCGCAGGAAGAAGGAGGATCTCTCCTGCACCGCACCGCCCAGCCCAAACCAACGAGGGAGGATCTTCGGGCACTGGCACTGGCACTGGCACGTCCTGTGCATTGGTGCCGGTGCCCAGTCGGGTAAGAGATGTTTTGCAGTGCTGGGGGGGGATGTAGGATCACGGGAGAGGGGGGGTGTTGCGAGCGGGGGGGGGGGGGAGGATGCCGGTTCGCAGGGGGGATGCCGGATCGGACTGAAAAAAAAAGTTGTAAAACGCGGGTAAGCGAGCGGGGGGGGAGGATGCCGGTTCGCAGGGGGGATGCCGATCGGATTGAAAAAAAAAAAGTTGTAAAACGCGCTCACGCGTATAACGCGCAAGGTTATGCACGGTTTGTAAAATCGTGTATAACGCGCGTGTTATATGCATGAAAATACGGTAGTTATTTGTGATTCCATGTACAAGAACAGATTTTCTTGTTTCCTCTGAGAAACTTATTATCTTGTAATTCCATACATCTTCATACGTCCTCTTGTATATGAACAATGGTTAATAAATTATTTTCGTTTAGTCACAGGATCAACCTTTTGAACTCTCTCAGCACACAGCTAGAATGCAGATACAGCAATTTAAACATTTCAATCTTTAATTACAAAGTCTCTGGCATTTTCTCAATCTCTCTTTAATTTATTTATTTAAAATTTTATATACCGCATAAAAACTATGTGGTTTACAAAATTACATGCATATACATATTAAAAATACTAAAACATGTTTCAACAGAACAAACACAATAAAACATTAACTAACAGTATCATTATTAAAACATTTTTTTCAAATTCATCCAAGTTGGAAAGACAAAATCCCATAAAAACATTTACAGGACAGTAAGACTCAGCAGCAAATAGCATTAGCACATGAAGGCATTAACAAATAATTGTGTTTTCAACATTTTCATAAAATTCAGTCTCCCATCACAAAATTGCAGAATACCAGGTAGTGCATTCCAAAGCTTGGCACCTGCTACAGACAGCATTTTTGCCCCAATCTTAACATGAGAGACCAATATCTTACCCTCCAAATTCAACTTCATACCATTTTCTGGGTTGATAGATTAAAAAAAAAACTCCTTTAGTGCCCAAACTTTAATATATATTCACTTAATTTTGATTTATTCACAAAACCTAGTATTGGTTTAAACCAACAACTCAGTTTCCACATCACCTGTGACACCTGTAAATTCCAGGAAATCTTCAGCAATAGATTGTGAGCCCACTTGGACAAACAGGGAAAAATGCTCGAGTACCTGAATGAATTCATGTAAAACCATTCTGAGCTCCCTTGGGAGAACAGTATAGAAAATTGAATAAATAATGAATAAAATTATATTACAGTCCTTCTGGGAGAGGAATTGTAAAGTCTGGGGATGGGTTTTTATATAGGCATTGTTATGCTTTATTGTATTTTATGTTTATTTAGATGCTTTATCTTAGGATTTTTATAAGAACTGCCGCTGCTGGGTCAGACCAGTGGTCCATCTTGCCCAGCAGTCGGCTCACGCGGCGGGCCTCTGGTCAAAGACCAGCGCCCTAACTGAGACTAGCCCTACCTGAGTACGTTCTTGTTCAGCAGGAACTTGTCTAACTTTGTCTTGAATCCCTGGAGGGTGTTTTACCCTATGACAGGCTCCGGAAGAGCGTTCCAGTTTTCTACCACTCTCTGGGTGAAGAAGAACTTCCTTACGTTCGTACGGAATCTATCCCCTTTCAATTTTAGAGAGTTCCCTCTCGGTCTCCCTACCTTGGAGAGGGTGAACAACCTGTCCTTATCTACTAAGTCTATTCCCTTCAGTACCTTGAATGTTTCGATCAAGTTCCTCTCAATCTTCTCTGTTCGAGGGAGAAAAGGCCCAGTTTCTCTAATCTTTCACTATACGGCAACTCCAACCCCTTAACCATCTTAGTCGCCCTTCTCTGGACCCTTTCGAGTAGTACCATGTCCTCCTTCATGTACGGCGACCAGTGCTGGACTCGGTACTCCAGGTGAGGGCACACCATAGCCCGGTACAGCAGCATGATAACCTTCTCCGATCTGTTTGTGATCCCCCTTCTTTGTCATTCCTAGCATTCTGTTCGCCCTTTTCGCCGCCACCGCACATTGCACAGACAGCTTCATTGACTTGTCGATCAGAACTCCCAAGTCTCTTTCCTGGGAAGTCTCTCCAAGTACCACCCTGGACATCCTGTATTCATGCATGCATCACTTTACACTTATCCACGTTGAACCTCATCTGCCATGTTGATGCCCATTCCTCGAGTCTGATTGTCACGTTGCAGATCTTTGCAACCCCCTGTGTCTTCACTACTCTTAACAACTTCGTATCGTCCACAAATTTAATCACCTCACTCGTCATACCTATGTCCAGATCATTTATACTGACATTTGCTGTGGAATTATGTTGTAAACTGCTTTGGGTCTGTGGAGATCAGTGATACAGAAGAAGAAGAATATAATTTATGGAATGATATCTTTTCAGAATGGATATATTACCGAACCTTGGCTATTTGGGCCTCATTCAGCCTTCTGCATTCACACGGTAGAAGCTAGTAATAGTGGTGATTATGATTTTTAGCCCATTTTCTCAAATAATACTGAGAATGACTTAACATCATGATTAATATTCCAGTACAAGTGGGGAACAGTGGGCCCTGAGCGCAACCTAAGTTAAGAGTTTCCTCTGTTATTTTTAAAACTGATTGCTTTTAATCAGTTGTATTGGAACATTCTCTAAGAGCTACATGTCTATGTTTATATTTGGGTGTGTTTCATTAGACTAGAGGGTAAAGGGTGTGTACAGGGTGCAGTCTAAGAATAGAAGCTGCGGCCTCAGACTTGTATGCCTGGACTGTTTGTGTTGAAGGAAATGTCTGTAAGAGGGCTATGATGCAACTTAAGTAAGAGAACTTGATCCCTTTAGAATTGATTGCTTTATATGAACAACTTGTTTGCTAACATACCTTTCTAAATGTCTAATATTCAACAAAGGTGGCAAACACATTACTTTGAACTGAAGAGAGATTTTACTCTTGGGAGCAATGGTACAACATTTCAGTGTATCTAGATTTTTAGACAGCTTTTGATAAAGTTACTCATGAGAGGCTCCTGAAAAAATTAGAGTCATGGGATAAGTGGCAAAGTTCAGTTATGGATTAGGAATTGGTTATCGGATGGAAAATAGAGGGTAGGGTTAAATGGTCATATTTTTCAATGGGGGAGAGTAAACAGTGGAGTGCCGCAGGGAACTGAACTGGCACTGGTGCTATTTAACTTATTTATAAATGATCTGGAAATTGGAACGACGAGTGAGGTGATTAAATTTGCAGATGACACTAAACTGTTCAAAGTTATTAAAACGCATGCGGATTGTGAAATATTGCAGGCAGACCTTAGGAAATTGGAAGACCGGGTGTCCAAGTGGCAGATGAAATTTAATGTAGTGATGCACATTGGGAAGAATAACCCAAATCACAGTTACCAGATGCTAGGGTCCACCTTGTGGGTTAGTGCCCCAGAAAAGGATCTGGGTGTCATCATAGACAATACAATGAAACCTTCCGCTCAATGTGTGGTGGCTGCCAAAGAAGCAAACAGGATGCTAGGAATTCTTAAAAAAGGGAGGGTTAACAATATTAAGAAAGTTATAATGCCCCTGTATTGAGTATTGTGTTCAATTCTGGTCTCCTTATCTCAAGAAAGATATAGTGGCATTAGAAAGCATTCAAAGAAGAGCGACCAAGATGATAAAGAAGATGGATCTCCTCTCGTATGAGGAAAGACTAAAAATGGCTCAGGGGAGATTTGCAAGTTCACAAAGCACTTAACACATTTGGGGCCTGATTCTATAAACAGTGTCATGTGGCACCTACATTTACAGTTGTTAATCAACTGCTAGGCACTGTTTACAGAATCAGGCCTAGCAATTCATAACAGAAAATAATCACAATGATGTATTTTCATTCATCCCAGGATATGGTTTACTAAAATCCAGATAAAGGGAATTCTAGTTATGCTTATATTAAATGTAATCTATGAAGGGATTTTGGATTTAGCGCAACACCTTTTTTGGTAGTAATTTAAGGTGAGTTACATTGAGGTGTAGTAGGTATTTTCCTGTTTCCAGAGGGTTTACAATCTCAGGGTCCAGTACAGAAAGCCGTATGTTAATAGCTGTACACAATACCTGAGTGTACAGCTTCTAATATGAGCTTGCTGCAGAGGTTTGGTGCCTCAATGCAGTGATAACACAATATCCCTGCTGCATTAAAAGTATCAGAAAAAAACAACGTACATACCACTGCAGTAATCTGCCATTCATTGTTAAATTGTTTCATTTTCTGTTAACAACAATTAAAAATCTCTCTCCAGTTCTAAATAGGGGAGCAAATAGAAAAATCTGTGACTTCAACTAAAGATTTTATATTTAATCATAGACCTGATGGGCCGCCGCGGGAGCGGACCGCTGGGTGCGATGGACCTCTGGTCTGACCCAGTGGAGGCAACTTCTTATGTTCATATGTATGTGTGTGTGTGTGTGTATATATATATATATATATATATATATATATATATATATATATATATATATATATATATATAAAGATTTTATATATATAATATTCCATTTGCTGCCCTATTTAGAAATGGAGAGGAATTTTTAATTGTGGTCTTTTTCCATTGGGTTTTTGTGTTGATAAATATAATTTCCTGTTAATGCATGAGTAGTGATTGTGTCATGTACTGACAAGAAGGGAGATATTAAAAGTGGATCTGTACCCCCCCCCCCCTTCAACACCACAAAATTAGTCCTGGTAGTCTAGATTCTTCCCCTTTCCCCGAGCATAAAAAAATCTGCTGGTGGTTTGGTATACACTCCTCCTCTTCCCTAAGCCCTTTGATCCTCCTCACCTACAGTATCTTAAAAAGTTGAAAGGCAGGGGCAATGCCTATTCACTTTTTTCTCTAGCACCACTGTCATTCAAAATGGGCATCGGCATTGTTTACTTAGTAAACTTCATTTCTATTCATGCATTTTAATATTGCATGCTCTGATCTTTAAAATTGGAGTCCATGCTGCATTATCTTCTGCATGAAACACTTCTCTGAATTGTGTGGCCATAAAAATGCTCACAGATCTCTTGCTACCTACCACACTTCCACCTACATTTTACCTGAGAGAGGAGAGAGCTCAATGACTTGTCCAGGATCATAAGAAGCCACAATGAGATTTGAACTAGGTTTTCCTGGTTCTAATGCACTGAAATAACAATTGGTTTTTTTTCTCTCTCTTTTTCCAGGGAAACTTTTTATTCCCAAAAAGAAACCTGTAGAATTTCACCCACAGGAGAAAGTGTTGCTGGATCCAGAACTGGAAGAAGCCTTGTCAAGTGCCACGGACACAGAATTATGTGACCTTGCAGGTCAGTTTCTGAAGCACAAATGCGTGTCTGCATATTCATACCTACTTCCTGTGGGCAATAAATACTCTTCATTTCTTTCATCTTCAAGCTGGGTCAACAAAAAGTCATTGCTGCTTTAATTCTAGGTTCAGTAACAACATAGTTACAGGTTATGTTTATTAGTCATTTGATACCCCGCCAGTGCAGAAGGCCATGGCGGCTTACAATAAATACATAAAAACATTGAAAGGAATGCCAAAAAGTAAAGTTCACACTCATACAAGTAACCGATCGTACATAATATCCAATTGTGTCATCTAATTCTGATCAGTTCTCACTAAAAAGAACAATTAAAAGCCATTTTTAAAAAGTGTTTTTAAAAAGAGACGTAAATAATTGTTCAGCCCTAATCTGAGGAGGCAAATTATTCCATAAAAAAGTGATATAAAAAAGTAAGCTGATTTTCATGTGGATTCATATTGGGCAAATCAGGGAGAGGGGAGAACCATTCTATTAGCATTGATTGACCTCAAGGCACGGGAAGGAGTATATGGCATAGCAGACGCTAAATAAACTAATCTAATCTTCAGTTTATATACTGGGTCATCTCCCGAAAGAGCTCGACTCGGTTCACAAATGAATAAGATCAGAGTAAACATAAAATGTAAGCCTAAAAGAGAAAATGCTATTAGTGCATTATTTCTAGAAAAAACGCTAATAGTTAAGATTAAGATCTAAAATTGAATAAGAACTAAAAGAATGAAATATACCATTACTGCAACACTTCAATAGGTAAGCCTTTAAGATATTGTGTGAACAGTTAAGTTTTTAAATCTTTCAGGATTTGTTGTAGCTGACCTATCAACCTGACAGAGTCAGGAAGTCTGTTCCAAATTTTTACCAGTTTAAACGTCATAAATTTACTAAGTTTTCCAGCGGATCCGAGTACTCTAAAAGAGGGAAACGATAATTTATATGTTATAATTCTCGAATAACAAAATCTGGTAGTATTCCAACATAAAGGAATTGAAGGGTCAAATATTCCATAAAGGAACTTAAAGATGACACATATGCACTTAAACTGTATCCTAAAGTGAACTGGAAGCCAGTGAAGATTGCTCAATAAAGGGGAGACATGATCATACTTTCTCTTTCCAAAGATAAGTTTAACTACCGTATTTTTTATCAACTGCATCTGATCTAGACTACCCTGTTTAATGCCCAAATAAACAGAATTGCAATAATCCAACTGAGCAAGCACAGTGGACTGTACCAGTACTAAATAATGTTCTTGATGGAATAGTGATCTAACTTTCCTCAGCATACGTAGGCTAAAGAAACACTTCTTTGCTAGAGAATTTATCTGATTGTGAAATGTATGTGAACAGTCCAGGATAATACCCAAGATTCTGGAGGAAAAATCTAGATGTAATGAGATACCTGTTTTCAATATAACATTGGCAGAAAGATTTTCTAATCTAGGCCCGATCCAAAGCAGTTTGGTTTTTGAAGCATTCAATTTCATTTGAAATAGACATTGCCCACATCTGTAACTTGGAGATGCAACAGTCTATGCCCAAAACCAAATCACCAAGATCGGAGCTGATTTTTAATAAAATGAAAATGTCATCCGCATAAGTGATTATAGTCTCTGCAGATGAGAGACAAAAGTTTTTCAATGAGGTCATGTAGATGTTAAACAAGATTGATGACAGAGGGAAACCTTGCGGCACCCCACAGTTGGGTGTCCACAAAGATGAAACCTCACCCTCTAGATTTACTTTATAGGAGCGCATCAAAAGAAATTTGCTAAACCAATCTAAAACCACATAATTTAAACCTATGTCGGATAACATATGAATCAAGATATCATGAAGAACTACGTCGAAAGCAGCTGACAGATCGAATTGTAGCAACACCACACATTTATTTTGCATCTGTAACTTTTGGAGCTTTGCAATTAATGACAATAAAAGAGTTTCTGTGCTGAAATTTGGTCTAAACCCATGTTGAAATGGCAGCAGAATAGAAAATTTCTCCAAATAATTGGAAAGTTGACTAGCAATAACTGATTCCATCATTTCCATCATTTTTGATCTAGCTGAGAAAAGTGAAGCGCTTTCAATGTTTACTTAATTGCCACCCAAAATATTGTTCTTTGAGAATGTAGTGTATTTTGTGTTCTGAAGTAAGCAGAGTACCGTATTTTCACGTAGATAACGCGCACCCGTGTAAAACGCGCACACGGGTATAGCGTGTGGGAAACCAAAATATATGTAAAAAAATTATTGTATACTGCGCACACCCATATACCGCGCATGCTGCCCGACTCTCCTTTCGCCCGCCCCGACTCTCCTCTGGCCACCCCGACTCTCCTTTCGCCTGCCCCGACTCTCTTCTCCCCACCCTGAAAGCCTGATGCCCCCCCCACCGATGTCCGATTCACCCCCCTCCCGCAGGACCGCTCGCAACCCCACCCCGAAGGACCGCTCACCCGCACCCCCACCCTGAAGGACCGCTCGCACCCCCACAGCCTCCCGACCCCCCCCATCATGTAGAAGCTCCTACCGGTGTTCTGCTGCTTCCTCTTGGCGGTCCCGCCCTTTCTCTGACGTCAAGCCCTCTTGCCCCGCTGACTCCCCAACTCCCCGACACGATCGGGGCAAGAGGGAGCTCAAGCCCTCTTGCCCCAGCCAACCGCGGCACCCCCGACACGATTGGGGCAAGAGGGAGCCCAAGCCCTCTTGCCTCGCCGACTCCCCAACTCCCCGACAATATCGGGCCAGGAGGGAGCCCAAGCCCTCCTGGCTCTGGCAACCCCCCCCCCCCCGCTAGTTGTTCGGGCCAGGAGGGAGCCCAAGTTCTCCTGGCCCTGGCGACCCCCCCCCCCCCCCCCCGCTAGTTGTTCGGGCCAGGAGGGAGCCCAAACCCTCCTGGCCACGGCGACCCCCACCCCGCACTACATTACAGGCAGGAGGGATCCCAGGCCCTCCTGCCCTCGACGCAATCCCCCCTCCCCCCAACGACGGCCCCCCCAAGAACTTCCGACTGCCCCCCCCAGCCGACCTGCGACCCCCCTGGCCGACCCCCACGACACTCCCACCCCCCTTCCCTGTACTTTGTGTAGTTGGCCGGACAGACGGGAGCCAAACCCGCCTGTCCGGCAGGCAGCCAACGACGGAATGAGGCTGGATTGGTCCATCCGTCCCAAAGCTCCGCCTACTGGTGAGGCCTAAGGCGCCTGGGCCAATCAGAATATGCCCGGGAGCCTTAGGTCCCTCCTGGGGGTGGGGCCTGAGGCACATGTTGGTGTGCTTAGCTTACCTAGCAGCCATCTGCAGTGATTTGGAAACTCTGAAAACGTGCATGTTGTCCAGAATGGGGCAGGATGTAGGCACTGCGACTGGATTTTGGGTAGCATGCACACAGATTAGTTTAGTAAGTGGTAGGATTTTCGGTTCCTAAAGATGGCCGCACACAGATACAGTGACACAGACAGACAGTAGTAGATGGACACAACCAAATGTAAGCATGTGTGCGTATGTTGGATGTTGTACAGAGAGGAGGTTGAGGCAGGGGGAGGGTCAAGTGTTTAGACGTTGGAGAGGGCATTTGATAGAAAGGGACAAAATGGTGTAGAATGAATGTTAATGGGACTATAAGGGGCGAGGTGAGGACAGAAAGGTAAATAGAGGAAGCGTGAGACCTAACCATGCACCAAGATGCCAAAGAGCAGCACAGTGCATCAAGTACCATTCTAGGGGCTGCTGTTTATAGGAGGTGTACATGTGTGCACATTTTCTATGTATTATCCAAGCACTCAAGGTGTATAGAATAGGTCCTATATGCTTAGTTGCTGGTCATGACCAGTAAATACCCATTCTTTAGCACTCTCCAGACCAGTAGAGGTTAACTTTACGAATGGGTATATATCTAATCATGACCAGCAGGTGGAGACTGAAAACAAAACTTTGAGACAGTATATACTATCCTCCCTTCTCTATTTCCCTCAGTCTTCTTTCAGTCTCCAGCAGGTGTTGAGTGATCTGTACCCATCTCTCTTGGTAGGGCTGTTGGAATTTGTTTAGGGGTTTATTGTCCCTGTTTTTGGCCGGACGGAGCTTGGTCGGGCCCTGTTTGGGGGTCCGTCCGACCTCGGGGGTGTCAAACCCGGCGGGTCACGAGCGGGGTCCCTCCCCCCACTTCCTCCACCTCCCCACATTTTTTTTAGAGGAGCCTCAGCAGTAAGCCTTGCCCCCTAAGTCAAGCAAGGCATATTGCTTCGAGAGCCTGTGGAGTCTGTTCTGTAAAAAAAAAAAAAAAAAAAAAAAATCCTGAGGTAGTGCTGGTCTGAAGGGTTGTTTCCCTTTAAGAAAACTGTATTTTACTGTATTTTTTCATGTAACCAGCACTTTTTTATAGCTAGGTCGCGTCTGGAGCAATTGTGCCCTTCTCCGGGGGAGTAGGCCACAATTTTAGTCCAGCCGCGAGGCACTCGCGGCCGGCCTGAACTCGGCGGTTTGGGTCGGTGAGGTGGTGGAGCTCCGTCGGCAGCGGCTGCAGGCGCCCAGAGCTCCCCGCCGATGGTGCCTCGCGAGTCGGCTTGGAGCAGTGGGGAAGCCCGGTCTTCCACAACCGCCCACGGAGGGATTCCCCGAAGGATTCCCTCTCAGCTGATTTTTTGACAGCTGATGCCGACTTGCCTGTCTTAGCGGCTGGGACTGTTCAGTCTTCTCAGCCGCTACAGGCCATGGAGGGAGCATTTTTGGCGGGAACTTCGCCATTTTCTTTGTCTGGCCCCTCCATTTTGTCTGCAACCTCAGGTGACCTTCCCCCTGTATGGCGAACACAGGGGCAGGTTTCAGCATGGACCCCTGCTGGGGCAGGGAGTCCCTGGGGACCCCCAGGGGTTTTTTGCCCCCAATTTATTTTCTTTCTTTGTGCGGACTTTTGGGGGTCCCACGTGCGCCTGGGGGGTTTCGGGGGGGGTTTCCCTCCGCGCCCCCTATGGCTTTGCCTCCCTCTTTTCGTTTGGCGTCCCCTCTTCCTCCTCCCTCATCCAAGCGCCCGTGGGGGGGCTTGGATTGCGAATTGGTGGGCGGAGGAGCGTGTTGGCCTGGTTGAGGACCTGGCTGCTTTGGCGGGCTTCCAGGATCCTCTAGAGGGGACGCCTGTTGGCAGCGGGGCGGCGGGTTTCCCGTCTTCCAGAGCAGATGCGTCCGTGGTGCGCTTTTTTATTCAGAGGGATGAGCTTTTAGACCTGTGTAGCAGGTCTCCTTGGTGCTGCATTTTTGCAGTGGCGCCGCCGGAGACCCCGCGTATGGGGGCCCCTCTGCTTCAGGGGGTCTGTCCTGGTTCCCGCTCTTTTCCTGTGCGTCAGGATTTGCGGGATTTTGTGTTGGCGCAGTGGCCTATGGGCGCAGTTTCGTTTGGTGTGCGCCTTGGCTCTTGGGTATCCCGTCCCGGAGGGAGGTAGGGCTACCTTAATTTCGCCAATGGGGAACGCGGTGGTCTCGGCACTTCCTAAGCGGCATACCGTGCCTGTTATGGACGGTTCTGCTCTTAGGGTCTCGGAGGCGCGTGCGTTAGAGACTCTTCTTAAGTAGGATTTTGATGTCTCTGCCTTTGGGGTCCAGGCGGCTGTTTGTGGGGAGCTAGTCGCTCGCGCCGTGTTTCGGTGGGCTGAGCGTGTCCTGGATCGGGAGTCTGATGACTGGTCTCTAGTGGATCAGGAGGTAGCGAAGATTGCGATGGCTGCCTCGTTCCTCTCAGATGCTCTTTATGACTTGGTGCGGATTTCGGCTAAGTCTATGGCATGGCCGCGCGGCGTATTTTGTGGCTGCGCGCTTGGGCGGCGGATTCTGCGTCCAAAGCTAAGTTTACTAAAGTTCCCTTTAGGGGGTCTTTTTGTTTGGAGAGGAATTAGATGAGTTGATTCAGACTCTGACGGACTCGAAGGTGCCCCGTCTGCCTGAGGACCGTGCCCGCCCTGCGTCTAGGTGTGGGGCTGCCCGGGGGCGTTTGCGGGAATTTCGCAAGTATCGCCCGGGGCGTGGGGCTGCTTCTTTCCCGGCTCAGGGTTTTTTCCCGGGGTCGGTTCTTCCAGCGCATGCAGCCCTTTCGGGGGGCCCGTCGGGGGGCAGGGAATCCCTCCGCCGGTTCCCCCGCTTCCCGTCCTGCGCAATGACTCCTTGCCGGCGCCCCCTTTGGTTCCGGTGGGGGCCCGGCTGCGCAAATTTTTCCCCAAATGGGCCGAGATCGCGTCCGATCAGTGGGTCCTTGAGGTGGTGCGGGACGGTTACGCTCTGGAGTTTACCCGCTCTCTGCCGGACCTTTTCCTCGCTTCTCCATGTCAGACTCCATGGAAGACGCAGGCTTTTCGTCAGACCCTTCAGCGTTTGCTAGATCTCGAGGCAGTGGTGCCGGTGTCCCCTACGGAGTGGGGCACCGGCAGGTACTCCATTTACTTTGTGGTGGCCATAAAGGAGGGGACCTTTCGGCCCATCCTGGATGTCTCTCGATCTGACGGAGGCCTACTTGCAGGTTCCAATTCGGGCCTCTCATCAGCACTTCCTTCGCTTTGCGATCTTGGGGTGGCACTTTCAGTTCTGTGCGCTTCCCTTTGGTCTGGCCACGGCTCCTCGGACGTTCACCACGGTAATGGTGGTCGTCGCGGCAGCCTTGCGGTCGGTGGGCATCCTGGTTCTCCCCTACCTGGACGACTGGTTGATTCGGGCAAAGTCGTTGCAGGAGAGCTCCCGGGTTACGGCTCGGGTGGTGGAGTTTCTCCGGTCGCTGGGCTGGGTGGTCAACCTTTCCAAGAGTCGGTTGGTCCCGGCTCAGCGTCTGGAGTGCCTTGGGGTTATGTTCGACATCTCCTTGGGGAAGGTCTTCCTTCCAGAGGCCCGGGTGAGCAAATTGCAATCTCAGATTCGCCTGCTTTTGGCGTCCCGGGGTCCTCGGGCGCGAGATTTCCTCCAAGTCCTGGGGTCAATGGCGGCGTCCCTGGACGTGGTGAGGTGGGCGCGGGCCCACATGCGTCCTCTTCAGTATGCTCTGCTCCGGAGGTGGTCTCCCCGGAGGCAAGATTTGGATGTTCCGGTTCCCCTGCGAGGCTTGGCGCGCTGCAGTCTGCGCTGGTGGCTCCGGGCCCCTCACCTGGTTCAGGGGGTGGGTCTGGATCTCCCGCAGTGGACGGTGCTCCTTACGGATGCGAGTCTCCTCGGTTGGGGGGCTCAGTTTATGGGCCACTCAGCTCGGGGCACCTGGTCCGCGGAGGAGGCCTCCTGGTCGATCAACGAGTTGGAGACCAGAGCGGTCAGGCTGGCGCTGTTAGCTTTCCACTCCCTTTTGCTGGGCAAGTCGGTCAGAGTCCTGTCGGACAATGCCACGGCGGTGGCTTATGTCAATCGTCAGGGGGGCACCAAGAGCACTCCTGTGGCGCAGGAGGCGGCTCGGCTCATGGTTTGGGCGGAGTCCCATCTTCTGGACCTCTCGGCTTCTCATATAGCCGGGGTAGAAAATGTTCAGGCAGACTTCCTCAGTCGTCACTTCCTGGATCCAGGAGAGTGGTTTCTCGGCGCCGGAGCGTTTCGGTTGATAGTGCAAGATTGGGGGCAGCCCCTGATGGACCTGATGGCCACGAGTGGCAACGCCAAAGTGCCCCGCTTCTTCAGTCGTCGCAGGGAAGGGCTGGCCGAGGGTCTGGATGCTCTGGTCCAGCCGTGGCCAACGGAGGGGCTGTTGTATGTGTTCCCTCCTTAGCCGCTGGTGGGCAGAGTGCTTCTTCGCATTGTTCACCATCCGGGTTTGGTGGTGCTGGTGGCTCCGGATTGGCCTCGACGTCCGTGGTATGCGGATCTGGTGAGACACCTGGTGGCGGTTCCTCTTCCTCTGCCTCTCTCGGACGACCTTCTGATGCAGGGTCCCATTCCCTTGTTCGACCCGTCTCTCTTCTGTCTTACGGCGTGGCTCTTGAAAGGGGTCGCCTTAGCAAGAAGGGATATTCAGACAAGGTGATCGCTACACTGTTGGGGTCCCGGAGGCTTTCTACCTCTCGGGCTTATGTGCGGGTTTGGCGTCTCTTTGAGGAATGGTGTCGGGCGCGGGGAGTGACCTCTTTTCGCGCTTCTCTGCCTAACATTCTAGAGTTCTTGCAGGATGGCCTGGATAGAGGCCTGGCTTGGTCTTCTCTCCGGGTTCATCTTGCGGCCCTGTCGACCTTTCGAGGGTTGGTGTCAGGTCAGCGTTTATCGGCTCTTCCTGATGTGATTCGGTTTCTGCGGGCGGCCAAGTTGCTTAGGCCTCCCCTACGGCCCTCGGTTCCCTCTTGGGATCTTAATCTGGTTCTCTCTGTTTTGGTGCGCCCGCCTTTCGAGCCCTTGGACGACTGTTCTTTGAAGGACCTTACTTTGAAGGCGGTCTTTTTAGTGGCCATTACTTCTGCTAGGAGTATTTCTGAGCTGCAGGCTTTCTCTTGTAGGGCTCCCTTCTTGGAGTTGTCTAGGGAGCGGGTCGTCTTGCGGCCTGTTCCTTCCTTTCTGCCGAAGGTTGTTTCTCCTTTTCATGTCAATCAATCGGTGGTTCTCCCGGTCTTGGGTGGTCGGGAGGGCTCTTCTGAGCAACGGCAGCTGCGCAAGTTGGATGTCGGTCGGGTCCTTCGCTCTGATGTGCAGCGGACCCAGGAATTCCGGAAGTCCGATCATCTCTTTGTCCTCCTGGCTGGTCCTCGTCGGGGAGCTGGCGCTTCTAAGGCTACTATTGCGCGCTGGATCAAGGAGACGATTGCTTCCGCTTATCTTCTGAAACAGCAGCCTGTTCCGGAGTTTCTCAAGGCTCATTCCACTCGGGGTCAGGCGGCTTCTTGGGCTGAGTCGTCGCTCGTGCCTCCGGTGGATATTTGTAAGGCTGCGGTTTGGTCCTCCTTGTATTCTTTTGTTAGACATTATCGGGTAGATGTTCAGGCGCGTCGGGACGCGGTGTTCGGTGAGCGTGTTCTGGTATCGGCCCTTCGGGGGTCCCGCCCGTGAGAGGGACTGCTTTGGTACGTCCCATTCGTAAAGTTAACCTCTACTGGTCTGGAGAGTGCTAAAGAAGGAGAAATTAGGTTCTTACCTGCTAATTTACTTTCTTTTAGCTTCTCCAGACCAGTAGAGGTCCCCACCCTGTCTGTTGTTGTTGTTGTTGTTGGGGCTGTTTTCGCGGGCAGTTTTTGTTTTTTGCTGCGGGTTCTAGTATTTTTCTAGGGCCGGGGAGAATTAAAGAACAGCGGCTGTGGCTCGGCTGGCTTAGCTGGCGAGCTGTGGGGACATTTTCCTTCGGGTATTTCTCCTCTGCATTTTCCAACAGCATTTGGGTATGTTATTTGTTACTCCTGTTCGGAGTATTGTTTTCTTCCTGTTTTCCAGTTCTTGGTTCTGCTTGGCTATTCGGCAGACTGAGGGAAATAGAGAAGGGAGGATAGTATATACTGTCTCAAAGTTTTGTTTTCAGTCTCCACCTGCTGGTCATGATTAGATATATACCCATTCGTAAAGTTAACCTCTACTGGTCTGGAGAAGCTAAAAGAAAGTAAATTAGCAGGTAAGAACCTAATTTCTCCCTCTTCACCACAAACACCCCCTCCCCCTTTTCAGGGCATGTATATTGTGTGTACGTAACATGCTGCACATGTACATGCCTGTTTTGCATACTATTGAGCACATGTGCATGAATGCAGCTTAACTTTCATAGAATTGCCACCATCATGTCTCAGTTTTAGCATACTTGTTACTTCTTGTACCTGGAATCCTAGCGTTGGGTTCAACTGTCCACCATTCATTGCGTGTTAAAGAAGTCCTTTAATCTTTCTTTGCCAAAACTTAAGATATTAAGCTACTAAGGAAAAGAAGCTGGTTGTTTTGACTGTTATTCCTTGAAGCCAGAGAGGAGGAAAAACAGTTAAGTACTGGAGTCAATTTATATTTGATAAGACTGAACTCCTTCCAAGCCAGCTTGAAGAAAATGATGCAAGCATTTATCTTTAAATGTCTTATCTGTAGGGTCCAGGAATGTTGCAGCCCTGATGACCCAATATAAAAATACAGTATGCTGTCAGGTAGGGTACCAGGAGGATCCATGCTACAGATAAATTATAGAAAACAAAACAGTTGAATGTATCTGTGCCACACAATTTTGTCATCTTTCAGGAATGACATTTGCATCCAGGTAGTTACCTTCCTTTTTATATTTCTCTTGATTATGGTTGCATTCCAAAAGTAAACTAACCTAGACTGGACAGCCAGATTAAGAAATATATACATTTTATTCTAATGTTTTGTTTCTGTAATTTTTTCAAAGGAAATTTTTGGAGTGTAAATATCTAGCTGGAAACAGTACATTCAGTTTTTGTTTGTTTGTTTTTATTCTCCTTGGACAGCTATCCTTGGAATGCACAATTTGATACCACAATTTGATGGTATAGACAGCAGTAACAGTGTCAGCAAAGATGGATATTCAAGTGAGTATGAAAGTTGGCCTATAGAGTATATACTGTTGTTTATCAGAGGTGCGAATTAACACACACAGCCATGGCCACACATTGAGAGCCACTTTAAACATAAGAATAGCCATGTTGAATGAGAGGAATCGGGAGTGGGGCTTGTTTTGGTTGGTTTGTTTATGTAACATGACAATCTGATGACATGGCTTATGATGTGTGCAGTGTTTCATAAATATGTGTTCAGTCATCAATAAAAAATTGTTTAAACTTAAATCTAATCTAATCTAAACCTTAAGTTTATATACCGCATCATCTCCATGAGAATGGAGCTCGACACGGTTTACAAGAACTTAAAATAGTGGGTAGAGAAGAAGAAAAAGGATTACATGAACCTATGTGTAGAAGGGGGGAGAGAAAGGGGGGAAGGATAGAGCTACAATTTGCTGAAAAGCCAGGTTTTCAGTTGTTTGCGGAATAACTGAAGGGAGCTCAGGTTCCGCAGCGGGGTGGTGAGGTCGTTCCAAAGACCTGTGATTTTGAAGAGAAGGGATTTTCCCAGTTTGCCTGAATAGTGGATGCCGCGTGGAGAGGGGAAGGCTAGTTTAAGCCTTTGGGCAGTTCTGGAGGAGTCGGGACTGGAGGAGTTGAAAGACAGTGGGATAAGAGGAGGCAGGATTCTGTGAATGATCTTGAAAGCCAGGCAGGAACATTTGAAATGGATTCTGGAGATTATTGGGAGCCAGTGAAGTTTGGCAAGGAGTGGGGAGGCATGGTCAGACTTGCGTTTTGAGAAGATCAGTTTGGCTGCAGTATTCTGGATTAGCTGGAGTCTTAGAATACTTTTTTTTGATAGATTTAAGTAGATGGCGTTGCAGTAATCTAGTTTGGAGAAGATGATAGATTGGACAAGGATGGCAAAGTGTTGTTGGCTGAAGTATAAACATAAACATAAGAATAGCCAGATGGTCCATCTAGCCTCCTTTCAACAGTGGCCAAATAAACCCAAATAGTAGCAATATTCCATGCTACTAATCCAGAGCAAACAGTGGCTTCCCCCATGTCTGTCACTTTGTCTGTGTAGCTTGATGAAACCATTAGTGAAAGATGTATATTAGGATAAGGGATCATCGCATAGTACAGGTACAAGATCCTTTATCCGAAATTCCAAAGATGGCTCCACAACTTTGGAACACTTTAGCCTCAGCATGTAAGAGAGGAAAATGATCTTAGCCGTTTTAAAAGTAACTTAAAGAGTTTCATTTTAAAGATGCTTTTAATCTTTAAATTATGTTCAAATTTTATACTAGTTTCCCATCAGGTTTCTACTTTTCCCTTCCTAATGTTCTTTCCATCTATGGTTCTTTTCTGTACTTTAAAGCATTGAATTGTAGTTCTATCCCTCCTTACCTTGTGCATTGATTAGTCTGTCGGTCTAACCCATCATTTTTAAATTTTAAATGGTATGTCTAAATATATGTTTATATTTTTATTACTGTTGTAACTTGCTTAGTAAATCTAAATAAGCGACTCAAATTAAAATAAAACTTGATCAAAATTTGATGCAAACCAGAAATAGTTAATTTCCCCGATGTGACATGCTAAAACCAATGCAGGTGCATAAGCATGTGTTTCTCCTGATCTCAGAAATTGCAATTCTTACATCTTTTTCCCAAGAAATATAGCACAAAATCTACAACAGATCTCAATATATTACCGTATATACTCGAATATACAGTGGTGCCTCGCATAACGGACGCCTCGCACAGCGAACGCTGCGCACAACGAACTTTATGTCTTGATCCGTACAACGAACTTCGTTTCACACAACGAAGTCGCCCGAGCTGCATCCTTCCGCGCAGGCACTGCGCTTAACTGCCCTCTCTCCGCCTGGTTCCCTCTTGCCCCCCCCGACTCCCCGACACGATCGGGGCAAGAGGGAGCTCAAGCCCTCTTGCCCCCCCCCCCGACTCCCCGACACGATCGGGGCAAGAGGGAGCTCAAGCCCTCTTGCCCCCCCGACTCCCCGACACGATCGGGGCAAGAGGGAGCTCAAGCCCTCTTGCCCCCCCGACTCCCCGACACGATCGGGGCAAAAGGGAGCCCAAGCCCTCTTGCCCCGCCGATTCCCCAACTCCCCGACAATATCGGGCCAGGAGGGAGCCCAAGTCCTCCTGGCCACGGCGACCCCCTAACCCCACCCTGCACTACATTACGGGCAGGAGGGATCCCAGGCCCTCCTGCCCTCGACGCAAACCCCCCCTCCCCCCAACGCCCGCCCCCCCCAAGAACCTCCGACCGCCCCCCCCAGCCGACCCGCGACCCCCCTGGCCGACCCCCACGACACCCCCAACCCCCTTCCCCGTACCTTTCTGTAGTTGGCCGGACAGACGGGAGCCAAACCCGCCTGTCCGGCAGGCAGCCATCGACAGAATGAGGCCGGATTGGCCCATCCGTCCCAAAGCTCCGCCTACTGGTGGGGCCTAAGGCGCCTGGGCCAATCAGAATAGGCCCGGGAGCCTTAGGTCCCTCCTGGGGGCAGGGCCTGAGGCACATGGTCGGGTTGGGCCCATGTGCCTCAGGCCCCGCCCCCAGGAGGGACCTAAGGCTCCCGGGCCTATTCTGATTGGCCCAGGCGCCTTAGGCCCCACCAGTAGGCGGAGCTTTGGGACGGATGGGCCAATCCGGCCTCATTCCGTCGATGGCTGCCTGCCGGACAGACGGGTTTGGCTCCCGTCTGTCCGGCCAACTACAGAAAGGTACGGGGAAGGGGGTTGGGGGTGTCGTGGGGGTCGGCCAGGGGGGTCGCGGGTCGGCTGGGGGGGCGGTCGGAGGTTCTTGGGGGGGGGGCGGTCGTTGGGGGGAGGGGGGGTTTGCGTCGAGGGCAGGAGGGCCTGGGATCCCTCCTGCCCGTAATGTAGTGCAGGGTGGGGTTAGGGGGTCGCCGTGGCCAGGAGGACTTGGGCTCCCTCCTGGCCCGATATTGTCGGGGAGTTGGGGAATCGGCGGGGCAAGAGGGCTTGGGCTCCCTTTTGCCCCGATCGTGTCGGGGAGTCGGGGGGGCAAGAGGGCTTGAGCTCCCTTTTGCCCCGATCGTGTCGGGGAGTCGGGGGGGCAAGAGGGCTTGAGCTCCCTCTTGCCCCGATCGTGTCGGGGAGTCGGGGGGGCAAGAGGGCTTGAGCTCCCTCTTGCCCCGATCGTGTCGGGGAGTCGGGGGGCAAGAGGGCTTGAGCTCCCTCTTGCCCCGATCGTGTCGGGGGTGCCAGGGACCACACGGAGTCACCCACCGTACCACCCGATTCGGGTAAGCGCAGGTATCGGTGGGTGGCTTATTTGCGGGGGGGGTGCCTTATTTTACATTTTTTTTCTAAAAAGGGGGGGCTGTCTTATTTGATGGCCCTGCCTTATCATCAGGGAAACACGGTAGAAAAAAAAAAAATGAACAGTTAAGTCCCAGTTTTTGCCGCTGAGACTCTGCCCTCTCACTGTAAAATTAGACTCTACTTAGTCTGTCTTTAAATTTAAAAAATGTGTGTTGTTTTAAAAAACAATTATGTTTTTAGATGTATCTAAATAAAAATAATAACCAAAAATTTATCTTTTTTTATGTCATCTTAGCATATTTTATGCTACAGAACGAATTATTTTTTTTAACATGTATTCCTATGGGAAAACGCGTTTCACACAACGAACGTTTCACATAACAAACTTGCTCCTGGAACGGATTAAGTTCGTTGTGTGAGGCACCACTGTAAGTTGATCCGAATATAAATTGAGATCCCCACTTCCCCCAAAAAAGGAGGAAAAATGGTTGACTAATATAAGACGGGGGCTTAATATACAAGTTCAATGCCCTGCTAGGATCTGCACCCAGTGTGCCCTCCCTCACGCCCTTCCCTGCCAGGCTCTGCATCCAGCCCTCTTCCCTTAATTACCAAGCTCTGTATCCAGCCCCCCTCACTCCCTGCCAGTCTCTGCATCCAGCCCTCTTTCCTCCCATCCCTACCAGGCTTTGTACCCAGTCTTCCTCACTCCCAGCCAAGCTCTGCACCCAGCCCTCTTCCCTCCCTGCCCTACCTGCCAGGTTCTGTACCCAGCCCCCCTTAGTCCATGCCAGGCTTTCCACGGCGTCTGCATTATCATTTGAGTTAACAGCATTTGAGTTGTCTGCCTAAGTATCATTTGAGTTGCCTGCCTAAGCATATGCGCTAGTACGGGGGGGGGGGGGGGCACAGGGGCTGTGGCCTCCCCAAAAATTTGATCCCTGGTGGTCTAAGGAGCAACGGGCAGAAGTGAGCTTTTCACGCTCCTGCCCACTGCTAACCTGGTCGGTGGCATCTGATTTCTTCTGCTGCTGAGCGGCAACCAGCAGAAGCGTGCTTTGGCGCTGCCTGCTCAGCAGCTTCTTTGAATGGCTCTCGTGAATTGCCTATGAAGGGGAAAGAGTCGTTAAGGTGGGGCGCCAGATTTAGGCGTTGAAAACAATGCCATGACGCAACACCCAATCAGCAGGGGAAGGGGCAGAGAAGTAGAGGGTAACTGGAGAATCAGAGGGAAGCAGGGACAATTCCTTAGCTTCCCAAGGCCATTGTTCACCCATGTTTGTGCCCCCACACACAAAGCAATTAGAAACATTAAGAGAGAAGGCAATAGTTTCAGCAAATTGTAGAAATAGGTTACGGGCAACATGACTGGGTTCAAACTTGTGCTTTAGTTCTTCAAAAACTGTATGGAAAACCTTATGGGATGAGGTTTTAGCTCTGGTGGTGGTGACCTGTATTTCAATTCTAGCAGCCGGGTCACTGCCAGACCTGTCATTGTAAAGGCCATAGTGATAGGGGGTGAGGAACATACGAGGAGTCTGACTAGTCAAATTTACAGGGGTGCAGGTGTCTAACTTACACTCGGGAGGGGCTGGTAACTTGCTAAGGAACATACCCGGAAATCCAATAAACTTGGCGGGTTTCCAGGTGGCCTGAACTACATCTGCCCACGTAAAGCAGGAGGTCATAGCGGTGCGGGCAGGGCACATGTACTTTCCGGCTGAGGAATAGGAACGTTGCCAATACAGACCACCACAGCCACGCCTGTCATACCTGGCACTTTTTTAAGCCCAAAATCAGCTCTGAAATAGTCAAGGTCAGCAGTAAGGGAGCAGACATCGAAAACAATGGAAGCAGGGTGATCAAGGGAAGGAATGGGGATGGACAGTTTATGATCTGGTTTAAAAATGGGAAGGATCTCTAGGGAAATCTTCATGGGAGCAGAACTAGGGTCAAAACAAATTGCATTTGGCAGGGTACAGACAGTGTAGAAAGTACCTTTATATGTTCATGTCCCCGAGATTTTGTCAGGGGGCAATCATAAGCAGAGAAGTACAGAAGTGTTGTGGTTGTCAATTGGCCAGCTTGACAATATTATTATTATTATTATTATTATTATTAGGTTCTTATATCCCGCCATACCCAAAGAGTTCTAGGCGGTTTACATTCGTTACATTAGGATCCGGTCTGAACCCGGATTTACAAAAATTTTATCGGAATTGCAGGTAGCGCGGAAGGAGGCACAGGTTTATCGTAGTTGGGTTAGAGGATAAAATGGAGGGAGTGGGAAACCAGAAGAGGGGGGGGAGAGGGAGGTGGGGGTGGGGGGGTTGGAGTGTATGCGGGGAGTAAGGACTAAGGGTCTTGTTCGCGGAAGAGGTGTGTTTTGAGAAGTTTTCTGAAATCTAGGTAGGTCGGGGCCTCTAGCATCATTTGGGCTAGCCAAGGGTTCAGCTTGGCCGCCTGGAAGGCGAAGGTTTTGTCGATGAATCTTTTGAGCTGGCATGATTTTATGGAGGGGAAGGTAAACAACTGGATTCTGCGGGATTTCTTGTTGGTGCAATACATATTGAAATGTGGGGAGAGGTATTTTGGTGAGAGACCAAATACTGTCTTGTAACAGATGCAGGCGAACTTGAAGAGGACTCGGGATTCGAAGGGTAGCCAGTGCAGTTGGTGGTAGAAGGGGGTGATGTGTTCCCATTTGTTCAGGCCGAAAATGAGGCGGACAGCTGTGTTTTGAATCAGTTTTAGTCTTCTGGTGATTTTCTTTGTGGAGCTTAGGTAAATGATATTGCAATAATCCAGTATGCTGAGGATAGAGGATTGAACTAATAGTCGAAATGCAGTGTCATCGAAGTATTTCTTTATGGTACGGAGTTTCCAGAGTGCTGAAAGGCCTTTCTTGACAATGAGGTCGGTGTGATTTTCTAGGGATAGATGTTTGTCAAGCGTGACTCCTAGTATTTTTAATGTTTGTTCGAGTGGGAAAACCAATCCTTTCACCTGGATTGTGGTGTCTTTGATTTTGTCTTTGGGGGTGGCTAGAAAGAATTTTGTTTTGTCTGGGTTGAGCTTTAGTTTGAAGGAGAGCATCCAGAGTTCTATCTGGCTGAGTATGCTAGTTATGTAGTTGAGAAGATCCTGGGATAGACTGGTTAGAGGGATGAAAATTGTGATGGCATCTGCATAGATGAAGAATTTGAGCTTAAGTTTGTGAAGGAGGTTACTGAGGGAGGCGAGGTAGATATTGAACAGGGTGGGGGATAAGGGGGAGCCTTGTGGTACACCGCAGGAGTTCACCCAGCTGTAGGAGAAGTTGTCATTTTTGTGTACCCTGTAGGATCTGTTTCGTAGGAACCCTTGGAACCAGATGAGTACCCGGTCTGAGATTCCAATGTGGGCCAGGCATTCCAGGAGAATAGTGTGGTCAACTAGGTCAAACGCACTGCTTAGATCAAATTGTAAGATCAGGGCGCTGGAGCCCCGACTGAAGAGTATGTGCAGGTGGTCTAGTAAGGAGGCGATGATGGTCTCTGTGCTGTGGTCCGTGCGGAAGCCCGATTGATTGTCGCTTAGGATATTGAATTTTTCCAGGTATGCGGAGACATGGGAGGCACAGACTAGAGGGGGATACAGGGGACGGAGAGGCCATAAGGGGCAGGAGCACGAGGAAGAGGAGGAGAACTGTGCCTTGGAAAGCTCTGGCCATATTTACATACGCAGCACACAGTAAGACAGAGAGAAAGAATCAAAAGGGCAAAAAACACATAAAAATCACAGGGTATGAATGAATCATGTGGGCCCACGACAGAGAAAAAGAATCAAAAGGGCAAAAACACATAAAAATCACAGGGCATGAATGAATCATGTGGGCCCACGACAGAGAAAAAGAATCAAAAGGGCAAAAACACATAAAAATCACAGGGCATGAATGAATCATGTGGGCCCACGACAGAGAAAAAGAATCAAAAGGGCAAAAACACATAAAAATCACAGGGCATGAATGAATCATGTGGGCCCACGACAGAGAAAAAGAATCAAAAGGGCAAAAACACATAAAAATCACAGGGCATGAATGAATCATGTGGGCCCACGACAGAGAAAAAGAATCAAAAGGGCAAAAACACATAAAAATCACAGGGCATGAATGAATCATGTGGGCCCACGACAGAGAAAAAGAATCAAAAGGGCAAAAACACATAAAAATCACAGGGCATGAATGAATCATGTGGGCCCACGACAGAGAAAAAGAATCAAAAGGGCAAAAACACATAAAAATCACAGGGCATGAATGAATCATGTGGGCCCACGACAGCACTAGAAGAATTAATGCAAAACTTCACAATCCACAGATGGGGCAGGCTTAATGTCCTTAGCATGCACTAAAGTATTTTGTCCATGCAGCTTTACAGCAAAGGGAAAAACCAGTTCCACAGTAAAGGGTCCAAGGAACGGTTGATTTTTTTTCCACGTTGTCTTGTGATGATTGCGCTTGTAGACAGCGTGACCAGGGTGGAACTTGTAGGTCCACGAGCGGGGTAGGTCAGCTTTGGGGCCCTTGCAATAATGCTGGAGTTCACGGACAGCTGTCTGCAAGGAAACAACATAGTCTTGTAATACTGCTGGCAAGGACTTGTTTCCAGGGGCACGAAACCAAGGCTCAAAAGGAAGCCGTCCAGTTAAAAGCTGGAACGGAGACATGGTCAATTTGTTCCGGACACCATACAACGTAGCAGGCAGGTATGCTAGCCAATCGGAGCAATAAGGGGGCATGAGCTTTTGCAGTGCCACTTTTAGAGGATCATGGGCCTTCTCTGCGTACCCGTTACTTTGTGGATGGTAAATGGTCACAAATTTTTGTGTGAGGTCCAGCTGGGCACAGACCTCTGCCAAGAGGTCATTAACGGAAATGTGTGCCATTGTCCGATGCACAGTCTGGAGGTATTCATATGGACTGTGCAAACAAACCCTCTCGGGGGGGGGGGGGTAGGGAATAATTTGCAGGGCCTGTCCTCCTGCCAGCCTGCCAAGTTGGATACCCAAACATATACATATTTGGGAGATCCCTCATTCTGGAGTACTATCTCCATTGGAGATAGTGCTGACTGGAACATGGATTGTACAGGGTCAGCATAAATATGGCTCTGATTAGCATATATAGGTTGTTTAAAGGTGGGTCGTGGTAGCTGTACTGGGATTTGGTGTTGTGCCAGATGGTCCCTAAGCACACCGACCATGGGGTGGTACAGGGTTAAGGTGGTTGCACAAATGTGAACTGTGGACTCATCCAGGTTACTGCCAGCTCTTCTGGTCATAACGGGACGTCCATCTTTTGGAAAGGAGTCTGTGCAGGCACTTGTGCTGTATTATTGTCGGATACTGCATCAGACAACTCAGAGTCTGATCCAGAGTCCTCAGTGTCTGGGTGACTGCTAGGCAAATTTAATCCACTTTGAGGGGGTCAAAGGAGAAATTAGGTTCTTACCTGCTAATTTACTTTCTTTTAGCTTCTCCAGACCAGTAGAGGTTAACTTTACGATTGGGTATATATCTAATCATGACCAGCAGGTGGAGACTGAAAACAAAACTTTGGGACAGTATATCCTAGCCCCTCCTCTCTATTTCCCTCAGTCTGCCGAATAGCCAAGCAGAACCAAGAACTGGAAAACAACAGAGAGAAAAAACAATACTCCGAAAGGAGTAACAAATAACATACCCAAAAATGCTGTTGGAAAATGCAGAGGAGAAATTCCCGAAGGAAGAAGGTCCCCACAGCTCGCCAGCTAAGCCAGCCGAGCCACAGCCGCTGTTCTTCAATTCTCCCCGGCCCTAGAAAAATACTAGAACCCGCAGCAAAAACCAAAAACTGCCCGCGCAACAGCCCCAACAACAACAACAACAGACAGGGTGGGGACCTCTACTGGTCTGGAGAAGCTAAAAGAAAGTAAATTAGCAGGTAAGAACCTAATTTCTCCTTCTTTAGCACTCTCCAGACCAGTAGAGGTTAACTTTACGATTGGGACGTACCAAAGCAGTCCCTCTCACGGGCGGGACCCCCGAAGGGCCGATACCAGAACACGCTCACCGAACACCGCGTCCCGACGCGCCTGAACATCTACCCGATAATGCCGAACAAATGAATGCAAGGAGGACCAAACCGCAGCCTTACAAATATCCACCGGAGGCACGAGCGACGACTCAGCCCAAGAAGCCGCCTGACCCCTAGTGGAATGAGCCTTGAGAAACTCCGGAACCGGCTTCTGACTCAGAAGATAAGCGGAAGCAATCATCTCCTTGATCCAGCGCGCAATAGTAGCCTTAGAAGCGCCAGCCCCCCGACGAGGACCCGCCAGAAGCACAAAGAGATGATCGGAGCTCCGAAACTCCCGGGTCCGCTGCACATAAGCATGGAGGACCCGACCGACATCCAACTTGCGCAGCTGTCGTTGCTCAGAAGAACCCTCCCGACTACCCAAGACCGGGAGGACCACCGATTGATTGACATGAAAAGGAGAAACTACCTTCGGCAGAAAGGAAGGAACAGGCCGCAAAACAACCCGCTCCTTCGAAAACTCCAGGAAGGGAGCCCTACAAGAGAAAGCCTGTAGCTCCGACACCCGTCTAGCGGAAGTAATGGCCACCAAAAAGACTGACTTCAGCGTAAGGTCCTTCAACGAACAGCCATCCAACGGCTCGAAAGGAGGGCGCACTAGAACAGAGAGAACCAGATTGAGATCCCAAGAGGGAATTGAGGGCCTTATGGGAGGCCTGAGCAACTTGGCCGCCCTAAGAAAGCGAATCACATCAGGAATGGCTGACAAACGCTGACCTGTCACCAGCCCCCGAAAAGCCGACAGGGCCGCCAGATGAACCCGAAGAGAAGACCAGGCCAGGCCCCTATCCAGGCCATCCTGCAAAAACTCTAGAATGTTAGGCAGAGAAACGCGAAAGGAGACCACTCCCCGCGCTCGGCACCATTCCTCAAAAAGACGCCAAACCCGTACATAAGCCCGAGAGGTAGAAAGCCTCCGGGACCCCAAAAGTGTAGAGATCACCTTGTCGGAATATCCCTTCTTACTCAGGCGGCCCCTTTCAAGAGCCAAGCCGTAAGACAAAAGGGAGACGGGTCGAACATGGGAATGGGACCCTGCGTCAGAAGATCGCACCCGAGAGGCAGAGGAAGAGGATCCGCCACCAGATGCCTCACCAGATCCGCATACCACGGACGACGAGGCCAATCCGGAGCCACCAAAACCACCAGCCCCGGATGGCGAACAACGCGAAGCAGTACTCTGCCCACTAATGGCCAAGGAGGGAACACATACAACAGCCCCTCCGTTGGCCACGGTTGGACCAGAGCATCCAGACCCTCGGCCAGACCGTCCCTGCGACGACTGAAAAAGCGGGGTACTTTGGCGTTGCCACTTGTAGCCATCAGATCCATCAGGGGCTGCCCCCAAGCACGCACTAGCAACTGAAACGCCTCGGCGCCGAGACACCACTCTCCCGGATCCAAGAAGTGACGACTGAGGAAGTCCGCCTGAACGTTTTCTACCCCGGCAATGTGAGAGGCCGAGAGGTCCAGAAGATGCGACTCCGCCCAAACCATGAGCCGAGCCGCCTCCTGCGCCACCAGAGTGCTCTTGGTGCCCCCCCTGACGATTGACATAAGCCACCGCCGTGGCATTGTCCGACAGGACTCTGACCGACTTGCCCAACAAAAGGGAGTGGAAAGCCAACAGCGCCAGCCGGACCGCCCTGGTCTCCAACACGTTGATCGACCAGGAGGCCTCCTCCGTGGACCAGGTTCCCTGAGCTGAGTGACCCAGGCACTGGGCCCCACAACCCAGGAGACTCGCATCCGTAAGGAGCACCGTCCACTGCGGAAGATCCAGACCCACCCCCTGAACTAGGTGAGGGGTCCGGAGCCACCAACGCAGACTGCAGCGCGCCAAGCC
The DNA here is from genome assembly GCF_902459505.1 of Geotrypetes seraphini. NCBI lineage: Eukaryota > Metazoa > Chordata > Amphibia > Gymnophiona > Dermophiidae > Geotrypetes > Geotrypetes seraphini. The sequence goes on from NC_047097.1 coordinate 21,242,828, forward strand.
TCGCAGGGGAACCGGAACATCCATCCCGTGCCTCTGGGGAGACCACCTCCGGAGCAGAGCATACTGGAGAGGACGCATGTGGGCCCGCGCCCACCTCACCACGTCCAGGGACGCCGCCATCGACCCCAGGACCTGGAGGAAATCTCGCGCCCGAGGACACCGGGACGCCAAAAGCAGGCGAATCTGAGACTGCAATTTGCTCACCCGGGCCTCTGGGAGGAAGACCTTCCCCAAGGAGGTGTCGAACAGCACCCCGAGGTACTCCAGACGCTGAGCCGGAACCAACCGACTCTTGGAAAGGTTGACCACCCAGCCCAGCGACCGGAGAAACTCCACCACCCGAGCCGTAACCCGGGAGCTTTCCTGCAACGACTTGGCCCGAATTAACCAGTCGTCCAGGTAGGGGTGTACCAGGATGCCCTCCGACCGCAAGGCTGCCGCGACGACCACCATCACCTTGGTGAACGTCCGGGGAGCCGTGGCCAGCCCAAAGGGAAGCGCACAGAACTGATAGTGCCGACCCAAGATCGCAAAGCGCAGGAAACGCTGATGAGAGGCCCGAATAGGAACATGCAAGTAGGCCTCCGTCAGATCGAGAGAAGTGAGAAACTCCCCCGGCTGAACCGCCAGAATGACCGACCGCAGCGTTTCCATACGGAAAGAGGGAACCTTGAGAGCCCTGTTGACCCCTTTCAAATCGAGGATGGGCCGAAAAGTCCCCTCCTTCTTGGGCACCACAAAGTAAATGGAGTACCTGCCCGTGCCCCACTCCGGGGGGGGCACCGGAACTACTGCCCTGAGATCTAGCAAGCGCTGAAGGGTCTGGCGAAACGCCAGCGTCTTCCCAGGAGTCCGACATGGAGAAGCGAGGAAAAAATCCGGCAGAGAGCGGGCGAACTCCAGGGCATAACCGTCCCGCACCACCTCCAGGACCCACTGATCGGACGTGATCTCGGCCCATTTGGGAAAAAAGTCGCGCAGCCGGGCCCCCACCGGAACCAAGGGGGGCGCCGGCAAGGCGTCATTGTGCAGGACGGGAAACGGGGGAACCGGCGGAGGGATTCCCTGCCCCCCGACGGGCCCCCCGAAAGGGCTGCATGCGCTGGAAGAACCGACCCCGGGAAAACCCCGGAGACTGGAAAGAAGCAGCCCCACGCCCAGGGCGATACTTGCGAAATTCCCGCAAACGCCCCCGGGCCGCACCACCCCGAGACGCCGGGCGGGCACGGTCCTCCGGCAAACGGGGAACTTTCGAATCCGACAGAGTCTGAATCAACTTATCCAAGTCCTCTCCAAATAAAAACGACCCCCGAAAGGGAAATTTAGTAAGCTTAGCTTTGGACGCAGCATCCGCCGCCCAAGCGCGCAGCCACAACACACGCCTTGCGGCCACGCCAAAAGCCATGGACTTAGCCGAGATCCGCACCAAGTCATACAGAGCATCCGAGAGGAATGAGGCAGCCATCTCAATCTTCGCTACCTCCTGATCCACCAGAGACCAGTCGTCAGACTCTCGATCCAAGACCCGCTCCGCCCACCGAAACACGGCGCGAGCGACCAGTCCCCCACAAATAGCCGCCTGGACCCCAAAGGCAGAGACTTGAAAATTTTGCTTAAGGATGGTCTCCAATTTGCGCTCCTCAGAGTCCCGCAAGGCAGAACCGCCCTCAACAGGCACGGTATGCCGCTTGGAAATAGCCGAGACCACCGCATCAACGACTGGCGAAGCTAACGTAGCCCGATCCCCTTCAGGAATGGGATACAGGCGAGCCATGCTGCGCGCCAGCCGAAACGGCGTCTCCGGCGTTTTCCACTGCTCAAGAATAATATCCCGAATATCCTGATGCATAGGAAAAGAGCGGGAAACGGAACGGATCCCTCGTAACAGAGGGTCCCCCACACGCGGAGTCTCCGGCGGCGCGTCCTCAAAACGCAAAGCCGAAGAAACCTGTTGAATAAGGTCAGGCAGCTCATCTCTCTGAAAAAGGCGCACCACGGACGCCTCGTCACTGGAGAACGGGAAACCCGACAACCCGCCGCCAGCTTCCGTCCCCTCCAGAGGGTCCTGGAATTCCTCAGAAGGGTCCAGGTCCTCCTCCAGACCGACACGTTCCTCCGACCACAAATCCTCGTCCCACGACACCCGCGGACGCTTGGACAAGAGAGGCGGCGGAGGGGACGTCACGTCAGACGAGAGAGGCAAAGCCGCAGGGAGCGCGGAGGAAACCCCACCCCCCGAGACCCCCTGGGCGCAACCGGGACCCCCAGCCGCCTGAAAATAGGCTTTGCATAATGAAAAGAAAAAATCAGGGGAAAAACCCCCCGAGGGTCCCAAGGGACTCCCTGCCACAGCAGGGGACCCAGCAGAAACCTGCCCCTGCTTAGCCAAAACAGGGGGAAGGTCACCTGAGGTGGAAGACAAAATGGAGGGGCCAGACAGAGAAGATGGCGTCTTTCCCGCCAAAACAGCTCCCTCCATAGCCTGCAGCGGCTGAGAGACCTGAATAGTCTCAGCCGCTAAAACAGGCAAGCCGGCATCAGCTGTCAAAATATCAGCTGAGAGGGAATCCTCTAAAACCCGACCGTCGGCGGCTCGGGGAATCCCTCCGTGGGCGGACGGAGAAGACCGGGCTTCTCCACCGTTCCCTGCTGACTCGCGAGGCACCATCGGCGGGGAGCTCTGGGCGCCTGCAGCCGCTGCCGACGGAGCTCCTCCACCGCACCGGCCTGAACACCGCTTGCACAGGCCGGCCGCGAGTGCCTCGCGTCTGGAGCACAATGAGCACTTTTTCCCTTTAGAAGTGCTCATTGCTCCATACGCGACCTAGCTGTAAAAAAGTGCCGGTTAGTTGAAAAAATACAGTAAAATACAGTTTTCTTAAAGGGATACAACCCTCCAGACCAGCACTACCTCAGGATTTTTTTTTTTTTTTTTTTTTTTTTTTTTTTACAGAACAGACTCCACAGGCTCTCGAAGCAATATGCCTTGCTTGATTTAGGGGGCAAGGCTTACTGCTGAGGCTCCTCTAAAAAAATATGGGGAGGTGGAGGAAGTGGGGGGAGGGACCCCGCTCGTGATCCGCCGGGTTTGACACCCCCGAGGTCGGACGAACCCCCAAACAGAGTCCGTCCAAGCTCCGTCCGGCTAAAAACAGGGACAATAAACCCCTAAACAAATTCCAACAGCCCTACCAAGGGAGATGGGTACAGATCACTCAACACCTGCTGGAGACTGAAAGAAGACTGAGGGAAATAGAGAGGAGGGGCTAGGATATACTGTCCCAAAGTTTTGTTTTCAGTCTCCACCTGCTGGTCATGATTAGATATATACCCAATCGTAAAGTTAACCTCTACTGGTCTGGAGAGTGCTAAAGAAGTCGCATTTCCCTCAATTCTAAAAGGGTTGGATGTTCCAAAACTGGCAGGAGAGACTACTGTGGGTACTGCAGACCCTGGCACACTTTTTACCAGGGGCGGGGTTAAAAGGCACAGGGGAATACAGCAGGCTTGTCCAAGTTTGTTAGCACAGGATAGAGAGGCGCTGCCTGAGGTGCCACAGGCACTGGGCTATCTTCATATGGCGGTGATCAAAGATTTTTTATGAAATAACAATGACTGGAAGGTAAACTCTTTACCTAAGGGAGGTTTTTCAGCCTTCCCTTCAGAGTTTCACAACTCTGAGTATTTTTATAAACATCTTTTTGATCACCCTCCATAGGCTAGTCATTTACAAAGGCCAGTTTTGTGTTATATATCTTTAGAAAATGGATGTATGGCAGAAAGTGAAGGAGAGAAAAACAGCAAATGGATAAGGTGGCCCTGGATACAAAGTTAAGAGCACAGACAGAAGGAAGTACAGCCAGAGACTGGGAAAGATGGTTTGAAAACCAAAATCACCAGGCAACAAAAGTAGGGAAAATGATTTTATTTTCAATTTAGTGATTGCATTGTGTCAGTTTTGAGAAATTACATCTGCTGTCTGTATTTTGCATTGTTCAGGAAGAAATGCATTTGTTTCTATTTCTCTGGGGGTTGTACTGCATGCAGAGTCTTGCATAAGAACATAAGTACTTTTAGGGTTATCTATGTTCTGCATGTGTGACCAAAGCCAGGTGTTCTGGTAGTATTGAATGTTGAAAAACATACAATGTGCTTTGCATAGTTTTAATTTTGCGGTTAACCATTATGTATTGTTAATAAGATTATATTGTGTGTATATATGAAAAATGAATGGGAAAAATGGTATTACAATTACAGTAGCACTATTATGGGGGGGGGCGGGGTCTGGGGTGGAGCTTGCGGGCCTCTCCAAACAAAAAAGCATTCCGCTGCCTATATGCCTAAGTATTTGCTGAATTGGATGTTTTGGAATCTATATTAGGGGCACATTTATATTTATAGATGCTGTTAAATTGTACTTATGTGGTATGACATGTCAATTTTTATAACAGAAGAAATTTTATTTATCATGGATAAGGTTCGTTCATTCATTGTAGAATTACTACTGTATTTCAGATGTGGTCAGAGGTGAAAGGGTCAAACCCATTTCTGATGAACCACCTAATCCTACAAATGTAGAAGAGACTTTACAGAGGATTAAAGACAATGATTCTCGCCTGACAGAGGTTAATTTGAACAATATAAAGGTAATTTTTCTTTAAGTAGTTCACTTTTCCTTCATTGCCCTAAACAAATTCACATCAATTCAAGTGAATTGGAAAAGGAAATGTCAAGAGTCTTTTATGACAAAGAAGCAAATCTCCCAAATTAGGGCAGCATAACTGAAAACCCCCAAACCATAGCTGTATAGTATTGCTTGTATGGTTCATTATATATTCCTAGTATTTAGGAGGTTCTTTGAAAAACATCTCTTCAGGTAAATAGCAACATATACATGTGGAGATTAGTAGAAATCTATATCTCATGGAGAGCCGTACTACAAAGAAGTTTCAAGGTGGGATGGGGTGTGCTTTTCCCATTTTACAAGGGGAATACATGTAGAGACCAAATAATGTCTATGTAGGCTTCTATATCCACCAATGCACAAGTAAAGGCCAGCTGAAACCCCCACCTTCTGACACTTCCTCCCACATCAGTATCACTACCCACCCTCAAGCTCCCCCCCAAAAAACAGTCTAGTTTCTCCCTAGATCTAATATCCCCAAATTCTATCCCCAGCACCTATCCTGTATTCTATCCCTAATTGCTCCTGCTCTGTTGAGCTCTTTGACCCCTAGCAGTAGTATCACAAGACTACTCCTAGGAGGTCAAAGGTGCCATTTTGAATCTGAAGCCCAGTGGAGGGGTGAGTTGGGGAGGTTACTGGACTGCTTTTTTTGAAGGGGTGTATTAATGGATTACTTAGGAGAGGGGTGAGGGGGACTGGCATAAGAGGAGATGGGGAGGGGAGTGCAAATGTTAGTGGGATGGTGTTAAAACTGCTCCTACACAGTTGGGGAGAGAAGGATGCTCTTTTTCTACAGCAATGGACGAGACCAGTAAAAAGTTACTAAAAAAAAAAAATTCCACAAATAAAACAGAGCAGGAATAGGTTATCCCAGGACAAGCAGGCAGCATATTCTTAACGTATGGGTGACGTCACCGACGGAGCCCCGGTACGGACCTTTTTAACTAGAAAGTTCTAGTTGGCCGCACCGCGCATGCGCGGGTGCCTTCCCGCCCGACGGAGGAGTGCGTGGTCTCCAGTTTCTTCGTTTCCGCGGAGCGAAGAAGACGCATGTGCTTTTCAACGGCCGTTGAAAACTCTCAATTTGCCTTCCCGCTCGCGATTTTTGATCCAATTTTGGTTCTATTTTTGTCTTTCGACTTCATTCTTCTAAAAAAAAAAAAAAAAAAAAATTCTTTTCGTGTCTTTTTCCTTATTTTTGCAGCCGGCCCCGGCGGGGCCTGTTGTAATCATCCAAGCCTCCGGGTTTGATTTCGCGGAGGCCGTGTTTCCCTTCATGCCCCCTCAACCGGGCTTCAAGAAGTGCCAGCGGTGTGCACGCCCGATCTCTTTAACTGACCCACACAACTGGTGCCTTCAGTGTTTGGGTCCAGAGCATCGGGCTGACACCTGCACCCGCTGTGCTACTCTCAAGAAACGCACTCTTAAGAACCGGCAAATACAGCAAAATATTCTTTTCGGTACCGGTTCTACCATGGATCAGGCCCCGACGTCGACGGCACCGCCTAAATCGGCACCGACCACATCGACACCACCTGATCCTCCTTCGGGATCGATAGCGCCAGGTAAGCCGGCTAAGAAGCCTTCCACTTCCCTTGAGCGACCTCCAGCTACAGCGGTGACCCCGGTTCTTCCGACGTCCCGCCGCTCCCGTAAACGCTCCGCTCCGATCACGGTGAGTGCCTCGTCATCGGCCTCCTCATCACCGGAGCGTCGAGCAGCACCTATGGTACCGAAGAAATCTAAAGCGGTACCGGTGCCCCCATTGGAGGACCGAATCTCGGCCATCCTCCAGGACAAGCTTCAGGAGCAGCTACAGAAGCAACTCCAACAGCTCCTTCCAACCTTACTGGCACCGCTCCTTCCGGTACCGGTCCAGCCCGAGCTTCGCACCGCTCCACCGGTATCCACCCCCTCGGTACCGTTGAATACATCCATGCCGGTCTTATCTGCTCAGCCTGCACTTCAGACTTGCTCGGCAGAGGACCCTTCCCAGGCCCCAGATCGACGCCGGTCGTCTCGGGATCGGGATCGGCACCATTCCTCCAGGGACAGAGATCGACGCCGGTCTTCATCCCCCGGCACCGTATCCATGCGATCTGGCAAGTCCCTTTCTAAAACCCGCCATACTGAACCGGCTATCAGGGACCCAGACCTATGGGAACAATCCCCACTCGGTACCGAGGAGGATGCCTCTTCTACAGATGAGGAACCCTCCATGGCTGAAACCACTTCTAAGCCTGAGCAATCCTCCTTCACGAAGTTCCTTCGGGAGATGTCAGCGGCTCTCTCCATCCCCCTTGAGTCCGACTCTAAGAAGTCCCAGGCCTTTTTAGAAGCTTTGGACTTCGACCAACCTCCCAAGGAGTTTCTTAAACTTCCTGTACATGATATCCTCCGGGAAACATTTTATAAAAATTTGGAGACTCCATTGACTGTTCCAGGTGCCCCTAAAAAACTGGACAGCTTATACCGGGTCATCCCTATTCCGGGATTTGACAAATCCCAATTGCCCCATGAGAGCCTCCTTGTAGAGTCCACTCTCAAAAAATCTCAAGGCTCCAGCGTTTATGCCTCCACCCCTCCTGGCAGAGAGGGAAAGACAATGGACAAATTTGGAAAGCGCCTGTACCAGAATGCCATGCTGGCTAACAGAGCCAACAATTACACCTTTCATTTTTCATTTTATATGAAACACCTGGTCCAACAACTTTCTGCTCTAGACAAATATATACCTGAGCGTAAGGTCCCACTCTTCCAACAGCAGATTTCCAACCTCCTTCAGCTCAGAAAGTTTATGGTGCGCTCGATTTACGACTCCTTCGAGCTTACTTCACGAGCCTCCGCACTGGCTGTGGCCATGCGACGCCTAGCCTGGCTGAGGGTGTCTGACCTTGATGTAAACCACCAGGACCGTCTCGCCAACGCGCCCTGTCTTGGTGACGAACTTTTTGGGGAGTCTCTTGATACCACAACACAAAAACTTTCGGCTCATGAGACCAGATGGGACACCCTCATTAAACCCAAAAAGAAAACTCCACCGGCACGACCATACAGGCCTCAGTCCTCTTATCAACGTCGATTCTCTGCCAGGCCGCTGAATCCTCCTCAGCAGCAATCTCGCCGTCCTCGCCAACAACAGCACACTCAGGCTCGCTCTCAGTCTCACCAGGCGACCAAGCCTCTCCCTCAGACTAAACCTCCTCAGCCCTTTTGACTCCTTTCTCCAGGGCATAGCCAGTCTCCACCCTTCGATGCCTCTTCCTCAACCTATCGGAGGCCGCCTCACCATCTTTCTCCAACGCTGGGAGGCCATCACATCAGACCTGTGGGTTCTCAACATCATCCACCACGGATACTCACTAAGGTTCCAGACTCTTCCCATAGATCATCCTCCCGTAGAGTCTGCTTCTCACTCCTCCCAAACTCCTCTCCTACTCAGGGAGGTCCAATCCCTCCTCCTCCTCAATGCCATCGAAGAAGTTCCTCCAGACCAAAGGGGTCAGGGATTTTACTCTCGCTACTTCCTGGTACCCAAGAAAACGGGAGATCTTCGTCCCATCTTAGACCTCAGGAACCTCAACAAGTGTTTGGTCAAAGAAAAGTTCAGAATGCTCTCCCTGGCCACGCTTTATCCTCTTCTATCTCAACACGACTGGCTATGTTCCCTGGACCTCAAGGAGGCCTACACTCACATCCCAATCCATCAGGCTTCGCGTCGCTACCTCCGATTCCAGATACAAAATCACCACTATCAGTACAAGGTGCTGCCCTTTGGTCTCGCATCATCACCCAGGGTGTTCACCAAGTGCCTGATTGTGGTAGCGGCTTTTCTCAGGTCCCACAACCTACAAGTGTTCCCATACTTGGACGATTGGTTGGTGAAAGCACCTACATCTCCGCTTGTGCTGCAAGCCATTCATCAAACCATCTCTTTCCTCCATCTCTTGGGGTTCGAGATCAATTATCCCAAGTCACATCTGCTTCCTACGCAGCGCCTGCAGTTCATCGGAGCAGTTCTCGATACCAATCAGATGAGGGCGTTCCTTCCTGCCGACCGGCACCGGACGCTACTTCACCTTTGCCGGCAGGTGCTCCTTCATCCATCCATCCCTGCTCGCCAGATGATGGTCCTTCTAGGCCACATGGCCTCAACAGTCCATGTGACTCCTCTGGCACGACTCCACCTCAGGATACCTCAATGGACCCTTGCCAACCAATGGTCACAGACCACGAATCTTCTTTCTCATCCCATCTCTGTGACATCGTCTCTTCAGCAATCTCTTCAATGGTGGTTGAACTCCTCAAATCTCTCCAGGGGACTTCTCTTCCATCCGCCTCCTCATTCCATGGTCATAACCACGGATGCTTCCCCCTATGCATGGGGGGCCCACTTGGGCGATCTCCGCACCCAGGGACTTTGGACCCCTCAGGAGCGTCAACATCACATCAACTTCCTGGAGCTCAGAGCCATGTTTTATGCTCTCAAGGCTTTCCAGCATCTCCTCTACCCTCAGGTTCTTCTCCTGTGCACGGACAACCAAGTCGCCATGTACTACATCAACAAGCAAGGCGGCACCGGATCTCGTCCCCTTTGTCAGGAGGCCCTCCGAATCTGGACCTGGGCCATAGCCCACAATCTGTCCCTCAGGGCTGTCTATATCCAAGGCGAACAGAACTCCCTGGCCGACCAGCTCAGCCGCATCCTGCAACCTCACGAGTGGACCCTGGACCCTCCTACTCTCCACTCCATTTTTGCTCGCTGGGGCACCCCGCAAGTGGACCTGTTTGCAGCTCCTCACAACCATCAGCTGCCCCAGTTCTGTTCCAGACTCTACTCTCCGCATCGTCTGACCCCAGATGCATTCCTACTCGACTGGACGGATCGGTTCCTCTATGCCTTTCCTCCACTCCCTCTGATGTCGCGGACCTTGTTCAAGCTCCGCAAGGACAGGGCCACCATGATTCTCATCGCCCCCCGGTGGCCCCGACAACACTGGTTCTCCCTCCTGCTCCAGCTCAGCTCCAGGGAGCCCATTCCTCTTCCTGTGTTTCCTACTCTGCTTACACAGCAGCATCAGTCTCTACTACACCCCAATCTGTCTTCCCTCCACCTGACTGCTTGGTTTCTCTCGGGCTGACCTCTCCAGATACCCTGTCTCAGCCTGTCCGTCGCATTCTGGATGCCTCCAGGAAACCCTCCACGCTCCAATGTTACCATCAGAAGTGGACCCGGTTTTCCTCTTGGTGCCTCCTGCATCATCACAATCCCACCTCATTGGCGGTAGAGACCATTCTGGACTATCTGCTCTCTCTGTCCGAGGCTGGTCTCAAGTCTACTTCAATCAGAGTCCACCTCAGTGCCATCACTGCGTTTCATGAGCCTATCCTCGGAAAACCTCTCATGGCTCACCCTCTGGTTTCCCGCTTCATGAGAGGCCTCTTCAACATCAAACCACCTCTACAGCCTCCTCCTGTCGTCTGGGACCTAAATGTGGTTTTGTCTGCCCTCATGAAACCTCCTTTTGAGCCTCTTGCTACTACTTCGCTCAAACTTCTCACATGGAAGGTGCTTTTCCTCATTGCCATCACCTCTGCCAGGAGGGTCAGTGAGCTGCATGCACTGGTCGCCGATCCACCGTTCACTGTTTTTCACCATGACAAGGTGGTTCTGCGTACCCATCCTAAATTCCTTCCCAAGGTGGTTTCGGCTTTTCACCTCAACCAATCTATTGTATTGCCTGTCTTCTTCCCGAAACCCCATTCTCATCCTGGGGAACAGGCGTTACACACACTGGATTGTAAACGTGCCCTTGCATACTACCTTGACCGTACCAGGGCTCACCGATCCTCTCCTCAACTTTTTCTGACCTTCGATCCCACCCGTCTGGGTCGTCCTGTCTCTAAACGAACGCTGTCCAATTGGCTTGCTGCCTGTATTGCGTTCTGTTATACTCGGGCCGGCCTGTCACTGGAAGGAGCTGTCACGGCCCACAGGGTCAGAGCTATGGCTGCTTCTGTGGCTTTCCTCCGTTCCACGCCTATTGAGGAAATCTGCAAGGCGGCCACTTGGTCTTCAGTTCATACGTTCACTACTCACTACTGTCTGGATACCTTCTCCAGACGGGATGGACACTTCGGCCAATCTGTGTTACAAAATTTATTTTCCTAATGGCCAACCATCCCCCCTCCCTCTCTGTTAGCTTGGAGGTCACCCATACGTTAAGAATATGCTGCCTGCTTGTCCTGGGATAAAGCACAGTTACTTACCGTAACAGGTGTTATCCAGGGACAGCAGGCAGATATTCTTACGACCCACCCACCTCCCCGGGTTGGCTTCTTAGCTGGCTTATCTTAACTGGAGACCACGCACTCCTCCGTCGGGCGGGAAGGCACCCGCGCATGCGCGGTGCGGCCAACTAGAACTTTCTAGTTAAAAAGGTCCGTACCGGGGCTCCGTCGGTGATGTCACCCATACGTTAAGAATATCTGCCTGCTGTCCCTGGATAACACCTGTTACGGTAAGTAACTGTGCTTTATGGCCTTCCACAAATTACTCCAAAAGAGACTCCAGGAGTACGGTCCAATCACATTTATTAAAAAAAACAAAACCTAATGTTGGTGGGACCCTGGAGTCTCCTTTGGAGTAATTTATGGAATGCCACCACCTATCCCTAATTCTGTTTGCTTCTTTTTTTCTGCCATATACATACAGCTTTTTATCTTTTAAATTCCTGCTCTCCCTTTGGACATGCAGTAAATACAGGTATTTTATAAAGTTCATAGTTCACTTTTCTTTGATCTAGCACCCAAGTGATTTACAAATACAAGTAAAAGCAAAAAAAATAAGATGTATAAGAAAGGGAAGAAAAAGTGGGAAGCACAATTATCCTGCCCTGTTTATCAAGATCTGCATCTGCAGTTCAAGGGAAAGTGAACTTTTCTAAACATTCACTTGCCAACCTGATGAGAGATTTTGTTTCCAAAGTGTTCTATAAAATGCCAAAAAAAAAAAAAAAAAGAAGCCCTTGGACACAAAAGATATTGTCAGGTTGGCAAAAGAATGCTAGAAAGGTTCACTTTCCTTGAAATGTGATTTACTGCAGATATATTGTTTTTGCTTAGGGCAAAATAGAAGGCCTAGGTTACAATGAATATCAAATACAGAAAAAGGAAAAGACAATATTAGTGGATAGTATAAGATCTGACAGAGCCTTTGTAAAACGCAGGGGGAATTGTGTACATCCTGACCTTGATGTCGAGATTATCTTCCCACAACCTATCTGATGTCTCACTATATTGCATGTTTGTATTCTGTGGTACAAGTCTTTGGGCTGGCTAGGGCTCCCTGAGCCCCTGTACTTGTTTGAAATGCGAGGATGGAGGAAAAATATTGCAAAAGACCAAATGAAATACTGTAGTTATTTTCCTTGTAATTCAAGTCTTTGTTTCAATAATCACAGAGTGCGTGTCCTTTAACCCTGTTAAGGGAAAGGTTGTGACTGGAATATTAGTGGGAATGGAACAGAGTTCTAGAGGTAAAAGCCCTTGCCACAATATCTGGTTTATTGCAGAGCTTGACTAAATGTGGATCTGTTCTACAGAACACAAATGTAAAGTGTAATGTTCCAGTAAAGCAGGGGTAGGGAACTCCGGTCCTCGAGAGCCAAATTCCAGTCGGGTTTTCAGGATTTCCCCAATGAATATGCATTGAAAGCAGTGCATGCAAATAGATCTCATGCATATTCATTGGGGAAATCCTGAAAACCCGACTGGAATATGGCTCTTGAGGACCGAAGTTCCCTACCCCTGCAGTAAAGCAATAACTTTTCCTTATTTCTCTACCACTATGTGCACTTCAGAAAAAAATCTATAGCGAATGCAAGATTTATGAGAGAGAAAGCTGAGAAGAGAATATTTTGATTTAGTAGAAAGACTAAAGAGAATTAATTGTTGCTTTTTTATATTTGAGAGTATTCCCATTCCAACACTGAAAGATTATGCAAAAGCTTTGGAAAAGAACTCCTATGTGAAGACATTCAGCCTTGCAGCAACTCGAAGTAACGATCCTGTCGCTGTTGTAAGTAAAGAGTCCAACAGGACAAAAACGCATGGGTTCAAAATCACACAAAGAACAGTGGGAGCGGACAATGAACACTCCACAATAGTAAAAAAATATAAAAAACAAACTTGTTTATTCCAAAACAAAAGGACATAAGAACATAAGCAATGCCTCTCCTGGGTCAGACCTGAGGTCCATCATGCCCAGAAGTCCGCTCACGCGGCGGCCCAACAGGTCCAGGACCTGTACAGTAATCCTCTATTTATACCCTTCTATCCCCTTTTCCAGCAGGAAATTGTCCAATCCTTTCTTAAACCCCAGTACTGTACTCTGCCCTATTACGCCCTCTGGAAGCGCATTCCAGTTGTCCACCACTCGTTGGGTAAAGAAGAACTTCCTAGCATTCGTTTTGAATCTGTCCCCTTTCAACTTTTCCGAGTGCCCTCTTGTTCTTTTATTTTTAGAAAGTTTGAAGAATCTGTCCCTCTCTACTCTCTCTATGCCCTTCATGATCTTATAAGTCTTTATCATATCCCCTCTAAGTCTCCTCTTCTCCAGGGAAAAGAGACCCAGTTTCTCCAATCTCTCAGCGTATGAAAGGTTTTCCATCCCTTTTATCAGACGTGTCGCTCTCCTCTGAACCCTCTCGAGTAACGCCATATCCTTCTTAAGGTACGGCGACCAATATTGGACGCAGTATTCCAGATGCGGGCGCACCATCGCACGATACAACGGCAGGATAACTTCTTTTGTCCTGGTTGTAATACCCTTCTTGATTATACCTAGCATTCTATTTGCTTTCTTAGCAGCCGCAGCGCACTGTGCCGTCGGCTTCATTGTCATGTCCACCATTACCCCCAAGTCCCTTTCTTGGGTACTCTCAGTCAATAACATCCCTCCCATCGTATACCTTGGGTTTCTGCTTCCCACATGCAATACTTTACATTTCTCAACGTTGAACTTCATCTGCCATCTTGCCGCCCATTCCCCCAGTTTGTTCAAGTCCCTTTGCAATTCTTCGCATTCCTCTTTAGTTCCAGCTCCACTAAATATTTTTGTATCGTCCGCAAATTTTATAATCTCACACTTCGTCCCTGTTTCTAGATCATTTATGAATATATTAAATAGCAGCAGCCCGAGCACCGAGCCCTGCGGAACACCACTCGTGACCCTCATCCAGTCCGAGTAGTGGCCCTTCACTCCTACCCTCTGTTTCCTACCTGCCAACCAGTTTCTGATCCATCTATGTACGTCTCCATCCACCCCATGATTCTTCAGTTTCCGGAGTAGACGTTCGTGAGGCACCTTGTCAAAGACTTTTTGGAAACATCAACTATGGACCCGACACAATACTGTGTTTTGACAAATCAAAACGCCTGCATCAGGGGTCACTGTAATGTTGTAATACACAGGTGAACAAGTCTTATGTTAATATAAGTCAAAATCAAACCAACGCAGAAAAAAATCAAACACTAATATTTGTCCTTTTGTTTTGGAATAAACAAGTTTGTTTTTTTATATTTTTTACTATTGTGGAGTGTTGATTGTCTATTCCCACTGTTCTTTGTGTGCTGTTGTAAGTAATCCATCATTACAATCATGGAGAAATAGTTACATGGCATTATAGATGAAAAAAGAGCTATATGCTGCAGCAACTAATGCTTTTCATTAGAAAATGAAATATAGGGGTCAGCTTGCTGGCTTAAGGGCAGCATGGAGTGCAATGCCATGTGAAGGGGAGTAGTTTTGTCTTCTGGCTCCAGTACTCTGCTCTTCTGGTCAGCTTTGGCTGCAGTTGCTGTGAAAGAACCCCATAACCATATGCCCTAAGTCAGTCACTAGTCATCACTTAGTGGATTACAGGACCCAAGGCAAAATGGATTCACTAGAGTTTCTTTGACTGGGTGATCAGAGAATTGGATAGAGAAAGTGTGCTAGATGTGGTGTATTTAGATTTTCGTAAAGCCTTTGATAGAGTTCCACACAGGCGTCAAATAAACTGAGTGTCCTTGGTATGGACTTCAAAGTGACAGACTGGGTCAGGAACTGGATAAGTGAAAGGCAACAGAAGGTAGCTGTCAATGGAGATTCCTCTGAGGAAGGGGTAGTTACTAGTGGTGTGCTTCAAGGTTCAGTTCTTGGGCCTGTTCTTAACATTTTTGTAAGCAATATTGCTGAAGAGCCATTGGGTAAAATTTGCCTCTTTGCAAATGATACGAAAATCTGCATTCTTGTACAATAAACTCTGGAAGCTTTACCATAGGGCATGGGTGTCAAAGACCCTCCTCGAGGGCCGCAATCCAGTTGGGTTTCCAAGATTTCCTCAATGAATATGCATGAGATCTATTTGCATGCACTTCTTTCATTGTATGCTAATAGATCTCATGCATATTCATTGGGGAAATCCTGACACCCCTGCCATAGGTTCTTGTAACCACTCTAGCCTTGGCTGCAGGGCTTAATTAATTTTTGTCTCCTCCCTCTAAGGCAGGGGTGTCAAACACAATTACATAAGGGGCTGAAATCTAAAACTTAGGCTATGTCATGGGCCAAATTTTTTATTAAGATACTTAGGGGTCTTTTTATTAAGGTATACTAACCAATTTAGTGCAAGCTAAATGCGCACCTTAATACAAGTACCCCTTAGTCTTAGTAGAAGTATAGGGTTACAACACCGGCTCTGGCAGCATACACATTTCAAATCTGACATTGTAATCGCAAAAGAGAAAATAAAATTATTTTTCTACCTTTTGTTGTCTGGTCATTATTCAAATCATGTTATTGGGCAGAACAATCTTGCTGCTGTATTTTGTAAAAGTTGTATATCAAATTACAATAATCCAAATGTGTTAATATCAAGGATTGTACTATTAATTGAAAGACAGTAGAGTCAGTCAAAATAAGATTTAATTTTTCTCAATTTCCAGAGAACTTTGAACACCCTATTTGACACCTGTTTCACTTGATGTTCAAAAGATAGTATATTGTAAATTTTGACTCCTAGGATTTTTAATTAATTTTCTGATTTGTAGGGAATACCTTTAATAAGTTCCTTACTAGTTAGCTGACTAAAATTACTATGTATCACCATAATTTTTTTCCCCTATTAAAATTTTAGTTTAATTTGACATGCCCAGTTCTCCATTATTGTTAAACCATTCCAAATTCTATTGGTTACTTGGGCAATATCACCTTTAAAAGGTTTAAAAGGTTTATAAAACACTAGTGTTATAGCCCATTACATTAATGGGTGCTAGAATAGACTCAAATCACATAAGGGACTGAAATCTAAAATGCAGGCTAAGCCATGGGCTGGATTTTTTTATTAAGATACTTACCCCCTCCTTTGCTATTGCCGGTGGCGGCTCCGATGCTCACAGGACATCTGTGAGCGTCGGATCAATCGCCGGCGCCAAAACACGCTGCACACCAGCAAAGGAGGGGGGTTAGTCTTAGTAGAAGTATAGGGATGTAACCTCTCCAACCCCACGCTGGCTACAAAATAAATAAAAAAGATTTTTCCTCTCTTTTAGGTCCTAGTTCACGCTTGCTGTCTAACACCAACTCTGGCAGGATACATATTTCAAATCTGACATATTGTAATCACAAAATAGAAAATAAAATTATTTTTTCTACCTTTTGTTGTCTGGTCATTTTGCTTTTGGTCCCAGTTTCTCTTTCTGATTTTGTCTATCTTCTAATTCTCTTTCCAGTGTCTGCTGTCCATTTTTTTTCTCCTCTTCTCTCTTGCTCCAGTCCCTGTCTCCAACATATTGATTTTTCCCTTTCAACTTTTCTCCATTTTTCTTTTCTGCTTCTGTCCACTTAAATCTCGCCCTCTTTCTCATCCTTTTCCTTTTTAAATTTTCTGCTATCAATTTTCCATCTTCTCTTATTCTGTAGCTCTCCCATTTCCCATCTCACTCCTTTCCCAGCCTCCTATTTCCTTCTATCTCTCCTCCTCTCTTCTCTTGGTCCAACATTTTGCTCCATCTCTTTTCTGTTGTTCTTCTTCCCCCTTGATGCTGAACAATGATATGGAAAGAAAAAAAAAAGATGCTGCATATCTCTCTCCCTTCCACCCCCAGGCCTAACATTTCTCCATCCCCTTCTATCTCCAGATTGAACTTCTCTCCCTTTCTCTTCCCAACTGCCCTCCATCCCATCTATCCCCCCTGTCTACCTGCCTCCCTCCCTCCCCCCAGGTTCACCATTTCTCCCTTTCTCTTCCCAATGGTTCTCCCTCTTTCTCCACACTACCCCAGGTCCAACCTCCCTCCCTTCATCTCGCTCTCTTCACAGCCCGTCGTGCCTTTTCCTCCCTTGCCGATCCGATGTTGTTGCCAGGCCAGGGAATCTGCGGGCCTCGGCGATTCGGGAGTGCTGTGCGTGGCGGCTCCTCCTGCTTTTTGCCTGCCACGGTCTGTCCAATGATGTGCAACTTCCTGTTTCTGCCCTGGTGGACCGCGGTGGACAGGGCAGGAGGGGGAGCCACGAACAGCACTGCTGAGGCCGGTGGATTTTCCAGTGCTGCAGCGGCGGACCGGTGCGGAGGGGAGGACACGCTGGGCTCAAAGGGGAAGGTCGGGAACATTGCCACGGGCCACATAAAAAGGCCAGGTTGGCCAGATTTGCCCCGCGGGCCTTGTGTTTGAAACATGTGCCTTAGAGGGAGGAGACAAAAATTAATTGAGCCCTGCAGCCAAGGCTAGAGAGCTCACAAGACCCTATGGTGAAACTTCCAGAGTCTATTTACAAGAAAGAAGATTAGCAGAGGTGAGTAACCTAATCTTTCAATAGAGTAAACACTCCAGAATGTATGAATGGCATTAAATTTGGCAGCTAAAATTTAATGCTAAGAAATGCAAGGTCATGCATTTGGGCTGCAAAAACCCAAAGGAACAGTACAAAAATGGATCAGGCTTAGCAAAACCTTCCACTAACTGTGCAGTTGTATTCTGAACCAATTGCAGTTGCTGAATTTCCCTCTTGGGCAAATCTAACAAAATTAAATTGCTGTAATCTAGAAATTAGAGTCAGACAGGTGATTTATATACACAAATGTATACATATGGCAATTTAAAAATAATTTTGTGAGCTATGCTAACTATATGCCCCACATGTTCTTTCCAACCCAAAAGAATGTTATACATAAACAGTTGAAACTGTCTAGGAGCAAAAAACACACCTGAAGCCTTGTTGTCTCACTTGATGCCCAGTGAAGTAATTACATACCTTGCTACTTCTGGATATACCATGAGTGACGTCTGGCTTTGGCTTATGTAAAGTAACTCCATTTTTTTCTGGGTTAAACTTCAACTTATGTGGTGTTAAGCAGTGGATAATACGTTATAAACAGCACTCCAGTATCTAGATTGTGTTTGACCCCAGGCATTAATAGAATCAGCTGACTATCATCTAAGAATAAGCTGTAATAAAAATGTAATGTAGTGCACAAACTGATTACCAGTCAATATGTTGGGCTTTTTAAACATTTTGATCTTGTTAGCTTGGTTTTAAGTTTAAAAAAAAAAAAAAAAAAACCCAAAAATTTATGTGTATTCAAGGCTTTTGCTGACATGCTGAGAGTGAACCGAACACTGAAGAGTCTGAATGTAGAATCCAATTTCATCACAGGAGTTGGTATTCTGGCACTGGTAGAAGCACTGAAAGAGAATGAAAGTCTGACAGAAATTAAAATTGATAATCAGGTAAGGCTGTGAATTCTAGAATACAATATAATTATGACTTTTACTGTGCAATCGTTTTACAAATGTAGCTATCTGGAACAGCTTTTCTCAGGAGACCTGTTATTAACACAGTGGTGTTTAATTTCACTTTTTTTCAAACTGAGAAAATCAAGGAACATTTGTATAATACCAATATTCTTTTGCTAGCCAACGACAGAGCTGTATTGTCTAGAGCAGGGGTAGGCAATTCCGGTCCTCAAGAGCCACAGGCAGGTCAGGTTTTCAGGATATCCACAATAAATATGCATGAGATGGATTTGCATCTCAAGGAGGCAGTGCATGCAAATCCATCTCATACATATTCTTTGCCGATATCCTGAAAACCTGGCCTGCCTGTGGCTCTCGAGGACTGGAATTGCCTCTCCCTGGTTTAGACTGATTAGCAGGTGTGTGCGGCCCAAATATTTGTGGGAAATTTTGTTTTCTGGAGGGTGTTCTTGTTTGTTTTCAGGAGCAATATCAGTAGTAGTACACATGCTCTTCATGATGGTATAAGACAAAATTTATTTATATATTTAAAAAATTTCTATACCGTCTAAAGCTAAATGGTTTACATACACAGTGTTAAAATAACGAAAAAATAAAAACAAATACATAGTAAAATAGTCATTTAATAAAAGTAAAATTACATACAATCCTCAAGAAAATACAATAGAAGGAATAGCAGGGCTCAGTTTTAGCGGAAATCGTTTTAAAAAGGCATCTATGAAAAGCTGCGTCTTTAAATTTCATGTTTCATATTTTTTTCCCTGTCTCTTCAGGCAATAAAATGACACAGGAAATGTTTCAAACAAATGAACATCCCTAGTGATTAGCTGTGGGATCCAGAGATTGGTACAAGAAAAGCCTCTCTTTAGTAAAAGGCAATGTGCACAACTGTGGCACCATCTTTTTTTATTTGCTTTTCAAATTTTCAAAAAAGAAACACAAATATTGCACTTGAGAAAGAAAGCATATCTTAGAAATCACTTCCCAGATATTAAACAAAAGGAAAAACATAGTGCTATGTCAGACCACTATACTGGGGGATCCAAAAAAAGAAAAATATCCCTGAAGTTAGGGTAATCTATATAAAGATAATAATCACTAAAGTAAAGAGAAGTATAGCTAAATTATCATTTTTACAGCATTTCACTACCCAGCGTTGGAGTACCTATCTTCTTTGCAACAAGAAAAAATTGTAACTGATCAGGGTTCAAATCTCATACTGCTCCTTGTGACCCTGAGCAAGTCACCCTTTCTTTTACTAAGGCGTACTAGCCGATTTAGCACACGCTAAACGCTAATCTGTCCATAGAATATAATGGACGGGTTAGCATTTAGCATGCACTAAATCGGCTAGCACGCCTTAGTAAAAGGACCCCTTAATCCCCCATTGCCCCAGATATATTAGGTAGAGTTTGAGCCCACCAGGACAGATAGGGACAAATGCTTGAGTTCCTGAATGTAATCCACTTAGGCTATAAGTGGTATATAAATACAAAATATAAATAAATAATCCATGAGTCACACAACATTTACAAGGAAATGTTAACATGAATTTGGCCCCAAGTAAAACCACCTGTTGCCTCATCTGCAGAATTTTTTTTTCTTCGCTTCTGTGTATTCTTTGTCAAATCGGGAAATATCCATATCTTTTGGTCCGTGAAAAGTTTCTGTCTGTGACAAAAGTATAGTTTTAGAATATGATCACGTTCCTATGGAAAAACAAAGGTCACTAGAAGGATTTCACTAGTCAGTTTCCGTATCAGATTTTTCCAGAAAATGTAGTCAAATCCAGGCTATCCTAAGATATCTGTTTAATGCTTAAAATTTGAATGGCTCCTGATTTATTCTCTTGCACAGATGAAACTTTAGTTTTTTGTAGCTATATAATGCATCTTAGTAGCTGGTGGAATAGCTTCTTTGGGTAATGTAAGAATTTCCTCAAATTATTTTTAAATAAATTATTAGAAGAATATTTGAGATGATTTGGGGAAATTCAAAAACTTCAAATTTAAAAATCTGATGGAGTTTTCCAAATTCTCTATACTTCTATTTGTGTTTTATCTTTTATTAGGGCAGCGTGTACTTTCTGTGACTCAGAAGACTCATCATTTACCTTTTAAAACTGATCTTGCAATGTTGCTAAAACACCATCTGTTTTTACAACTGAACTGAAAGTTGCCACTGCATTGATTAATGAAGAAATAGCTACCGTATTTTTTGCTCCTTAAGATGCACTTTTTTCCCCATGGAAATCTTTGTGTGTCTTATGAAGCAAAGATGCAAAATTTGTATCCCCTGTACAGCTGCAAACCAGCTGCACCACCTTTTTAAACGCTGCCCCCCCCCCAAAAAAAAAAAAACAAAACAACAATCCCCGTGCCGCAGCACCTTTTTAAACACCACTGCCGGACCCTGCCGCTGCTGTCTTTGCCACCGTATCTTTTTCAAGCAGCCTCCCTAGATTGAGCAGAGAGAGTCAACAGCTGAGAGCGGAGAGGAGAGAGCAGATAGCAGCGGAGAGAGGCAGATTGAGCAGAGACACAACAGCGGAGAGGAAAAAGCAGAGCAGAACAGGCAGAGGGGAAGCAGAACAGAGGGAGCGGATCGAGCGGAGTCGAGGGGTAGAGGCGAGAGATAACTCCGCCTACCCCCCAATGTCACCAGCTGAACTCCCCCCATAAAAGGGGAGGAGCCAACGGCGCGTAGCCTTTGGTGCGCGGCAAAGGCGAGCGGCAAAGGCGCTCGCCTTAGCGAGAGCGCCTTTGCGAAGGGCCTCAAGGGAGGGCTCCGAATAACCACCAAGGTAAAGGACTCCACACATACCAGGCACATACAACTAGCTAATCAACTTTTAGACTATCTTTTCTATCAAACTCATACCCTTCTAGCTAGCCAACAAGCAGACAGTCCACTCAAAACAGACAACAGGCAGAACCTACCAGTTACTCTATCCCTCCCACTCTCACACTTTCAAATTATCCCTCACACTCTCACTCACACTTTCAAGCTATCTTAAAAAAAAAACCTTTAAAAATGGCAGGAAGAACTAGGAACGCCAAGACTACAATCAAGTCCGGCAGACCAGTCACCAAAGGGATCCAGGGGATGGCCTCGGTCCACGTACAGACGGAGGGAGAGCCAGGACAGAGGGCAGAGGTCTCTGTACAGACCGAGGCCATCCCCAAGCAGATAACCACAGTCTCCACACAGACGGAAGAGATAGACCAGCTAGACGGAGACATCTTGCGAGAGCTGAGGAGCCTAAGAGAGGAGATGAAGCGCTTGAGAAGCATCAGGGAGGACGAGGCCTTCATCGATGGAATCATCCAGGAGCTGTCCCAGATCACCGAGCAGGAGCCAGGCAAGACCATCCTCGAGACGCCCAAACCGACCAAACCTACAACTTTGACACCAACGATTGGGGTGCAGGAAGAGGATGGGGACGCTGACTCCTGGCAGCTGGTAACCTCCTTCACAAGAAAACACGGAAGACCTTCCTCTTCTTCTTCTTCTCCTGTCCCCTTCTCTTGCAAACAGAGCAGTCTTACATCGACCCCACTAATAACCTTGAGGAACAGATTCCAGATACTACAGGAAGGACCTGCAAGTGAGGCACAGGAGGTCCATCCTACAGACGGTCCCAGTTCCGGAGACAACTGCCTCAGCTCCACCTCAAAGAAGCACAGCGTGGTAGTCATTGGGGACTCCCTGCTGAGGGGCACCGAGGGACCAATCTGCAGACCGGACATGCAGTCGAGAGAAGTTTGCTGTCTGCCAGGGGCCAAGATCCGAGATGTAACCGCCTGCCTGGATCAACTCATCAAGCCCAAGGACTACTTCCCCATGCTCCTTATTCACGTTGGAACGAACGACACTGCCAGGAACACCCCAGAGAATATACCTAAGGACTTTGGAGCCCTGGGTGAGAAGCTGAGGCAGTATGGGA
This sequence comes from Geotrypetes seraphini, assembly GCF_902459505.1. Classification (NCBI taxonomy): domain Eukaryota; kingdom Metazoa; phylum Chordata; class Amphibia; order Gymnophiona; family Dermophiidae; genus Geotrypetes; species Geotrypetes seraphini. Next base: position 21,265,261 of record NC_047097.1, read on the forward strand.
GCGCCAGGTGGTCTTCTCGATCCTCCCTGTATGAGACAAGGGAAAGAGCCAGGGAGGAGCGATATCCTAGAGGACGATACGAGTGGCTACATTGAATTGGTGCAGGGAGATGAACTTCGGCTTCATGGACCATGGAGAGGCACATACAGGGACTGCAGGGACCAGACGGACTCCACCTGACCAGAAGAGGCAAGAATCGTCTTCGGACATCGACTAGCCTGCCTACTTCGAAGAGCTTTAAACTAGGTAAGTTGGGGCAGGGTACCCACTCATGTACCAGCGCAATAAGTAATTTTCCAGGAGAGGTGAGTCGACACTCCATTTCTGAGACCGAGGTAAGTACACACAGTAAAAACCATACTATAAGAGCCATTCAAACTCAGGTGAGAAATTCTACACAGGGTCTTAGCAAACATAAAGTATGGAGGGCTATGTATGTTAATGCACACAGCTTAGGCAATAAAATTCTAGAATTGGAGACAGAAATAATGAACGCTGACCTCGATGTAATAGCGATATCTGAGACTTGGTTCATGGACTCACATGGGTGGGATATGGCTATACCAGGTTACAACTTACTTCGTCGAGACAGAGAGGGCAGGATAGGGGGTGGGGTAGCACTATACACTAGAGATGACATCAAAGTTACCAGAATCACGGATGTCAAGTACACCGGGGAATCACTCTGGGTGAACCTGGCCAGAGGAAACGAAAAATGCCTGTATCTTGGTGTGGTATACAGACCTCCAAAACAACAGGAAGACAAGGAGATGGAATTAATCCAAGACATAGAGAACATCATTTTACGAGGGGACACGGTACTGCTAGGGGACTTCAGTATGCCCGACGCTGATTGGAACACACTTTCCGCTACTATCAGCGGCAGCAGAAGGCTTTTAACCTCCATAAAGGGAGCGCGACTCAAACAAATGGTACTGTAGCACACTAGAGATCAGGCGACACTGGACCTGATACTCACCAACGGAGAAAGCGTTCCAGAAGTTTCAGTAGGCGATATGCTAGCCTCCAGCAACAACAACATGGTATGGTTCAACATCAAGAAAGGCTTCACTAGATCAAACACAGCAACAAAGGTTCTCGACTTTCGGGGCATTGACTTTAAACGCATGGGAGACTTCGTCCATCGGGCACTACAAAACCAAGATGAAACCAATAATGTAGAGGCTATGTGGTCAACCCTGAAATGCACCTTGCATGAGGCAACAAACCGCTATACAAAAACAGTAAGCAAACGACGGAGGAAGAACAAGCCCCAGTGGTTCACTGCAGAGATCTCGGATCTTGTTAAGGAAAAGAAAAAAGCTTTTATTTCCTACAAGCAAACAGAAAACAGGGTGGCAAAAGAAGACTATCTGACCAGGTCTAAAGCAGTCAAAGCGGCAGTCAGAGAGGCCAACATTCAAACAGAAGAACATCTAGCAAAAAACATTAAAAAGGTGATAAATCCTTCTTCAGATACATTAGCGATAGGAAACGAAACACAGATGGGATAGTACGCCTCAGGATAACAGACGAGAATTATGCAGAATCGGATTCTGATAAAGCCAAACTACTAAATGAATACTTCTGCTCAGTCTTTACCTGTGAGGCACCAGGTCCACAGCTGCAGGCAAGGCAAACCTCGGAAGACCCGTTTCAAAATTTCGAGTTTACACCCAGCAGCGTCTACTGCGAACTATCAAGACTCAAGGTGAACAAAGCCATGGGACCGGACAATCTACACCCCAGGATTCTTAGGGAGTTGTGTGATGTCCTGGCGGAACCGCTATCCATGCTCTTCAATCTTTCCCTGAGTACCGGAAAAGTCCCCTTGGACTGGAAAATGGCTAACGTCATTCCAATGCACAAAAAGGGTTGCAGGACGGAGGCTGCGAATTACAGACCGGTGAGTCTCACCTCAATAGTGAGTAAACTCATGGAAAGACTTATTAAACACAAATTAGATACGATCCTGATCGAGGAGAATCTACAGGATCCCCACCAGCATGGATTCACAAAGGGAAGGTCCTGCCAATCCAATCTAATCAGCTTCTTTGACTGGGTAACAAGGAAACTGGATATGGGGAGTCTCTGGATGTCGTATACTTGGACTTCAGCAAAGCTTTTGATAGCGTCCCGCACCGCAGATTGTTGAGCAAGATGACGTCGATGGGACTGGGAGCAACATTGACGACATGGGTCAATGGCTGGTTAAGCGGTAGACTCCAGAGGGTAGTGATTAATGGTACCCCCTCCAATACATCAGAAGTAACCAGTGGAGTGCCACAGGGCTCGGTCTTGGGACCAATCCTTTTCAACATATACATAAGAGACCTGACTCAGGGGCTTCAAGGTAAAATAACATTATTTGCCGACGCCGCCAAACTATGCAACAAAGTAGGTAACAGCGCTTTGCCCGACAGTATGGAGCAGGACCTACTCTTATTGGAACATTGGTCCTCGACTTGGCAGCTAGGCTTCAATGCTAAAAAATGTAAGGTCATGCACCTTGGCAGCAGAAACCCATGCAGAACTTATACTCTAAATGGTGAGACCTTAGCTAGGACTAAGGCAGAACGTGATTTAGGAGTGATCATTAGTGAAGACATGAAAACTGCCAATCAGGTGGAGAAAGCTGCATCCAAGGCTAGACAAATGGTAGGATGCATCCGTAGAGGTTTCGTCAGCCTGAGGCCCGAAGTCATAATGCCCTTGTACAGATCCATGGTGAAACCTCATCTGGAATATTGTGCTCAATTCTGGAGACCACATTATCAAAAAGATGTGCGGAGAATTGAGTTGGTTCAATGAATGGCCACCAGGATGGTCTTGGGACTCAAGAACCTCCCATATGAGGAAAGACTGAATAAATTGCAGCTATACTCGCTCGAGGAACGTAGAGAGAGGGGGGACATGATTGAGACGTTTAAATATATCACGGGCCGCATCGAGGTGGAAGATGATATCTTCTTTCTTAAAGGACCTTCGACCACAAGAGGACATCCGCTGAAAATCAAGGGCGGGCAATTTCATGGTGACGCCAGGAAGTATTTCTTCACCGAAAGGGTGGTCGATCATTGGAATGAACTTCCACTGCAGGTGATTAAGGCCAGCAGCGTGCTAGATTTTAAAAAGAAATGGGCTATGCATGTGGGATCTCTAGCGGGGTGAAGTTCTGAGGGTGGGTCATTAGCGTGGGCAGACTTGATGGGCTATGGCCCTTTTCTGCCGTCATAATCTATGTTTCTATCTTATACTGAAGAGCAATAAGCAGTGGAAATTAGCATGTGAAAATGATTAGCACATGGCTGTGTAACCATTACCACTCCAACATGACAGTATATAGAAATGTACACACTAACCTCCAAATTCTGTATATGGCACCTGTAACGGGGTAATCCTGGACAACAGATCTTCTTATTAGATGGACATTGGCGGTTTCACAGATACATCCTTGTAGATGGCAGTTAAAGTGAATTGGACTGATTGCCATCCTCTGCTATTCATTAAATTCCCTAGAATTTATTAGTGTGCCTAATTAATATTAATTAAGCAGTGCAAACTTGAAAGGCCGCAGGTTCAAGACAGTTCTAAGAATTGAGAGTAGGTCTCTTTTTTCCAGTTTACCTGTAATTGGGTATACACTCCATCACCAAGTAAGGGGAGACGTAAAGAGCAATATGCCAGAGCCTGCTGCTGGGTATAGGCTCTTCCCATGAGGCAAAGCTGGAAAAAGCCTCATTGCATATCTTTTGCATATAATGTAATGCTCCAGAATAGAGAATCCTCTCACTTTTCAAAGCACTAAGTGTAATAACACATTCAAATTAATTATTTAAATATCTATAAATTATTTTTGAATATCTATAATAAACCATTTTAAATCAGCTTCAGCAGTAATACCTAGAGCCTGTTTTACAAAGGCGCACAACAACAGCCCCGAGCCTTTTAAATCTCTATGGGCTTTGGGGCTGTTACCGCGCTGCAGCCGCTAGCGCGGCTTTGTAAAACAGGCCCTTAGTGTTCAAATGTTTTCATTGCCGTAAGATATTACACACCCACCTCCTCATTACACCTGGCGGGTCCTCCGCGTGTGCGGATCGCCGGACTTGATGGACCTAAGGTCTGATCCGGAGTTGGCAATTCTTATGTTCTTATTAGCCTTCAGTTGTTTTTCAAATTTAATTTCTCAGTTTCTGAAAGTCAACACATGGATAAGGAACAGAATGGACAATGAATTTCAGGAAACTTGGATTTATTTTCAGTTCAAAACTTGTTATGCTAAACCACCATAAGAAATCAAGGTTCTGTTAGTTCAAAAGGAATTTTTGCAAGTTTCTGGTATGTCTTTTTTTTTCCTTTAATGCCTCATGCCTAGGTTCACCATTTGTCTTTTGATTTATATGGACTAAGACAAAGCATATTTTTTTATTAATATTTTTCTAAATATTTTTTGAATCTCATCAGAGGCAGCAGTTGGGAACCGTTGTAGAAATGGAAATAGCACGACTGCTTGAAGAAAATTTATCAATCTACAAGTTTGGATACCACTTTACTCAGCAGGGACCACGAGCCAGAGCAGCAGCTGCTATAACAAAGAATAATGACTTGGGTAAGCCACACAAATGGAAAGTGGATTAATGAATAGCTGTGAAGAGTGAGGCTCTTTGTTGCTTTCTTTGATATTTACCTTGGTTAAAAAGCAATATAGTTTTCATGGGAAATCAGAATAGAGAAGTAGTTATGAGGCTGCTAAAAACTAGAATATATTAGAGTACCATAAAATAGAAATGCTGTAGATTGTGAGTTACCAGATGGTTCCAGGTCATGGAGGACAGGCAGAGCCTGTCCAGGTTTTACTTTTCACTGCTCAGCCTGTTCTCCTGGGCCTGGAGCTATCTCAACCATGTGCATTGGTTGTGATTAGTTTCATGAGTGTGTTGCCCCATTTCTATAGGACAGTCTCCCAGAGAACAGCCTTCTGCTCCAGTTTGTCTCCTCCAAGGCTGCATGTAGAGAACAGGAAGGAAGGAGTGGCCTTGGAGCAGATAGAGCAAAGCTAGTCTCCATAATAATCTCTTTTCACAAAGTGGAGGGGTATGAATGGAGTAGACTATTACTACTACTATTTATTTCTATAGCGCTACCAGACGCACATAACGCTGCACAGAGTCACAAAGAAGAAGAGAACAGTGAGAACTATAGGAGCCAACTTTTCAAAATGATTGTGGATGCTACAACCAATGGAAATTACCCCTCCCTGGAATTTGCCTCATATTTGGGAGTGCTCAAGCATCCACGGAGCTGGCTCCTATGTTGGGAACATTTGAGTGCTTACCTTAGAAGACAGCTTGGAGCTAAGAAAAGACCAAGAAAGAGCGAGAAGGTTTAAAAAAAATGCAGATAAATGTTATTTGCATTTGGAAATTTTAACTTTGGAATATTTGCTAAATGCTGCAAAATAAAGCACTAGAACAAGAGCTGGCAATTCACTTTGCCTCCCCCTCCTCACCCTCTAAAGAATTTTTCCCTTCGTAGACCTCTGAACTAGAAATTATAGTAATTTAATACTGAAGCAGATTGGTGGGATCAAAGCAGATGTTATGAAATGTTTTGCACAAAGAATGACACAGGAATGTTTTCAAGGAAATATTTGTGCCAGCTGCAGATTCAAAAAGGATTGGACAGAGGGTAGAGTAATTTCAGGTAGGGCTGTATATCATGATTGTCCTGCAGATTCCTGATAAATGCTGATCATTACAATATAATCCTGTATTGTTTAGCCCTAAGCAGTTTACAATTAATATAGCATTATTAAGAACAAAATCTATTTATGTATAATTTCAAAGACCCTTTTAAGTATTTAGAAAATCACATTTACAAAAACTTCTGAAATTTCAAATAGCTGCCTTCAGGTAAAGCATCCCAATATTCTGGTGCCTTTCCTTTGAATGGTCTTTTACATATTATTTTCAAGCTAGAATCAAGAAGTTGCAGATGATCCACTTTATTAGCATAAACAGAATGAATCAAATAAGACACTCATAGTTTCAGATAAGTAATCTAGCTCTAAACCAGTGGTCTCAAACTCAAACCCTTTGTAGGGCCACATTTTGGATTTGTAGGTACTTGGAGGGCCTCAGAAAAAAAGTTAATGTCTTATTAAAGAAATAACAATTTTGCATGAGGTAAAACTGTTTATAGTTTATAAATCTTTCCTTTTGGCAAAGTGTTAATAATATTGTCATTTATAACTAAAGAGACATATGATCAAGAAACTGTTTTATTTTACTTTTTGATTATGATAAACATACCGAGGGCCTCAAAATAGTACCTAACGGGCCACATGTGGCCCCTGGGCCGTGGGTTTGAGACCACTGCTCTAAACCATGTAACATTTTATGAGAAACAGAGAATCATAAATTGTATTCTTGCTATAATCAGTAATCAATGCATTTGTCTCAATAAAGGAACTATCAGATTTGTCTTAAGGGAAAATCAGGGGGGAAATGAATCTGACAGATTGGCTTTTTAATGTACTGTAGTTTCTTACCCTAGTACAGTGGCCTGGGATCCTAGGGAACTAGATTTGATTTCCACTGCAACTTCTTGTGACTCTGTGCCATTCACCTAACCCTCCATTGCCCCAGGTACATAAGTACCAGTATATAATGTGTAAATCACTGCATGGTACAGTTTTTGATATAAGATGGGTATAGAGAGGGCTCATTCAAAAGCAAAGGTTCTAGACATTTAAAAAACTAACTTTGTTCGGATGGGGAATTACATCAAAGAATTGTTGTCTGGATGGGAACGGCTGGAAGGAGTGGCAATGTAGTGGGCAAAACTGAAAGGAGTAATTGTAAGAGCGACAAACCTTTTTGTGAGGCAAGTAAGTAAAAGTAAGAGGAAAAGAAGGCCGCTTTGGTTCTCAAAAGTAGTAGCTGAGAAGGTAAATAGGTTAGCTTTCCTAAGCTACAAAAGATCGCAGAAAGAGAAAGACGGGCAAAAATATCTGGAAAAGTTAAGAGAGGCTGGTCGTGTAGTGAGGAAATCAAAGATGCAAATGGAAGAAAAAATAGCTGACATGGTAAAAATGGGGAGACATTTTTTAGATATATTATTGATAGGAAAAAGTGTAAAAGTGACATTGTGAGACTCAAAGGTGATGGGGAGAAATATGTAGAAGCTGATAAAGAAAAGGCTGAATTGCTTAACAAATATTTCTATTCTCTGTTCATGGCTGAAGCACCAGGAACAGGACCACAGAAGACAAATATGAATAGGGATGGAGGAGTGGTAGTCCCTGATCAATTTTCAGAGGGTTGTGTTTGTGAGGAACTAGCTAAAATAAAAAGTAGACAAAGCGATGGGGCCGGATGGTGTACATCCAAGGGTGCTGAAGGAACTTAGGGAAGTTCCGCTCCGTTAACTGACCTTTTCAATGAGTCTCTACAGTCGGGAGTGGTACCGGAGGACTGGAGAAGGGCCGATGTGATCCCTCTCCACAAAAGTGGAAGTAAGGAAGAAGTAGGGAATTACAGGCCGGTAAGTCTGACTTTTGTGGTAAGTAAATTAATAGAAACGCTTTTAAAACAGAGAATGGTCAAGCTTCTGGAATCCTGTGGATTACAGGACTGGAGGCAACATGGATTCACTGGAGGTGTAGGTCTTGTCAGACAAATCTGATCAATTTCTTTGATTGGGTGACCAGAGAATTGGATAGAGGGGAGTGCGCTAGATGTGGTTTATTTAGATTTTGGTAAAGCCTTTCACAGTGTTCCACACAGACATCTAATAAATAAACTGAATGTCCTCAGGATGGGTCCCAAAGTGACGGGCTGAGTCAAGAACTGGTTGAGTGGAAGGTGACGGAGAGTAGTGATCAATGGAGATCGCTCTGAGGAAAGATATGTTATCAGTAGTGTGCCTTAAGGTTCTGTTCTTGGGCTTTTTCATTTAAACATTTTTATAAATGATATTTCTGCAGGGCTGTCTGGTAAGATTTGCCTCTTTGCGGATGATACCAAAATCTGCAATAGAGTAGACACCCAGGATGGTGTGAATAACATGAAGAAAGACCTGGCGAAGTTTGAAAAATGGTTTGAAATTTGGCAGCTAAAATTTAATGCTAAGAAATGCAAAGTCGTGAATTTAGGCTGCAAAAATCCGAGGGAGTGATACAGTTTAGGGGATGAAGAACTTAAGTACACAACAGAAGAGTGGGACTTGGGTGTGATTGTATGTGATGATCTTAAGGTGGCCAAACAGGTTGTAAAAGTGATGACGAAAGCTAGAAGGTTGCTAGAGTGCATAGGGAGAGGTATGGCCAGTAGGAAAACGGAGGTATTGATGCCCCTGTATAAGACACTGGTGAGACCTCATTTAGAATACTGTGTACAATTCTGGAGGCCGCATCTTCCAAAAGATATAAAAAAGATGGAGTTGGTCCAGAGGAAGGCTACTAAAATGGTGTGTGGTTTTTATCATAAGGCGTATGGGGACAGACTTAAAGATCTCAATCTGTATACTTTGGAGGAAAGGCGGGAGAGGGGAGCTATGATAGAGACATTTAAATACCTACGTAATGTAAATGTGCATGAGTCGAATCTCTTTCATTTGAGAGAAAGCTCTGGAATGAGAGGGCATAGGATGAAATTAAGAGGTGATAGCTCAGGAGTAATCTAAGGAAATACTTTTTTACTGAAAGGGTGATAGATGCATGGAACAATCTCCTGGTAGAAGCAATGGAGACACTGTCTCTGATTTCAAGAAAGCCTGGGATAGTCACGTGGGATCTCTTACACTACAGAGAGGAAGAAATAATGGTTACAGTGGATGGGCAGACTGGATGGGCTATTTGACCTTTATCTGCCATCTTGTTTCTATGAGAAGGATGGATGTGGTCCTTGTTCACAAAAGTGAATGTAAGGAAGAAGTAGGGATCTACAGGCCAGTAAGTCTGACTTCTGTGGTAAGTAAATTAAATTAAATTAACGGAAATGCTTTTAAAACAGAGAATAGTGACATTTCTAGAATCCAGTGGATTGCAGGACCCAAGACAACATAGATTCACTGGAGGCAGATCTTGTCAGACAAATCTGATCAATTTCTTTGATTAGGTGACCAGATAATTAGATAGAGGGAGTGTGCTAGATGTGGTGTATTTACATTTTAGCAAAGTTTCAAGTTTATTGAGATTTTGATTTAAAACGCAATATCAAGTATTTTCAATGTGTATAACAATAATAATTTGGGGGGGGACAAATAAAACAGTTTAAAACCATATACACACAATTTTATCCATAGTTACATTAAAGATACGTAAAGAATTAGAGGTTAAATTGCATTTGATTTAAAATAAACAATTAAAATAGAATAACAATTAGGGAAGAACAATTTTTTATGAAGACTTTCAGGACCATAAGGATCGTAGGCCAATTTTTGTGGTTTTGACGACATTTTTATGGTAAAAAGGGCTTGCAGATGCCAAAAAATTGATTTTTTTTGTGAAATATCATTTTTTTTTTTTTTTTAAATCACACTTCTGGCTTATGGACAGTGTGGCAAGTGAATCTTCTCGTCAATCTGGCAACGACGCTAATGAATGAATGTCGGAACAGAACTGTAGACTATCCCAATCAAAATTTATAGGATTTTAAAGTTATGGGACAAATATGTCCCTTGGTCCTGAAAGGGTTAAGAGTAATTGTTAAGGTGAGACCTGATCTAAAAGTAAATAGGAGAATCAAAAGGATTGTCTGATCTAAGATTCATAAGCATCTTTATAAAGATAGCTTTTTAGATTACTTTTACATTTTTCTAGGGAGGTTTCAGCGATGGTGGGTCTCTTAATTGTACTCCCCTTCACCCATATCTTTTTAATTCTTTCTGTTCTTCACCAGCAGCGAACAGGGGTTCGTACCCACTGCTCATATTGGCTCGAAGCTCTCCCTAGGATGTAACTTCCTGTTCAGGCAGATACGTCAGATGGATGGTTCAAGCTATGCAAGCAGTGGGTAAGAGTCTCTGCTCACTGCCAGTGAAGAACAGAAGGAATTAAAAGATACTGGGGGGGAAGTGCAATTAAGAGACACCTCCCTCCCCTCCGGGCATCATCCTCCCTTACCATGCCACTATTTGTAAAACATATACTGTGTGTATATATATATATATATCTATATAATAAAACCGTAGGCGGCGCATGCGCAGTCTTATCAGCGTGCTTCCATGATCCGTATGTCCGTGGCCGCCAAGACTGCAGCATGCCCCGCGCTTACTACGGCCCCACGCGCAGCTCAGTTCGGCACGGCGGTTTCCCCAGATAGGGGAAGTCGAAAAACTCACTCCCGACGCGCAGCTGAGTTCGGCACGGCGATTTCCCTGGTTTCCCCAGATAGGGGAAGCCGAACTGCTCACTCCCGTCTCAGCGGCCTGCACATCGACGATTCAACCCCCTCCCCCCCCCCGGGGCTGCCTAAAGAAACAAAGTTTCACGGTGCTTGGCCCGCCAAACAATTCCTGCTGTTGCCGAAATTTGCCCCACCGTTCCTTCCCTTCCTCCATCAGGTCAGTTCAACTCCGCCTATGTTAAAAGGAGCTGCTTTGAAATTGGAGCCCTGCCGCCACCGTAACACGTTCCTCTCTGCCAAGGCAGAGGGGAAAGTGCTACGGCAGTGGCAGGCCTCCGATTTCGACGTGGCTCCTTTTAACATTGGTGGATTCACTGCACCTGATGGAGGGAGGGAAAGAAAGGTGGTTGTGCGGCGCGGGAAGGGGGCGGCAAGGGACTAAGTTGGCCGGTAGTGCTGTTTTTCCATGAAGGAGGAACACGTGAAAAGAAAACAAAATAAAGAAAACGTTGGCCCCCGCCGAAGAAGTGGAATGTGGAGGAGGGGCGCGAGGAGCCGGAGAGCTGTATGTAAGTGTGTGCGCGCGCGTGTGTATAGCCAAGGAGGAAGTGCAGCAGGAGCAAGGAGGTGGGGAGAGTGGATTTCCCCTACTTGGATGTCAGTAAAAGCTTTGGTCCTGTGATCCTCACTCTTTTCCTGGGGCTACTGCTGGACAGAGGGGGAGCAGGACATAAAGGAGAAGAGCTACTGCTGGACAGGGGGAGGAGGGAATGGGAGGGGTGCTGCTGGACAGGGGGAGATAAAAGGAGAAGGGCTACTGCTATATGGGGGGAGCAGGGAAAGGGGGAGAGGTGTTGCTGGACAGGGAGGAGGTAAAAATAAGGGAGAAGGGCTGCTAGCACCCGTTAATGTAACGGGCTAAACAACTAGTATATATATATATATATAATGAGAAAGCTTAACTATTCCTATTCTTTTCTCGCCAAACACAGTTCGCAAGAGACGAGTTGAAAAAGATCATGAATAGGTCTTACTACTGCCTGGAGAACACCACTTGGAGATTTCAGAGATCATCAGAGTGCAGCTGCTCAGCAGGGGCTTTAGCAATCTCAGTTCATTTGCCTGGGAAGAAGGGAAAAGACTGGAAACCGTAATCCATTTAGTTTATCTTTTTCTTTTTAAATACATTGATTTTCATTTCTTGTATTTTCATCACTGTTTTTCAGTTCGTAACCTATCTAACAACATTTCAAAACTTACTAGACAATCTTACTAAGATATTATAAATAATATGAAATTGATTTACACCTAAATTTCTAGCATATGAAGAATCAATAAGCAAGTACTGAATACAATTACAGGTTGTCTTGCTGAATAAATAAGTATCTTAAATAATGATGTTTAACTGGAAGGATCTATGAGACCACTAACTTGAGTAAAAATAGGATATGTCTTAGAAAACATTTAGGGTCTAAATTTTATATGTGTTATTTGTATCTCCTTGTTAATGTTCACTGACGTTTAAATCTTTCACGGATATCTGTCACTGCAGTGCCTTTAACTTAAGGCTGAAAAGGATTATTCATGGTTGAAAAGATAAGTTAGCGAAGAATCGCCTTGCAGATCTCTAGCATCTGTGTTGTGTATTCTTAAAAAGGTCTAGTAAGTATACCTAAAGCATATCTGTGTTTATCACAGAAGTAGCCTGAGATGGTGGTTCTCATGAACATCATCCTTGTTTTCTATTTGTCAAAAGTAATTTGGACTTACCTTTCCAAATTCTGAACTGCTTGGTACATTATGGCTAGAAAGAGGCAGGAATGTGACTCTTAGTCTTTAGTATTAGAATATGAGTAGGTCCTCCCCGCCCCCCGCCCCCTAAAAAATAAACTGGTTCTATGAGGGGTTTTTTTATTAGCTGTATTCTCTGTGGACATAATTTTTATATATGTTTCACATAGGCTATGTTCTGTGCATTGAAGGCTGTGATGGAGTGGCGCACTCTGGAACTGCGGTGCAGCCATACACAGCTGTTGGTAAAAGCGTGCAGGAAAATAGTTTTATATAGCTGCTGAAGTGCAACAACTTTTATAAATAAATTGCTAAAAGAATCTTCTGGGAATGGGATAGGGTTTGGGACAGGGTTTTAAAAAATGTGTTTGTCATACCAGATTCTTTTTTGTGTGTCTGCTCAGGGTTTTCTTGGCATGATAGTGTTTTATTATAGTCTATCGTGATTTTAGACTGTAACACGGCAGTATCATTCAATCAAACCAAGCTTTTGTAAATAGGCTATTTTTAATAATCTACAAATGCTCATTATTTTGTAAGATTTGTGTGCATAAAAGTTGTTGGAAATTTTTAAGCAAAAATTGTAAGGTGTCTCTTGTACTCTGAGGTTTAACATATCCAATGTTGACAAAACACAGGCATGAAATAGAGCAAAAGAAATAAGACTTCTGCCTATAGGGGGCAATTCTATAAATGGATGCCTCTCATTAGGCACCTGGAAGATAAATAGTGGGATCCTATTCTATAAGGGGAACTAGTTGCCTAGGTTATGTTAAATACTAGCATAACCAGCTATCAACATACCTAAAATTTAAGCACTTGCACTTACGTCAGCTTACATGTGGCAGGTTTACACATACCTTAAAGTACTCTGTAAAACACACATGTAAGTAGGAGCCCTGCCTGTTCATGTCCCTCTTGCAAATACACATTATGTAAATTAAATGGGTATTTGTCCCATTGCACATACACTCATAAATACTAGAACTGTAAATGTAAGCATCTGGGTTATAGAATTGCCCTTTTTATACCTTGTAAATGAACTGAACTTTTTCTAGCCCCCAGATTGGCTAATATTGTGATACTATATTTCAGTATTCTGCAGATATGAAAATCAGTTACCACCCTGATTTTAGATAAAGTTACTGAAGTACGTACAGTATGTAGAGATGGAAATATTATTCTTACACATCACTGTGTAGCATAGTGCCAAATTGTTTATAGTAAGCACGTACTAGTCTTGACAGATTATCTCAAAATAAATGTTTTTAATTGTATTTTAAAGAACTTTACCCTAGAGAAGATCAGGGTAATTGTCGGAAGTGAGGATGGAATGGAGTGTTAAGCTTGTGATGTATAGAAAATTATAAATGACTGTACTACTTTATAATACTGAACTGTTAAAAAGAAAGAAAGAAAAGAAATTGTAAGGTTATAAAATCAAAGATGTCCAACATCATTTTAAATATCTATGGTAGGCATAAAGAAATTGATTAGAAAAAATAATCTTAACTTCTCTAATAAGAACATAAGAATTACCGCTGCTGGGTCATACCAGTGGTCCATCGTGCCCAGCAGTCCGCTCACGTGGCGGCCCCCAGGTCAAAGACCAGTGCTCTAAATCAGTGGTTCCCAACCCTGTCCTGGAGGACCACCAGGCCAATCGGGTTTTCAGGCTAGCCCTAATGAATATGCACGAGACAGATTTGCATATAATGGATGTGACAGGAATGCAAATCTGCTCCATGCTAGCCTGAAAACCCGATTGGCCTGGTGGTCCTCCAGGTCAGGGTTCGGAACCACTGCTCTAAATGATTCCAGCCTCACCTGCGTACGTTCCAGTTTAGCAGGAACTTGTTCAACTTTGTCTTGAATCTCTGGAGGGTGTTTTCCCCTATAATAGACTCCGGAAGAGCATTCCAGTTTTCTACCACTCTCTAGGTGTTTGTATGGAATCTATCCTCTTTCAACTTTAGAGAGTGCCCTCTCATTCTCCCTACCTTGGAGAGGGTGAACAATCTGTCTTTATCTGCTAAGTCTATTCCCTTCAGTATTTTGAATGTTTCGATCATCTCCCCTCTGTCTCCTCTTTTCAAGGGAGAAGAGGCCCAGTTTCGCCAATATCTCACTGTACGGCAACTCTTCCAGCCCCTTAACCATTTTAGTTGCTCTTCTCTGGACCTTTCAAGTAGTACCGTGTCCTTCTTCATGTATGGCGACCAGTGCTGGATGCAGTACTCTAGGTGACGGCGCACCCCCTTCTTAATCATTCCTAGCATTCTGTTCGCCCTTTTCGCTGCCGCTGCTGCCGCACATTGCATGGACAGCTTCATCGACTTGTCGATCAGAACTCCCAAGTCTCTTTCCTAGGAGGTCTCTCCAAGTACCGCCCCAGACATCCTGTATTCGTGCATAAGATTTTTGTTACTGACATGCATCACTTTACACTTATCCACGTTGATCCTCATTTGCCATGTCGATGCCATTTCATGAGCTTGATTATGTCACGTTGCAGATCTTTGCAATCCCCCTGTGTCTTCCCTACTTTGATTAACTTCGTATCGTCCGCAAATTTAATCACCTCACTCGTCGTACCAATGTCCAGGTCGTTTATAAAGATGTTGAAGAGCACAGGTCCGAGCACGGGTCCAAGCACCGAGCCCTGCAGCACCCCACTGGTGACGCTCTTCCAGTCCGAGTATTGTCCATTTACCCCCACTCTCTGTTTCCTATGCTCCAGCCAGTTTTTAATCCATATGAGTATTTCACCCTCGATTCCATGGTTCGCAATTTTCCGAAGTAGTCGTTCATGTGGAACCTTGTTGAACGCCTTCTGAACATCCAGATATACAATGTTGACCGGGTCGCCCTTGTCTATCTACCTGTTTACTCCCTTGAAGAAGTGCAGCAAGTTTGTCAAACAAGATCTGCCTTTGCTGAAATCATGCTGGCTGGTCCTCCTCAGACCGTGTCCGTCAAGGTGATCAGTGATAAGGTCCTTTATCAGTGCCTCTACCATCTTTCCCGGTACCTTCCAGTCTTCCGGAATCTTTCCCGATTTGATTGACAGATTGGCTGTTAGTTGAAGCAGTTCAGCTATAGTCCCTTTCCGTTCCTTGATGTCCCTCAGATGGATGCCATCCTATCCCAGGGATTTATCACTCTTAAGCCTATCAATCTGCCTGCATACCTCTTCTAGACTGACTGTCAACCCTGTCAGTTTCCCATCTTCATTTCCAGCATATAGCTTGATGGGTGTATATCCTCTTCGGTAAATACAGACGCAAAAAATGTGTTCAGTTTGTCGGCGATTGCTTTGTCCTCCTTTAACACTCCCTTTATTCCATGGTCATCCAATGGTTCCACCACTTCTTTCGCGGGTCGTTTACCCTTAATATACCGAAAGAACAGCTTTAAGTTTTTTGCCTCCTTGGCTATTTTTTCCTCGTAGTCTCTTTTGGCCCCTTTTACCGCCTTATGGCACCTGCGGTGATGTTTTTTGTGCTTATTCCAGTTTACATCCATTCTTGACCTTTTCCATTCCTTAAATGAAGTTTTCATGTCTCTGATTGCTTCCTTCATCTCTACAGTGAGCCACGCCAGTTCCTTGTTCTTTTTCCTCTTGGATCCCTTGTTGATATGCGATATATATAGATTTTGCGCTTCAGTAACTGTGTCCTTAAAAAGGGACCAAGCTTGCTCTAGCGTTCTTCCCCACCATGAGTCTCATCCCTTCGTAATTCCCTTTTCGGAAGTTCAGTGCCGTGGCCGTCGTTCTGGGCCGATTTTTCACCCCTGCGTCCAGGTTGAAGCAGATCATGTTGTGATCGCTGTTTCCCAGCGTCCCTTCTACATCTTGTGCCGGTCCTCACAGGCCATTTAGAATTAAGTCCAGAATTGCATTTTCTCTTGTATTTTCCTTGACAAGTTGTTCCAGGAAGCAATCGCCTACAGCATCCAGGAACTTGGTCTCCCTAGCGCAGCCGGAGGTGCCTAGGTTCCAGTCTATTCCTGGATAGTTGAAGTCACCCATGATAACTGCGTTGCCTCCCTTGGTTATACTGGTTGGATTTTTTTATATGAGGGTTTTTTCTCTTGAAAATGCCAACACTGAAACTCTAACATGAAAAGATTAGGTTCTTACCTCGGTAATCTTTTTCTAGTACCCAAACATATTCTTGAACCTTAGGGTAGTCAGTCCATTCCCACAAGAATTCTTGTAGAGAGTTTAATTAGCATTCTTTTGCTCTGCCTCCCATCTCTTTGAGCTGTCCTCCATTTCTTCCATTTGTATCAAAGCAGATGGTCAGCCCTGGAGAGGAAACAGAATAGGGTAGGATACAGATACTCTTCCCAAGAAGCATGTCTGTTCTGCTCATATCATTAACATATAGCATATGAAACAAAACTTAAGCATTTACAATTATAACAAGGTAAAAACAAGTCACCAGTGGATTGAAACATGCTCTAAATGTAAGAGATTTGTCAAATACCTCCTAGATTCTTCAACACAGCAGTCGCGTCCTCTATCCTTATCAATGCTGGAAAGAGAAAACAAACAAGATGTCCAGATTTCCTGGCATGTTCGAGGTAGTAAACAGGTAAATAAACATCTGACAGGATGAATAATGTGTCTTTCTCCTAGAAAGAAGATTACCAAGATAAGAACCTAATTTTTCCTAATAGTGTGACAGACACATTATTCCTGAACCTTCAGGACGTATCAAAGCAATCACCAGAGTCTAGGGTGGGGTAGATGAGCCTGCCGACAATACTGATGATCCAAATGCAGAGTCCATTTTGGTCGCTACATCCACCCTGTAAAACTTTGTGAACATATAGAGAGAGGACCATGTGACCGCTCTACAGATTTCTTCCAGAGATACCACTCATAAGAAAGCCACACTTCTAGTGGAGTGCGCTTTCTGCTTCTGATATAAGCAAAAGAAATGGCCATATGGATCCATCTGGAAATGGTTGGTTTGGTTTCAAGGCTAGTCAGCCTTTATGGGCAGCACCCGCCAGAACAAAGAGATAATCCAGCAGTTGAAATTTGTTCATAACACTATGTGCACATCCAACAGTTTCAGCACTTTATCACTCTTCCTCGATCCCGAGGGTGTGAAAACAGGCAATCACACTTCCTGATTGATATGAAAACTGGAGACTACTTTTGGTAAGATAGATGGTACCATGCGCAATACCATACCTGAATCTTGAAATTCTAAGGAAAGGATCTTTTCATGACAAGGCCTGCAGTTCATTGAGCTGAAGTAATCACTACCAAAAATATTGTTTTCATTGCAAGATCCATCAAATAAGCTTACTCTAGAGGTTCATAGGGTGCTTTAGCCAGCACCCATAGGACCAGATTAAGACTTCATTGCGGAAAAGGCTGTTGCACTTGAGGACAGAGATGCAAAATGCTCTTCAAAAACCTGACCACATCTGGATGTGTTGCTACACTGCTCTTATTAACCTTAGGCCCTAAACACGAGAGCCCTGTAATCTGAATTTTAAGAGAGCCAACCGCTAGGCCTTTTTCCGGACCTTCCTGTAGGAAGGCGAGCACCACCGATATCTGTGCAGAGGTCGGGTCCTCACTCCTCTAAGTATCAAACTTGAAAGCACTTCCAGGCTTTCGTATATGCAGTGAGAGTCACTTTTTTCCTACATCTTAGAAGGGTGGAGACCACTCTGTCCGAATAGCCTTTATGCACCATGCCATAGACCAAGCATTCTGGATTCTTCAGAGCAATGGGGCCATGAGTGAGCAGTCTTGGATGACATGGAGGCTAAGACCTTGGTCCCTTTGTAGATGAACCAGATCTGCATAACACAGTTGTCTTGGCCAGTCTGATGCTACTAGAATCACCAACCCTTGGAGTGTCATGATCCTGCGCAGAAGTCTGCCTATCATGGGCCATAGAGGGAAGATGTAAAGAAATCCTGCCTATGGCCAAGGCTGCACCAGGGCATCTAAACTAGAGAATGACACGGGGACAAATTTTTTCCCCTTTCCCGCGGGAACTCATTTTCCCGTCCTGACCCCGCAAACTCTTTTCCTGTCTCTGCCCCATTCCTGCAAGCTCCATCCTCGTCTGCATAAGCCTCAAACACTTTAAAATCATAAGTGTTCAAGTTTTGTACAGTTAAGGCAGAGCTTACAGGAATGGGGCAGGGACAGCAGCCCGTATGGACATGCTGAGCTCCTTTCTGGGATTGGAAGAAGCGGCATGGCTGTGCGTTGCTAGGGACATACTTGCGCTTTCTCCCTGGCTCAAACCTGAACTTTTGCCTGGCGCTCACACCATCTGGGCACTAATACCCTCAAGCAACTAGAGGAGGCTAAGCCAGCAACACCCCCTCGTGCCACGCAGCAGGTGGGACACAGATGATCCTCAGATGGCCATCCAGCACAAATCTTGCATGAATCCAGGGTATCTTAGCCTGAGGAGTCCATCACACCTGCTTTTGATCAAAACCAAGGTGCTTTGAGACAAATAGAGGCTTTTGTTTTCGAAGTGGGAAATCCAAGATGGCCACTGCAGCAACGATTTTAGTGCCAAAAACGGCCTGTGGGAGCTAACCTGGGGTCAATGAATTAGCGATTTTGAAATTTTAGAGGAAGGGGACCCTAGCTCTAACACCAAAACACACACAAAAAAACACATTTAAAGAACCCCCAGTTCTGATATAAAGACTGTCAGCCTGTTGCTCACTGTGCCATGCTGTGTGTTGGGGGCTGCTTGTGAAGAAGCTGCAGACAGCTTACAGGGAGAATCTCTGCCTCAAAAAAGCCTGGAATCCAGACTACTTTTCTCTTCAGACTGCCTCTCGGGTCCAGTGACTGACCGGAACCTCATGCATGCAGTCAGGGGAGGAAAGCAGTCAGCCCCGATCCTGGAAAAACCATCACAAAGCTACTCAGCCTATGTTTAAGCACACTGCACACAGAACCTGGGTCGAGCCTTGCTCAAAAGGGACCAGTCCGTGAGCTCCCAAACTGTTTGTGCAAGCTGTCCAAGTGGGTGCATTGCAAGGCAGTCTGCTCTTTGGATGCAGACCTCCAACCTTAGAATCTGTATTCTCCCACAGCCAGAGATGTTCCAATAATGGAATCCTTTGTAGCACCGAAAAGCCTCACAAACGGTAAGCAAAAACAAATTTAATGTAAAAATACACATGAGCAGAAAAGACAGGCTCCTACCATCTCACTTGTAGGAATTGGAGAACAGCCCAGAGAGATAGGAAGTGAAGCAAAATAATGCTAATTAAGAATTCTCATGGGAATAGATTGACTACCTGAAGGTTCAGGAATAATGTATCTGTTGCACTAGAAATACATTTGAAAGTGTGTGACATGTACCACTTACTGTTGCCACCAGATGAGAAATGAGTGCAGCTGCCTCTGGTAGGGGAGAAGCAAAAAAACATGACATTTGAAATCTGTTTATTAACAAACAAATAATGAACGTTAGCTGTTTCACTAAACCAAGCACACAGGCAGCTTGAGAGTGAGTATGTTTAACTGTTACAGCCTTCAAAGCCTTGTCATGAAGGATTATGGTGTTGTGCAACAGTTCTGGATGTTTCTTCTGTATTGTACTGCAGAAATGACTTGTAATACTGTTCATTCACAGTGTGACCCTCACGAAGAGGATGAGACACAAGACAACCTGGGAGACCACTTTGAAGGAAGTTAACAGTTAAACAGTTTGTACTTGTACTTTGTTGTTCATGTTGTACACTGCCATAATAAAATAATGATTCAAATGTTCTTTTTGCTTCACCCCTACCATCGACCATTTACTAATCTCTCATTTGGTGGCAAATATTAAGAAGTACATGTCGTACACTTTCAAATGTTGGCGCATTTTCAAGAGAAAACTAAAGTTGCCATGACTTATGAATCAACCCTTGTATATTAGTATATAGTAAGATAACTTTAAAAACAGTTGTAGTTTGCCCCTGGGCAGGTCATTTATTTGCTCATTTACATTTCGCTTTTGACTGATGTAATAAAATGTAACGGTGTAATAAAGTCACATCTCGCATTTGACTGATGTAATAAAATGTAACTGATATAATAAAATGAATATGGATGCTTCAGACTGTGGCCAAAGTAGGATATCTAATATAATAAAATGATAGGCCGCGCATGCGCACTAAAAAAACGTGTTCCCTGATCTGTCGCGGAAACACGACTGCGCATGCGCGTGTTTTACATCACCGCCTGCTCTCCACCTCGCGCTGATCTGTCGCGCTGTGGCGCATGTGCTAGATGGCGGGGAGTGAGGAGTTGGTACTTAGGGGAAGGAGAGCAGGCCCAGGAGAGCGAAAAAAGAGACGATCGTGAGCTTTTCCCGCCCCTCTCCAGCTTCGGAAAGGGATCGGGACTTTGGAGAACCGCATTGTCTGCTGCCTACCCCTTCCCGACGTCTTCCTATTTACCAGTGTACCTCGCAGTCAGTCTTCCCTATTGCCTCCAGAAGCCCGCTCCGCTCCTCCAACAGCGCAAGGTCCCGAGCCCGAGTCGGTGACGAAACAACCAAAATTAACACTTCCGGGGCAGGCAGATAGCGCAGTAAGGGTGAGCTGCACCTGCGTCGGAGAAGGCTTCCGACGCAGGCGGCGGTCGTGAAAGGAGCCGCTGGGAGACGGACAGAACGCGGGAAGGGGATAGGGCACCAAAAGACTATGCCGCTAAGTTTTTAAAGTCGTGAAAAGCCGTCGGCCATAAAGTATGCAGGCGGCATACTTCACGAACGACGGCTTTTCAACCCCAACCCCCCCCCCCCAGCACCGCCGCCGCTGAACATTTGAAAACCCTCCACTCCCACCACCATTGCCGGCTGCGGTTAAGGCCTGGCTTCTTCGGGCAGCAGCAGTGTTTAAAATTTGCTGCTGTTGCCGGCTTCAGCCCTTCCTCTCTGACGGGTCCTGCCTACTTCCTGTTTTCATGAACACAGGACCCGCCATGCTTGCAGATATGTGAAGACAATGCTGAAGTGAAAAAGATATAAAAAAAATAGTTTGTCCAAGGGTATGAGTTGAGAGAGAGAGAGAACTAGGAGGAATTACTAATCCAAGCAAGTAGAGAGAGGGAGACAGACAATAAATGGAAGTGTGGGGGAGAGGAGGGACAGCTGCTGAATGGAAATCTGAGGGATAGGGGGAGCAGACTTGGAAGGAAATGGGAAGGAGAAAGAAAAAAAGGCACATGTGAGGGAAGAGGATAGAGTTAGAAATAAAGATAGACAGACAGGGGGCCAGGGAGAAAGACCAAAAGAATTACAGAGTGTCCAAGGAGAGAGAGAAAAATAAAAAAAAACAAACAAACAGACAGACAAACATTACTCTAGCACTCATTAATGTAACAGGCTGAGGGGGGTAACAAGAAGGGAGCCCTACTGCTGGACAGGGGAAGAGAATAACAGGTGCTGCTGGGCAGGGGGGAGGTAAAATGAAGGGAGAAGGGCTGGACAGTCAAGAAAAGAGACACAGAAAGAAAGACAGACAGCAGGAGGAAGAGAGACAGAAAGAAAGAAAGCAGCCAAGGAGAGAAAATGAAAAAAAAGAAACATAAAGACACACATTTATTCTAGCACCCGTTAATGTAACGGGCCTAAAGACTAGTACTGTATAAGTGTGTATTTCCCCATTTTAAAACTATTTTGTAGCATATTACCTCATGTACCACGCTTATTATGATACATTTTTATAATATGACTAAGAGGCCCTACTACTAAAATTAGTTAAGTTTTGGGCTTAACAAGCTATATGCAGACTTTCAATGTATGGCAAGCCTAAAACTAACACTATTAAAAAGGAGCATTCCCATTGTTGTTTTTTGTATTATAGGTTAACATTCAGATTAATGCATAGTACCTGCTCCCATTTAATGTGGAAGCACATTGTGCCTCCTATTTAGGAGGCAGTACATGGTCCCAGTTAGCTCGCTAGTGCATAAAAGTCTAATGAGTTAGTTTGGCTTTTGCTTCCACATCCACTCTCGTGCCTCTAACGGAAAAAAGTCAATATCAGGTAATGTAATATGCAGAATCAGGCAAACTACTGCAAAACTCATTAATGTGGCTGCATGATAGCTGTTTTCTGGGTATTAAAACCCTTGTTAAGTGCTTAATGCCTTTTAGTAAAAGGGCCCTTAAATAAAAACTTTCAAGAAGAGAATGCTGTGGGAAGATACGATAAAGATCTATATAATCCTGAATTGAGTGCTCCATCAAAAAGTACAAAGATTAGGGGATATTCCATGCATGAAATTACATAGTAGCACATTTAAAACAAATGGGAGGAAATATGTTTTCACTCAACGAAGAGTTAAGCTCTGAAATTTACAGAAGCAGACAATGTGATTAAAGCAGTTAGCAGTTAGCAATGTTGAGCATACCAACTGTTATAACACAGAACATATTATCATGAGTTGCTGTACTAGGTCAGCCCAAAGGTCCATCTAGTCCAGTATCCTGTTTCCAACAGCGACCAAGCCAGGTCACAAGTTCCTGTCAGAATCGCAAAGAGAAGCAACATTCCATGAAACTTTAACCACAGAGATAAGCAGGAATTTATCCAAACCTTTTTTCTAAATCTAAGATATGAACATAAGAAGTTGCCTCTGCTGGGGCAGACCAGAGGTCCATCCTGCCCAGCGGTCTGCTCCCGCGGAGGCCCATCAGGCCCACTGCCAGTCCAGAGACCACTGTTCAGGCAGTGGGCCTGATGGGCCGCGGCGGCAGCGGACCGCTGGGCAGGATGGACCGCTGGTCTGCCCCAGCAGAGGCAACTTCTTATGTTCATATCTTAGATTTAGAAAAAAAGGTTTGGATAAATTCCTGCTTATCTCTGTGGTTAAAGTTTCATGGAATGTTGCTTCTCTTTGCTCAACATTGCTGCACAGAGCAAGCATTTAACACTCAGTAATTTTCATTAGCAGATATTGGAATAAGTATATCCACAGTACACTGCATTAAAAAACCAAAACAATCTTTTTTCATCACTCTTCTAATTGTACTTAGGGGTGAACCTGATGGGTTAATTGATGGGGCAGGAGTGAATCCCAGACTCCCTTGCCCCTTTGCCAACTCTGATTCAAAATGGCAGCTCTGACCCTTACCAATAGTATCATGGCATCAGGTGCTAACTCAGTTTACAGTCCACACCCTTTCTTTGCCTAGTTCCTGCCCAATAACATGGCATGTGGTTAGTATGTGGATTAATATGTATACTCTTGCCTGCATAGTAACACACATCATTTCAGCTTTGTCATAGAACAGGAAGATTATTTTCCAATACCAGCAAGGATTTAGGGAATCTTTTGGTAAGTTTCAGAAATGGACAGGAAGTGTTGAACCAAGCATCTTTTGTGGGCCCTCTTTTACTAAGGTGATTAGAACAGGTTGACTGAGTAACTGGGTTCATAGACAACGGCGCGAAAGACAAAAGCGCGCGCTGACAATTGAGCGCAGCGGGCGCCGCTCTAAATTACAGTTTTTAGGTGCTCTGATGGGGGGTTTTGTTGGGGAACCCCCCCCCAGTTTACTTAATAGACATCGCGCCAGTGTTATGGGGGGTTTGGGGGGTTGTAACCCTCCACATTTTACTGTAAACTGAACTTTTTCCCTAAAAACAGGGAAAAAGTGAAGTTGTAACCCCCCACAACGCGGCGCGATGTCTATTAAGTAAAGTGGGGGGTTCCCCCCACGCCCCCCTGTCGGAGCACTAAAAACAGTAATTTAGAGCGGCGCGCGCTGCGCTCAATTGTCTGGGTGCGCCTTTGTCCCGGCGCGCTTTTGACCTAACACCGAGTAACTGTGCCGAAGCCCTTTAAATTCCTATGTGCTTCTGTTCAGTTGCCGCGTGGCACTCAGTAATGCCGCTTAGTAAAAGGGAGCCTTGGTATAACAAATACAATAGAAAATAGGTTTTTTATGTCTTGGCAATGCTAACTTGAATAATTTGTGAAGATTGTTTTTTTGCTTCGGTTCTATAGGAGGAAAGGAATAAGATACTCCAAGTTCTGGTCTGTTTCAAAAGAAACCTCTAGAGTGACTTTGAACTGAAAACCCCTTGTCAGATTTTCCATCGCCAGTACCATACAAGTGAAAGGAATGTATTCCTTGGAATGTTAAGGGCATAAAAATAATTAGACCAAGCAAAAGAGCTGTAGAATAAGCTCCAAAAATATACTGAAAGCAAGATTTACTGCCTTTTTTTGTTTTGATTTTTTTGGGAGGGTAAATTACCTATTAGTTCCTAAAATATGCAGGAACTTGTAAAATTGCTCTATTGTCTGCCATTTTATAGTAATTGTATATTATTCTGATCTGTTATGGTGAGCTCAGGATACTAATATAAAAGACAAATTGTGTGTAATCATAAGAATTTAGATTTCTGAAAATATGCCCAGCACAATAAATACTATCCCCCATCTTTTATCAAGCCATGCTGCCAAGCCATCCATTCTGTTTCTATGGGTTGCTCCACATTTAGCTCGTGATGCTCGGCAGCGTGGCTTGATTAAAAGAAAAAAAGGGGGGGGTGTTATAATTAACAATGCAAATTAATTCTTGTCTCTGAAGATTTTGATCTGATTTTATACTGTTTGTAAGTTACAGACTACAGAGCGTTTTCAATTAAGTTTCTGTTCGAGAAACAAAAATGAACTGTTTCAAAATATATCATTTTCATATGCTTTATAAACTACAGTAAATACATTTTTTTAAAATATCAAAGTATCTTTTGTCTTTTTTAAGGTATGAGCTGTCTGCTCTGTTAGAAACAGCCTTTAGGTTATGATGCTATGAGCTTTCATTCACAACTGCCCAACTCTCCCCCCATTCCAGTTCAACCATCCCATGGCAACAACACTTCTCAACTAGGGAACATGCACCAGGGCTCCTAAAGTCCTGTAGTCATGAATGAAAAGTCTGACAACGCTGTAGCATGGTTGCACTATATAAGAACATAAGAAGTTGCCTCCGCTGGGGCAGACCAGAGGTCCATCCTGCCCAGCGGTCCGCTCCCGCGGCGGCCCATCAGGCCCACTGCCTGAACAGTGGTCTCTGACTAATTTTGTAATTTACCTCTAATCCTGTCCCTATAACCTTACCTCTACTATCTGTACCCCTCAATCCCTTTGTTCTCCAGGTACCTGTCCAGACCTTCTTTGAAGCCCTGTAGCGTACTTCTGCCTATGTTTGCGATCATGTACTGATCATGTAACCTCGTGGCCAATCATCCTCCGATCTGATCCGCGCATGCAAATGAGGGGAAACGGCGTGCAAAGTAGGAAGGACCTCAATTCACTAAACAAATGCAGGCACACCGACTGGGCTGGCTGATATAAAAACAAGTGACTGATGAGGACCAGTCGCTTGTGCAAAAACCCTGCTTTCTGCCCCAACTCTCCTGCTCTTGCTGCCACAACTCTCCTGCTCTTGCCGCCACAACTCTCCTGCTCCCTGCCACAATTCTCCTGCTCCCTGCCACAACTCTCCTGCTCTTGCTACCCCAAGTCTCCTATTCTCTGCCCCAACTCTCCTGCTTTTGCTGCCCCGACTCCATGGTTTTAACACGGGGCTGCACGCTGTAGTGCAGCCGTGCTTTAAATCCACAGGTTAAAACAACAGGCTTGCGAAAAGTAAAGTTTTCAGCTCTGTTTAAAAAAAAAAAGTTTCCTGCTCTTCCTTGTGCGGAGGAAAGAAGATGGTCTGCACATGCATCAGGATCGTTCTCCAGCAATCCGTGCGGTCGGGGTGTGTGCCTCTGATCATCCCTATTTGCATGATGCGTTGTGGATCAGTCGGCCTGCCACAGATCGAATAGGATCGGGAAGGTTAGTGAATCTAGGCCTATGAATTTTGTCTTTGCAGTAACCTGGGACCAAAAGGCTTTTATCTAGAAATCAAACCTATGTAACTAGGCTTCTCCCAGAGGATCACATACAGATAAACTCATTGAACCACTAGCCTTGTAATATTATTAGACTGTATTCCTTAAATAACTTCTTAATGCAAACTTAAAACAAATAAACTTAAAGTTCAGTTGATTTCAAGGAATTTCTTCTACAGAATCTATTCCACACTACCAGCTCATTCCAGAGGTAGAAATGGCCAGGAGTGTATCCTACATACTCTGTGGGGAATAATATTGTCCTTTAAAGCTTAGCAACACTGAGTTACTTGGGGCTAGCAATTTCAAAGCTAGTTAATGCAGACTAGCTGTGTTTAGGCTAGCAGATTTAAAGGTGTAAACCAGATAGGGAACAATGTTTTTCTTTGGCCATGTGCAGCTCTAAAATGAAGTCAGCTATCTCCACACCTGAGAAGCATCCAGGAGAAGGGGGCTCAGCCCAACAGGCATACAGCAGTGTACAGGAGTTACTGCGGCAGATTTGTAATCTATCCTTGAGAACAGGTGTAATCCTGGAGGACTGGAAGATAGCAAATGTTACACCTATCTTCAAAAAAGGATCGAGAGGCGACCCGGGGAACTACAGACCGGTGAGCTTAACCTCAGTTCTGGGGAAGATGGCCAAATCATTGATCAAGGAAAATATCAGTAAGCACATAGAAAAAAATAATCTGTTGAGAACAAGCCAGCATAGTTTCTATAAAGGAAGATCATGCCAAACGAACCTACTGCATTTCTTTGAGGGATAAGCGAACAGCTGGACAAAGGTGACCCTATAGACTGTATATCTGGATTTCCAAAAAGCCTTCGACAAGGTACCCCAGCAGCTCCTCTCATGATCCCCGCCTGCGTTGGACTTCCAACGCAGGTGGGGATCGTGAGAGGAGCCGCCGCCGCGTCTTTCAACTTAAAAATACACTATGGCAAGGCACATAGGGAGCAGGCCAGACCGAACAACAGCACCTTGAGGTCCACGAGTGTGCTTACAGGAAAACAGCTTCCTTAAACACATCCTCCTCCCCCTCCTTCCTTCCCGCTGTCTGGCCAGAACTTAAAAATACACTACGGCAAGGCAGTATGGGAGCAGGGAGCAGGCCAGATCGATCAACAGCACCTTGAGGTCCTCGAGTATGCTTACAGAAAAACAAAATCCTAAGCACACATGCATACTCCTACTGCCGGGGACCTACTGATCATGGAAAACGGAACACGCAAGTAGGAGTGCGCATGCGCGCTTAGGGTTTTATTATAGTAGATGACTCCTCACGGAGAGGAGCTGGTAAAGATTGTTTTACTGTTGTAGAAAAGATGACATAGGGAAGGGACAACTAGAAGATTTTTGAGTTTGATCTTAATGCTTTTGTTGGGTTATGGCACAGGTGTCAAACTCAAGGCCTGAGGCCAACTCTGCCCCGCCTGGTCATTTTATGCGGCCCGCTGTCCGATGTCCCCAGTTTTACCTTGTGGCTGTGGCTCCCTCCTCCTCACAGCCGTAATGTGCACGGAGCCACGTGCAGTGGCTCCTCACGCGTCCCACACCTCATCCAGAAGCATTTCCTTTGATGTTGTGATGTCAGAGAGAAGGCTTCCGGTTCAGATGCAGGACGCACAAGGAGCCGCTGCACGTGGCTCCGTGCACACTACGGCTGTGAGGAGGAGGGAACCGACCACACTATGACACCGGAGGGCATCGGACCATGGGCCGCATAAAACAGCCAGGTTGGAGCCGACCTGAAGGTTAAACACCTGCCAGAGGGAGGCACAGCATGGAGGGAGGGAGACAACAAAGATAGGGATAATGGTTTTATTTTCAAGTTAGTGTTTGAATTGTGTCAATTTTGAGCATTTTAATCTGTTTCTTTTTCCCTGGGGGTTGTTCTGCATGCAGAATCTTGAATCTTAGGGTGTTTAAAAAAAAAAAAAAAATTAGTACTTTTAGTTTTTGGTCCCATATTTGCATAGGGGTTATCTGTGTTCTGGTAGGAATGAATGTTGAGAAACATACTGTACAGTGTGTTTTGTGTAGTTTAATTTTGTGGTTAACCATTAGGTGTTAATAAGATTATATTGTGTGTGTGTGTATGACAAATGAATGGAAAAAATGGTGTTATAATTAGCATTTTATGAGGTGGGGTCTGGCCCGCAAGTTAGCCTGTGTTTTAGATTTCGGCCCCTTAAGGTGATTGAGTTTGACACCCCTGGGTTATGGGACGATCAATCGATCCAAGAAGCCTGTCCCATTTCTTTCCCTTCTCCTAGCCAAGTCATGAGAACTTCTACAACTGCCCTGCAATTTAGAATTTGTGTTACAGTAGTGCTAAAGTGCAATGAGTTGTAATATTTTTCCAGAAGATGTCTTACTATGGTAAAATATGTTTTTATGTCTTCTAGAGCAGTGGTTCCCAACCGTGTCCTGGAGGACCATCAGCCAGTCAGGTTTTCAGGATAGCCTTAATGAATATGCATGAGAGAGTTTTGCAAGTAATAGAGTGACATGTATGCAGATCTGTACCATGCATATTCATTAGGTTATCCTGAAAACCTGACTGGCTGATGGTTAAGGTGACCATACGTCCCATTTTCAACAGGACAATCCCGTTATTGGACCGACCGTCCCATTGTCCCGAGCCACCGCTTCGGGACGCTGAAATGTCCCGTTTTCAGGGACAGCGTTCTGAAGCTGTGCGCGGGGACAAGGGGACGGTTGGTCCAGCGCCAAACCCCTGCAGTGTTCTCCGCACCGACTAACCCTGCTGCTGCCGCCGATGCTGACTTCTGCATACAAACTGAACCTACGCTCTGGGCTCTAACGTGTGCGTGCCGGGAAAAGGAAGACCAGGGAACGGAGCGGAGAGGAAAGAGATGCAAAGACCATAGGAGCTATCAGACCATGGAGGGGGGAGAGATGTCAGGGTATATGGGGGGGAGGGGGAGGAGACTGATGCCAGACCAGGAGGAAGGAAGGAGAGAAAGGAAGAAGAGATAATGGAGTGGGAGGGGGAGATGGAAGGAGAGGAAAGAGATCGGAAGGAGATAGAGATGCCAGACCATGGGGTGGAGTGGGAAGGAAGGAAGGAAAGGAGAAGAGAGAGATGCCAGAGCATAGGGGAGGGGGTAGAGACAAAGACTGGAAGGCAGTGATGGGGACATAGGAAGGAGGAACCGAGGACACTAAAGGACACAGGAACGGGCACTAAGGACATAGGAAGGAGGCATTGAGGACATAGGAAGGAAGGAGGGAGGGAGGGAATAAAAAGGGACAATTGTTGGGTCTGAGTGCAGAAAGAAAGAAAGGATGCAGTCAGAAGGAAATGCAACAAGAGACTCATGAAATCACCAGACAGCAAAGGTAGGAAAAATTATTTTATTTTCAATTTAGTTATCAAAATGTGTCAGTTTTGAGAATTTATATCTGCTGTCTATATTTTGCACTATATTTATCTATTTTTCTATAGTTACTGAGGTGATATTGCATATTTTAAAGTCATTTGCCTTGACATCTTTGAAACCCCCCAAATATAAATGATAATTAACATCTTCTCTGCGTATAGTGTGCTTTGTACTTTTTTTAGTTTTAAGGTTACCATTATGAATTAATATGAAGATGTTATGTGTACATGAAAAATGAATGGAAGAAATTGGGGGCGGGGCTAGGGCGGGATTGGGGGCGGGGCTAGGGCGGGATTGGGGGCGGGACTGAGAATTAATAGATGTCCCCTTTTGATGAAATAAATAAATGGTCACCTTACGGATGGTCCTCCAGGACAGGGTTGGGAACCACTACTCTAGAGCGGTTAAATTACCCAGTTTCATACGATTTTTGGCCAGTCTTGCTTTTGAATTTACTTCCCAGAGTAATGTGGGATTTTTAATAGTCCTTATTTCTAGCCATTGAAAGCAGAGTTGTAGGTCCTATATTGAAACAGATCAGAGATTGCTTTACAATCGCCCTTCTAGCCTTGAGTAACTTGACGGCTTCTCTCTCTCGATATCTGCTCGTGAACAAAACAAAGTGCAAAGTGACGTTGTTGCTAAGAGCTCTCTCTGCTCAAAAAAGTCACATAATTGCATTTTTTTTCTTTCGGACACGATCAACCGGCTCTCTTTGCCATCTGCAAGATGGCCGTAAAGCCTCCTACGCATGCTCAGATCCACGGGCCGCTGAATCGCGTCTTTGCGTTGCTTTCCGTCTCTTTTACGGCACTGTGGCGAAAGAGAGGCAGGGCTTCTTGGGTGCACGATGGCTGACATGAAGGATTTGTTCGGGAGCGATGCAGATAGCGACAATGATCAGAAAGGTGAATTTGCTTTGTAGGATGGCCGCGGCTGCTCTTCGGATTGTCGGATATGTCCGCCGCCGGTTAGGCCTCTTCGGCTATCTTGTGTCGGGATTGTCGAGCTCAGTCACCCCGGTGACACCCGTACACTGTGCTGGACCGGTGTTGTTCATTAACGAGAGTCAGGCGCTTAGTGGTTACTTTGTCGCCTAGGAAGTGAGATCCTTTTGTTAGTTATAAATTACTCAGGATACTACCTCCTCCCCCTCGGTTTCCTTATGTTAGTGGCTGGACAGTCCACATAAAGGTTCACAATTAGGGTTACCATATGGCTCCAGAAAAAGGAGGACGGATTGAGACATCATTGACTTCCATTGGTTTCAACAGGAGTAAAGCCCAGATGTCTCTATCTGTCCTTACTTCCTTTTGCTTTCAGCAGAAGTAAAACCCATGTCTCAATACGTCCTCCTTTTTCTGGAGCCATATGGTAACTACTCACAATCTAACTGTGGTACCTGGGGCAAAGGAGCAGGCTGGGATCGAACTTGAAACCTCAGGGGGGCTGAGGCAGCAGCTGTTAACCACTAGCCCACCTCCTCCTCCTCCTTGAGGAGGTATAGATTGGATTGAGGGGTATAGATAGGTATAGACCATTGCTCAGGCAATGGGCCTGATGGGCCGCCGCGGGAGCGGACCGCTGGGCAGGATGGACCTATGGTCTGCCTCAGCGGAGGCAACTTCTTATGTTCACAGGTACATCAAGACCTCCTGTTTTCAGCAGTGGCCAATGCAGGTCACAAGAACCTGGCAAGATCCCAAGAAGTAAAACAGATTTTATACTGCTTATTCTAGGAATAAGCAGTGGATTTCCCCCATCTTTTTTTTTTTTTTTTTTTAAATCTTTATTAATTTTCAAGACTTACAATAAGCGCAAACAAATATGTGTTCAGAAGTGACAAATAACAGCACTTGTATTTGAACAAATATTAACAACAAATTACCCTCCTCCCTCTCTATCTGGATGTGTGTGGAAAATTAAGAAATTCCAGGAATTAATGATTTACCAAATCAATCTTCTATTTGACATATGTTTCCATCGGACCCCATATTTCTTTAAACCTGTTGTTTCCCAGTTCTGCATTCATTCTTTTAAAACCTGTAATACAACATAGGGCTCCTTTTACAAAGGTGCATTAGCATTTTTAGCGCACGCACTGGATTATCATGTGCTATAGTGTGCGCTAGCTGAAAAATTACTACCTGCTTAAAAGGAGGCGGTAGTGGCTAGCGCGCGCTATTCCGCGCGTTAAGGCCCTAACACACCTTTGTAAAAGGAGCCCATAATGTTTCCCACCAAAAAGAAAGGTTTAACCTATCATAGCTTTTCCAATTCCATAAGAACATAAGAATTGCCGCTGCTGGGTCAGACCGGTGGTCCATTGTGCCCAGTAGTCTGCTCAAGCGGTGGCCTCCCAGGTCAAAGACCAGTGCTCTAAATGAGTCCAGCCTCACCTGCTTACGTTCCGGTTTAGCAGGAACTTGCCAACTTTGTCTTGAATCCCTGGAGGGTGTTTTCCCCTTTAACAGACTCTGGAAGAGCGTTCCAGTTTTCTACCACTCTCTTGGTAAAGAAGAACTTCCTTACGTTTGTATGGAATCTATCCCCTTTCAACTTTAGAGAGTGCCCTCTTGTTCTTCCTACCTTGGAGAGGGTGAACAATCTGTCTTTATCTGCTAAGTCTATTCCCTTCAGTATTTTGAATGTTTCGATCATCTCCCCTCTGTCTCCTCTTTTCAAGGGAGAAAAGGCCCACTTTCTCCAGTCTCTCACTATACGACAACTCTTCCAGCCCCTTAACCATTTTAGTCGCTCTTCTCTGGACCCTTTCAAGTAGTATCGTGTCCTTCTTCATGTATGGCGACCAGTGCTGGATGCAGTACTCCAGGTGAGGGCACACCATGGCCCAGTACAGCGCATGATAACCTTCTGTTAGGTGTTGGTGATTTGATCAAATTTTCCAAGTGAGTAGATAAGTCTAAGGGCTGTGTTCTGTACAGTCTGTAGTTGTTTTATTAAGTACTAGTGTTTAAGCCCATTAGATTAACGGGTGCTAGAATATATGTGCAGACTTAGGCTTTTCTTTTCTTTCTTTCTTTCTTTTTTTCTTTCTCTCCCCCCTGTCCAGCGGCACCCTTCCCTGCTCCCCCTGTCCAGCAGTAGCCCTTCTCCCTTGCTTTTACCTCCCCCCTGTCCAGTAGTACCCTTTCCGTGCTCCCGTTCTCCCTTGCTTTTACCTCCCCCCTGTCCAGTAGTACCCTTTCCCTGCTCCCCCTGTACAGCAGTAGCCCTTCTCCCTTGCTTTTACCTCCCCCCCTGTCCAGTAGTACCCTTTCCCTGCTCCCCTGTCCAGCAGTAGCCCTTCTCCCTTCCTTTTACCTCCCCCCTGTCCAGTAGTACCCTTTCCCTGCTCCCCCTGTCCAGCAGTAGCCCTTCTCCCTTGCTTTTACCTCCCCCCCTGTCCAGTAGTACCCTTTCTCTGCTCCGCCTGTCCAGCAGTAGCCCTTCTCCCTTGCTTTTACCTCCCCCCCTGTCCAGTAGTACCCTTTCCCTGCTCTCCCTGTCCAGCAGTAGCCCTTCTCCCTTGCTTTTACCTCCCCCCCTGTCCGGTAGTACCCTTTCCCTGCTCCCCCTGTCCAGCAGTAGCCCTTCTTCCTTGCTTTTACCTCCCCCCCTGTCCAGTAGTACCCTTTCCGTGCTCCCCCTGTCCAGCAGTAGCCCTTCTCCCTTGCTTTTACCTCCCCCCCACCGTCCAGTCCTGCTTTTACCTAACCATATTCAAGATCCCATTTCCCCTTTACCTTATCTATTTCCGTCTGGCTCTGTTGGGATTTGGGCTCCGGGGGAGCTGGCTTCTGCATCTTTTGCCGACGCACTCTGGCGTGGGGCCTCTGCTGGGCCGCGGGGAGCTGGTTTGGCCACACTGCTTCTGTGGAGTTCGTTGTCCGGGCCGCGGGAGGAGTAGGTTGTGTGTGGGAGCCGACAAAATAGCGCCATGGCTCCCTTCGTCCCTTGCTGCCCCGCCCCCCCTTCCCTTCCTGCGTTCCCGTTGACACATTTTGGGGTTTGAGGGTGCCGGGTGTCCTCTCTCACGATCGCGCCTGTGTCGGAAGCCTTCTCCGACGCAGGAGCGGCTCGTGGGAGGAGCTGACGTGGCTTGTTCTTTTAAAATAAACTCCGGACTGCGCGAGGTGGAGAGCAGGCAAGCCACTGGCACAGCTAGGCGCGAGACCTACAGCTCATGGAAAACCGGCGCACGCAGGTGGGATTGTGCATGTGCGGCTAGAGCTTTATTATATTAGATGTGGGGCATGGTAGGTAGAGGATGTTGCAGTAGTCCACTAGACTCAGGCCTAGGGATTGGACTATAAGTCTGTATTGATCTTTGTCGAAAAATTTTATTATTTTTCGTAGGTTGCGCATAGTAAAGAATGCTTTTTGAGTAGTTTTGTTGATTTGGACCTGCAGGGTGCAGCATCTGTCTATTGTAACTCCGAGGAGTTACAATTTGGTTATTTCTAATTTGGTTATAGATGGGGTTTTGTCCTTTTCAAGCAGTAGAAATTTTGTTTTGTCTGGGTTGAGCTTCAGTTTGTGGTCTAGCATCCATTTTTCCACTGCTTCTAATGTTTTTTTCAGGTTGTCTATTGGGGTGGGGTCTTGTGAGTCGAAGGGGAGGAGTATGGTTATGTCGTCTGCTTAGCTGAATGAAGTTACTTCTAGGTTGTCTAGAATGGTACCAAGGGAGGATATGAAGAGGTTGAAGAGCATAGGCGACAGAGGTGACCTTTGAGGTACTCCACAGGGGTTAGACCAGGGATCCGATAAGAGATCTTTTGTTTTTACTCTGTAAGTTCTTGTTTTGAGGAATCCTTGGAACCAATTGTATACCCCGCCTGAGATCCCTATGGCTTCTAGAATCTGAAGAAGTATGGTGTGATCTACCAGGTCAAATGCGGCAGAGAGGTCGAGTTGGATAATCAGCATCCTTCTTCCTTTACTAAGGTGCTGTCGGGCTATATCTAGTAGAGATACTAGTAGTGTCTCTGTACTGTGGTTTGATCTGAACCCTGATTGTGTGGGGTGAAGTAGGTTGTGGTCTTCAAGGTAATTTGTGAGGTATTGTGCTACCAGACCTTCTGTTAGTTTAACATATAATGGAATTGAAGCGATGGGTCTGTAATTGGAAGGGGTATCTATTTTGTGGTCTTTCAGTATTGGGGTGATTATGATTTCTCCTTGGTCTTGTGGGTATTGACCTTCCGTGAAAGTAGTTTGAATCCATTTATCCTTTCTTTTTTATTAATTCTTATTTATTTATCATTTATAATTTAAATGCGCAAGTCATTCTTAATGTTCTTCTGTCTTTATATAGAGCTCTTATATATTAAAATTAGAATCAAAAGTTCCCATATGTTACTATTTATAATATACAGGATGAGGCAAAAAAGTAACCCCTTAGAGATTTTTTTTGCTGTTTTCTCAGAACTACTTTGAATTTCAAAAAGGAATTTTATGTACTTATTTAGTCATCATACTTACATATTACTATTAAACCACATTTCCCCCACCTTAAAAAAACCGCAAGAGCGGTTTTTAGCACAAGCTGGCGCGCTGAATGCTCTGCGCTTCTCCCGATATTCATAGAGTTCCTATGAGCGTTGGGAGCAGAGCATTTAGTGTGCCAACCTGCGCTAAAAATCGCTTCCACGGTTTTGTAAAAGGGGGTTTAATTATCTTGTTATATAGATGTTACTGACATTTTAGCAGTAAACTGGTATCGCATTTTCTATTGTGTTTTTTTTTTTCTCAAATAATGGTGGTTTTACAATGCAGTCATTTTTGAACACACAAAAATCAATGTGGCCACGTTAAGTCTGTCATTTTGCCATGTTTAAAGATAATAAACAACAAATAAAGCTGAAATTCCAAGCAGTTGCTGAGATAACATCAAAAAACCTCTAGGAGTTTACTTTTTTTTTTTTTTTTTGCCTCACACTGTATATGAGTTTATCTATGTGATAGTTATGCTTAAAATAAGAGTTATTGTGCCCCTGATGCAGGCAATTGTCAGGCAGTCATTTAAACAAATGAATCTTAGGATGATATGGGGGACACTTATCAAAGGGTGTTTTATTAATCAATTTTAACAGCTATTGGCAACTTGTGTTGGTTTTCCCCAGTTTTATTACATTGCTTGGCCTTTTGTTAAAGGCTTTCTTGTCATCTCCTGATGTTTCAAAAGTTATCTGTCACAATTTAACTTACTACTTTCTAATTCTGATAACATTCTGCAAGCAGAGTCATATTTTTAGGGCAACATTCAGAGTAGAGAATGACACGGGGACAAAATTTTCCTCCTCCCCCCAGGAATTCAATTTCCCAGTCCCGTCCCCATGAGTTTTGTCGCTGTCCCTGCCCCATTCCTGTAAGCTCTGCCTTCACTGCACAAGCCTCGAACGCTTATGATTTTAAAGTGCTTGAGGCTTGTGTAGATGAGGACGGAGCTTGCAAGAACGGGGCAGGGACAGGAAAAGAACTTGCCAGGATGGGAAAATGAGTTCCCATGGGGATGGGGAAAAATCTGTCCCTGTGTCATTCTCTAATTCAGAGCTCAGGACTAACACAACTTCTTGTGTTCAGCACATCATGTTACTCTGTGGTTTGTTTGTTTTTTTTTTTTAATTTAGCTTTTTTTTTTTACCAGCAGTCAGTATCTATCATGGTATTTCAAATGCAATTTAGATCGGAGCTTTCAATAGAAACTTCATGGGTTTATCTGGATTTTTGTGGAAGAGTTGTGTAAAGGTTTAATCTTATAAGGTCAAATACTTTATACATTATTGAATGAATGAAGATAACTGGATGAAATCCTTAATTTGTAGATTCCGACTCTAGATCTGGTTCTGACTCTGACCAAGAAAATGTGGGGTCAGGTAGCAACCCTTCTGGAAGTGAAAGTGAAAGAGAAGATGAAGACAGAGAAACAATAAAGCCCAGCAATAAGGAACTGTTTGGAGATGACAGTGAAGATGAAGGAGGCTCCCACCATAGTGTTAGTGACAACAGATCAGAAAAATCAGATGTACATTCTGAAGGATCTCCACATTCTGATCATGAAGATAATGACCAGTCAGATATGGACCAGCAGAGTGGTTCAGAAGCTCATGATGATGATGATATTGAGGAAGATGGAGGACATAGGTCATATCGTAGTAGCCATCACTCAGAGGTTGATGAATCTGAAAAGGATGCACATTCAGAGGATGAAAAGTGGGACAGAGAGGACAAGAGTGATCTGTCAGATGAGGAGAAGCCCCAGAACTCAGAAGAGGAGGAGGAAAAGCCCCAGAATTCAGATGAGGAAGAGGAGGAAGAGCAAAAGATGCTGAATTCAGATGAGGAGGAGGAAGAGCAAAAGATGCCAAATTCAGACGAGGAGGAGGAAGAGCAAAAGATGCAGAATTCAGACGAGGAGGAGGAAGAGCAAAAGATGCAGAATTCAGATGAGGAGGAGGAAGAGCAAAAGATGCAGAATTCAGACGAGGAGGAAGAAGAGCAAAAGATGCCAAATTCAGACGAGGAGGAGGAAGAGCAAAAGATGCCAAATTCAGACGAGGAGGAGGAGGAAGAGCAAAAGGTGCAGAATTCAGACGAGGAGGAGGAAGAAGAGCAAAAGGTGCAGAATTCAGACGAGGAGGAAGAGCAAAAGATGCAGAATTCAGACGAGGAGGAGGAAGATCAAAAGGTGCAGAATTCAGACGAGGAGGAGGAAGATCAAAAGGTGCAGAATTCAGATGAGGAGGAGGAGCAGAAACTCCAGAATTCAGATGAGGAGGAGGAGGAGGAGCGGAAGCCCCAGAATTCGGATGAGGAGGAAGAGGAGGAGAAGGCCCAGAACACGGATGAGGAGGAAAAGCCTCAAAACTCAGATGAGGAGGATGAGAAGCCCCAGAATTCGGATGAGGAGGATGAACAGGAACATAAATCAGGTGGGATTGTTATTTTTCATGTGTCCACTTGGGCTTTCATTTAGATCTATTTTTCCTCAATTTTTTTTATTGCAATTTTGGACTGCTTTAATTAAAAACCACTTAACCAGAAAAAATAACGGATGTAGTTTAGGATTGATATTAAAACTGTGTTTATGCCCATTTTTTTCTATATTCCAACACCTTCAGCTATAGTAGACATTCTTAGACTCCTTCACTACCAAAATACTTAAAAGATTTGCACAAAATAGTCAGTTATTATTAAAGTGAAACAAAAGGATAACATTTTCAAACCATCTAGATAAAAATTGCCTAGAAGACTTTACCCAGTTCACTTTGGCTTTTTGGTCATCACATATTTGTAGGATTGTAATAGTAATGTGGATTCATGCAGTTTGTAATGCTTTTAAAAGGAAGAGATGTCTTCATTAACTGGATGGTTGTTTATATAAGTTATAAAGAAAGATTTTACTTTTGGAAACCTAAAAATATGGGTTGTGGCATCAGGTAAAGACCGCAAGGTTCGTCTAGTCTATTTGATGTTCCAGTTTATAAGTCTTTGTACCAAGAAACCCAAATAAATAAAGATAAGAAAGCTAAATATATTAAAAATCTTTCAGAATTAAGAGGCTATGGAGATCTAGATTCAATTGCTCAAAATAATATAACAACCAGTCTTAAATATAAATGTGTATAGACGGTCCTAAGTCTTAACAATTCTGCCCAGGAACTCCTGTTTAGGCAAGTTGTTGACTTTACCCAAATGGGTAACAAGTTGTAATACATCCCCAGATCCTTCAGTATATATGTGCAAAATCAAAATAATAAAGTAAAAAATCAAGCAATATATCTCCGTAAGCTCAGTGTCCAATCAATATATTTAAAGTGTTCAATTCAAAATTCAGACAGAAAATAATAGCAATAAAAATGCTGATACTGATATCCAAAGGTT
Organism: Geotrypetes seraphini; assembly: GCF_902459505.1. Taxonomy (NCBI): domain Eukaryota; kingdom Metazoa; phylum Chordata; class Amphibia; order Gymnophiona; family Dermophiidae; genus Geotrypetes; species Geotrypetes seraphini. The sequence goes on from NC_047097.1 coordinate 21,303,618, forward strand.
AGTAATCCCAATGTACTTAACTTGGCCAGATTCGAGCGTGCCTTATAATGTTCGTTCAGTTTATAAGTGGCATAAATGCTAGCTGAATTTTGTTTTCACTTCTTTAAAACTGAGAATTCTCTGTCCTTATCTCTAGCTATTTTTTAATTCTTACTTTTAAGTCTTCACCATGAACAGTGGAAGGCCATTCTATCAGTCTTCCATACCTCCTCCACACCCTGTGTGAAGAAATTTTTTAAAATATTACACTATCTCTTTACAGCAAATCTTAAAATGTGCAGTAGTAGTCTTGTGCATGCATTTAGAATTTGATAGTTTAAAATGGTTTGAGTTCCTTTATTTGAGTCTTCTCTTGATTTTCACAGCATTTGCCAGAGGCAGCGATAGTGATGAAGAAATTGTACGTCAGCGACATAAGAAAACAATTGCATCAGATTCGGATATGGAGAGTGATGGAGAACAACAGAAAGGTAACATAACGGTTTATGTTAAAAGGTGATATTTGAGCTTGCCAAATTAGAAAGGTGGAAATTATTTTCAAGGACTGAAAAGTCCATTCAGTTTGCCTGTCTTGATTGCGGTCCTGGGAGACGGCGGCTACATCTTTGGCTTCAAGCAAGGCATGGAAAGACAAAACAAGGGTTGCAGCAGGTAGTGGGAGGGGAAAAAAATAGAAGAGAATGAGATGACTGGGAGGACTGTGTGGGAAAGGAAAGAGGACTGTGCATTTGTTAGGGAAGAAATGTAGTATGAACTAAGTCCTACCCCATCCTCTTCTTGCCATCCTCTTCTTGCCACGCTCAGAAAATAATTTATTGGGGGTGGCAGGAGTGCATGGTAAGTACACTTTGCCCTGGTGAGTAGGTTCTGGGGGAAGTTTTCAAACCCTGTGTACTGTGAAGATATGCTGAAAATACAGTTATATTAGGAGGACATTGAAAGTACAATTTTTTATAAGAGCTTTATTAAAACTTTTATTTTTGTTTATTCTATCTTATAGCTAGAGTTACTGATGTGTGCTAGATATGCTCCAATGCAAATTTCAAAGAAAAACCCAATATAAATCCATACAATAATACCAATACACAAATCAGACAAGATAAAACCCTCTTCTATAATATAACCCCTTCCAACAAGTGAATAACTAATAATAGACCCCCCCCCTTTTTTTTACGAAACCGTAGCGTGGATTTTAGAGCCAGCAGCAGCGGTAACAGCTCCGATGCTCAGCTGGCTTACTTTTTTGCCTTTGTATGAGTATCTACTCTGTTATTGTTCTGTACTTGGTATGTTATGGATCTGGTCTGTATGTTTTGGTTGCAGTGTTCAATAAACATATATATATAAAAAACAACAACACATACTGCGGTTTTGTAAAAGGGGTGGGGAATTAAGTAAAAGCAGATTCATAAATGCTTTCTAGCTTCATAAATGCTTCATACATTCTGGATTCATAAATGCTTGTGAACGAAGCCAGGAAAGGAGACAGAAGAGAGAAACCGCAGGGGAGAGAAGGCAGGAGAGAGCAAGGGGCAAACAGCAAGAGTTAGCTCCGCCCACTCCCAACATCATCCATCGGAGCTCCCCCTTAAAAGGGGAGGGGCCAACAGCAATCGGGTAGAGGCATGTGAACGAAGCCAGGAGAGGAGACAGAGGAGAGAAACAGCAGGGGAGAGACAAGAGAGAAACAGTAGGAGAGAAAAGGCAGGAGAGAAACAGCAGGGGAGGAAAGGCAGGAGAGAGCAAGGGGCAAGCGTTGAGAGTTAGCTCCGCCCACCTCCGACATCATCCACCGGAGCTCCCCCTTAAAAGGGGAGGGGCCAACAGCAATCAGGTAGAGGCATGTGAACGAAGCCAGGAGAGAAACAGCAGGGGAGAGACAGAGGAGAGAAACAGCAGGAGAGAGAAGGCAGGAGAGAAACAGCAGGGGTGGGAAGGCAGGAGAGAGCAAGGGGCAAGTGGCAAGAGTTAGCTTCTCCCACTCCAGATGTCATCCACTGGAGCTCCCCCTTAAAAGGGAAGGGGCCAACGGTGCCTGTCAAAGGTGAGCGTTAAAAGCGCTCGTCTTAGCGCGAGCACCTTTACGAAGGGCCTTGAGAAGGGACGAGTCACTGCAAAGGAGAACAAAGGGCAACCGCAGCAGACACAGAGGACACACAAACAAGCAAGTAGAGCAGAGGGCAACCGCAGCACTCACAGAGAACAGCAGACATAGAGGACAGCCTCAGGAGACTGGCAAGCAGGCAGCAATGGAAGCAGCAGACAGAAGCAGGAAGTTGAGCTACCCAATTTTCTGCACCGTTTGCCATATGTATGACTACCTCCCGTCTGGGAGGCGGTCTTATGTATGCACTCGATGCGGGGAACTGGAGAGCCTGAAGAAACAAGTCAGACTCCCTGGAAGCACTTTGAGCAGTGGAGGAGGAGAACAGTGATGCAGAGAATGTCAAGACAGAGGAAACCATCGAGGAAGAAGTCCAAGAGTTAGAGAAGTTCATCGAGGAGGCATACAGGGAGGCCGTGGAAAATCACCAGCAACAGTAGAACTGTCAAGATACACCTACAGAGAGTGAGGACCATCTGGAGGATGACCACAAGGAAGAAATGGGAGACACAGCAGCGAGATC